>NC_044549.1:138223109-138890967 GCF_007565055.1 Rhinopithecus roxellana | reverse complement strand
TGAATAATTGAAATTTAAAATTAAAAATATATATATCATTTATGTTACCACTCCCCAAAATAAAATAGGTTTAAGTCTAACAATATGTATGAGAGTTGTATGTGTAAAGCTACAAAACTCTGATGAAAGAAATCAAAGAAGACCTAAATAAATGGAGAGATATTCTATGTTTATGGATTAGAAGATCCAATATTATGAAGATGCCAAACCATTCCAACTTGATCTATAGATTTAATGCAATCCCAATTAGAATCCCACTAAACTATTTTCCAGAAACCAACAAACTGATTCTGAAGTTTATGTGGAAAAGCAAAAGACCCCAGTGTAGCCAACACCATACTGAAGAAGAACAAACCTAGATGACTTGCATTATCAAATTTCAAGGCTTGCATAAGACTCAGACTGTGATCTTGGCAAAAGAATAGACATACAATTCAATGGAGCAAAAAAGAAAGCCCAGATAGACCCACACAAATACAGTCAACTGTTTTTTGACAAAGTAGCAAAAACAATTCAGTGGAGAATTTTTAAAAAATATAGTGCTGAAACAATGGAACATGCACACCCCACAGAAGATGAATCCAGAGATAGATTTATATTTTTCACAAAAATGAAGTCAAAATGGACTGTAAACCTAAATGTAAAATTTAAAGCTTTAAAATTTCTTGAAGGAAACACAGTAAAATCAAAATTTTCTCTATAATAGATACTGTTAAAACAATGCAGAAAGAAGCCAAAGACTTGAAGACGCTATTTTCAGAACTCTGATATTGGACTTGTATTTAAAATATACAAAAATTTCAACAATAAGGAAACAACACAATTTTTAAAAATGAGCAAACATTAACCCAGGAGGCGGAGCTTGCAGTGAGCTGAGATCATGCCACTGCACTCCAGCCTGGGTGACAGAGCGAGACTCAGTCTCAAAAAAAACAGAGGATACATTTTAAAAAAACAAAATCATGTCCTTTGCAAAAACATGGATGCAGATGGAGGCCATTATCCCAAGACAATTAATGCAGGAACAGAAACCTAAATGCCACATGTTCTCACTTATAAGTGGAAGCTAAAGATTGGGTACTAGAGAACATAAAGATGACAGCAATAGACACTAGGGATGTTAAAGGGAAAAGGTTGGGGCAAGGGCTGAAAAACTACCTATTCAATACTAAGCTCACTACCTGGGTGATGGGATCATTTGTACCCCAAACCTTAGCATCACTCAATGTATCCATGGAACAAACCTGTGCATGTACCCCATGAACCTAAAATAAAAATTGAAGTTATTTTTTAAATGGGCATAATATAGTATTAGAAACCTTACCAAAGGAGATATACAGAGAGCAAATAATGATAGGAAAAGACAATTTGTCATCAGATAATTGTAAATTAAAACAAAAATGAGATACCACTATCTATCCATTAGAAAGACTAAAAATCTGAACTGACAGTACCAATTGCTGGTAAGGGTGGAGAGCAACAAAAACTCTCTCAATCATTGCTATTCAGAATACAAAATGGTGCAGCTGCTTTGGATGACCATTGTGACTTCTTACAACACTAAATAAAAATATAGTTTTACCATATGATCTCGCAATTACACTCCTCAGTATTTATCCAACTAATTTGAAATCTCATGTCCATACAAAAACCTGAATGTAAATGATGACAGCAATTTTATTCATAATCACCAAAAAGTGAAAGCAACCCAGATGATCTCTAATAGGTGAATGGATAAACTGTAGTACACTCATAAAAAGAATATTATTCAGCAATAAAAAGAAATAAGCTACAAATTCACATAAGGACATGAATGAATTTTAAATACATACTGCTAAGTGGAAAAGTTAACATAGAAAAGCTATATACTGTATGATTTCAATTTTATGACATTTTGGAAAAAGTAGAACTATGGAGGCAATAAATGGATCAATATTTGCCAGGGGTTCAGTGGCAGAGAGGGATTGAATAGGTGAAGCATGGGATATTTTTTAGGATGTAAAACTATTCTGTATAATATAATAATTCTGAATATAAGACATTAAACATTTATCAAGTCCAGAGAAATTTACAACACAAGGAGTAGGCCTTAATGTATATAAATTTTTAAAAACTCACTGAAGAGATTGGGGAAATCACAGGATTGAATCAACCTCACTAACGGGGATGGTGGAATAAAGTGCTGACCTAAGCAATTTTTGAAAGAACAAAGGCAAAAGGAACTATAGTTAGCACTGTACTTTCAGTGATAAAATCGATTCCTACAAAGCTACAGGTTAACAATTCTTAAGCCAATACACGCTTATATTGGAACTGAACAATTATATAAATGGATGCTGGATGGTGAGTCAAGTGGATGATGGAAGGGGAGGTTGAAGATAAGCAAGGGGACAAGGCCATATGGTAATGAATTATAGTTGGAGACATCAATATGAACCAATGTTTAGCTTAATAAAGACAGCTACATATGGAAATATTTATAGATACATGGGCATTCATATACATGTATAGGTCTCCTCGCTCTGTTAGCTAAGAAGGCCTAGAAGCAAGGAGACCCAGTAGCAAAGAACAGACCTAGTATCCTGACCTTGATTTCTAACACCATTCTTTAATCAAAGGAACCAGAACTCCATAGAGAAATGGCTGATTCTAGGACGGGGCAAAGAACATACTAGATGAGCCCTGAGCATCGTGAAGTACCGAAACAAACAAAGAAACAAAAAGACAATGATGTGGTTATATCAAAGGGATATAGGAACCAACTGGAAAAGGTCCCAGTGGCCAAACCTGGAAGAATTAGAGTAATAAAGTAAACCAGAAGGGCGGAGCAAGATGGCTGAATAGGAACAGCTCCAGTCTCCAACTCATGGCGCGAGTGACACAGAAGACCGGTGATTTCTGCATTTTCAACTGAGGTACTGGGGTCATCTCACTGGGGAGTGCCAGACAATCGGTGCCAGTCAGCTGCTGCAGCCCGACCAGCGAGAGCTGAAGCAGGGCGAGGCATCGCCTCACCTGGAAAGCACAAGGGGGAAGGGAATCCCTTTTCCTAGCCAGGGGAACTGAGACACACAACACCTGGAAAATCGGGTAATTCCCACCCCAATACTGCGCTTTAAGCAAACGGCACACCAGGAGATTATACCCACACCTGGCCGGGAGGGTCCCATGGCGACGGAGCCTCCCTCATTGCTAGCACAGCAGTCTGCGATCTAACTGCAAGGCAGCAGCGAGGCTGGGGGAGGGGCGCCCGCCATTGCTGAGGCTTAAGTAGGTAAACAAAGCCGCTGGGAAGCTCGAACTGGGTGGACCTCACAGCAGCTCAAGGAAACCTGCCTGTCTCTGTAGACTCCACCTCGGGGGACAGGGCACAGCTAAACAACAAAAGGGGAAGCAGCAGAGGCCTGTGCAGACGCGAACGACTCTGTCTGACAGCTTTGAAGAGAGCAGTGGATCTCCCAACACGGAGGGCGAGATCTGAGAACGGACAGACTGCCTGCTCAAGTGGGACCCTGACCCCTGAGTAGCCTAACTGGGAGACATCCCCCACTAGGGGCAGTCTGACACCCCACACCTCGCAGGGTGGAGTACACCCCTGAGAGGAAGCTTCCAAAGGAAGAATCAGACAGGTACACTCGCCGTTCAGCAATATTCTATCTTCTGCAACCTCTGCTGCTGATACCCAGGCAAACAGGGTCTGGAGTGGACCTCAAGCAATCTCCAACAGACCTACAGCTGAGGGTCCTGACTATTAGAAGGAAAACCATCAAACAGGAAGAACACCTATACCAAAACCCCATCAGTACGTCACCATCATCAAAGACCAGAGGCAGATAAAACCACAAAGATGGGGAAGAAGCAGGGCAGAAAAGCTGGAAATTAAAAAAATAAGAGTGCATCTCCCCGTGCAAAGGAGTGCAGCTCATAGCCAGCAATGGATCGAAGCTGGTCAGAGAATGACTTTGACGAGATGAGAGAAGAAGGCTTCAGTCCATCAAACTTCTCAGAGCTAAAGGAGGAATTACATAACCCGCGCAAAGAAACTAAAAATCTTGAAAAAAGAGTGGAAGAATTGATAGCTAGAATAATTAATGCAGAGAAGGTCATAAATGAAATGACAGAGATGAAAACCATGACATGAGAAATACGTGACAAATCCACAAGCTTCGGTACCCAACTTCATCAACTGGAAGAAAAAGTATCAGTGATTGAGGATCAAATGAATGAAATGAAGCGAGAAGAGAAAACAAAAAAAAAAAAAAGAAGAAAAAGAAATGAACAAAGCCTGCAAGAAGTATGGGATTATGTAAAAAGACCAAATCTACGTCTGATTGCAGTGCCTGAAAGTGAGGGGGAAAATGGAACCAAGTTGGAAAACACTCTTCAGGATATCATCAAGGAGAACTTCCCCAACCTAGTAGGGCAGGCCAACATTCAAATTCAGGAAATACAGAGAACACCACAAAGATAATCCTTGAGAACAGCAGCTCCAAGACACATAATTGCCAGATTCACCAAAGCTGAAATGAAGGAAAAAATCTTAAGGGCAGCCAGAGAGAAAGGTTGGGTTACCCACAAAGGGAAGCCCATCAGACTAACAGCAGACCTCTCGGCAGAAACTCTACAAGCCAGAAGAGAGTGGGGGCCAATATTCAACGTTCTTAAAGAAAAGAATTTTAAACCCAGAATTTCATATCCAGCCAAAATAAGTTTCATCAGTGAAGGAGAAATAAAATCCTTTACAGATAAGCAAATGCTTAGAGATTTTGTCACCACCAGGCCTGCCTTACAAGAGACCCTGAAGGAAGCCCTAAACATGGAAAGGAACAACCGGTACCAACCATTGCAAAAACATGCCAAAATGTAAAGACCATCGAGGCTAGGAAGAAACTGCATCAACTAACGAGCAAAATAACCAGTTAATATCATAATGGCAGGATCAAGTTCACACATAACAATATTAACCTTAAATGTTAATGGACTAAATGCTCCAATTAAAAGACACAGACTGGCAATCTGGATAAAGAGTCAAGACCCATCAGTCTGCTGTATTCAGGAGACCCATCTCACATGCAGAGACATACATAGGCTCAAAATAAAGGGATAGAGGAAGATCTACCAAGCAAATGGAGAACAAATAAAAAGCAGGGGTTGCAATCCTAGTCTCTGATAAAATAGACTTTAAACCATCAAAGATCAAAAGAGACAAAGAAGGCCATTACATAATGGTAAAGGGATCAATTCAACAGGAAGAGCTAACTATCCTAAATATATATGCACCCAATACAGGAGCACCCAGATTCATAAAGCAAGTCCTTAGAGACTTACAAGGAGACTTAGACTCCCATACAATAATAATGGGAGACTTCAACACTCCACTGTCAACATTAGACAGATCAACGAGACAGAAAGTTAACAAGGATATCCAGGAATTGAACTCATTTCTGCACCAAGTGGACCTAATAGACATCTATAGAACTCTCCACCACAAAACAGCAGAATATACATTCTTCTCAGCACCACATCGCACTTATTCCAAAATTGACCACATAATTGGAAGTAAAGCACTCCTTAGCAAATGTAAAAGAACAGAAATTATACCAAACTGCCTCTCAGACCACAGTGCAATCAAACTAGAACTCAGGACTAAGAAACTCAATCAAAACCGCTCAACTACATGGAAACTGAACAACCTGCTCCTGAATGACTACTGGGTACATAACGAAATGAAGGCAGAAATAAAGATGTTCTTTGAAACCAATGAGAACAAAGATACAACATACCAGAATCTCTGGGACACATTTAAAGCAGTGTGTAGAGGGAAATTTATAGCACTAAATGCCCACAAGAGAAAGCTGGAAAGATCTAAAATGGACACTCTAACATCACAATTAAAAGAACTGGAGAAGCAAGAGCAAACACATTCAAAAGCTAGCAGAAGGCAAGAAATAACTAAGATCAGAGCAGAACTGAAGGGGATAGAGACACAAAAAACCCTACAAAAAATCAATGAATCTAGGAGTTGGTTTTTTGAAAACATCAACAAAATTGACAGACCGCTAGCAAGACTAATAAAGAAGAAAAGAGAGAAGAATCAAATAGACACAATAAAAAATGATAAAGGGGATATCACCACTGACCCCACAGAAATACAAACTACCATCAGAGAATACTATAAACACCTCTACACAAATCAACTAGAAAATCTAGAAGAAATGGATAATTTCCTGGACACTTACACTCTTCCAAGACTAAACCAGGAAGAAGTTGAATCCCTGAATAGACCAATAGAAGGCTCTGAAATTGAGGCAATAATTAATAGCCTACTCGAATCCCTAACTCATTTTATGAGGCCAACATCATCCTGATACCAAAGCCTGGCAGAGACACACACAAAAAAAGAAAATTTTAGAGCAATATCCCTGATGAACATCGACGCAAAAATCCTCAATAAAATACTGGCAAACCGAATCCAGCAGCACATCAAAAAGCTTATCCACCATGATCAAGTGGGCTTCATCCCTGGGATGCAAGGCTGGTTCAACATTTGCAAATCAATAAATGTAATCCAGCATATAAACAGAACCAAAGACAAGAACCACATGATTATCTCAATAGATGCAGAAAAGGCTTTTGACAAAATTCAACAGCCCTTCATGCTAAAAACGCTCAATAAATTCGGTATTGATGGAACGTACCCCAAAATAATAAGAGCTATTTATGACAAACCCACAGCCAATATCATCCTGAATGGGCAAAAACTGGAAAAATTCCCTTTGAAAACTGGCACAAGACAGGGATGCCCTCTCTCACCACTCCTATTCAACATAGTGTTGGAAGTTCTGGCTAGGGCAATCAGGCAAGAGAAAGAAATCAAGGGTATTCAGTTAGGAAAAGAAGAAGTCAAACTGTCCCTGTTTGCAGATGACATGATTGTATATTTAGAAAACTGCATTGTCTCAGCCCAAAATCTCCTTAAGCTGATAAGCAACTTCAGCAAAGTCTCAGGATACAAAATCAATGTGCAAAAATCACAAACATTCTTATACAGCAGTAACAGGCAAACAGAGAGCGAAATCATGAATGAACTTCCATTCACAATTGCTTCAAAGAGAATAAAATACCTAGGAATCCAACTTACAAGGGGTGTAAAGGACATCTTCAAGGAGAACTACAAACCACTGCTCAGTGAAATAAAAGAGGACACTAACAAATGGAAGAACATACCATGCTCATGGATAGGAAGAATCAATATCGTGAAAATGGCCATACTACCCAAGGTTATTTATGGATTCAATGCCATCCCCATCAAGCTACCAATGAGTTTCTTCACAGAACGGGAAAAAACTGCTTTAAAGTTCATATGGAACCAAAAAAGAGCCCGCATTGCCAAGACAATCCTAAGTCAAAAGAACAAAGCTGGAGGCATCACGCTACCTGACTTCAAACTATACTACAAGGCTACAGTAACAAAACAGCATGGTTATGGTACTAAGAAGGGACCACACCAATGGACAAAACAGAGTCCTAGGAAATTAATCCCATTACATTCTAAAGCCGTTGATCTTTGACATCAGAGAGAACCAAGAATGGGGAAAGGATTCCCTATTTAATATATGGTGCTGGGAAAATTGGCTAGCCAAGTAGAAAGCTGAAACTGGATCCTGTCCTACCTTATACAAAATTAATTCAAGATGATAGAGATTAATGCGCCTCAAGCTGATGATTGGGAGGCCTGAAATGTTAGACCTTAACATAAAAACCCGCCTAGAAAAATTAGGGGCCGGGTGGGGTCCCATCATGGACTATAAGGCCATGGGCCAGGCGTTCATGGCTAAAGCACCAAAAAGCCCCAACGGCGACAAAGCCAATTTAATGTGACAAATGGGGGATCTCATTTAAACTAAAGAGCTTGCATTTGCACAGCAAAAGAAACTACAATCATAGTGAACAGCACCTACGGAATGGGATACCTTTTTGCAATCTACTCATCTGACAAAGGGCTAATATCAGAATCTACAAAGAACTCAAACAAATATACAAGAAAAAAACCAACAACCCCATCAAAAAGTGGGGAAAGGATATGAACAGACATTTCTCAAAAGAAGACATTCATACAGCCAACAGACACATGAAAAAATGCTCATCATCACTCGCCATCAGAGAAATGAAAATCAAAACCACTATGAGATACCATCTCACACCAGTTAGAATGGCAATCATTAAAAAGTCAGGCAACAACAGGTGTTGGAGAGGATGTGGAGAAATAGGAACACTTTTACACTGTTGGTGGGATTGTAAACTAGTTCAACCATTATGGAAAACAGTATGGCAATTCCTCAAGGATCTAGAACTAGATGTACCATATGACCCAGCCATCCCACTACTGGGTATATACCCAAAGGATTATAAATCATGCTGCTATAAAGACACATGCACACGTATGTTTATTGTGGCACTATTCACAATAGCAAAACTTGGAATCAACCCAAATGTTCATCAGTGACAGACTGGATTAAGAAAATGTGGCACATATACACCATGGAGTATTATGCAGCCATAAAAAAGGATGAGTTTGCATCCTTTGTAGGGGCATGGATGCTGCTGGAAACCATCATTCTTAGCAAACTATCACAAGAACAGTAAACCAAACACCGCATGTTCTCACTCATAGTTGGGAACTGAACAATGAGATCACTTGGACTCGGGAAGGGGAACATCACACATCGGGGCCTATCATGGGGAGAGGGGAGGGGGGAGGGTTTGCATTGGGAGTTATACCTGATATAAATGATGAATTGATGGGTGCTGACGAGTTGATGGTGCAGCACACCAACATGGCACAAGTATACATATGTAACAAACCTGCACGTTATGCACATGTACCCTAGAACTTCAAGTATAATAAAAAAAAATTAAAAAAAATTAAAATTAAAAAAATAAAAAATAAAGTAAACCAAATTAGCATTGAATTATAACCCAAAATATAAAATAATATCCATGAGCTTATGCCAATGTAAATCAATTATTTGAATAAATAAATAAATAAAAACTAACAAATCTGTGTAGAAGAACTCCAAATAATGTATGTAGATGCTCACCATTAAGGAGACTGAGCATAACTACCCACTCCTTAAGTGTGGGTTGCACATAGTGACTTTCTTTCAAAGAGTAGCATATGAAAGTGAAGAAAAAAGAATTACCACCATCACTTGTTATACACAAGGGATTGGTTCCAGGACCTCATGGATACCAAAACCCAATGCTGCCCAAGTCCTCTGTTTAAAAAGGCATGATATTTGCACATAAACCACACACATCCTCTCATATACTTTAAATGATCTCTAGATTACTTGTAGTACCTAATACAATGTGGATGCTGTGTAAATAGTTGTTACACTATATTGCATTTACTTGTATTATTTTTTATTGTTGCTGGTGCTTTTTTTCTGAACATTTTTTATCTATGGTTGATTGTATCTGCAGGAACCCACAGATATGGAGGGCCAACTATAAATTTGCAGAAGAGAAACCTGACAAATACTGCCACGAGCCAAGTGACCCAGATTAATGTCAATAGTGATAAGCCATATTGATGTAATATGAAGAGAATGGCATTTTATATCTGTGGTTTTCTCACAAAGGCAGATTACCCAAGTCTAACCATCAGAAAAATATCAGACAAATCCCAATTATGGGACATTTTACAGAAGATCTTACCAATGCTCCTCAAATTCTCAAGGTCATCAAACAAAGGAGATTCTAAGCATCACAACCAAAAAGAAGTAAAGATTCATAATGACTAAGTGTGATGTGGCATTCTGGGTGGGATTCTGGAACAGAAAAAGGACATTAGGGAAAAACAAGAAATCTGAATAAAGTACGAGTTTCAGTTAATAAACTTTCTGTACTATCTTCACAATAATTCTGTAATCCTAAACCTGGCCTCAAATTAAAAGTTTATTTTAAAATATTCTAGGGAAACCAACATCAATAAGAGACATACAATTGCATATCACGAATTGCTCTGGCTTGCCTTAACTGAGACTATATTCATAAAAAGTTATCTTACCCTAACAAAAGTTTCATAGGTCACTTCTGATAACTCACTGATTACCAAAATAAGAATCTCTTCTGATCAGTTTTCTGAAATAGTTTTAGTTTCCAGGTTCTCAAGACTTTGAGAGATTTTGATTAATATCATTTAAAAACTTAATACAGCTCATCAAGGAAAGAATTATTCATCAAGGAATACATCTTTAAATATGTCTGAGCAGGGAACTATAGTTAGCAGATCCATCTCCAGAGTTAAGTCAATGCTTTTGTTATAACAAAATTTAGTAATTTGTTTGCTTGAACTGAATTCTCACTTGATTACTTTCAGCAACCTCTATCTAAAACAAATAATGTTCATACATTTCCCAAAATGATAAATCATTTGCAGTAATATTAATCTGGTATTTTAATATATATTTTTAGATAAACCATATGTAGCTTTGCCAATGAGAGACAAAAACAACACTAATTCAAACCAATTGAGTTAGAGACTTATCTCTTACATCAGACAATGACAAATTCCAAATGGAGTAAAAATTAAAATATATAAATGAAGTTATAGACATATTAGAAAAATATTATGCTAGAAAATATATAAATGAAGTTATAGACATGCTAGAAAAAAATATATGGATGCAGCTGGAAACCATCATTCTCAGCAAACTATCGCAAGAACAGAAAACCAAATACCGCATGTTCTCACTCATAGGTGGGAATTGAACAATGAGATCACTTGGACACAGGAAGGGGAGCATCACACACTGGGTCCTATTGTGGGGAGTGGGAAGTGGGAAGGGTTGCATTAGGAGATATACCTAATGTAAATGATGAGTTAATGAGTGCAGCACACCAACATGGCACATGTATACATATGTAACAAACCTGCACATTGTGCACATGTACCCTAGAACTTAAAGTATAATTTTAAAAAAAAATTTGTATTCCTATAAACTAGAAGTGAAGAAGTTAATTGATATGCATAAGCAATAAGATAAAATAGATTTGAATACTTCATAAAAATTTGATATTTCTATATGACAAAAATGATCATAATTTAATTGAAGTGAAAGTAAAAATAATATTTGGAGCAAGCAATTTAAAATTTTATTATGTAGGACTGAGTTCCCTAATATATAGAAATACATTTTAGGCCGGGTGCAGTGGCTCACTCCTGTAATCCCAGCACTTTGGGAGGTGGAGGTGGGTGGATCACTTGAGGCCAAGAGTTCGAGACCAGCCTGGCAAACATGTTGAAGCCCCTTCTCTACTAAAAATACAAAAATTAGCTGGTCATGGTGGTGCACGTCTGAGTCCCAAGTACTTGGGAGGCTGAGACACGAGAAACGCTTGAACCCAGAAGGCTTCAGTGAGCCAAGACTGCGCTACTGCACTCCAGCCTGGGCAACAGAGTGAGACTCCATCTCAGAAAAAAAAAAAAATACATATTTTTGAATTATCAAGAAATAGGCAAATGTTACCTAAAAATGGACAAAGAGTGTACACAGATAGATCACAGGAAAGCAATGCATAAGGATTTAAATTATATTAAAAGAGTTTAACTTTAGGGACAAAAGAAATACCGACTACTCTAGAATGAAAACTCTATTATTGTAAACTAGTTTTTCAAAGGTGAAAATACAGTAGGTAATGTACTATGTTGGTAATATTAGTGCAAACAAGTATTCTCAGACGTTGCACTTTTATGGCATACAATTGAGCAACATCTAAAATTTTAAATGCATACACCTTTGATTCAGAAATTCCACCTAAAATAACATTCAAATGATATATTTACATGTGTACACAAAAATATCATGTAAAGGATGGTCATAACAATATTGTTCATACTAGAAGAATTTAAATCAACATCAAGGTCCATTAATATGAAAATAGTTGAATAAATTGAGTTCACAGTTTCAGATTTCTTTGCAGTGACATGCAATGGTTTTACAATATACTATTAGTGAAATATGTGTATCTTAATCTATTACTATGTAAAATTTAAGTATACACACACACACACACACATACCATCACATATCCACTTGAATGTACTTTAAAAGAATAGATTTTGCCAGGCACAATGACTCATATGTGTACTCTCACCACTTTGGGAGGCTGAAGTGGGTGGATCACAAGGTCAGGAGTTCGAAACCAGCCTGAACAACATGGTGAAATCCCGTCTCTACTAAAAATACAAAAATTAACTGGACTTGGTGGTGCGCACCTGTAATCTCAGCTACTGAGGTGGTTGAGGCAGGAGAATCGCTTGAACCCAGGAGGCAGAAGTTGCAGTGAGTCAAGATCCCATCACTGCACTACAGTCTAGGCAACATAGGGAGACTCCGTCTTAAAAAAAAAAAAAAAAAATACAGCTTGATTTTTATGTATATTCTGTTTTAGAGCTACAATTATTGCCCAGCTTGATGTGGGAAAGACACAATAAATCAATAATACTTAAGCATGAATGATTTATATTACCTAATGTGTCAGTCAAGGCAGACTAGATGCTGCCACAGTAAACAAGCAACCTTACAATTTTAGAAGCCTGAAACAACAAAGGTGTGTTTCTTACTCCTGCTACCTGACATGCAATATAGTCCTTCACCACTAGTCACAATCCATCTGTTCATTTCTTTCTTCCATGTATTTTTCAAATTTCTTAAAATTGTAGTCAAGGACAAAGGCAGAGCATTTATAGCATGATGAGTCATGGTGGATCTCACTTTCTTAGACATTAGATTCAGTTTGTAGACCTTAGTAGGTCAGCCTTGAGCTTGCTTCACATCATTCTTGCCCAGTGACTCCAGCTAATGGTGACTTCATCATCTGAATCATGGTGAGGCATTCTGGCAGAAGGTTGAGAAGATGGCAAATCATAACTGGTAGTGAGTGATACATATCACTTTCACTAACATTTTATTGACTGGCACATTCTATGGCAAATTCTTCTGTCCTCCTAAGGATGAAGAAGTGTGTCCTCCTAAGGACGAAGAGGTGTATCCTACTGTTTTGCCAGAAAATAGAAAATCAGAATATTAGTGAACAAGCACTTAAATTTAAATGACCTCTGAATCCTTGATCCCATCTACTACTGCCTCCTTGATAGCTTTTTTTTAAATATTGAAGAGATTTATTCTGAGTGACCATGACCTGTGACACAGCCCTCAGGAGAACATGTGCCCAAGGTGGTCTGGGTGCAGCTCGGTTTTATACATTTTAGGAAGGCATGAGACTTCAATCAATTACATTTCAGAAATACATTGGTTTGGTCGAGAAAGGTGGGACAACTCAAAGCTGGAGGGTGGGGGAAAGCTTCCAGCTTATAGGTGGATTTTTACATTTTCTGGTTGTCAAGTGGCAGAGTTTAAAGACCCGGGATCAACAGAAAGAAAAGTCTTGGTTGGGATAACAGATTGGGGAGATCCACGTTCTTATTTGCAAAGGAATCCTTCAGGTAAAAGACTTCAGAACGATAGACTGTAAAATGTTTCTTGTTTCTTATCAGACTTATCAGACTGAAACTCTGTGTTTCTGTTAATACCAGAGAGGTATAATGAGGCATGTCCGACCCCCACTTCCAGTCATGGCCTGAAACAGTCTCTCAGGTTAAATGTTAAAAGAGCCCTGAATGAAGGAAGTCCATTCAGATGGTTGGTTGGCCAGTGGATGGGGGCCAGGATGGGGGGGTGTGCAGAAATGCTTAGAATTTTATTTTTGGCCAAGATTTGCCAGAAGCAACATCAAAGGCCAGCAAATCTTTATTTTATCCCACAGAGTTGCCAGGATGGCTTGGCTACCTGCCCCACGACCACCCCGTCCCTTGATGGGACTCCCTATCATGGAGAGCATTAAGACTTATAGACAATTAATTGTTCTAGGCCAAACAGAAATAGATGTGGACATTCATCCATCACCTCTTAAAATCATTATTTTATGTAAAAAGCCAACAAACAAAAACCAAAAGGCAAAGTTACAAGACTGACTTATTTTTAATATCTATGTGTTAAGCTACTTTAAGCTTGGTTTTCATTACAAACTTTTAGCCATTAGCTATACAAAATGTAAGCATTGTTTTGCTACTTATAACTATGAGTATTATACCCAGGAAGCTTTGTCATGAGGTATCTTTATCCTGTCAGTAAATATTTTCTTTTAATTGTATGGGCAGCAGAAAATTATCTGTGGCTGGGCTGGATGCAAAAGTGACACCTAACATCTTAGAAGGCTTGTTTTACCAGTTGTTTCAGCGTCTTTGTATCCCTCCTTAGTTTGGAGGGTCTTTTTAAATAAGTCATTAATCTTCCTAAAATTTTGTGTCTCCCTTTATACTGCTTCCAACTCTTCAATTTATAACACAAATTATCTCCCTTTCTAAAGTACAGTTTTAAAAACTTCCTCCACCTTTGGCCCCAATTGATCTATCGCTGAATTTCTTTCTTCCATTTGTTGTCCAAATTTCTGTCTTTTTTTTTTTTTTTTTTTTTTTTTTGATACAGAGTCTTGCTCTGTTGGCCAGGCTAGAGTCCAGTGGCACAATCTCGGCTCACTGCAACCTCTGCCTCCTGGATTCAAGTGATTCTCCTGCCTCAGCCTCCTGCGTAGTTGGGATTAGAGGCATGTGCCACCATGCCCAGCTAATTTTTGTATTTTTAGTAGAGATGGGGTTTCACCATGTTTCTCAGGCTCGTTTCAAACTCCTGACCTCGTGATCCACCCGCCTTGGCCTCCAAAAGTGCTGGGATTACAGGCATTAGCCAAACTTCTTAAAAATGTAGCCAACACTCTTTACTTTCTCAGCTTTCATCCACTTCCCAACTATTGCAATCTGGCTTCCACCACCTCCACTCTGTAAAAGAAAATTCGATGAGATTTCACCAAGATGGTGGAATAGGAACAGTCCAATCTGCAGCTCCCAGCATGACTGATGCAGAAGATGGGTGATTTCTGCATTTCCAACTGAGGTACCTGGTTCATCTCATTCAGACTGATTGGAAAGTGGGTGCAGCACACAGAGGGCCAGCTGAAGCAGGGAGGGGCATCACCTCACCAGGGAAGCACAAGAGGTTAGGGGATTTCCCTTTCCTAGCCAAGAGAAGCAGTGACAGACTGTACCAGGAAAATCGGGACACTGCCACCTAAACACTGCACTTTTCCAGTGGTCTCAGCAAAGGGCACACCAGGAGATTATATCCCACACCTGACTCAGCGGGTCCCACGCCCACAGAGCCTTGCTGACTGCTAATCCAAGATCCAACTGCGAGGCAGCAAGCCTGGCTGGGGGAAGCGTGTCCACCATTGCTGAGGATTGAGTAGATAAACAAAACAGCCAGGAAGCTTGAACTGTGTGGAGCCCACTGTAGCTCAATGAGGCCCACCTGCCTCTATAGACTCCACCTCTGCAGCAGGGCATAGCTGAACAAAAGGCAGCAGAAACTTTCATAGACTTAAACATCCCTCCCTGACAGCTCTGAAGAGAGCGGCGCTTCTCTCAGCACGGTGTTTGAACTCTGAGAACGGACTGACTGCCTCCTCAAGTGGGACCCTGACCCCCGTGTAGCCTAACTTGGAAACACCTCCCAGAAGGGGCCAACTGAAACCTCATACTGCCAGGTGCCCCTCTGAGACAAAACTTCCAGAGGAAGGATCAGGGAGCAATATTTGCTGTTCTGCAATGTTTGCTGTTAGGAAGCCTCTGCTGGTGATACCCAGGCAAACAAGGTCTGGAGTGGACCTCCAGCAAATTCCAACAGACCCGCAACTGAGGCACCTGATTGTTAGAAGGAAAACTAACAAACAGAAAGGAATAGCATCAAAATCAACACAAAGGGCATCTACACCAAAATCCCATCCGTAAGTCAACATCATCAAAAACCAAAGGTAGGTAAAACCACAAAGATGGGGAGAAACCAGAGCAGAAAAGCTAAAAATTCTAAAAACCAGAGTGCCCCTTCTCCTCCAAAGAATTGCAGCTCCTCACCAGCAATGGAACAAAGCAGGGTGGAGAACGACTTTGACGAGTCAACAGAAGTAGGCTTCAGAAAGTCGGTAATAACAAACTTCTCTGAGCTAAAGGAGGATGTTCGAATACATCACAAAGAACCTAAAAACCTTGAAAAAAGATTAAAGAAATGGTTAACTAGAATAAAAAGTGTAGAGAAGACCTTAAATGACCTGATGGAGCTGAAACCATGGCACAAGAACTATGTGACGCATGCACAAGCTTCAGTAGCCAATTCGATCAAGTGGAAGAAAGGGTATCAGTGATTGAAGATCAAATGAATGAAAAGAAGCAAGAAGAGAAGTTTAGAGAAAAAAGACTAAAAAGAAACGAACAAAGCCTTCAACAAATATGGGACTGTGTGAAAAGACCAAATCTGCACTTGACTGGTGTACCTGAAAGTGACAGGAAGAATGGAACCAAGCTGGAAAACACTCTTCGGGATATTACCCAGGAGAACTTCCCCAACCTAGCAAGGCAGGCCAACATTCAAGTTCAGGAAATACAGAGAATGCCACAAAGATACTCCTTGAGAAGAGCAACCCCAAGACACATAACTGCAAGAATAACCAACATTGAAATGAAGGAAAAAATCTTAAGGGCAGCCAGAGAGAAAGATTGGGTTACCCATAAAGAGAAACCCATCAGACTAACAGCAGATGTCTCAGCAGAAACCCTACAAGCCAGAAGAGTGGGGACCAATATTCAACATTCTTAAAGGAAAGAATTTTCAACCCAGAATTTCATATCCAGCCAAACTAAGCTTCATAAGTGAAGGAGAAATAAAATCCTTTACAGACAAGCAAATGCTGAGAGATTTTGTCACCACCAGGCCTACCTTACAAGAGCTCCTGAGGAAAGCACTAAACATGGAAAGGAACAACTGGTACCAGCCACTACAAAAACATGCCAAATTGTAAAGACAATTGATGCTAACAAGAAACTGTATCAACAGGCAAAATAAACAGCTAACATCATAATGACAGGATCAAATTCACACATAACAATATTAACCTTAAATGTAAATGGGTTAAATGTCCCAACTAAAAGACACAGATTGGAAAATTGGATAAAGAGTCAAGACGCATCAATGTGCTGTATTCAGAAGACCCATCTCACGTGCAGAGACACACATAGGTTCAAAATAAAGGAATGGAGGAAGATCGACCAAACAAATGGAAAGCAAAAAAAAGCAGGGGTTGCAATCTTACTCTCTTATAAAACAGACTTTAAACCACCAAAGATCAAAAGAGACAAAGAAGACTATTACATAATGGTAAAGGGATCAACTCAACAAGCAGAGCTAACTATCCTAAATATATATACACCCCAAAACAGGAGTACCCAGATTCATAAAGCAAGTCCTGAGAGACCTACAAAGAGACTTAGACTCCCACACAATAATAATGGGAGACTTTAACACCCCACTCTCAATATTAGACAGATCAACAAGACAAAAGGTTAATAAGGATATCCAGGACTTGAACTCAGCTCTGCACCAAGCAGACATAACAGATATCTACAGAACTCTCCACCAAAATCAACAGAATATACATTCTTCTCAGCACCACATCGCACTGATTCCAAAATTGACCACATAGTTGGAAGTAAAGGACTACTTAGCAAATGTGAAGGAACAGAAATCACAACAAACTCTCAGACTACAGTGCAATCAACTTAGAACTCAGGATTAAGAAACTCACTCAAAACTGCACAACTACATGGAAAATAAAACAACCTGCTCCTGAATGACTACTGGGTAAATAACAAAATGAAGGCAGACATAAAGATGTTCTTTGAAACCAATGAGAACAAAGACACAACGTACCAGAATCTCTGGGACACATTTAAAGCAGTGTGTAGAGGGAAATCTATAGCACTAAATGCCCGCAAGAGAAAGCAGGAAAGATCTAAAATTGACACCCTAACATCACAATTAAAAGAACTAGAGAAGCACGAGCAAACACATTCAAAAGCTAGCAGAAGGCAAGAAATAACTAAGATCAGAGCAGAACTGAAGGAGATAGAGACACAAAAAAACCTTCAAAAAATCAATGAATCCAGGAGCTGACTTTTGAAAAGATCAACAAAATTGATAGACCGCTAGCAAGACCAATAAAGAAGAAAAGAGAGAAGAATCAAATAGATGCAATAAAAAAATGATAAAGGGGATATCACCACCGATTCCACAGAAATACAGACTACCACCAGAGAATATTATAAACACCTCTATGCAAATAAACTAGAAAATCTAGAAGAAATGGATAAATTACTGGACACATACACCCTCCCAAGACTAAACCAGGAAGAAGCTGAATCACTGAATAGACCAATTCAGCTCTGAAATTGAGGAAATAATTAATAGCCTACCAACCAAAAAAAGTCCAAGACCAGACGGATTCACAGCTGAATTCTACCAGAGGTACAAAGAAGAGCTAGTACCATTCCTTCTGAAACTATTCCAATCAATAGAAAAAGAGGGAATCCTCCCTAACTCATTTTATGAGACCAGCATCATCCTGATACAAAAGTCTGGCAGAGACACAACAAAAAGTGAGAAATTAAGACCAATATTCCTGATGAATATCAATGTGAAAATCCATAATGAAATACTGGCAAACCAAATCCAGCAGCACATCAAAAAACTTATCCACCAAGATCAAGTCGGTTCATTGCTGGGATGCAAGGCTGGTTCAACATACACAAATCAATAAACATAATCCATCACATAAACAGAACAAATGACAAAAACCACATAATTATCTCAATAGATGCAGAAAAGGCCTTTGACCAAATTCAACAGCCCTTCATGCTAAAAACTTTCAATAAACTAGGTATTGGTGGAACATACCCCAAAATAATAAGAGCTATTTATGACAAACCCACAGCCAATATCATACTGAATGGGCAAAAACTGGAAGCATTCCCTTTGAAAACTGGCACAAGACAAGGATGCCCTCTCTCAGCACTCCTACTCAACATAGTGTTAGAAGTTCTGGCCAAGACAATCAGGCAAGAGAAAAAAATAAAGGGTATTCAGTTAGGAAAAGAGGAAGTCTGATTGTCCCTGTTTGCAGATGACATGATTGTATATTTAGAAAACCCCATTGTCTCAGCCCAAAATCTCCTTAAGCTGATAAGCAACTTCAGCAAAGTCTCAGGATACAAAATTAATGTGCAAAAATCACAAGCATTCTTATATACCAATAATAGACAAACAGAGAGCCAAATCATGAGTGAACTCCCATTCACAATTGCCACAAAGAGAATAAAATACCTAGGAATCCAACTTACAAGGAATATGAAGGACCTCTTCAAGGAAAACTACAAACCACTGCTCAACAAAATAAGAGGACACAACAAATAGAAGAACATTCCATGCTCATGGATAGGAAGAATCAATATTGTGAAAATGGCCATGCTACCCAAGGTAATTTATAGATTCAATGCCAACCCCATCAATCTACCAATGAGTTTCTTCACAGAATTGGAAAAAACTGCTTTAAAGTTCATATGGAACCAAAAAAGAGCCTGCATTGCCAAGACAATCCTAAGAAAAAGAACAAAGCTGGAGGCATCACGCTACCTGACTTCAAACTATACTACAAGTCTACAGTAACCAAAACAGCATGGTACTGGTACCAAAACAGAGATACAGATCAGTGGAACACAACAGAGGCCTCAGAAATAATGCCACACATCTACAACCATGTGATCTTTGACAAACCTGACAAAAACAAGCAATGGGGAAAGGATTCCCTATTTAATAAATGGTGCTGGGAAAACTGGCTAGCCATATGCAGAAAGCTGAAATTGGATCCTTTCCTTATACCTTATACAAAAATTAATTCAAGATGGATTAAAGACTTGAATGTTAGACCTAAAACCATAAAAACCCTAGAAGAAAACCTAGGCAATATGATTCAGGACATAGGCATGGGCAAGGACTTCATGACTAAAACACCAAAAGCAATGACAACAAAAGTCAAAATAGACAAATAGAATCTAATTAAACTAAAGAACTTCTGCACAGCAAAAGAAACTACCATCAGAGTGAACAGGCAACCTACAGAATGGGAGAAAATTTTTGCAATCTACTCATCTGACAAAGGGCTAATATCCAGAATCTACAAATAACTTAAACAAATTTACAAGAAAAAATCAAACAATCCCATCAAAAAGTGGACAAATTTATGAACAGACATTTCTCAAAAGAAGACATTTATGCAGCCAACAGACACATGAAAAAATGCTCATCATCACTGGTCATCAAATCAAAACCACAATGAGATACCATCTCACACCAGTTAGAATGGCGATCATTAAAAAGTCAGGAAACAACTGTTGCTGGAGAGAATGCGGAGAAATAGGAATGTTTTTACACTGTTGGTTGGAGTTCATCCATTGTGGAAGACAGTGTGGTGATTCCTCAAGGATCTAGACCTAGAAATACCATTTGATCCAGCGATCCCATTACTGGGTATATACCCAAATAATTATAAAATATGCTACTATAAAGACACATGCACACATATGTTTGTTGCAGCACTATTCACAATAGCAAAGACTTGGAACCAACCCAAATGTACATCAATGATAGACTGGTTTAAGAAAATGTGGCACATATACATCATGGAATACTATGCAGCCATAACAAAGGATGAGTTCATGTCCTTTGTAGCAACATGGATGAAGCTAGAAACCATCATTCTGAGCAAACTATCACAAGGACAGAAAATCAAACACCGCATGTTCTCACTTATAGGTAAGAATTCAACGAAGAGAACATTTGGACACAGGGCAGGGAACATCACACACTGGGGCCTGTCATGGGGTGGAGGGGTGGGGGAGGGATAGCATGTAATGTAAATGATGAGTTAATGGGTGCAGCAAACCAACACAGCACATGTATACATATGTAACAAACCTGCATGTTGTGCACATGTACCCTAGAACTTAAATTAAAAAAAAAAATGCTATCCCTAAAAAAATCAATGTCTTCCTAATGATAAACTTCAATAGATGTATTTCTGAGATTTTCTTACTGGAATATTGGAAAGATATTGATCTCTAAGGGATACTTCTGGCTTAGGGCCAGGGTGTTTATTTGGATCACAGAGTTTATGTCATGACAAGTCATGGTGGATTCTGATCTCTTTTTCTCAGACATTAGATTTAATTTGAATTCTCTCTCTCTTTCATTCAAAAAATTTTAATATTACTTGTAATTTTCTCTAGCTTAAAAAATGCCTTCATCTGGAGGAGTTGGAATCAGCCTTAGGAAGTCCTAGACCTTAAGCAGAACTCAAAGTTTTTCCTCCTTTAGTTGGTTTGATTTTCCTTGAATGTACATTTCTTCATCATCTAAATAAAACACAGAACAATGAGATTGGGCGTTCCAAGTAACATGCCTATTCTAAGTAAAAGAGTCTTTAAGGTCTTTCTGTGTGTCAACCAAATATCTAAATTACAGTTCTACACTGCAGTTTGGGCCAATACTTCATCTGGAAACAAAAAGTATTGTTTGGGTTTGGTGTGGCCTGGCTTTCTGTCTTTCTTTCTTTTCTTTTCCTCTTTTTTTTTTTTTTTTTTTTTTTTATACATATTCTTCCAGAATTTCTTGAGGTTGTTTTAACTGAGTGGAAGGCAATTTGCTCACAATCCTTGGAACTAATCTATTAAGCCTTGCAAAATGACTAAGAACTTTCTGAAGTACTTGACTGCACTAAGCACTATTTTTGAAACTCTCCACTCTCTTGATGCCCAATTCTCTTGTTTTTTTTAAAAAAAGATGCTGGGCATGGTGGCTCACACCTGTAATCCCAGCACTTTGGGAGGCCAAGGTGGGCGGATCAGTTGAGGTCAGGAGTTCAAGAGCAGCCTGATCAAGATGATGAAACACCGTCTCTACTAAAAACACCAAAAAAAAAAAAAAAAAAAATTAGCTGGGAATGGTGGTGCATGCCTGGAATCCCAGCTACTTGGGAGGCTGAGGCAAGAGGATCACTTGAGTCTGGGAGTCAGAAGTTGCAGTGAGCAGAAATCACACCACTGCACTCCAGTCTGGGCAACAGAGTGAGATGCTATCTCTAAATAAATAAATAAATAAATAAATAAATAAATAAATAAATAAATAAATAAATAGTGCTCATGTCCTTTTTCTGACCTCTTTGTGCCTACCCTCTTTCCTTTGTGCAACTCTATCTCTGTCTTCCCTTTAAATATTGATGTTAGGGGGATTCCTAGACTCTATCTCATCACAATCTTCCAGTCCTTTGGAAATTTCACCCACTAGCATAGTTTCAAATGAAACATAAATGTTCCGTATTTCCAAATGCATATTTTCTGCACATATATCTGCCATGAAATACAGACTCATCAAACTACTTACCTGCTAGACTATCCTAAGTGCAGCTTGAACTTAGCACGTACACACCTCAGTTTGAATTATCTTTAGACTGATCTGCTCTAGCACTAAATATTTTTAATTCATCCTCCTAAATATGCATTGAAGCCATCACATCCTCTTTCCCTAGTACTATGGCACTATGTCAGAATATGTCAGAATCTGCACTGCTGCTTCAGTCTCTTAACCACAATGCAGCTTCCATTCTTGTGTTGGTCTTGGCCTCCACAGTACTGCCAGAATGCTGCCTTGAAAGGCAAAGGTGATCACATTTCTACCTTACTTAAAAACCTTCAGTGAGTTTCCAAAATCTATAAGAAAAATCCTTATTCCATTAACATGAATTGTAAGGCTCTTATTGTGCTTTCCTACCTCATCCTTCATCACAATCTTGCCTTGCACTTTACACTACAGAAATATTGGACTGTTATTTCCCTCATAGACACTGCTATTTCAAAGGCATCTTCTCTTGCTCTTGCTATCTTTCTTGTCCACATGATCTTCTAGCCCTACTCCTAAACTGCCCTTTGTATATGCTTCTAATTACCCATGGCATCTCTCTATTTTTGAAAAAGCCATACTGCACTGTATCTTTATGTTTATACTCTCTTCAGAGACAGCAGTCAGTATTGATCAAAACTTTGTCTTTATTTATCTTCCTGTTTCCATACCCCAGCACAATCCATAACACACATTCAGCACTCAATGAATGTTTATAGTGAAAGGGAGGGAATGGAGGAAAAAATGAAAAGAAGGAAAGGAAAGAGAAAGAAAGAAAGAAAGAAAATTCTAAGCATTATTACCACCCAAAGAACCCATTAATACTGGTGGGCCTAGAAACTGAGGAGGAAAGCTAGCTTGGATTATCAGAATTTCACAAGATCTCCTCAAACAACACAGCACATATGACCACGTGCCTTCTTCATACCTTCATTTGAAGTAGTATTTGAATTTCAATTGGCAAATTATGGACTGGGTTGATGATGCCACTACTGAGAATTATACTGTTTATTGGGTGTCCCTTTTTTCGGAGTCTTTCTGAGAAAGATGCTTGGGGAATTCTTGACTAACAACAGAGTTAAGTACCATTAACTCTCAATTTTTCAAAAACCGATTACCTAGTGTGTGGATTTGCCAGACCTCTTGATTGTTCTGTTTCAGGCTATTTAATTGCTCATTAGAGAGTCCAAGGAAGAAGGAGATGAGTCAACTACATCTGTCACTTGTTAGTGCCTACAGTAAAAATTTATTAGTAAAGAGGATGCAACCATGCAATAAACATTAATTTCATTTTTATATTATGCCAAATCTTCATTCTCACAGATAATGAAAAATGGGCTCTATTCAGCCCACATTTTCCTAGGAACTAATTTTGGAAATTCCCATGTTGCCATCACTCGGGATTTTTATGCATACAGGCATACATATATAGTGTACATGAGCCACTGTAATTGCCCCTAATAGAGGCCAATATATAAATTGCTTCATTGTTAACCAATGACACAACTGAGCATGTGCCCTCCTGTTAAGAGTAATGGTGCTGAAACCATAGTAACCAACATAACGCTTCCAACAATTTAAAACTAAAGAAGAATTTTTTAGAAATACTATCATAATACTATGTATATCTAACATAATATTTTGTGTAAAAGTCTGAATCCACAGCTGAAATTTTTGTTTCTCTTTCTTTCTTTACAAACTGCTATAAAGTTAGGTATTTCTAACTCATATACCTTGACATTATTTATCTGGTCATCTATTTGATTTTTATTCTGTCTGGTGTTATCTATATAACAAGATACTGGTGTTATATAGATAACACCAGACAGAAAACATTTATGGAAACATTTGTGGCTCCCATCTATCAGGTCAGTTCTAAGAAGAAATAACTTTTGTGTTTTAATTCTGAAACCTTAAGTGCACCAAGCATTTGAACAAAACTTGTTGACCATCCAATTTAACAGAGGCAATTAACTCTGCTTCAATGACCTTTCAAAATTAAGCTATGCAATATGGCACATCTCAAAGGCCAATCTAAATTGCAAAGATTGTATCATTGTTTTTCACATTATCATGTTCACAATTTTCCCTCAATTCTTTTTGCTGTGGTTATTTTCTATGTCAGAAGTTGCTGTTCAAACCTTCACATAGTGAGAAGCCATCTAAGTTTGTGCTGGAACTTCATATTTTAGGTTTCTCCCAATTGTTCTAGTAGTTTTCTGTCTCATTTCACATCTGCTTGACAAATATGCTAATGAAGCTCTTTTCCCTCGGCCCCTGACAAACAAGGAAATAGCAGATTTGTTACCTTTTTCTTTTTGGTAACGAATAAGTACAAATGCTATATATTTCTCTACAGGTAGCAAGTTGTTTAGAGCTTTGTTTTTAGTTGCTATCTTTTTATAAAATATGAACACTGGAATTTGAGTTTAAAGTAGGAAATAACATGTATTTGCTCTATTTAACTAGGAATAATTATTTTTTCCAGAGAAAACACTATAAATAACATGCTCCTCCTCAAAAAATACACAAAATTTATAATGTACACAATGCTCAACGGTTTTTATTATTAAAGCACCATCACTATTTGAGCCATTTTATTAACATGACCTGAATAGTAGATCATTTTTGCAGCAACTTGAAAATCTTCTGAAGGATTAGTGTGTCTAAAAGATAGGAAATTATTTCACAGTACAAAAATATTTACTATTCTTTGAGGGAGAAATAAAACGTTATCACTATTAATTATCCAAGGGGTTTTTCATATCCATATTTGTCAGTCAATAGGATGGCACTACCAAAAGCCTAAAGGTGTAGATAAACTTTACTACATTAACATAGCCAAATTCTACACATTTAATAAAATTAAGTTGGAATCCTGAAATTTTCATTCATGACGCAAAATATCCCTTTAAGGTGTTTACTAATTGTTAAATCATGATTTTGAACTTTTTATTCTGACTTCATTTCATTTTTAAGTTTTTATTGAGGTATAATAAACATACAGAAAATGGCATAGATCAAAGCTTTATAATTCAAAACCATTTCACCAAATTGAATACACCCAAGAAACCACCACTCAGAGAAACAAAACATTGGCAACCCTCTAAAAGCCCCCGCTCATGCCCCTCTTCCTATCACTGTTCTCTCTCAATCCTTAAGGGTAACCACTCTTCTGACTTCTAATACCACATATTAGTCTTGTCAGTGTTTAAAATTAATATAAATGGAATCATACAATGAGAGCTGTTTCAGATCTTTATTATTTCATTCAACATTATTATTGCTGTATATGTCAGATTCATTCCTAGTGTGGCACATAGCTGCATTTCATTCATCTGCATTGCTATATAAGCATTTCACTGTATTTATATACAAGAATCATGCATTCTACTATTGAGGACATTTGATTTATTTCCAGTTTGAAATAATTACAAATAGGTCTGCTACAAACATTTGTGTGTATATATATATTGATGACTATATTCATTTCTATGTGTCGTATACCTAGGAGTGCCATAACTAGGTCACAAGGTATGCATATATTCAGCTTTAGAGATCCTGACAAACAGGTTTCCAAAATATTTATAGCAATTTACACTCCTATCAACAGTGGGTGAGTGTCCCAGTTGTTCCCAAATCCTCAACAGCACTTGGCGTTTTCTGTCTTTTCCATTTTAGGTCAATTGATTTTTAAGTTCTGGCTAAAACCTTGGTAGAAACAGTGAAGTGAAAAAAAATAAATAAATATCACTACCACACAAATATTTAGCATCACAAAAAATAAAATGGAAGTAGAAATTGAAAGTCAATGACTTCTCAACAATAACAACAGCAAACTTGCAAAGTATCTTTCCTGTGATGCTAAAAGATGCATTCATAATTCATAAGGGCTTATCAAATTCTGTCTTTTAGAGCAACTGTACACATGTTCCTCCATATAACATGATACATTGTATGAGTTCCTAATGGGTATAAAAATAAAACCAAAGAAGCTAAAACACTACAGATTTTCTTCAAATTTCTTTCCAAATCACATATTTGAAAGAGTGTAAAAATACTTATTTCTTCATTCATTCACATAATTTTGCTCTTGCCAAAAACTCTGCTGGATGCTAGAGATACACAACCAAATAAGTTATGACCCCCACTCTTAAGCCACTTAAAACTAATGGCAAGTGTAACAAGTAACAATAATAGTGGAGAATGAAACATGTGATAGAGAAGTACACATGGTATTGTTGGAGCACAGAGATATTACTGTGGGTGGGAGTGGAGTCATTCCAAGAAAATGGCACATTGGGGATAAAATTCAAGCTGATTTGTGATGGAATATTAGAATTAGCTCAAACACGGATTTGTGAGAGGGGCTTCTAGGCATGGGAATAGAACGTTCAATACCACCAATCTGATACTGAACTCACTTTACTACATTACCCCCAGGGCTGGAAATGCCAAGAGAGTCAAGTCCAAAATTATTTCTTGCAATGAATCAGTGATCCCCTGAAGCTTTCATTCACCTGTCCTGCTTCTACACTTTGAGGCAATAGGAGACAAATCTAAATACTTTTTTGTGACTTCACATCCTTTCTCCATAAAAGAAAACATCCTAATTTCCAAATGTACTAAAAGGAATAAATGCATAATAAAGATAAAAGAATATTTCCTAAGTAAAGATAATAATAAGAATCCATATGACAAAGACATTCTAGACAATATATTCTGAGAAAAATGGCATCAATGTGCTCTGTTTTCTCTTTTCGGAACATTTCTGGCACTTAGGAAAGGAAGAAATAACTGAGGGGGAAAAATCACAATCTAATAAAAGCATAATGACCTCTCCAGGAAGAGGAATATGGTTCCAAGTCATTAAAGACAAAATACACATTACACAAAAGCACAGTGATTTGATTGAAAAAAAAAATGCTCCATTCACCTGCTTTCCTGTAATTATTAATATAATGCATTTTTAAAAATAAAGATGTCAAATTACTTTTGCAGTAGTTTCCAAAATGTAAACTAAAGCTGCAGTTATAGCCAAAAGAGTTGTACTGAATTTTTCCATGTATATTAGCTTTCTATAGATGTGGCAAGGTCAGTTTTTCTTCTGAAAGAGAATAAACACGAGGGATTTTTGTGTTCCATTCTATTTACTGACATTGAAATTATTTGATGGGGAGATGTTTATTGGAAGACACACAGACATAGCACAATTCACGTTTAGGGAGATGGATTTCTCGCAATCGCAAAAGTCAATGGCATTTCACAAATGCTCTCAGCACTCTTTATTGACATTCTGGATAGATATTTTTACTAATGAAGTGAGTCAGAATTTCATGAAGCATTGATGACATAGATAAATGCCAACTTATTGCAAACATTCCCCAATGTCATGATGCTTTCAGAATTGATTTCTGTTGCACATTTTGGAATTATCTTACTTTGCATGTTTATAACTTTTTCCTTCACAGTGTAGACTTACATAAGTTGAGCAACAGGTGAAAAATCACTTTCTTTAAGAGTTTTGGAAAATCGGTAGGATTTAATCACAAATTAAACAAATATGGTTATAAATTCATAAATGGAAAATATGACACTGAATCATGAGAAATTCAGAATGTAAAGAATTGCCCTTTATCTCACACATAGTTATGGGGGAAAATATTCTGTGTAATATTATAACAATATCATATTTTCCACAACTTGGGAGATGAAATACAAATTTTAATTAAGGAAAACATATAGAAAAGTAGGTTACCTCCTTGAGTTGTGGAAACTTCTTAAGAGACAGAACATTTAATAAAGTGAGACATTGTCTTCACAATCAATAGGGAATATAAAATATATAAAATAATCTCCCTTTCTTTATCATAATTTTAAAATATTTTTTAGATTGAAATATCTACTTAATGCTTATTCTGTCCAACATTTAGCTACATGATAAAGAAACATCAACCAAAATCTTAATATACCCTAAAAATATTTATTTTTACTATAAAGTTTGGTTTGTGAAAGGTCATTACACAACTATAATATCCATGCATCAAAAATGAAAATTTACAAAAATAAATTGTCAAGCATACATTGAAATTTTATCCTATTGAAGAAAATTATTCTCACATGTGCTAGAAAAATAAATGTACACCTAACAATATTTATTTCTATATGTATTCTTGCTCACCCCTTTTGTACCCGTTTAATTTTTGTAAAAGATTTGGGATTCTTTGAAATAAAAGCATATAAATAAACCTAAAACTATTAACTCATGATAAAAAAAAAAAGTAAAAGGACAGTAGCAGGAGAGCTAAAAAGAAAAATTATATAAAGTCTTCACTGGAGAAAAATATAGCAAGTGATTTCAAACCTTAGCTCTAAGTTTCTAGCAATCTAGGTCAAAGGACAATACAATGAATTTCATATCTCTTATCATCAAGTAGACCATGAACTCATTGGGAGAGTTCTGAGCTCTTGGAGAAATTTTTCATAGGGATTTTTACAAGGGCTTTTAACAAAGTAATGAATGAAGACCTTGACAGCAGGGTTTTTTAATGCAACAGAAAAGTTTCCTATTATATCAGACCATCTATGAAAACTGATAATACAATATTTAAAGAGTTCACTAATAAAAATTATAAAGCGAGCCAGAGGGATATAGCCAAGCTATGTAACTTTTTGGTCTTCAAGCTCACATTAAAATAGAGAATACGATGGTAAGTTTTTAAATTACAAGTGTTTTTTAATGATTTCTGCTGGAAATAATTTTATGCCACAAGCATGCAATAGTAATAACATTTTGCCCCACAATATTAAAGTAAAATAGACCATTCAGGAGGCATGTCATGCTCATCCTATGTTGTAATGAAACCTCTGAAGAAATATAACAAGTCTTAGACTAAGAAATATAGAACTAGAAACATAAGCAGAGAAACAAACATGCACCAGAATAAGAAACGTAGATTTATCTACTCTTGTGGAAAAAACTCTCTCAGCGAGAGTTTTGACAAAAGTTCCACTGAAAGGTGTTTGCTAGAGAAGTAGGATTGCCCAGTATTTACAGTCTAGTCTCAGGACTATTATCATGTTATTTACTAGACTGCCTCGGTTCAAGGCCCAAGCATATCACTTTCAGGCTGCAAATAGTCGACAGTTATTTAACATCTCCAGCAGTCCGGTGACTCCTTAAAATAAGGCCGATGATGATAATAACAATATTTAGCTTACTGCATAAAGTAACCATGGAAAAATCAACCATGTGAGTTGTTCAACACAACACCAAATATCTGTTAGGTATTATCTCAATGTTAGAGACACCCAATGTTCTTTACTGATAAAAATGAATGTATTCTAGGTATCAGGCATGCACATGAGACAGCATTTTATTTCAAAAGTTGAAAAGCCAGCCTTCTGTTTTGTCTTAAAGGTGAGTCATCCAAATGCATTATATTTTACTGGAAGATTGTTTCACAAAATACATTGAAGCCAGGAAAACAAGAGGAGTTTATATCTAGAATCTAATTTTTTTTTTTTTTTTTTTTTTTTTTTTTTTGAGACGGAGTCTCGCTTTCTGCCCAGACTGGAGTTAAGTGGCTCAATCTGGGCTCACTGCAAGCGCCACCTCCTGGGTTCACACCATTCTCCTGCCTCAGCCTCCCAAGTAGCTGGGACTACAGGCTCCCGCCACCACACACGGCTAATTTTTTTTGCATTTTTAGTAGAGACGGGGTTTCACCATGTTAGACAAGATGGTCTCGATCTCCTGACCTCATGATCCACCCGCCTCGACCTCCCAAAGTGCTGGGATTACAGGCGTGAGCCACCACACCTGGCCTAGAATCCAATTTTTAATCACGGATTTTTCATCTGGGCCACAAGTTTTATACAATTAGATTTCTTTGTGATCATTAGCTGAAGCATTCACTTCATAATAAACTAATTTACAAAGATTTGCATCACCTGAAATTTTATCAGACCCAAATGTTCAGCTTTGGGATACTTTAGCAATGATTTTTAATGTTCTGTAAAACTCTATAAGCTTACTACATAAAACAGAACTTCAGTAGTCACTTTGCTTCAAAGTGAAAACATATACATACTTACAACAACAACAGCAACAAAAGTAAATTACTAACTTGTCTTCTGAGACTGAGTTTGAGGTCTCACTTTTCTGGCCATAATGCAAAGCTAAAGTGGGTTCCTGTTCACAAACTGAAGAGTTCAGAGTCTAGTATGACCTTCATTACAAATTATCTTCCATAAGAAGATGTCTATGATTCTACCTGACATGCCATAATACATTTTTAAGTATCCTGACTTATTTTGCTTTGCTTTCTCTGTTTTGTACGACTTAATCATAGACACTTGAGACATGGTTACTCTTTGTCTTGTACTTGATCTTAGGGAGGGAAGTTGGAGAAAATGTTCTGGTATCAATGGCACTGAAAAAAATTTCTGCAGTAATTAAATGACTCACTGCTTCAACTATTTATTTCAACAAATATTTATTAAATAGTTACTATGTAATTTTTCTTACTCCAAAAGAGGAAAAAGGAAAGGAAGGCCCATTTAACAGACAAAAAAAAAAAAAAAAAATTATAAACATCTTTATTTATTGACTACTTCTTCTAAGCCAAATACCTAAAAGGTAGGTACACTTATTTTTACTACTCTACAGATTAAAACTGATGTTCATACCTGATGTTCACCAAGTCACAAGGCTGAGGTGAGTCGCTCAGAGCTGTCCAATCTCAATGTCTGTGCTCTTAACAACTCCTTCTCTCATGGTGTCAATTTTGTTTTTTTTGTTTTTTTTTTTTTTAATGAGGTCCAGAACATAAATACACAATAAAATGGAATATGGCTAGGACTTTCTAAGGGCAAAACTTAATATTCAGAAACCAAAGGCATGTTTTAAGTTAAAATAAAAAGCCTAGAATGTATTCTATCCCTAAGCAGGCTCATTCTCATTCAATCTGATACTATACCACAATTTTTAAATCATACTTTAAAATTCTTTTCCAACTCCCAGCCCATTCTTATTGTGAATCTCCCATTCTTATCAAAGACATATAATTGCTTCTTTGTGTGGATTAAATTTGCCAAGAAATTTTGATTCTGAGATTTCATGGTTAAACAGGAAAATGGACCAGAAAAAGATCATGATTCTGTTTCTTCATGTGCCCTCCGTCTCTGGCCACGGGAAAAAAGGGTATATTTTGGTCCAAAAAACAAAATACTAGGTTTCTAAAGCTGAAATTCTTTTCAGTTTACATTTTCTTTCTGGAAGTTTGTAGTATGCCTTTGCATACATTTGAATTTTTCATCTCAGTTTAGGAAGCAAGTGATTTAGCGTATCTGCCTTATTCGGGGTTTATATTTTAATTAAAACTTTGTCATCTGGTTCTTTCCTGGCTGCTTTTGAAATTGCATCCATTGATTGAGAATAACAGAATTCTCCATCACTTCCTTCCTACCTCAATGCCTGACTAACCTCAGGACTCAGGCCCAGAGAAAGAGAAAATGCTCTTGGAAATCATGGAGAAGGCCACAGTGGTTTATTCCTGGGCTCTTTGTCTTGCTGGTTCTACTGTGGCTCACTGAATGGTGTACATTCACCCAAAAAAAGTCTGTAGGTTTTAACCATGACCATTCTTCATCTTGCAGTAATGTGAAAACAACTGTAAGTAATGATAGCTGAAATAAAGCATTATTAAAGGAAAAATTAGATCACTTAAAGGAAAGAGCGCAGTTAAACAGAACATTTTCTAAAACCGTGTACAATTTTAAATGTAAATGCTGACACTTATAGATATTTATCTGTTCCATACGTACTCTCCATCTGAAGTGTATTTTCCGAACGACATACCTTGAATTGGTATGAAAGTTCCTGTTTATCCATTATTAAGCAATACAGCATCTGTGAAGCCTAGACCATAAGCATGTATGTGTTTATTTTTCAAGGGCAACATTGCCATCTACAGGATATGAAATGACAAAATTCCACCACTCCCTTAAACATGTTTGCAGTCAAAACTAGAAATCGCTGAGATTGAAATATGTGTCCAAATTCAGTCCTATTTGATTATCCTGCCAGACACCATATTTCACAAATTATCTCATCTCACAGCTAACTAAAAAAAAGAAAAAGAAAAAGAAAAGAATGCATTAAGCTGACTACCAAATGCCACAGCCTCTTTGTCTTTGAAAATTGCATTAGGGGTTTACTCAAAGACTTTTTACCATGATAAATGTGAAGAAGCTGAAAGAAAAGCTATCAGAATGAGGTGGTTAGGTTTTTAGTTGGTTATAACTAACACCAAATTCTCTGGAAGTTAGCTGAATATGTGTTACCTAAACTTCCTCATAGAATTCAAATAACAAACCCAACAGCTTTTCCTTCATAGATTTCAAGTAACAAATAGAGCTAGTCGTTTTTCCCCTAGTACAAGGAGGCTACTGATAATTGTTGCTTAAAGAATCTGATCATTTAATCAGACTTCCCAAAGTTCAGATGGCATGACAAAGGGGAGGCTCTCAGACTGTTTTGCGAGGGAAGAAACAGAGGCACAGTTAGGTGCTGACCTTGAAAAACTTAGCTCATTGTCAGGCTGTCCTATTTTAGCAAAAGTGAGAGAGAAGAAAAGGGAGACAACATAACTCATTTTCTCCATTTTGACACACAGACTAAAATGTGAGCCAGGAAAAGATATAGAATATACAAATGGTATTAAGAAGCTATCTTTGACTGCTCAGTCTGACCTCAGTTCAGTTGAAACTGGAATTACAATATTTATTAGAAAAAGTTTGAGCGTTTCAGGAAAAGCTATTACAATTTTCTAGTACATTTCTAATCTCCTTTCCTGGAGATATTTAATATTGGGATGTATAATTAGCTCACTCTAATTCCTTAATTGTGGCTCGCCTAGAAAGTAAGCAATGGACATGCTGGCAGTGTATGACCCTACTGTCTTGTGATTTTTTTTTAATCAACTCCTACAGAAAAGATGGGAATAATGTAAATTAAAGCCATCTCAATCATATAGTAGTGTGTAAAAATCCAGTTTACTTTATTATCACAATGCTAACTAGAAAGTATTCTATGAAAAAATGGGGTTTGTGCACCAAAGAAAAACCCTCATTAAAATGAGAAAACAGTTTGAAAGAACTCAGTATTGGGGTTTCATTTCCGATGTGCACTTTATAGTTTTTCATCGTATACCCAGCCTGTCCTCTGTGTACATGAACCAAATTTGAATCAAAAGATTCCCTTCAAAAAAAAAAAATCCTAGCCATAAAAGCAAACTTATTTTATCTGTAGTCCAGCTAAATGCAGTCACCAAACAAGAAACAAATGTTTACATGGACTAAACGAGTAGCTTTTGATCCAAAGGCAAGTAAATAAAACAAGGGGCCACCCTTTGTCTAAAACCAGTATGGTTACTTCTATTGATAAGTGGTTTATATAATATCATCCATTGCTGAAGTAAGATAGAGGGCACCCTCTTAATTGAAACAAGTTTCCTCAATGTTCTCAATGACCTTAACATTGCCAAATCCAAAGGGCAATTCTTAGTCTTCATTTTATTTGACCCCTGAGTGCTTGACATGATTTTGTCATACTCCCTGAAACATTGTCTCCAGCTGGCTTCCAGAATATACTATACTCTTACTTTTTCCTTCCAAGACCTTGGCCACTTCTGCCTCTTTTACTGCTTCTTCTTCCTTTTTCTGATCTCTGAATGCCAATGTGCCCTCAGATATCAGTCCTTAAGCCACTTTTCCTCCATATCCACACTAAATATCTCCTTTTCTGGATATATTCTGTATGCTAATAACTCCCAAATATATATGTCAGCTCCAAATTTTACCTCAGCCCTAGACACTTCTGTCCAAATGCCTATTCAACACCTCCATTTTGCTATCTAATGGAACATCTCATGCCTGATATGATTAAAATGAAATTTTTTTATTATTTCACACCCCTATACGTGCTTCATTTTTAGGGTTATCCATCTCAGAAAATAACATCTTTCAGACATGCAATACATATTTACTCAATTAGTTTGTAATTAATTAATTAAATAACACATGATGGCAGCGGTATGACCACATCACCTCAAGAGAATGACACTGAGAGACTAGGACTCTATGATCAGGAAAGTTATCCCAGTAAATGGCAAATGTAATCAGAATTTTCTTAAGGAATAGTAGGGCTCGTAAGAAGGATGTGATCCATAGAGAACAACACATACTAGAGCCTTTCGGAGGATGGATGGTAGGAGAAGGGGAAGATCAGTAAAAATAACTAATGGGTACTAGGCTTAATACCTGTGCAATGAAATAATCTGTACGACAAACCCCCATGACGCAAGTTTACCTGTGGAACAAATCTGCGCTTATACCCATATCTTAAATAAAAGTTAAAAAAAAAAAAAAAGGTGGGGGAACTGGGCATGGTGGCTCATGCCTGTAATCCCAGCACTTTGGAAGGCCAAGGCGGCTGGGTCACCTAAGGTCAGGAGTTTGAGACCAGCCTGACTAACATGGTGAAACCCCACCTCTACTAAAAATACAAAATATTGGCCAGGCGTGGTGATGCGCGACTGTAGTCCAAGCTTCTCCAGAGGCTGAGGCAGGAGAATCACTTGAAACCAGGAGGCAAAGGTGGCAGTGAACCAAAATCGTGCCATTGCACTCCAGCCTAGGCAACAAAAGTGAAAGTCTGTCTCAAAAAAAAAAAAAAAAAAAAAAAAGGATGTGATCATGAGAGGATCTGCCATTCCACGCTTTTACTCACTTCACATAGCACTTATTTTACAGCTGAATTAGGGATGTCTTCATGCCACAAAGACCCCTGTGCTCCATATTCCACCCTCCTAAATGCTAGTGCAGTAAGACAGGCTCTCCTGATATTGGTAACAATGTCCAAGATTGTGGGAGGTTGATTTCTTCCCACTATTGACTCTACTAAGAAACGAAGCCTGATACTAATCACTGGAAATTACATTTGAAACCTCAGCGAGGCTTACAGAAGCAGGTTGTCTGTCCATGGCTATCCGTAAGGCGTACGTACGCATGGTCTCATTTCACCTTTAAATTAGTTAAAAGGAAAATAGAAACATATCAGTTAATTTCTTCATTATTTTGCAAATTTAAAAAAAATTGTGTTTATTATGGATACATAAGTTACACATATTTATGGGGTCCATGTGATATTTTGATATAAACATACCATGTATAATGATTAAATCCAAATGATTAGGGTGTCACCTCAAGCATTTATCATTTGTTTGTGTTAGGAACACTCCAATTCCACTCTTTCAGCTATTTTGAAATATACAATAAATTATTGTTAACTATAGCTACCCTATTGTGCTGTTGCACACTAGATCTTAGTCCATCTATCTCACTGTATTTTTGTGCTCATTAATCATCCCCTCTTTAGCCCCGCTACCCTCCCCACTACCCTTCCCAACCTATGGTAACTATCATTCTATTCTCGATTTCCATGAGTTTGTTTCTTAGTTCCCACGTACAAGCAATGTTTTGATATAGGAATACAATGTGTAATAATTACATCAGGGTAATTGGGTATCCATCACTTCAAGAATATATCACTTCTTTGTGTTAGGAACATTTCAATTCCACTCTTTTAGCTATTTTAAAATATGCAATAAATTATTATAGACTGCAGTCACCCTGATGTGCTATCAAATACTAGATCTTATTTGTTCTAACTATATTTTTATATCCACTAACCATTACCACATTTTCCCTTCCTCCCTGCTCCCATTCCCAGCCTCTGATAACCATCATTCTACTCCCTGTCTCTATAAGTTCAATTTTTTAATTTTAGCTCCCACATAGGAGTGAAAACGTGATATTTATCCTTCTGTGCCTGACTTCTTTTGTTTAGCATAATGTACTCTGGTTCCATCCATGTTGTTGCAAATGACAGGATTTCATTCTTTTTTACAGCTGAATAATATGTCATTGTGTATACGTACCACATTTTCTCTTTCCATTTATCTGTTGATGGACTCTTAGGTTGATTCCATATCTTGGCTATTGTGAATAGTGCTGCAATGAACATGAGAGTACAGATATCTCTTCCATATACGATTTCCTTTATTTTGGATAAATACCCAGCAGTGGAATTACTGGATCATATGGTAGTTCTATTTGTAGTTTCTGAGGAATCTCCATACTGATTTCTGTAGTGGCCATACTAATTTAAATTCCCATCAACAGTGTAAAAAGGTCCCTTTATTTCACATCCTCACCAGCATTTGTTATTGCCTGTCTTTTGGATAAAAGTTATTTTAACTGTAGTGGCATGATATCTCATTGTAGTTTTGTTGTGCATTTCTTCTTCTCTGATGATTCATGACATTGAGATTTTTTTCATACACCTTTTGACAATTTGTATGTCTTCTTTTGAGAAATATCGATTTAGATCTTTTGCCCATTTTTAAATCAGATTTTTTTTGAGTTGTTTGAGCTCCTTATATATGTATTCTGGCTATTAACCTTTGCAAATATTTTCTCCCATTCTGTGGATTATCTCTTGACTTTGTTGTTGTTTGTTTTTTTTTTTTTTTTTTGTGTGTGTGTGTGTGTGTGTGTGTGTGTGTGTGTGTGCTTTGTCTATTTTTGCTTTGGTTGCCAGTGCTTTTGAGCTATTACTCAAGAAATCTTTGCCCAGACCAATGTCCTGGAGAGTTTCCCCAGTGTTTTCTTCTAGTATTTGGATAGTTTCAAATCTTAGATTTAGATCTTTAGTCCATTTTATTTGATTTTTGTATATGGTGAGAGATAGAGGATGAGTTTTTTTTTTTTTCCATATATGGTTATCCAATTTCCCCAGCACCATTTATTGAATAGGCTGCCTCTTATTCAATCTGTGTTCTTGGCAGCTTTGCCAAATATGAGTTGACTGTAAATGCACTGATATATTTCTGGATCCTCTATTCTTTACCATTGGTCTATGTGTCTGTTTTCATGCCAACACCATGCTGTTTTGGTTACTATAGCTTTGTAGTATAATTTGAAATAAGGTAATATGATGCCCCCAGCTTTGTTCTTTTTGCTCAGAATGGCTTTGACTATTCTAGGTTTTTCGTGGTTCCATATAAGTTTTAGGAGTTTTTCTTCTATTTCTGTGAAGAATGACATTGGTATTTTGTTAAGTATTGCATTGAATTTGTAGAATGCTTTAGGTAGTATGATCATTTTAACAATATTAATTCTTCTGACCCATGAACAGAACACTTTTGTGAAATTACCTTTTATAAGACATGCTTTAGCATTTTATGGATCGAAACATTGAGATAAATAGAATTACTTTTGTATTGAATTTTAACTATTAGAACTGATAAACAAATTCAGTAAGGGTACAAAATAAATATACAAAAATCAGTAGCATTTATATATGCCAACAGTCAACAATCTGAAAAATAAACCAAGAAAATAATCCCATTTACAACAGCTACAACAACAAAAAATGGAGTAGAAAACCACAGAAATAAATGGTCAATCCATACAGCTTAAAAAAAAAGAGAGAGAGAGACAGGCTTAGAAAAATCACATACAATTATCCCAAAGGAGTTGCTATTGTTAGGAAGACCAAGAAACTAGAACACTTTCTCACCTTTTAAAACAATAAGAATATAAATATGTCTACATAATTATGGTACTTTCTGCCCTCTAAAGATATTCCTGTCTATCCCCTAGAGCTGTATCTGCAAAAAGAAAAAGAAAGATTAAAGAAAAAAAGAAATGAGGCAACGAAAATTCTAACAAGAATGTTTTTCGCAATAGAATACACACATCTTCAAGCCCAGCTCAGGATATACTCAGCTGTATTTTATCTCAGGTATATGAATGTGGTGGAGGAGGAATTTCAGAGTGTTGGGATGTATGCATCTCCATTTCTTCATTTATCCATTTCTCTCTTTACTCAATAACCCTATTTGAAGAGACAGGTATCAGCACATTGCTGAGTGCATGGGGTGAGCTTTGTCAGAGCCTGGCAAGAAGATAGAGAACTCATTAGAGCACAAGTTAGAAACTGATGCATACAATTAACTAACAAGGAGGAGACAGCCAGACTACTGCTTCAGAAGTAACTGATGCAAGCAGAGATTTGATAGAGCTGATTTGTGATGTCTCAAAATAACCCCTCTTCTTCCCTATTCACTCACTCTCCGTAGCAGAGACTAGACACAGGCAAAATGTGAACCTGGTAAGAATTTCTCCTTAATGCATCATTATTCTTTCCTCATGCAAGCCACACAAGTTGTTTTATACCCTTAATCAAGGCACTGAGGATTCTCAACATGATGCACCTGCTCAGGGCACCGGCAAAGCAGAGGCCCAAAACAAAGAAAGGTTAAGAATTTGATGTTTGATATATTGTTGAAAGCATCAGAGCAGTCAAGATAGAGGGAGAAAGGCAAAAATTGGGGGATATCTATGCATCAATTTATCTATTATTATGTAGATAGATAGCAAGAGACAGAAGAGATACCTCCTATTTTCAATGTCTCAGGATGCTAAAGTTTTGATGGGTCCTACACAGAATGTCAATTATCAGCTCACTTCCCTGTAGTACCCCACTTGCATCTCTTCCTCTTCTCTCCCACTGAAGTAAAATTGCCTCAACTCTCATATAATGTTGCTGTAATTATTCACTTCTACAATCCTCCTAAAGAGTAAGAAATAAGAAGCGCGCGCACACACACACACACAGAGGTATGCCTTGTTCTATTTTGCTTCACTTTGTTACGCTTTGCGGATATTAATGTTTTTTACAAATTACTTTCAATGGCAAAAACCGTGATTACTTTTCCGCCAACCTAATGTATCTGCTACGGTAATCTGTGATCAGTAATCTTTAATGTCACTATTGGAATTGTTTTTAGAGAACCAATAACTGCACCCATATATAACAAAGAACTTAATCAATAAATATTGTATGTATTCTGACTGCTCACCAACTGGCAGTTCCCTCATCTGTCTGACCTGCTGCTTTGCTGCAGGCTACCACAGCAGCAAGAAGATAGCCTCAGCCTCATTTCTGTCTTCTAATGAGTATATTTTATTGGTAGAATCTAATTCACATTCAGATCCCTAAGAGCAAGAAAGCCTGATATATGTAGCATTTCATTTACCAGTCCCCACAATAAGGAAAGAACACGGAATATAATGGGAATCAATAATGTGTGCCAATAGACAACTTCCAAAACCTTTAGAATTATTTTTCAATAAGTATAGAAAACTATTTGATCCATTTGTAATCTCACTTTTAGGGAAAATCCCTAAACCCAGTTTTTGACATTTTTGCATACCTGACATTTTGCATACCTGCTGTATCTTATATTTATTCAAATTAAAAGAGTAATCGGGCTGGGCGTGGTGGCTCATGCCTGTAATCCCAGCACTTTGGGAGACCAAGGCAGTTGGATCATGAGATCAGGAGTTCGAGACCATCCTGGCCAACGTGGTGAAACCCCATCTCTACTAAAAATACAAAAATTAGCCGGGTGTGGTGGTGGGCGCCTGTAGTCCCAGCTACTCAGGAGGCTGAGGCAGGATAATCGCTTGAACCAGGAAGTGGAGGTTGCAATGAACCAAGATCGTGTCACTGCACTCCAGCCTCAGCAACAGAGCAAGACTCCATCTCAAAAAAAAAAATAAAAAATAAAAAATAAAAATAAATAAAAAAAATAAAAAAAGAGTAATCATGGCAGAAAGGATGATGGAAACAATAAATCTCTTTTGTGTTCAACTTTTCCTTTGGATACTTACGAGAGAAGGGGAGAGTGGGCCGGGCATGGTGGCTCATGCCTGTGATCCCAGCACTTTGGGAGGCTGAGGCAGGTGGATAACAAGGTCAGGAGTTCGAGATCATCCTGGCCGACATTGTGAAACCCGTCTCTACTAAAAATACAAAAATTAGCTGGGTGTGGTGGCAGGCGCATGTAATCCCAGCTACTTGGGAGACTGAGGCAGAAGAATCGCTTGAATCCGGGAGGCAGAGTTTGCAGTGAGCTGAGACCACGCCACTGCACTCCAGCCTGGGCAACAGAGCGAGACTCCATCTCAAAAAAAAAAAGGAAAGAGGAGAGTTGAGAGTCTGCTGTTCAACCAATGTAACAACAAACTAAAACACTATTAATTTTTTGTGTATTAATTTAGCTATTGGTTGCTTACTATGTAAGAGGTTTTTTCAAATATGTTTGACAGTTATGTGTCCACTAAATTAACTTCCTTTTTAACTAAAAAAAAAAAATGTATTTTATTGCAAGAATATAATCTATTGATTATGTGAAACAAGATAACAGTTATGTAGAATATTTAAAAATCTATTAATTTGCATATTTTTATTCAGAGGCTTAGTCTCTACTGAGCAAATTAATTATAAAGAAAATAATTATGCAGAAATCTATAAATGATGTAACAAATAGAAGTTTATGAAGGAAGAAAACCTTGGAAATCACTATTATTAGAAAAAGTAAAGTATGGCAAGAAATCACTTAAAAGTAATTGAAATTTTTAAAGGTTGTGATAATATGCATTTTATTCTATGACCTCTTAAAACATCTATGGAGAGACTGCTTTTTCATAAAGGGTATCCTTGGGTGCTTTTATTATTTATATATTAAGGGGTCTGAGTCATAAAGGAGGCAGTGAGAGAGGAGAGGAAAAGAAGTGGAGAAGACAATTTATCCATAGATAGAGTGACCATCAAACTGGTTTGCCTGGAACAGCTTGGTTTATCTCTCTGGTTATTTTTATTTTAAGAAGTTTCCTGGTTTGAGAGATAAATTATATAGTCATTCTTATTGGTAAGAGGAGTAAAGAAATGGGATTATAAATAACATTAAATTAATTGCATATGTAATGGAACATGCAGGGAGTGAAAAATGTAAAGAGGAGAGGAATCTCTGAAACTGGGTCAGTTGCCAGAAGGAAAGCATTATATGCCAGCTGAAAGAAATAATAAAGGGCAAGCCAATAGGCAAAGGTCAGTTTACAGCTCTTCACTAAATAACGTTAGATTTTAGCTCCTCTCATCTTTGATTCTTTGCCAAATCAATTGGGATATGAGTATTCCTAGTTATCATAAATCATCAGTCAAAGGCACATAAACATGGCAGGTCGTTCAACCTCTTTCAAATAGCCCTAGACCCAAATTTTCTAAGACAAAGAGCTAACTACAGAAGGCCATTAGTGTTTACAGATTTAGCATCCTTGCAATCCATTTTGGCTTTCCTGAAACCGGCCTTTCCTGCCTTACCTGCTATGGAGACTCTTACCTCTTCACCTGCATTCATAGCTCTTGCTCTTCCACCCAACGTTCAAAAGCTGGCAATCATAAATGTATACAAGACATTTGGGGGAACATTTAGTAAATTTGTGTACAAACTAGGTATGACATTGTTTGTGAATTATTGTCAGTTTTCTTAGACATGGCATGCTGCTTATGTATAATATGTCTTTAGTTTTAGGACATGCTAAAGTATTTAGGAGTAAAGTTTTATAATATCTGCAACTTACTTTGAAATAGTTTGGAGAAATATGTGTAGATAGATACATCTATAAATACATGTGCAGACTGATACATCTATAAATACAGATACAGATTCAGATAGGTAGATAGAAGAACAAAATATGACAAAATGTTAACAAATGGTGAATCTAGGTGGTGGGTACACAGCTGTTCATTGTACCATGTAACCTTTCTCAAACTTACATATGTTTGATATTTTTTATAATAAAAAATAGAAAAAAACTTTTCAAGTCCATTTTTTATTCCTTCCCCAACTCTTTCCCTGTCAAAATTTTTCTATCGTACCCTTTCTAGATGATCTTGTTTATTCTTTACCTTTAAATGCTGTCCAAATAGAGTTAATTGCCCTCAAATTATCTTTGGCTCAGACCTCTCCTCCAAACTACAAAATAGATAATATAGCCAATTAACTATTTGGCATTTCAGCTAGATAGCTCATGGGCATCTCAAGTTTGACAGGTTTAAAACTGGTCTTGATTTCCACCTCACCTCCCAACAAATCCATTCATTTCCCAATGTTCTTCAACTAAGTATTTGACAGTTTTTTTATAGCCAATAGCTTAAGTCAGAAATCCGGATATCATTCTTGATTTCTACCGCTCTGTCTTCCTCCATTCAATCGATTAATAAATTATATCAATTTTACCTCCAAAATATAACTCAAACATAACTATTAAGTTTTCTTGAGATTGTCATTACTACTCTGTTCCAGTCACATAACTATCCTTGCTTGGACGAGAGTAACAGCCTCATAATTGGTATCTGTATTTCCTTTCCTTCTCCTTCATAATCTCCAAAGAATATCCACATTAATTTTTAAAAATATGAATCAAGTATTTGAATTATTTGTTTAAAATAAAAAGGCTTCCCATTGCAGTTATAAAAAATCCAGGATCTTCAAAGTCTGGCCTTGTCCAGCCCCTGGCCACCTCTTCCATTTCATCTTGAGCTTCACTCCACCCGGACACACTGTTCTCTTCACACAAGGTTTCTTTCTGTGTTCATAAATTTGTACGCCATTTTCTCCTCAGAATTTTCGTCCATGATCTTTCACCTGTCTGGCATGCACTTTATTTTTATTATTTACCAAATTCTCAAATAACACTCGCTATGTATCTGGATTCTTTTTAAAAAAACTTTAGGACTATTGACTCACTTAATATAACAATTTTATGAGGTAATTTCTATTATTTTCCTCCTTTTATACATGAGGAAAATGGAGCATAATGAAGCAGAATGACTGAAAATTGCATACAGATCATGCTGTGTGCTGAAGTATGTTCTGCAAAAATGCAAATGTTGAAGCCCTAACCCCCAGTGTGATGGTATTTGAAGACAGGGCCTTTGGGAAGTGTATTAGTCAGTGTTCTCCAGAATAACAGAACTGAACCAATATGAAATATATATATGTATGTACCTACATAGACAATGGGGAAAATGAGAAAGGGAGAAAGAAAGAGAACTAGAAAGAGATAGAGATTTATTATAAATTATATTGTCATTCTTATTGGTTCATGCAATTGTGGAGGCTGAGTAGTCCCACAATCTCCTACTTGCAAGCTGGAGGCCCAGGAAGGCTGCTGGTGTAATTCAAATGCCTGAGAGCTGAAAAACTGATGGTGTAGATTCTGGTCCACATCTAAATGCTGAGGACAGGAGAAGATCAATGTCCCAGCTCAAGCAGTTAGGCAGAATGAGAATGAATCCAACCTTCCTCTGTGTTTTTGTTCTATTCAGGTGCACAATGGAGTAAGGAAGATCTGTCTTACTCAGTCCACCAATTCGAGTGCTAATTTTTTTCCAAAAATACCCTGACAACCTAATAGACATCTACAGAACTCTCCACCCCAAATAAACAGAATATACATTCTTCTCAATGCCACATGGCACTTATTCTAAAATTGACCACATAATTGGAAGTAAAACACTCCTCAGCAAATGCAAAATAACTGAAATCATAACAGTCTCTCAGACCACACTGCAATAAAATTAGAACTCAGAATTAAGAAATTCACTCAAAAACACACAATTACATGGAAATTGAACAACCTGCTCCTAAATGACTCCTGGGTACATGAAGAAATTAAGGCAGAAATCAAGAAGTTCTTTGAAATCAATGAGAACAAAGAGACAACATACCAGAATCTCTGGGACACAGCTAAAGCAGTGTTAACAGGAAAATTTATAACACTGAATACCCACATCAGAAAGCTAGAAATATCTCAAATAGACACCCTAACATCACAATTAAAAGAGCTAGAGAGCCAAGAGCAAGTTAATCCAAAAGCTAGCAAAAGACAAGAAATAACGAAGATCAGAACAGAATAGGAGATAAAGACATGAAAAACCCTCCAAAAAATCAATGAATCCAGGAACTGGTTTTTTGAAAAAATTAATAGACCACTAGCTAGACTAATAAAGAAGAAAACAGAGAAGAATCAAATAGACACAATAAAAAATGATAAAGGAATATCACCACTGACCCCAGAGAAATACAAACCACTATCAGAGAATACTATAAATACCCCTACACAAATAAACTAGAAAATTTAGGAGAAATTAGTACATTCCTGGACACATATACCATCCCAAGACTAAACCAGGAAGAAATCAAATCCCTGAATAGATCAATAACTAGCTCTGAGATTGAAGCTGTAATTAAGAGCCTACCAACCAAAAAAAAAGCACAGGACCAGATGGATTCATAGCCAAATTCTCCCAGAGGTACAAAGAGGAGCTGGTATCATACCTTCTGAAACTACTCCAAACAATTGAAAAGAAGGGACTCCTCCCTAACTCATTTTATGAAGCCAGCATCATCCTGACACCAAAACCAGGAAAGAACACAAAAAGAAATGAAAATTTCAGGCCAATATCCCTGAAGAACCTCGATGCGAAAATCCTCAATAAAATACTGGCAAACTGAATCCAGCAGCACATCAAAAAACATATCCACCACGATCAAGTCAGCTTCACCCGTGAAACGCAGGGCTGGTTCAACATACACAAATCAATAAATGTAGTCCATCACAAAAACAGATCTAATGACAAAAACCACATGATTATCTCAATAGGCACAGAAAAGGCCTTTGATAAAATTCAACATCCCTTCATGTTAAAAACTCCCCATGAACTAGGTATTGGTGGGACATATCTCAAAATAAAAAGAGCTATATATGAAAAACCCACAGCCAATGTCATACTGAATGGGCAAAATCTGGAAGCATTCCCTTTGAAAACTGGCACAAGACAAGGATACACTCTCTCACCATTCCTATTCAACATAGTACTGGAAGTTCTGGCCAGGGCAATCAGGCAAGAGAAAGAAATAAAGTGTATTCAAATAAAAAGAGAGGAAGTCAAATTGCCTGTTTACAGAAAACATGATTTTTATATTTAGAAAATCCCATCATCTCAGACCCAAAACTCCTTAAACTGATAAGCAACTTCAGCAAAGTCACCAGATACAAAATCAATGTGCAAAAATCACAAGCATTCCTATGCTCCAACAATAGACAAGCAGAGAGCAAAATCACGAATGAACTCCCATTCACAATTGTTACAAAGAGAATAAAATACTTAGGAATACAGCCAACAAGGAATGTGAAGGACCTCTTCAAGGACAACTCCAAACCACTGCTCAAAGAAATAAGAGAAGACACAAACAAATGGAAAAACATTCCATCCTCATGGATAGGAAGAATCAATATTGTGAAAATGGCCATACAGCCCAGAGTAATATATGGACTCCACACTATGTCCATCAAATTACCACTGAAATTCTTCACAGAATTACAAAAAAAAAAAAAATATTTAAATTTCATAGGGAATCAAAGAAAACCCTGTGTAGCCAAGACAATCCTAAGCAAAAAGAACAAAGCTGAAGGCATCACACTACCTGACTTCAAACTATACTAGAAAGCTACAGTAAGCAAAACAGCATGCTACTGGTGCCAAAACAGACATGTAGACCAATAGAACAGATGAGAGCCCTCAGAAATAACACCACACATCTAGAACCATCAGATCTTTGACAAACCTGACAAAAACAAGCAATAGGGAAAGGATCTCCTATTCAGTAAATGGTGATAGTAAAACTGGCTAGTCATATGCAGAAAACTGAAACTGGACCCCTTCTTTACACCTTATACATGAATTATCTCAAGATGGATTAAAGACTTAAATGTAAAACTGAAAACCATAAAAATCATAGAAGAAAAACCAGACAATACCATTCAGGACATAGGCATCGGCAAAGACTCCATGACAATAATGCCATAAAACCAACTGCAACAAAAGCCAAAATTTATAAATGGGATCTAATTAAAGAGCTTCTGCATAGCAAAAGAAACTATCATCATAGTTAACAGGCAACCTACAGAATGGGAGAAAATTTTTGCAATCTATCCATCTGACAAAGGGCTAAATCCAGAATTTACAAGGAACTGACACAAATTTACAAGAAAAAAGCAAACAACCCCATCAAAAAGTGGGCAAAAAATATGAACAGACACTTCTCAAAAGAAGATATTTTTGTGGCCAAAAAAACATGAAAAAAAGCTCAACATCACTGATCATTAGAGAAATACAAATCAAAACCACAATGAGACCATCTGACACCAGTCAGAATGGTCATTATTAAATAGTCAAGGAACAGTAGATACTGATGAGACTGTGAAGAAATGGAAGCAATTTTACACTGTTGTTGGTAGTGTAAATTAGTTCAACCATTGTGGAAGACAGTATAAGTGATTCCTCAAGGATCTAGACCAGAAATACCATTTGACTCAGCAATCCCATTACTGGGTATATACCAAAAGGAATATAAATCATTCAACTATAAATACACATACACATGTATGTTTATTGAAGCACTATTTACAATAGCAAAGTCATGGAACCAACCCAAACATCCATCAATGATAGACCGGGTTAAGAAAATATGGTACACATTAAAAAGCTTATCCACTATTATCAAGTTGACTTCACCCTTGGGATGCAGCCCTGCTTCAACATATGCAAATCAATAAACATAATCCATCACATAAACAGAACTAATGACAAAAACCACATGATTATCTCAATAGATGAAGAAAAGGCCTTCAATAAAATTCAACATCCCTTCATGCTAAAAACACTCAATAAATAGGTATTGATGGAACATATCTCAAAATAATAAGAGCTATTTATGACAAACCCATAGCCAATATTGTACTGAATGGGAGAAAGCTGGAAGCATTTCCTTTGAAAATTGGCACAAGACAAGGATGCCCTCTCTCACCACTCCCATTAAGTATAGTATTGGAAGTTCTTGCCAGGGCAATCAGGCAAGAGAAAGAAATAAAGGGTATTCAACTAGGAAAAGAAGAAGTCAAATTGTCTCTGTTTGCAGATGACATGATTGTATATTTAGAAAACCCCATAGTCTAAGCCCAAAATCTCCTTAAGCTGGTAAGCAACTTCAGCAAAGTCTCTGGATACAAAATTGATGTGCAAAAATCAAAAACATTCCTATACACCAATAATAGACAAACAGAGAGCCAAATCAGGAATGAACTCCCATTCACAATTGCTACAAAGAGAATAAAATACCTAGGAATCCAACTTATGAGGGATGTGAAGGACCTCTTCAAGGAGAACTACAAACCACTGCTCAAAGATATAAGAGAGGATACAAACAAATGGGAAAACATTCCATGCTCATGAATAGGAAAAATCAATATTGTGAAAATGGCCATACTGCCCAAAGTAATTTACAGATCAAGCTACTATTGACTTTCTTCATAGAATTAGAAAAAATTACTTTAAATTTCATATGGAACCAAAAAAGAACCTGTATAGCCAAGACAATCCTAAGCAAAAAAAAAAAAAAGAAAAGAAAAGAAAAGAAAAAGAAAGGCTGAAGTCATCATGCTACCTGACTTCAAACTATACTACAAGGCTACAGTAACCAAAACAGCATGGTACTGTACCAAAACAGATATATAGATCAGTGGAACACAGCAGAGGCCTCAGAAAAAATGCCACACATCTACAATCATGTGATTTTGACAAACCTGATAAAAACAAGCAATGGGGAAAGGATTCCCTATATTTAACAAACGGTGTTGGGAAAATTGGCTAGCCATATGCAGAAAACTGAAGTTGGATCCCTTCCCTACACCTCATACAAAAATTAACTCAAGATGGATAAAGACTTAAATGTAAGTCCTAAAACCATAAAAACCCTAGAAGAAAACCTAGGCAATATCATTCAGGACATAAGCATGGGCAAACACTTCATAACTAAAACACTAAAAGCAATGGCAACAAAAGCCAAAATTGACAACTGGGATCTAATTAAACTAAAGAGCTTCTGCACAGCGAAAGAAACTATTATCAGAGTGAACAGAACAGGCAACCTAGAGAATGGGAGAAAATTTTTGCAATCTATCCATCTGACAAAGGGCTAATATCCAGAATCTACAAGAAACTTAAACAAATTTACAAGAAAAAAACAAACAACCCCATCAACAAGTGGTTGAAGGATTTGAACAGATACTTCTCAAAATAAAACATTTATGACAAAATAAGACACTAAACGTGAAAAAAAGCTTATCATTACTGGTCATCAGAGAAATGCAAATCAAAACCACAATGAGATACCATCTCACACCAGTTAGAATGGCGATCATTAAAAAGTCAAGAAACAACAGATGCTGGAGAGGATGTAGAGAAATAGGAACAGTTTTACACTGCTGGTAGGAGTGTAAACTAGTTCAACCATTGTGGAAGACAGTGTGGTGATTCCTTAAGGATCTAGAACCAGAAACACTATTTGACCCAGCAATCTCATTACTGTGTATAACCCAAAGAATTATAAATCATTCTACTATAAAGACATATGGACAGGTATGTTTGTTGCAGCACTATTCACAATGGCAAAGACTTGGAACCAACCCAAATGCCCATCAATGATAGACTGGAAGGAAATTGTGTATGCCACTTTTGGTTCTAAGAGTTAACATAGTGAGCATGCCTCATACATGCTCTTTCCCCTTTCCATTGTCTTTAAAATGCATGTAGTGACAATCCAGCATTCATTATTTAGATAAGGACAATCCTCAACAGAACAAGATAGGAGGATCCTGGATCCATGAAGACCCATGGGATAGAATTTTCCCATAACCTGGATCAATTATGTCAACACCATAGCAGCTTACCCTTTTCCCACCTAGGCAATTGGGGCTTGAGGCAGAAATATTAAGTGGGAAGGTAAAAGAAGGTGGCATTTAGGAGATGAGGCCTGCATGATGAGAAGAAATTAGCCATATAAATGTGTAGGAGTGGGACAGAAAAAGTATTGATTGTATGCCAGAGAGAGCCTGGCAAATTTATATTCAAGACCTTAGTAAGACAGCTACTACATTAATACCAGAACCACACGTACTGGTAAACCTTTGGCAGAGGGCTAGGAGCTAGATTATGAAGATCTGGGGAGGGTTGAAGGTAAAGAACATAAAGTAAGCCCAAGAACAGGTCAGGCTGAAGGCAAAGACCAGAATTTGGTGATCACAGAGGTTTCTCTGTAGTGTCCAGCATTCACCATCAAAGGTCAAAAGAAAGTGAATGGCTAATGTTTGGACAAACAGAAGTAGTGGGAGACATGGCAAGCAGCTGGTCAGACAAACCATAAATGTTTAGTAATTTAATCATTTAATATAAATTCGTTTTTGTCTTTATTTGTTAATTAAGTTACCATATGTGTGTATGTGATAGTATCTGTTCTACTATTATGCATTGCTGTATTTTTTCCTTAGCAAGTGTTGAAAACTGTTTCTTTGTTTTGTCATTCAAATAACACCCACTGACCAACACACAGTGGTCTCCACGTGCCTGATATTTCAAGCAGATTCACAGGAACATGTGCCGAAAGACAGAAGGGAAAGAAAATTTTACCATCAAGAGGGAATGTTAATGTCTAATGATTTTTTAAGCTCCCTTAAGATACACATGAAAATAGTTCTCTAAAAGGCTCTAAGACACTCAAAGAATGATGGGAAAAGGCAGGAACGCAAAGACCAATGAGAATGATTAAGAACCAAGCAAGCCAAAGGAGCAGATGAGACAGAACAAAGCAAACAAGAGGCAACATCAGGGATTCCAGAAGCTGAAAAAGTTGTACCTGAATCTGGGGGGCGGAGCAAGATGACCAAATAGAAACAGCTCCATTCTCCAACTCCCAGCGCGAGCGACACAGAAGACCGGTGATTTCTGCATTTTCAACTGAGGTACTGGGGTCATCTCACTAGGGAGTGCCGGACAATCGGTGCTGGTCTGCTGCTGCAGCCTGACCAGCGAGAGCTGAAGCAGGGCGATGTGCCTCACCTGGGAAGCGCAAGGGGGAAGGGTATCCCTTTTCCTAGCCAGGGGAACTGAGACACACAACACCTGGAAAATCGGGTAAATCCCACCCCAATACGACACTTTAAGCAAACGGGCACACCAGAAGAATATATCCCTCACCTGGCCGGGAGGGTCCCACACCCACGGAGCCTCCCTCATTGCTAACAGAGCAGTCAGCGGCGATCTAACCGCAAGGCAGCAGCGAGGCTGGGGGAAGGGCGCCCGTCATTGCTGAGGCTTAAGTAGGTAAACAAAGCCACTGGGAAGCTCGAACTGGGTGGAGCTCACAGCAGCTCAAGGAAACCTGCCTGTCTCTATAGACTCCACCTCTGGGGGCAGGGCACAGCTAAAAAAACAACAGGGGAAGCAGCAGACGCCTGAGCAGATGCGAACGACTCTGTCTGACAGCTTTGAAGAGAGCAGTGGATCTCCCAACATGGAGGTTGAGATCTGAGAAAGGACAGACTGCCTGCTCAAGTGGGTCACTGACCCCTGAGTAGCCTCACCGGGAGACATTCCCCACTAGGGGCAGTCGGACACCCCACACCTCACAGGGTGGAGTACACCCCTGAGAGGAAGCTTCCAAAGGAAGAATCAGACAGGTACACACGCTGTTCAGCAATATTCTATCTTCTGCAACCTCTGCTGCTGAAACCCAGGCAATCAGGGTCTGGAGTGGACCTCAAGCAATCTCCAACAGACCTGTAGCTGAGGGTCCTGACTCTCAGAAGGAAAACTATCAAACAGGAAGGACACCTATACCAAAACCCCATCAGTACGTCACCATCATCAAAGACCAGAGACAGATAAAACCACAAAGATGGGGAAAAAGCAGGGAAGAAAAGCTGGAAATTCAAAAAACAAGAGTGCATCTCCCCCTGCAAAGGAGCGCAGCCCATCGCCAGCAATGGATCGAACCTGGTCAGAGAATGACTTTGACGAGATGAGAGAAGAAGGCTTCAGTCCATCAAACTTCTCAGAGCTAAAGGAGGAATTACGTACCCAGTGCAAAGAAACTAAAAATCTTGAAAAAAGAGTGGAGGAATTGAGAGCGAGACTAATTAATGCAGAGAAGGTCATAAACGAAATGACAGAGATGAAAACCATGACACGAGAAATACGTGACAAATGCACAAGCTTCAGTAACCGACTAGATCAACTGGAAGAAAGAGAATCAGCGATTGAGGATCAAATGAATGAAATGAAGCGAGAAGAGAAACCAAAAGGAAAAAGAAGAAAAAGAAATGAACAAAGCCTGCAAGAAGTATGGGATCATGTAAAAAGACCAAATCTACGTCTGATTGGGGTGCCTGAAAGTGAGGGGGAAAATGGAACCAAGTTGGAAAACACTCTTCAGGATATCATCCAGGAGAACTTCCCCAACCTAGTGGACAGGCCAACATTCAAACTCAGGAAATACAGAGAACGCCACAAAGATACTCCTCCAGAAGAGCAACTCCAGGACACATAATTGCCAGATTCACCAAAGTTGAAATGAAGAAAAAAATCTTAAGGGCAGCCAGAGAGAAAGGTCGCGTTACCCACAAAGGGAAGCCCATCAGACTAACAGCAGATCTCTCGGCAAAAACTCTACAAGCCAGAAGAGAGTGGGGGCCAATATTCAACGTTCTTAAAGAAAAGAATTTTCAACCAGAATTTTCATATCCAGCCAAACTAAGTTTCATCAGTGAAGGAGAAATAAAATCCTTTACAGATAAGCAAATGCTTAGAGATTTTGTCACCACCAGGCCTGCCTTACAAGAGACCCTGAAGGAAGCCCTAAACATGGATAGGAACAACCGGTACCAGCCATTGCAAAAACATGCCAAAATGTAAAGACCATCGAGGCTAGGAAGAAACTGCATCAACTAACGAGCAAAATAACCAGTTAATATCATAATGGCAGGATCAAGTTCACACATAACAATATTAACCCTAAATGTTAATGGACTAAATGCTCCAATTAAAAGACACAGACTGGCAAACTGGATAAAGAGTCAAGACCCATCAGTCTGCTGTATTCAGGAGACCCATCTCACATGCAGAGACATACATAGGCTCAAAATGAAGGGATGGAGGAAGATCTACCAAGCAAATGGAGAACACAAAAAAGCAGGGATTCCAATCCTAGTCTCTGATAAAACAGACTTTAAACCATCAAAGATCGAAACAGACAAAGAAGGCCATTACATAATGGTAAAGGGATCAATTCAACAGGAAGAGCTAACTATCCCAAATATATATGCACCCAATACAGGAGCACCCAGATTCATAAAGCAAGTCCTTAGAGACTTACAAAGAGACTTAGACTCCCATACAATAATAATGGGAGACTTCAACACTCCACTGTCAACATTAGACAGATCAACGAGACAGAAAGTTAACAAGGATATCCAGGAATTGAACTCAACTCTGCACCAAGCGGACCTAATAGACATCTATAGAACTCTCCACCCCAAATCAACAGAATATACATTCTTCTCAGCACCACATTGCACTTATTCCAAAATTGACCACATAATTGGAAGTAAAGCACTCCTCAGCAAATATAAAAGAACAGAAATTATAACAAACTGTCTCTCAGACCACAGTGCAATCAAACTAGAACTCAGAACTAAGAAACTCAATCAAAACCACTCAACTACATGGAAACTGAACAACCTGCTCCTGAATGACTACTGGGTACATAACGAAATGAAAGCAGAAATAAAGATGTTCTTTGAAACCAATGAGAACAAAGATACAACATACCAGAATCTCTGGGACACATTTAAAGCAGTGTGTAGAGGGAAATTTATAGCACTAAATGCCCACAAGAGAAAGCAGGAAAGATCTAAAATGGACACTCTAACATCACAATTCAAAGAACTAGAGAGGCAAGAGCAAACACATTCAAAAGCTAGCAGAAGGAAAGAAATAACTAAGATCAGAGCAGAACTGAAGGAGATAGAGACACAAAAAACCCTCCAAAAAATCAATGAATCCAGGAGTTGGTTTTTTGAAAAGATCAACAAAATTGACAGACTGCTAGCAAGACTAATAAAGAAGAAAAGAGAGAGGAATCAATAGACGCAATAAAAAATGATAAAGGGGATATCACCACCGACCCCACAGAAATACAAACTACCATCAGAGAATACTATAAACACCTCTACACAAATCAACTAGAAAATCTAGAAGAAATGGATAATTTCCTGGACACTTACACTCTTCCAAGACTAAACCAGGAAGAAGTTGAATCCCTGAGAAGACCAATAGCAGGCTCTGAAATTGAGGCAATAATTAATAGCCTACCAACCAAAAAAAGTCCAGGATGGATTCACAGCTGAATTCTACCAGCGGTACAAGGAGGAGCTGGTACCATTCCTTCTGAAACTATTCCAATCAATAGAAAAAGAGGGAATCCTCCCTAACTCATTTTATGAGGCCAACATCATCCTGATACCAAAGCCTGGCAGAGACACAACAAAAAAAGAAAATTTTAGACCAATATCCCTGATGAACATCGATGCAAAAATCCTCAATAAAATACTGGCAAGCCGGATTCAGCAGCACATCAAAAAGCTTATCCACCATGATCAAGTGGGCTTCATCCCTGGGATGCAAGGCTGGTTCAACATTCGCAAATCAATAAACATAATCCAGCATATAAAGAGAACCAAAGTCAAGAACCACATGATTATCTCAATAGATGCAGAAAAGGCCTTTGACAAAATTCAACAGCCCTTCATGCTAAAAACTCTCAATAAATTCGGTATTGATGGAATGTACCTCAAAATAATAAGAGCTATTTATGACAAACCCACAGCCAATATCATACTGAATGGGCAAAAACTGAAAAAATTCCCTTTGAAAACTGACACAAGACAGGGATGCCCTCTCTCACCACTCCTATTCAACATAGTGTTGGAAGTTCTGGCTAGGGCAATCAGGCAAGAGAAAGAAGTACAGGGTATTCAGTTAGGAAAAGAAGAAGTCAAATTGTCCCTGTTTGCAGACGACATGATTGTATATTTAGAAAACCCCATCGTCTCAGCCCAAAATCTCCTTAAGCTGATAAGCAACTTCAGAAATGTCTCAAGATACAAAATTGATGTGCAAAAATCACAAGCATTCTTATACATTAGTAACAGACAAGCAGAGAGCCAAATCAGGAATGAACTTCCATTCACAATTGCTTCAAAGAGAATAAAATACCTAGGAATCCAACTTACAAGGGATGTCAAGGACCTCTTCAAGGAGAACTACAAACCACTGCTCAGTGAAATCAAAGAGGACACAAACAAATGGAAGAACATACCATGCTCATGGATAGGAAGAATCAATATCGTGAAAATGGCCATACTGCCCAAGGTTATTTATAGATTCACTGCCATCCCCTTCAGTCTACCAATGAGTTTCTTCACAGAATTGGAAAAAACTGCTTTAAAGTTCATATGGAACCAAAAAAGAGCCCGCATTGCCAAGACAATCCTAAGTCAAAAGGACAAAGCTGGAGGCGTCACGCTACCTGACTTCAAACTATACTACAAGGCTACAGTAACCAAAACAGCATGGTACTGGTACCAAAACAGAGATATTCACCAATGGAACAGAACAGAGTCCTCAGAAATAATACCACACATCTACAGCCATCTGATCTTTGACAAACCTGAGAGAAACAAGAAATGGGGAAAGGATTCCCTATTTAATAAATGGTGCTGGGAAAATTGGCTAGCCATAAGTGGAAAGCTGAAACTGGATCCTTTCCTTACTCCTTATACGAAGATTAATTCAAGATGGATTAGAGACTGAAATGTTACACCTAATACCATAAAAACCCTAGAAGAAAACCTAGGTAGTACCATTCAGGACATCGGCATGGGCAAGGACTTCATGTCTAAAACACCAAAAGCAATGGCAACAAAAGCAAAAATTGACCAATGGGATCTAATTAAACTAAAGAGCTTCTGCACAGCAAAAGAAACTACCATCAGAGTGAACAGGCAACCTACAGAATGGGAGAACATTTTTGCAATCTACTCATCTGACAAAGGGCTAATATCCAGAATCTACAAAGAACTCAAACAAATTTACAAGAAAAAAACAAACAACCCCATCAAAAAGTGGGCAAAGGATATGAACAGACATTTCTCAAAAGAAGACATTCATACAGCCAACAGACACAGTGAAAAAATGCTCATCATCACTCGCCATCAGAGAAATGCAAATCAAAACCACAATGAGGTACCATCTCACACCAGTTAGAACGGCAATCATTAAAAAATCAGGAAACAACAGGTGCTGGAGAGGATGTGGAGAAATAGGAACACTTTTACACTGTTGGTGGGATTGTAAACTGGTTCAACCATTATGGAAAACAGTATGGCAATTCCTCAAGGATCTAGAACTAGATGTACCATATGACCCAGCCATCCCACTACTGGGTATATACCCAAAGGATTATAAATTATTCTACTACAAAGACACATGCACACATATGTTTATTGCAGCACTATTCACAATAGCAAAGACTTGGAATCAACCCAAATGTCCATCTGTGACAGACTGGATTAAGAAAATGTGGCACATATACACCATGGAATACTATGCAGCCATAAAAAAGGATGAGTTTGCATCCTTTGTAGGGACATGGATGCAGCTGGAAACCATCATTCTTAGCAAACTATCACAAGAAGAGAAAACCAAACACCGCATGTTCTCACTCATAGGTTGGAACTGAACAATGAGATCACTTGGACTCGGGAAGGGGAACATCACACACTGGGGCATATCATGGGGAGGGGGGAGGGGGGAGGGATTGCATCGGGGAGTTATACATGATATAAATGACGAATTGATGGGTGCTGACGAGTTGATGGGTGCAGCACACCAACATGGCACAAGTATACATATGTAACAAACCTGCACGTTATGCACATGTACCCTAGAACTTAAAGTATAATAAAAATAAATAAATAAATAGAAAAAAAAAAAAGTTGTACCTGAATCTAATTTTATATGTTTCTCATCGGAGCATAAGTCTAAGGTGACTAATATAGAAATTACAGACAGAAATAAGTAAAAACACTAGTGGGAGGGTAGAACAGAGATCTTACCAAATAAGTTCATTGCTTTTTATTCTACCTTCAATGAAGATGGAGAAAATATTTGCTAATTCTCACACAATTTTTTAAGTGGAGGCCAATGGGCTAATGTTTCTCATTCTGTCATTCCGGGCTGTAAATATTCTTGCTCCATTGTCCCCCTTTCATCTCCTATCAGAGTGAAAAAGAATTATTATCTCTAGGGAGTTAGAGAGTTTTGCAAAATGTGAAGAGCTCTAATTTGAGGTAGTGTTGCAGTTGTTCAGTCTCCAGGGCTAGTGGGCATGATGTTCTGATCCTTCCCTTCAGCCTGTCATGAGAATGCAGATGAAGAAGGGTGGCAAGGGAAATGCTCTACTGCTCTGCCCTCTCCCGCAGGAGAAAAGAGGAAGGTGGTTTCAGGGTACTGTGAAGCACCATTGCTTTCTACCGAGTTAACTGTCATCTCATTCCTCTAATAAAACCCTTCAAAACTTCCTCGTTCCCGTCAGCATTTAGTGAAAACTCCAGAACATGATTTAGAAGACCCTTTATCTCTACCCTTCCCTCCCAGTCACATCTTTCCACATCCTCACCCCACATTCTTGAGTTCTGGTCATGTGGAACTATCCAGAAATTCTCAGAAAGCGACACGCACTCTTTCTTGTGCCTTGGTTACCCTTCTTACACCTTCTCTCTTTCTTAGACCTTGGTTGCCCTTCTCTTGTCCCAGTAAACTTTCCTACTTGTTCTTCTGTTTTCCACCTAAATTCCTCTTCCTCTGGGAAGAAGCCCTAGTACTTCCTGAGGGGGTGCCCCTATGTGCTCTTGTGACATTCTGTACCACCCCTGTTGAAACACAAGCATGTCTCTCCACTTCCTCTCCACCACCAGGAGGACAGTCTGTGTCTCCTTGCCATTGCACCACCAGCACCTAGCTCAATGCCTGCCATATGTTAGGGAACCAATAAAGATTTGTTCAGGGCATATGTTTAATTTTTTTTTTTTTTTTTTTTTTTTTGAGATGGGGTTTTGCTCTGTTGCACAGGCTGGAGCACAGTGGCATGGTCTCTGCTCACTGCCACCTCTGCCTCCCGGGTTCAAGTGATTCTCCTGCCTCAGCCTCCCAAGTAGCTAGGATTACAGGTGCCCACGACCATGCCTGGTTAATTTTTGTAGTTTTAATAGAGGTAGGGTTTCACCATGTTGGCTAGGCAGGTCTCGAACTCCTGATCTCAAATGATCCACCCACCTCGGCCTCCCAAAGTGCTGGGATTACAGGCGTGACTGTGCCTGGCCTTCATTTGAAAGACAAAAAAAAAAAAAAAAGTCAATAAGGATCATTTTTAGGCAGCAAAAATAAAGAGTCTCAATTCAAATTTCTAAGTGCTATTCTCAGCATGTCCAGACATTGTAGTTCCTGAGTCATACCTCACTTCTCCTTACTTATTTTCACACTAGTTTTTAAAAAGCAGCCCTTTGGCCTATAAAAAAGAAAGTTTGAATTCTTTGTTTATGCCCCTTTAGTTAAATAATTCACTTGACACAAGTTTAAATGGCAAATATTGAGGCAAAAACTGTGGAAGACAGTTTCTGGGAAGATCATAAGAACTCTAAAAAAACACCTTTATATAACTCTGCTAAACAAGAAAAAAATACGAAAAAAATTTAAAGGCCCTTTGACTCACAAAGCATTATCTCTGCTTTTAATTTCTCACCAGTGATTTGGTTGACACAAAGCTATAAGATTAAGCACGAAGATACCAAAGCATATGTGTCTAGCATGTTTCCTTTTAGGTAAGCTTGGCCCAATTCATTTATAAATACATTTTCTATCACATCCTTGGAGAAGCCGATCAAAGCAGCCTCCAACTGAGTCAAGATAGACAAGGAGTCACCGTGACAATTCCCATCACACATGCTCCCTCAGGAAATTTCTGTGGCTTATTCAGGTGCTTCCACATGTAGTAGAAAGAGATTCTGTATTAAAAGGAAGAAACAGGCATAAAATGAGAAAGCTGGTTATGTTTCCCAAACTCAAGATGTGCTATTTTAGAATAATGTTTCTTTACATAGAAGGCCACTTGTCCTCACTCCTTCTTTCATTCATTCAATAAGCACTCAAGACATCTTCTGCTCAAGGCAATGAGGATTCCATACAGCAAGGCATGTTCCTATCCTCAAAATATTCAACATGTCACACATATTTTTAGAAATAATAACCATCGTAGATGGTGAATACCAGAAGAGGATTATAACTTTAGGATTATTTGCATATGCATATTTTGGCTTTGAATAATCCACTGCTATGTGTTTTGCCAACATTAATTTATATATATTTTCCATTCCCACTGTGATCTAAGTATCTAAGTATCTTGACAGGAAGCTGTTTTATACTGTTTCTGTCATGCATAACATTGTTTCCCTAAATTTTCCACAGCTCACAGTAATAAACACAATTTGTACTGTAACTCAATACACACATATACACTTAAAACAAAAATTTCACAAAAATATACCCACCATTACTATATCAATGCATTCTGGTGTTTTCTATTGTATAATACTCTATTCTAACCCATTATGTGTAAAACAAAAAACATGTGAGTCATGACCCACTAATAAGCCATAACTCTTGGTTTAAAAAAAATTACTCCAAAGACTTGCAAAGTATTTACAAAAAATGGAATGATAATTGGTAAACAACTAAAAGTTATTTACAAAACTAAAAGTATTTATGAAACATGGAATGATACGTGGTAAATAACATGACTAAAGGTACATGTGGCATAGGTTTAGGTATTGGAATTTGGAGTCTACAATAAGACAGATGTGAACTTTAATCAAGATTCTGCCAATTATTGGACATGGAACCTTAAACAAGTATTTAACCTCTTTAAGCCTCAATGCTATTATATGGAAAAAGGTGCAAATTAATAGTACCTACCTGTTGAGACAGTACAAGAGATCATGCATACTAAGTATCTACTAAAATGAAAACCATATATTAAACACATAAGAAAATGTTAAAATTTAGAAATCCATTCAAAGAAATGAAAACAATGCTTGAGAATAAAATTAAAAGTAATTGGCATTGGTCAATTTTCACAAGATGTCAGGGAAGCAAACTTCGAGTGGAGACAGTGGATATTTCACAGACTATCTAAGTAAAGATATATTTCAGGAGGGTGGAGCAAGATGGCCGAATAGGAACAGCTCCAGTCTCCAGCTCCCAGCACTAGTGACACAGAAGACAGGTGATTTCTGCATTTTCAACTGAGGTACTGGGTTCATCTCACTAGGGAGTGCTGGATAATCGGTGCTGGTCAGCTGCTGCAGCCCAACAAGCCAGAGCTGAAGCAGGGTGAGGCATCACTTCACCTGGGAAGCGGAAGTGGGAAGGGAATCACTTTTCCTAGCCAGGGGAACTGAGACACACAACACCTGGAAAATCGGGTAACTCCCACCCCAATACTGCACTTTACCAAGGGTCTTAGCAAACGGGCACACCAGGAGATTATATCCCACACCTGGCCAGGAGGGTCCCAGGCCCATGGAGCCTCCCTCATTGCTAGCAGAGCAGTCTGTGATCTAAGGGCAAGGCAGCAGCAAGGCTGAGGGAGGGACGCCTGCCATTGCTGAGGCTTAAGTAGGAAAACAAAGTGGCTGGGAAGCTTGACTGGGTGGAGCTCACAGCAGCTCAAGGAGGCCTGCCTGTCTCTGTAGACTCCACCTCTGCAGACAGGGCACAGCTAAACAACAACAACAACAACAGAAAAAAGCAGCAGAAACCTCTGCAGATGCAAACGACTCTGTCTGACAGCTTTGAAGAGAGCAGTGGATCTCCCAACAGGGAGGTTGAGATCTGAAAACGGACAGACTGCCTGCTCAAGTGGGTCCCTGACCCCTGAGTAGCCTAACTGGGAGACATCCCCCACTAGGGGCAGACCGACACCCCACAACTCACAGGGTGGAGTATACCCCTGAGAGGAAGCTTCCAAAGCAAGAATTAGACAGGAACACTCGCTGTTCAGCAATATTCTATCTTCTGCAGCCTCTGCTGCTCACACCCAGGCAAACAGGGTATGGAGTGGACCTCAAGCAATCTCCAACAGACTTACAGCTGAGGGTCCTGACTGTTAGAAGGAAAACTAACAAACAGGAAGGAAACCCACACCAAAACCCCATCAGTACTTCACCATCATCAAAGACCAGAGGCAGATAAAACCACGAAGATGGGGAAGAAGCAGGGCAGAAAAGCTGGAAATTCAAAAAATAAGAGCGCATCTCCCCCTGCAAAGGAACACAGCTTGTCACCAGCAACGGATCAAACCTGGACAGAGAATGACTTTGACGAAATGAGAGAAGAAGGCTTCAGTCCATCAAACTTCTCAGAGCTAAAGGAGGAATTACGTACCCAGCACAAAGAAACTAAAAATACTGGAAAAAAGAGTGGAAGAAATAATAACTAGAATAATTAATGCAGAGAAGGCCATAAACAAACTGACAGAGATGAAAACCACGACACAAGAAATACGTGAAAAATACACAAGCTTCAGTAACCGACTTGATCAACTGGAAGAAAGAGTATTAGCGATTGAGTATCAAATGAATGAAATGAAGCGAGAAGAGAAATCTAAAGAAAAAAAGAAGGAAAAGAAATGAACAAAGCCTGCAAGAAGTATGGGATTATGTAAAAAGACCAAATCTACGTCTGATTGGGGTGCCTGAAAGTGAGGGGGGAAATGGAACCAAGTTGGAAAACACTCTTCAGGATATCATCCAGGAGAACTTCCCCAACCTAGTGGACAGGCCAACATTCAAACTCAGGAAATACAGAGAATGCCACAAAGATGCTCCTCGAGAAGAGCAACTCCAAGACACATAATTGCCAGATTCACCAAAGTTGAAATGAAGGAAAATATCTTAAGGGCAGCCAGAGAGAAAGTTCAGGTTACCCACAAAGGGAAGCCCATCAGACTAACAGCAGATCTCTCGGCAGAAACTCTACAAGCCAGAAGAGAGTGGGGGCCAATATTCAACGTTCTTAAAGAAAAGAAATATAAACCAGAATTTCATATCCAGCCAAACTAAGTTTCATCAGTGAAGGAGAAATAAAATCCTTTACAGATAAGCAAATGCTTAGAGATTTTGTCACCACCAGGCCTGCCTTACAAGAGACCCTGAAGGAAGCCCTAAACATGGAAAGGAACAACCAGTACCAGCCATTGCAAAAACATGCCAAAATGTAAAGACCATCGAGGCTAGGAAAAAACTGCATCAACTAACGAGCAAAATAACCAGTTAATATCATAATGACAGGATCAAGTTCACACATAACAATATTAACCTTAAATGTAAATGGGCTAAATGCTCCAATTAAAAGACACAGACTGGCAAACTGGATAAAGAGTCAAGACCCATCAGTCTGCTGTATTCAGGAGACCCATCTCACATGCAGAGACATACATAGGCTCAAAATAAAGGGACGGAGGAAGATCTATCAAGCAAATAGAGAACAAAAAAAAGCAGGGGTTGCAATCCTAGTCTCTGATAAAACAGACTTTAAACCATCAAAGGTCAAAAGAGACAAAGAAGGCCATTACATAATGGTAAAGGGATCAATTCAACAGGAAGAGCTAACTATCCCAAATATATATGCACCCAATACAGGAGCACCCAGATTCATAAAGCAAGTCATTAGAGACTTACAAAGAGACTTAGACTCCCATACAATAATAATAGGAGACTTTAACACCCCACTGTCAACATTAGACAGATCAACGAGACAGAAAGTTAACAAGGATATCCAGGAATTGAACTCATCTCTGCAGCAAGCGGACCTAATAGACATCTACAGAACTCTCCACCCCATTTCAACAGAATATACATTCTTCTCAGCACCACATCACACTTATTCCAAAATTGACCACATAATTGGAAGTAAAGCACTCCTCAGTAAATGTACAAGAATAGAAATTATAACAAACTGTCTCTCAGACCACAGTGCAATCAAACTAGAACTCAGGACTAAGAAACTCAATCAAAACAGCTCAACTACATGGAAATTGAATAACCTGTTCCTGAATGACTACTGGGTACATAACAAAATGAAGGCAGAAATAAAGATGTTCTTTGAAACCAATGAGAACAAAGATACAACATACCAGAATCTCTGGGACACATTTAAAGCAGTGTGTAGAGGGAAATTTATAGCACTAAATGCCCACAAGAGAAAGCAGGAAAGATCTAAAATTGACACTCTAACATCACAATTCAAAGAACTAGAGAAGCAAGAGCAAACACATTCAAAAGCTAGCAGAAGGCAAGAATAAACTAAGATCAGAGCAGAACTGAAGGAGATAAAGTCACAAAAAACCCTCCAAAAAATCAATGAATCCAGGAGTTGGTTTTTTGAAAAGATCAACAAAATTGATAGAAGGCTAGCAAGACTAATAAAGAAGAAAAGAGAGAAGAATCAAATAGACCCAACAAAAAATGGTAAAGGGGATATCACCACTGACCCCACAGAAATACAAACTACCATCAGAGAATACTATAAACACCTCTACGCAAATCAACTAGAAAATCTAGAAGAAATGGATATTTTCCTGGACACTTACTCTCTCCCAAGACTAAACCAGGAAGAAGTTGAATCCCTAAATAGACCAATAGCAGGCTCTGAAATTGAGGCAATAATTAATAGCCTACCTACCAAAAAAAGTCCAGGACCAGATGGATTCACAGCTGAATTCTACCAGAGGTACAAGGAGGAGCTGGTACCATTCCTTCTGAAACTATTCCAATCCATAGAAAAAGAGGGAATCCTCCCTAACTCATTTTATGAGGCCAACATCATCCTGATACCAAAGCCTGGCAGAGACAGAACAAAAAAAGAGAATTTTAGACCAATATCCCTGATGAACATCGATGCAAAAATCCTCAATAAAATACCGGCAAACCAGATCCAGCAGCACGTCAAAAACCTTATCCACCATAATCAAGTGGGCTTCATCCCTGGAATGCAAGGCTGGTTCAACATACACAAATCAATAAACGTAATCCAGAATATAAACAGAACCAAAGACAAAAACCACATGATTATCTCAATAGATGCAGAAAAGGCTTTTGACAAAATTCAACAGCCCTTCATGCTAAAAATGCTCAATAAATTCAGTATTGATGGAACGTACCTCAAAATAATAAGAGCTATTTATGACAAACCCACAGCCAATATCATACTGAATGGGCAAAAACTGGAAAAATTCCCTTTGAAAACTGGCACAAGACAGGGATGCCCTCTCTCACCACTCCTATTAAATATAGTGTTGGAATTTCTGGCTAGGGCAATCAGGCAAGAGAAAGAAGTAAAGGGTATTCAGTTAGGAAAAGAAGAAGTCAAATTGTCCCTGTTTGCAGATTACATGATTGTATATTTAGAAAACCCCATCGTCTCAGCCCAAAATCTCCTTAAGCTGATAAGCAACTTCAGAAATGTCTCAGGATACAAAATTAATGTGCAAAAATCACAAGCATTCTTATACACCAGTAACAGACAAGCAGAGAGCCAAATCAGGAATGAACTTCCATTCACAATTGCTTCAAAGAGAATAAAATACCTAGGAATCCAACTTACAAGGGATGTCAAGGACCTCTTCAAGGAGAACTACAAACCACTGCTCAGTGAAATCAAAGAGGACACAAACAATTGGAAGAACATACCATGCTCATGGATAGGAAGAATCAATATCGTGAAAATGGCCATACTGCCCAAGGTAATTTATACATTCAATGCCATCCCCATCAATCTACCAATGAGTTTCTTCACAGAATTGGAAAAAACTGCTTTAAAGTTCATATGGAACGGAAAAAGAGCCCGCATTGCCAATACAATCCTAAGTCATAAGAACAAAGCTGGAGGCGTCACGCTACCTGACTTCAAACTATACTACAAGGCTACAGTAACCAAAACAGCATGGTACTGGTACCAAAACAGAGATATTCACCAATGGAACAGAACAGAGTCCTCAGAAATAATACCACACATCTACAGCCATCTGATCTTTGACAAACCTGAGAGAAACAAGAAATGGGGAAAGGATTCCCTATTTAATAAATGGTGCTGGGAAAATTGGCTAGCCATAAGTAGAAAGCTGAAACTGGATGCTTTCCTTACTCCTTATACAAAAATTAATTCAAGATGGATTAGAGACTGAAATGTTAGACCTAATACCATAAAAACCCTAGAAGAAAACCTAGGTAATACCATTCAGGACATAGGCATGGGCAAGGACTTCATGTCTAAAACACCAAAAGCAATGGCAACAAAAGCCAAAAGTAACAAATGGGATCTAATTAAATTAAAGAGCTTCTGCACAGCAACAGAAACTACCATCAGAGTGAACGGGCAACGTACAGAATGAGAGAAAATTTTTGCAATCTACTCATCAGACAAAGGGCTAATATCCAGAACCTACAAAGAACTCAAACAAATTTACAAGACAAAAACAACTCCATCAAATGTGGGCAAAGGATATGAACAGACATTTCTCAAAAGAAGACATGCATACAGCCAACAGACACATGAAAAAATGCTCATCATCACTTGCCATCAGAGAAATGAAAATCAAAACCACAATGAGGTACCATCTCACACCAGTTAGAATGGCAATCATTAAAATGTCAGGAAACAACAGGTGCTGGAGAGGATGTGGAGAAATAGGAACACTTTTACACTGTTGGTGGGATTGTAAACTAGTTCAACCATTATGGAAAACAGTATGGCAATTCCTCAAGGATCTAGATCTAGAAATGCCATATTACCCAGCCATCCCATTACTGGGTATATACCCAAAGGATTATAAATCATGCTGCTATAAAGATACATGCACATGTATGTTCATTGCGGCACTATTCACAATAGCAAAGACTTGGAATCAACCCAAATGTCCATCAGTGACAGACTGGATTAAGAAAATGTGGCACGTATACACCATGGAATACTATGCAGCCATAAAAATGGATGAGTTTGTGTCCTTTGTAGGGACATGGATGAAGCTGGAAACCATCATTCTCAGCAAACTATTGCAAGAACAAAAAACCAAACACCGCAGGTTCTCACTCATAGGTGGGAACTGAACAATGATATCACTTGGACTTGGGAAGGGGAACATCATACACCGGGGCCTATCACAGGGATGGGGGAGAGGGGAGGGATTGCATTGGGAGTTATACCTGATGTAAATGATGAGTTGATGGCCGCTGACAAGTTGAGGGTGTAGCATACCAACATGGCACAAGTATACATATGTAATAAATCTGCACATTATGCACATGTGCGCTAGAACTTAAAGTATAATAATTAAAAAAAAAAAAAAAAACAAGATATATTTCATGGTCTAGGGGAATATAAGAATGGGTTGCCAGGACAGACCATTTTCTGCTGAGTTACAGAAAAGAATAACATCCCATTTGTTTGATGCAGATTAGATTTGGGCCAAAAAAAAAAAAAAAAAAAAAAGAGGATGGGGGAAAAATAAGTATTTTTGAAGTTTCATTGACTCATATGATCGTACAGATGAAGTTTGACAAATGAATCAAGAATGGATACTCAGGACAAAATGCTTCCTAACACTGCACCGAGAAAGCTGAACCAAGTCCTGACACCTGTAGAATGACCGTAGGGCTCATTTGAATAGCACAGGTATCACAGGGGCGTTTTGGCCTGAATTATTTCCACTGTCTACACTGCCATCTGTGGTATCTTTCTTGGCTGCATGGACTCACCCAAAACATAATCTAGAGCAGCCCTTCTACAGTGACTCCTTAGTTTAACATCTGCCACTCAAAGGATTCTAAGATCCTTTAGCAAAGAAAGTTTAAGAGATTCACTCCCAAACTTTCCCAGCCCATTAATCTATTTTATCATTTCACTCACCCCAGACAGTTCTACTAACCCTAGAGTCAGCTGGTGGAGGACAAATGTCCACAGGGTGCCCAAGGGACTAAGAGACTTGACTACTACAGGACATTTTTACACAGTCTCCAGAAAGCTATGGTAAATCAACTTAATAATCAAGTATCCTCAAATGCTGAGAGGGCCCCACTGTTGCTCATATCCCCTGAATCCTAAGGCAGCTAAATGGTGAGGGGAAAAAAAAAATCACTGCCTGAATACATGATACTGGAGCTTGTTACAGAGAGGAGCAGTGACAAGGATGACTGCAATGAAGTGTGACCCACTTATCCACAAGACACTGATATGCAAGCATTGGCCTTATGGACCTGCCAACAATGTTAGAGAACAAATAAAAGAACAGAAAGAATATAGTCCCACTACATCCACTGAATTAAACAGGAAAATGGTGAGGATTCAGCATGGAGCTATATGATGCGTAAGTAATCAGAGATAGAGACTATATGTCTATTCAACTGAAAACAGATTCTGACTGCTACTAAAAATACCAGCAGGAGTGTCGATCTACCATGCCACCAATATTTTTTTCAAAATGCTCAGGCAGCCAGATAAATCACTCTGTAGCTTCCCCCGCTACCTATGGATTGACAGTATTTATAAACAGATGTGTTAACCTTCTCAGAGTCCAAGAAAATGTTCCTACTATACTGAAGAGCTTTTATAGTTCATATATCAAGCAAAGGGGATGGAGGGGTCTTTTTTGTTCACATGCCAGTGTTTCTAGCATCTGGGTTATAGCAAGAGCCAATAATTCCTTTTGTGTAGCCAGTGGCAAAATACTTTATCCCTGCTATAATACAAAGGATCTCCAAGCAGGTTTTAGCTTCTTCCATCTAGTTATTTGCAATGGTGGAATAAAGAAAACACATTTTGTCACGTCTCAAAGGTCCTTTACAATTTGAGCCCTGACTCCCTTTCCATCAACTGATATCCTCACCTAGCAGTCCACTCCAAGGACACACAAAATGAGTCACTGTGCCCTAAGTAGACTGTGTTCTACAGTATCATTGAATCTGTGCACCACCTAGTGAGCACTCTGCTGGAATGCCATACATTCTTCTCTTATCCGTAAGGACGGGACCCGCTTACTTTCATAGACTAATTTAAACATCACCTAGTCTCTGAACCCTTACCCTACTCCTCCAGGCAGAATTCACAGCCTTGTTTGTACACATTCTAGACTGCAAACCCTTTGAGGACCGGACACACCTCCCAGAGAGTTTACTCAGCACATTGTCTAGCATATAGTAAGTTCACAACGAAGGACCATCAGATGAAAAATTTTTAGGTAAATGCCATTGTCTCTTCTTATCAAAAACAGAGTAAGGGGACCAGGGAGTTTACAGGAAGTGAAATGGAGGTAGAGGAACATCCATCAGGCTGAACTCCAATGGGCATGTCAGGGAAGGGAAGGTTTTTCCTTTCTTTTGTTGCAGTTGGGTTATGCTTGAAAGTGGCTACCATCAGGTAACAAAATAACATTTTTCTAATGTCAGAGTTCCTAATTATGACCTAAGAATGGGCTTTCACAGATCTCTTTCTGCCCCCATCCTAGATTTATATGCAAATCCACAGTTTTCATCATATTTTCAGAAATGTTCAAAGCTTAGAAAAGTTTACAGATTACTGCCCAATTTCTTTTAATGTGGACATGCCAAGAAAGCATTATTCTAGGGTTTTCATGCTATTCCATCGTGTTGATGATATTTAAGAGAATCAAAGTGACAGAGAAAAAAATCTATAAATCGCTTTGATACAATCCTTTACTCAATGCAAAGTTACATCCCTGTGCCCTAGTATATATTTTTTCACTTATCACAAAAATACATAAGAAGTCAATAAGCGTTCATTAAAGGCTTGCTTTGTGTCCTACAATGTCATACCTACATTTGGGGTGCTTGTACTCAGATAAGTCCACCAAATTATTTAAGAAATAGCAAAGAGAATCCACAATACTTGTAAAATTTGGTGGTTCACATAATGAATGCTGTAGGAGCCAGATGTGTAGCTGACCAAGGACAGGGAAGGTTTCTCAGAAGACCTTGAGAAGGGTACCTTCTGCCCACAAGGGTCCTATGGAATAGTAGTGTTTCAACCAGGAGGCAATGTGATAACCAGATATTGAGCTTAAATCAGAAAGCCTAAGTTTTAGACCCCGTGTTGCTGCTTACTGGCCATGTAGCCTTGGGCCATTTATTTTTCTGGGCAATGTCCATTATCCTATCTGTCTTCCTTTATCACTTAGGTTTTTTCTGTGCCTCAGTTTCCCCAGAAGTTCCATAAGAATAATGTCTTTCCCTTTCCTCCCTCCATGACATGTTTGCAGGGCTCCAACAAGATAGAGCAGGTGAAAAGCATTTTCCAAGTTACAAGCCACTATACTGTTGCATGTGAAGATGCTACTGGAAGTGGTCAAGACAAGTGCACAGAATCGTCTGTGATGAAGAATACATCATTTTCTTCAGTCCGTTTTGTTTTGTTGTCTTGTCTTGCCGCAATCCAATGTAAGGTTCTTTGTGCTCATTTAATAACATTTCTTGTCAAATTTCTCACATATAAAGTTTTATGTACAAGCAGCACAACAGCTGCCATCTGGCTGCTAGGATTATTTTCAGAAAGGGGCAAGTGAAAGAACAGAAACTTCATTCTAGCCGAAACTAAGCAGGCTTTCTTGTTAAAGACTCTCCCGGAGGTGGAAAATTTCAGCATTCACATCATTTTTTCCTTTCAAAGCCTCTCCCCTGAGCCCTCTGCAGCTTGTCCATGGTACACAATTCAGAATCACCCAACCACTTAGGACACTGGGATCTGGAAGCAGCAGCAAATGTATTTCACATTCAGAAGGAGAAACATTAGCAAGCACAACATTTAATATGCTGTGTGCCGCAAGGATCGGGGGCTTAGACTTTCCATTTCAGCTTCACTGGTTAGACTGCAATCTGAACAAGAGTGTGCAGTGATGCAGTGTGTTTGGCCCTCATCTGTGCCAAGCAGCAGTTTTATCATCAGTAAGGAAGCATTAAGTGAACCCCAGGGATAGCATATGTATTGTATTTAGAGGAAGGGGTGAACATCGATCAATGCTGTATAATTTAAAAGGTTTTCATGCTGTTCGCGGGAAGCTATATAAGCTTAGATTCCTTTGTCCCAGTTAAAGAGAAAATGGTTCTAGTAAAGAAAAATGGATTTAAAATAGTGGTTACCCATGGAGTGAACCTAAGTGATAAAGGAAGACAGATAGGATAATGGACATCGCCCAGCACATTAAAGGAGGCACATATTATTTCACATTTGCAGAAGAGCACACTTTGGGAATTCTGAGCTAGACACCCATTCAAATGAATCTTTTTATTGCTTTTGATTACACAATCTTTTAGTCCCTCCCTGTCAGTTCCCAGTTGTCTCCTATTAGAGGAGAATTACAATCAGTCTTTATGCCAGAAAAGCATAAACTTGAGGGGAGAGAAAGGACAAACAGAATGGGGCAGATGATAAGGAAAAGGAGATATATGAGTCAAGATTTCATTATGCGAGTTAAATTTACACTCCTGTGCCAGGAATAAATAAACATAAACAAGGATTGCAGACCCTCCTCATATACAAATGATTGTAACTTCATTCAACCCTACAGTCTAGCTGTCTGATTTACCCTGAGTTTGTTCATCAACTCCCTGCTACCAGGCTTGCGTCTCAGCTGTCACCATAGCACCTACTGCTATCTCACCATTCCTTCACAATCCAACTCAAGTGCTATCTTTTCAAAGAGCTTTCTCATATTCTACTACTTGGAATGAATCTCTTCAGCAAATTGCTGTAAAGTACAGTTTAGCACCTAACACAATCTATGTGGTTTAGGATTGTTATTTATGTACGTGTTCAGTTGCCCTCTCCACCACCACCACCACATTATGAGCTGTGAGGTCAGGCACTGTGCTCTAATCATCTGGAGTTCTCAGCGGTGCTTGGCACACTATTGTGCACCATGTGCATGTGTTATGCTCATGCAAATACAGGCAGTGCACAACCTGGAGTCCTGCAATTATGACCAACACATACATAAGACTGACTCAACAATCTTCACTCCTTTTCTGCCTTTCAAGAAGAGTTGCTGCTCTCTCAGCTGCCACCCAATTCCATGACGCTTGAGTTGCCTGAACTCAAATCTTGGGAGTTTCATCAATAAATATTTTTAGAGGATTGCCTAAGCTAAAATCCATCCAAATATTACAAATATAAATGACACTTATTTTCACCTTCAATTTGTAGTTGTGGAGAAATCCACAACCTTTAAAATTTGACAAAAGCCTTTGATATTAGGCTTAGAGATATTTATAAAGTTTACCTAGTACATGAATTTCTGTAGGAAATTCATATATACTAACTTATATAACCCTCATCACAACCCCATGTGGTGATATGATTGCTCCCACTTTAAAGATAATGCAAACTAAGGCATTTAATACAAATACAAACTAAGGCAAGTTTAAGTAACTTGCTTCTCACTGCTTAAGTAGTGAAGCCAGGCTTTGAATCTTGGAAATCTGGTCCCAGAGTCTATGTTTTTAACCAATGCAGAGTGCTCAGTTGGAGGGACCAAGTTCTCTGAATCTCTAATATCAATACAGGAAAAACTGTAGTTTACTTGACATTATATATGATGTCAAAGCTGAGGTCAGAACCTGAGAGTTAAAAACTAAACATGGTGGATCCTGCTTTTTTGCAGTATATCTAGACCAAGCTTAATGGCTAGATGTTGATTCAGCTTCCAATTGCTTCCAGTTATTTGTAGGATTGAGGGGTAATTAATTATGAAAATAATATAGAATTGTTTACTTGAATATTAATGTGTATTTTTGAACAAAAATGAAATTTTAACTATTTAACAGAAAACATACTATACATAAAGATGATTTTCTTACACCCAAGAATAAACTGGATTAAAGTTCAAACACTCCCCAGAGTTTTCAGTGAAAAAAAAAAAAAAATTACTTTTCCCAAAAAGATACTGAGTTCTCCTAAGGAATTATTTAATGGATCAATGATAGATCTAAGATTCAGATTGAAGTTTTTCTGTTATTAGAAATTACTTTGCATTGTCCCTTAAGCAATATGGAGAGGGTACATTGTCCCCTCTCTGGGCCCTGATTTGCACAGGATCCCTATGCAGTTCTTTATATGGGTCCTGTGCCTCACCCACCTCAGCCACTCCCCTTCCTAGTCCCGTTCCTCATCAAATCCTCCTTGTTCTTCAAAACTTATCTCAAGCACCCTCTCCCTAACCATCAGCACACCTGAGATGGAACTTTTCCGAGCTCCTATAGCACCTTGTTCACACCTCAGTCATCAGCAATCATCACATTCAACTAAAACAACCCAAAACTTACAGCCTTCCTCTGCGACCGTGAGCTTGTGGGAGCGGGTACAACCTGCTTATTCGGCCATGTTGTATTCAGGTTTCATTACCAGCCTCTAATACAGGGCCTGGTGCATAGTAGACCTTTGTTTCTTCATCCAAAACATCTGTATTGAGTAGCTAATGTGTCACAGGCCATATGCTGGATGAGGTATATCATGGCAAACAAAAGCATGCATGATCCCTGCCCTCATGGGGCTTATAAACTAGCAGGAGAAACACATATCAACCAAACAGTCACACTACATTAAGCTGATATCGAAATACAACCAGTATGACTGTTATGATGGGAGGTACTCAGGGATAAAGGAAAATGAAATCAAATAAAGAGAAAATGTTTTAGGGCAAAAGGTCACGTTGGGTTTCCCTGAGCAAGTGGTTGTTGAGCCGAGTTCTGAAGGACGAGCGAGGAAGAGTGTTCCATGAGAGTAGCACCTGAGGCAAAGGTTTTTTGGGTGGGAGAGAGGATGGCCTAAGTGTTCTGAGATGGTTATGGAAAACAGAGCAGAGACAGCAATGAGGAGAACATGAGAACAGACAGCAGAGATGGCAGACACCGCATCCTGCACAAGGCCTACAGGACCAGGAATTTTGTTCTTTATCCTGATGGCACTGGGAAATGCACAAATAATCAATTTATGTTTCAAGATGATTTCTCTCCTACAGTGGGGACAGAGACAGGATGGATGGCTAATGAGGTGGTACACTAGGATATAATACTTGTCCTGAACCTACCTTTGTCCAACAAGTTCAAGGGTTCTAAGGCTGGTTTGAGGAGTTGAAAGACCAGAATACAAAGTAGTGAATGAAAGAGTGGGCAGAATACACGAGAGTAGGTAGCAAAGCAAGAAGACCTCAGATAATCCTGGGCCTTGTAAACCACATTATGGACTTTGGATTTTACCTTCATTGCGAAAGAATGTTAACATCAGCTCTGATATACCTATAGTTTCTTAGTTAAATCTAGAGACCAGTGGGGTGGAGGACAGAGGTTTTCAAGAAAATACTGCCTAAGAATAACAAATTTTCTCTCATTTCATTATACATAATGGTCCTTGGACTTGGAAAAAAGGCAGGGAGACCTCACTGTTTTACTGGTTCATCTGACACCAAAATCTTGATAGCACCTATTTTAAACAAGTTCATCTATGGAGTCTCTAAAGAAAACTTTTCTATACCTGTTTCAAATGATGTCCCAAAGCAGGAATTTTTATTAACATCTATAATAATTTTTATTAACATCTACAATAATTTTTAGATAGCACATCCCCTGCTAATAAAACTCTTCTCCAAACTCAGCCCCAGAAACAAACCACATCATTAGTCAGACAACATTTCCAAAATTCCCACTGTGTACAGAGCACACATTTTGTCCCTCAAGTCAGGTAAATAAGCTAGATGGCTCACACATTGTGAAAACTCAAATCTATACAGGCAATGAGCATAACAGTAGAATGTGCCTGCCTTTCCCACTCCTGTCTTGAGGGAAAATAAGATTGATTGGCCATAGAGGGTCTACTTTTCATTCAGAGGAGCACTCTATGGGTCAAAGAAAATATCTCATTACAATATCATGTCCTCAAGATATTTCTGTGTTTCTGATTACAACAGTCTTTCCTGATGTGTAGCAGGAATTCCATAAGCTTTCCCTTGGGAAGACTCTTCACAGCAGCCACTGGCTCTCTTACTGACTCAAAGGGAATCTTGCTGTTGATTTTTATGGCTACAAAAAACTTAAACTAACCTTCCTACTTCAACTCTGCTCTGACATGTTGACAGATTCATTACCTGGACATGCCAAATTATCATAATTTAGGAAGCATAAAATAGATGCCTAAATGAAGGCAAAGCCAACTAAAAATAGCCTTCTAATCAGCTTTTAGAGGAGGTGTGGGTCAAAAGATCAGCAAACCTGCTAATGGTTCACGTTCCAACATCTTGCCAACGAGACACTTTAATTGACCAATTTCCAGCTGTTCTGCCCAGCAAACACTGTATGTGGTTCTAAAGAATAGAACTGAATCTCAGCCACGGCCCTGCATACATAAGATTAGGAGACAGCTCTGCATACACCTCCTCTTGATGCAAAAAAAAATTTAGACCCCCTACAGAATCCTATATGGACGGAAGAGCTGGAAATAAAACGTATTCACAGCCTGAGGAGCGGTTACCAAAATATTGATTTTAGCTTCTTAAAACAAGTAAAATATGTGGACTTGGGAAAGAACCACACGTGGGAGGGAATCATATCTCATTAGATGAAAGGTGATAAAAGGAAAGCAAGTTGAGAGAGGGAAAGGGCCAGCAGCTTCTTTACCGCAAGCTCTGAGGCTGTCAGGTGTCGCGGTTTAGCTGAGCTGGTTGGGAAGTTTCCTGGGGCACTAGCTAGGAATCTCACAGCGCTGAGAGGTTCCTGTTCCCAGGTGTATATTAGAGATAAGCATGTGGCCCAGCAAGCAACCCAGGTGCCTGAATTTCCAGACGCCTTGTGTTCTGATATTGGTCTTCGTGTTCTGCGTGTTTCAGATCGTATAAAAGAGGCACGAAATCTGCCTATCTCATTAGAAAGCCCCTGAAAGGAAAATGGGTCTTAATGGAAAGTCTGTGCTCTCTGCAAAAGGCGCAGCCACCGGGAGGTGGGAGGAGACTTGGACTTCGAGGCGGAGACCTTGGGATGACAGTCAATTATTTAGCTTCTCTCAGCCTCAGACATTACTCTTAAGGTAGGGGCAACGATGACTGCTCTGGGTTACTGTGAAAAACAGAAGGTATAAAAATGCTTTGAAAATGTGAATGTGCCATAAAGAGAAGACATGATTAACGTGAACCTGGCACTGTGTACTTGGTGGGGCTTCAAGAAGGACAAATGAATCAAATAACAAGAGACCAGCCTTTGCAAGCATTCACCCAAGGTGGTAAATGGAGAGTTAACCTAACAGCTTTCGATATGGCCTCTGGCTGCTTAGAGAACAAACTGTTGTGGGACATACTGATTACTTATGGGCAGGGTACTTCCGGTCCAAAGATCCTCCAGTAAGGAAGAGCCCTCAGGAGAGTTGAATCTCTAAGGAGGTCTTTTGTTTGACAGATTTATTGGTTCGTTGGTTGTTGTGTGTTTGTTTTTAACATTAAAAAAAGGTAATCACAGACTTTCCATAGAACAGCTTCTCAAACTGGAATGGGCACATGAATTACCCAGAGAACTTGTTAAAATGTAGATTCTGTTTCTGTAGATGTGGGGTGGGGCTGACATTCTACCCTTCTGACAAGCTCCAGGGTGATGACCATTCTGCAGGTCCACAGACTATGCTTGAGGTAGCTCAGCTGTAAAAGCACATTTGAGGAAAGCCTAGAATAATCTAAGATATTGAGTAGTATAAGAATAGATTTAAAACTCTAAAACCTTAATTTAAAACTCTAAATCTCTGTATGAAGACAGTGAGCCCTAGGATTAGCTGACTCGTCCAGCATCAGCAGATCTTTCACTGCCACAAAATCAGCCCTCCACCAATCTTTCTATCATGCACGTGGCCCTTTTTCCCTCAGCCTTATTCTTTCTGCTCCTTTTGAAAGTAAAGGAGGGAGGGAGGAAGGATGAAAATAATATGAATGTGGTACATAAAATATATCCTAGCTATGAACTATAGAAAAATCTTTTACCTAAGGAGATAAAGGAAGCAATGAGGATAAGTTTCTAGGGGGAGGGAGGTAGCTAACCGCATCCCAGTACTTAATGTCCCACAGTGGTATTCAACTTAATGTGATGAGTGCTTTGTTTCTAAGGGTAATCTCTGGTGCCTATGCACAGACCAGTAGACAAAGATAAGCCCCCATTTTAGTCTGCATTACATATAAGAGGGCATATTTCCTGAAGCACCAGATACCTAACTCACTCGTCTCATTAGGACCCTCAGAAGAAAAATCTCTAAATCCAAGGAAAGGGAAAATAAAAGTAAAACATTCAAAACTGAAGATTATCTCCAATAGACCTTCTATTCTTGGACTATCTTCTAAAAGGGAAAAGTACAATTGAACACAAATTTATGTCATGTTTAAAAAGCTTCATTAAAGTTTCAGTTTCTTTTGATGCTAATTCTCTAACCAGAAGCATTAAATTGGGAATCATTTACTTGCATCATCTTTTTCTGTCTCACAGGGTTTCACTTAAGAATATGAACCAAACCAAAGGGAAGGAAACTGAAAAAGTAAAAAGAATTGCTTTTGAAAAAACTATTAAAACTTGGCAAATACTCCAGGATAAACACACGATTTGCTGTTTTAAAGATTTGCTACATTTCTGCCCACAATTTGATTGCAAATGGAGTATTTGAAAAAAAGTTTGGCTCCAAATGAGGTTTAACACGTACAAGGAAATATTTGTTCCCTAGTGCTTCTATTATGCCAGTAAATATTGAATAGCAATGGGTACACTTCACACCATGAAAATTTTCCACTTCAGTCAGCACTGTACTCAGGGTCTTTCCCAGTTTCAGCATTAAAGTTTCACAAGAAAATGTACCCACAAGGATTGTGCTGCTGGAACTCCACAGAACTCTCCTAGGTTATTTGGATTTCACTATTAATATATATTTGTAAACACCCTTGTTAAGATCAGAGCCCTAGCATAATTAAGATCAAAATGCCCTAGCCTTATCTGGGCACAACCCCCTTTCACTGGGGACTTTCTACAGATGATAAATAATGAGATAGATTCCAGGGTTCAGAATGTTTTTGCTAGAGTTAAACCACTTTCAGTTTGCTGAGGTGCATATACATAGAGTGAAATAAAAAGAGATGTGCATTCATATTGCAATGCAGATACACAGTCATTAAGTCTTATTTCTCCATGGGTTACCAGGCACCTTAGGAGACTAAAGAGGCATGCGACGAGGACAGGGAAGTATGGTAGGTATGAGCCCTCCATGATAGAAGACATTCAGGCTGTGCACCCAAATGAACCTTCCTATTAGCAGTCACTGGCTTGGAGCCCATCAGCCAAATAGTTTCTGCTACATCTTCACCCATATATCTAGCCATTCTCATATATCTTCTCATCTTCTGTCCTCTCTGCCCAACTCTTCCTCTGGGCACATTTGACAAAACACATTTAACACCTGACAAAACACATTTAGCAGCCCTAATAATCTAAAGAAATGAAAAAAAGCACTGGGATTGGTAGACACAATAAGCAGAAAGTTGAGGTCATCTCAGGGTATTTGGAGGATGTAAAGGGCTATAACAAACAGAAAACAAGAATGATAGAAATTTTCCAGGAACTACTGACTACTGTGTGCCAAAGTACAAACGGGGCAGCACTTCTTTCCAAGTTGTGAAACTAGGATAAGCAAAGATCTAAAGTGAAAAAATTTTTCTTCCTATATTGAGTAACTGCCACCAAAAAAATGCTAAAGTAGCCTCATAATATCCTGAGTGACAGATAGACATCACCTAGATCTGTAAAAAGATAGAGCAGGTCAATGGAAATATATACCTTATCCAAGAATCTACTAGTTGAAAAAAGGAAGACACAATATCTTGAAGACAGCAGCTTTTCCCAAATTGATCTTTAGGTTCTATATGATTCTAATTGAAACAGAGTTCTTCATGAAATATGACAGACTGTTATAAAATGTACATAAAAGTATAAAGATTGAAGAATAGCTCTGAATGTCATGAGGAAGAATGAAGTGGAGGAATTGTTTTAGACAGAAAAACTTAATATAAAGCCATGGTAATAAAAACAATGTGGTACTGCTGTTACAGGGATGACAAATAGACCAATAAAACAGAATAAAGAGTTCATAAACACCCAGAACATATGGAAACAGCATCTAATAATGATAGTCAATATTAAAGTATATTTATCCAACAACATAATGCTAAAGAGCATAAACTCTGGAACCAGAATGCCTTTGTACAAATCTCAGCTCTGCCACTCACTAGCCATGCCTCAGTTTGCTTATCTGCAAAATAATATGAAAATAATTTGTGTCTCATAAATAAAATACCTCCTGGTATTCAAACCCTTGTGAGGTGCCCTTCTCCATGGAATCGTGGCTATCCTTTTATGATCCATTGAATACTGAGGAAGTGATCATGTGTGACTTTCAAGATGAGGCACAATGAGCATTGAAACTTCTATCATGACTTCTTGGATCAATCTCTCTGGGGTAGCCAGCCATATTGTCAAGATACTCAAGTGGCCCATGGAGAGGCCTAGTGGAGAGAAGCAGAGGCCCCTATCCAATAGCCAGCAAACCTTGACAGAAATGTAAGCAAGCCACCTTGAAAGAGGAACCTCCATCTTCAACCTTGGTTTCAAATAGCTATAGCAATTTCAGCAAAGGTCTAATTGAGTTTCTGGTACTTTGTACGCACTGGATAAATTAGAAATTCTATTAATATTGTCATTGGACAATACTGGAGATTCAGGAGAAGGCTGTGGTACAGAGAGCCCTATTCTGTGCCCACAAGGACAGTGTCTATATTATCTTTGCTTTCCCGGAGCCCAGTAGGAGTTCAATAAAATACATGTTTATTGAATGCCAATTATGTGCCAAGCACTGTTCTAGACAGTGAATGAATTAATGAATGCCTAAAAACTTTCCAACTATTCCATCACAGCAATGCATAGCGCAGTGAATAAAATCTTAGCATAGAAAAAAGGAAAAACTCAGGAACTTAGAAAAATGATCTTTTAGACCAGGCCAAATTCCCTAAATTCCATTAGAGAAACGAACTCACCTAGTCTGGCTGAGAACTTTATTCTTTTTATTTATACCACTGAAATACTCAGGAGAAAGACACATCATAAGAAGATTAGCAGAAAACTTAAATAATGAAATCTTAACATAGTTCTTGCATATTTCACCCAGCTTTTAAACTTTCATCTCTACAGGTTACGTTGCACTGAATTTTTTTTTAAAAAGTTTACAGATCTCTCTCTCTCTTTCTATATATATACATATATTTTAATCATATTGAAATATGTATCTCTGGTTTTCTTAATTTAATCAGTCCATCTGGAGGCAAAAGAAAGTTGTTTCTTTAAACAACTTAGAAGATATTTTTGGACACTATTTTGAAAGTGGATGGCTTTGAAACTATGCAAATATTTTTATTCTGACATGAAGATAATTTTTTTCTCATTATAGGTGGTCCTCACATTGCATATTTCTAATATGCAGGAAACTTATTTACTATGGTTTAGCGAAATAATACCAATATCCCAATAACACGGTTCAAAGTTTAAACACAGCATATTACCTGTGAGTAATTATATAAAGTACAAATTTCACTGCTAACTCTTCAGTCCACAAACACTACATAAAACCCAATGCACATCGTGATAGATGACTGACTATACCAATTCTTTCACAGTCTGTCAGTTATTCATCGAGCACCATCTGTTATTCATTTCACACACAGACAGGAAAGCGTGTAGTTATGTTGTCTCCTTGTCTACAAGTGATAAACCCACAGGACATTTTATAAAACCTGATAATCAAAAGAGAGAATTGAATAACAAAGATTAAAGTGCAACAAAAATACAAAAAGTGAAGTAAAATTATATGCTAGACTTAAAAACGTTGGTGAAGACAGGACAAGCCTCGGCCTGAAAGATGATGTGGTATGGTATGACCCGTAATGAAAAAGTCCAGTGAATAGAAAAACAAAGTCAAGTTGCTCCAACATTTTTTAGTTTAAATTGCACAATAAATAGAAGTCACTTATTGTTGAAATGGAGCATTTACTTATATTTTGGATTGAAGACTGCAATCAAAAAGAAATCCTAATCAGTGTGGCTAGCATTGAGGCCAAAACGATGAGGTGAAAGGAAACTATAATTATGAAAGAGAGAAACTTGAAAGAAAACTATAATTAAGAAGAATTAAGCAGCACTTTTTACTGCCAGTAAATGCTACCTTCATTGTTTCACAAATCTTCTTAAATTGATTAATGTTAAGCTATCTGGTGAAGTCGTAGCTCAGACAAAGATACCGCTGTGAAATTTATGCCCAGATTCCAAAGAGATATAGAGAAAAACCTAGCTGACCATGGAAATGTTGACACTGCAGCCATTCAAGAGACTCTTAGATATGCAGCAGAAGAAACTTACTGAGGGCAAATTTATCAACATAAATGAGGTAAGTGATTGGGATGAAAAGGGTGACAGTATCCCAGGGGAAGTGATGCCAGCAAAAAAGCACACGTTAAAATAACAACACTGAAAGCGCAAAAGATAAAACAACACTGACACTGAAAGTGCAAAGGATAAAATGTTAAAAGCTTATCCAAACTTAGAAAGGAGTATGAAAATTTTCCAAGGCATGGAAAAGTTGCTCATTGCATATCATAAGTTATATAATAAGGAGAAGGCAAGCACTATTCATACTATTAAAAAGTTATTTACAAAGAAGTAAAACACTTTAATTCTCAATGCTTCTAATGTTGTAAATTACAACACATTAAGTGAATATTGGTATTATTATTTTTTCATTTTCCCATACATTTATAACCAACAGTAAGTCTTTAATGTTCTGACAAAAAGGAAGTTTTTATACCTTTGATTATTAATATCACTTCTTACCATTTTATCTTGCACAATCATTTTTACTGTCCTGAACTACCAAAGTGAAGATTGGCAAAGTGAAGATTGCCTGCATTTGGTAAAGCAGTCATGATGAAAGAGAAAAGGACCGAGCACGGTGGCTCACACCTGTAATCCCAGCACTTTGGGAGACAGATGGGCAGATCAGCTGAAGTCAGCAGTTCGAGGCCAGCCTGGCCAACATGGTGAAACCCCGTCTCTACTAAAAACACAAAAATTAGCCGAGCATGATGGTGTGCACCTGTAATCCCAGCTACTCGGGATGCTGAGGCAGGAGAATTGCTTGAACCTGGGAGGCAGAGTGCAGTGAGCTGAGATTGTGCCACTGCACTCCAGCCTGGGCAACACAGTGAGATTTTGTCTCAAAAAAAAAAAAAAAAAAAGAGAAAAGAACAAATGTATAATATACAACTGATGTGTTGCATTTTAGTGTCTAACAGTATAGTTAAAACACATTTTAATCACCTTGGCTAGCTAGATGTTTAAACCTAGAATTTCAGGATAAAATGGAAAAAGTACTTGTGCCTTTTCCCAAATATAAGAGCCAATTTGTTTTGTTTTGTTTTTTTAATTTGTATACCCAAGAGTAGAAAAAGCTCTAGAACAAGTTTCAAGAAGCCAGGTTTCACCAAAACCGAAGGCAAATCCTTCTCTTCATTCTTCAAACGTTTATTGCCAGATGCCGTTATGTGTTGAGGATACAGAACTGAATATGATGTGGAATCTGGCCTCAAAGTGGAGAGAAAAAACAGAAACAGTTACAGTACAGTTCTCATCTATAAATCAGATCTAGTAATGCCTACCTCCCAGGGTACTGTGAGGATAAAATGAAACTGTATGGAAAAGCATTTTGCTATCAAGTAGTATACCAGTACTAGCTATTAATAGTGTCATTGTGGCATCTGACAAAAATTAGACCAGCTTACTCTTATCTAGTGGTTCTCATAGTATAGTCTTCAAAACAGCAACATCAGCATCACCTGGAATCACATCCAAAAGGCATATTCCTGAGCCTCACCCCAATGTAGTGAATCAGAAACTGGAGGCTAGGCTCAGAAATCTGTGTCTTAAGCCCTCCATGTGATTCTGATGCAATTAAAGTTTGAAAGCCACTGCTGAGTCTTATTTACATAAGATCAAAACATAGGTACTGTGAATCCTAGTACATACAAGACACTCCCTCTCAATTATCAATGAGGAAATTAAAGCAGAATATAACCAAGTCTTCTAATTGGCCAGAAAAATTAACAAAAGCCATAATGAATCAAAAGTTATAAAAATCCTCATGTTCTAATCATGGTTATCGTGCTTCAGAAGTCCTCCCACTAAGATGAAAATCAGAGTAGAGCCCCTGCCCACAACAATTTCACTGATGGTGTAGGCTGTTTTGAGTCTGAGTTTAAAGTAAACATTACAAATTACAGAAATCCAAATAAGCTTTTTGTTAAAAACAAAAAAAAACAAGTAGAAGACTATATTATTTCAACTAGAGGATCATGACTAACTCAATTTGAAAATTCATCTTGGAGAATCTCATGGATGCTTCCATGGCACATTCAGGTGAATATGCTCAATGTTAATAAAGCTTTATTGTTTGAGAAAGAAAGTTATTTCTTACACTTTCAAGAACCATTTGGGATAATGCAACATGTTAACTGCCATATTTTGAAAGTTTTTTGTTTTTTATTTTTAGGTTCTGAGATACATGTGCTGAACATGCAGGTTTGTTAAATAGGTATACACATGCCATGGTGGTTTGCTCCACCTACCAACCTGTCATCTAGGTTTTAAGCCCTGCATGCATTATCAGTTCCACTGGTTTCACAAATCAATATTTTCCTAGACAAAATATTGAAAATTAACAAAGCTATCTTCATTTTCACGTGTATCCATTGATTATCACCTACACTACAATGTAGTGTAGCTCAACTGTTTATGACAAAGTCACCCAGAAACAACACAGAGCTTAGAATATAATAAGCACTCAAAAACATTTTTGAGTGAATGGATCTCCAGTGTTGAAATATGAATAATAATGGTTCCCATCTTTTTAGTAACTACCATACATCATAACCAATACTCACAAGAGCTCTGTGAAATAAACACTAATGTTTCCATCATGCAGATGAGAAAGCAGAGGCTTACATAAGCCTTTTTTAAAGTCAGTGTTACTCATTTAGTGAATGGCAAGTTAAAAATTTGAACAGCGGTCTGTCTGACTCATAAGTCCTCTCATTGATGAGGATACACTGAAGAGCCTGTCACTGTCACCTTATATATCCAGGAAAGACAGCACATTATATGTGCCAGGGTAAATTGTCTCACAAGCCAAGATAAAGAAATCCAAGTTGGTCTGAGAGAATGTCTGTTGCTGTTGGTTTAAATGACTGTATGGGGATCTGGCAACTTCCTTTGCTTTCTGAGCTACTTACCATTGCAATTTCCATTGAAGTATTCATTTCCCTGTTAATAGAATTTACCCCTGTTATTGATTAGTTTATTTAGAATAGTAGGATTCCTGGAGCACATGAAGGCTTTTTGCCACTAAAAATTACCTGGCCCAGGACCACAAATTGGTTCCTTTATTTTATTTTTAACAGAAGCACAGGTGCTAATCAGGTGCTCTTTCGAGCTGCCAGAATAAGAATCTGAGATCCCCAACTGCTGTCAATCTCATCATCATTAGCCCTGAAGTGGTCTTCTATGAGGAACTTTCCACACTTGACATGTCCCTGCTCTTTGCAAATTATTGTAAATGACTTCTTAATTAGAAGTACTATGTTGCCCATTGCTAATGAAGCAGGCAGGAGCTGCAGAGTGGACAGGAAATAGCGATAGTGCTGATTCCCCTCTTTTTCCTCTGAGGACCTCTGTTTCTCACTGAAGTAATCGTGTCTACTCTTTAGGCAGTGCTGTGTATTTTCCCAAAAAGAAAGGTGAAGTCTTTACCTCTGGGTTGCAGATTTTTGTAGGTATCATAAAACCCAGATCTAGTTAACCCTATTTTAATTTTTTCCCTTCATCAGTGACTTTTGAAAGACATAGGGAGGAGGTTATTTCTTTCAGGAAAAATTATCTGTGTAGTCTGTGTCTCTAACCCAGGTAATGATTCCTATATGTTTTACAAAGGTATTGAGCAGTCTGCCAAAGGAAGCATCCTCTCATTAGGAAGACCTGTCGGCAAGAGTTCAGTAAGATGGCACAGTCAAATTCAAAGAAATCCATTTTGCTCATACTGGTTAAGAAAACATACAATACTACCTCCTTTTATAAAGAATTTGTTTTGGTTTTTCATTCTCATTGATCATTCAAAATTTTGCTTAATAATTCTTTTTTTTTTTTTTTTTTTTTTTTTTTTTTTGAGGCGAAGTCTTGCTCTGTCGCCCGGGCTGGAGTGCAGTGGCCGGATCTCAGCTCACTGCAAGCTCCGCCTCCCGGGTTTACGCCATTCTCCTACCTCAGCCTCCCGAGTAGCTGGGACTACAGGCGCCCGCCACCTCGCCCGGCTAGTTTTTGTATTTTTTTAGTAGAGACGAGGTTTCACCGTGTCAGCCAGGATGGTCTCGATCTCCTGACCTCATGATCCGCCCGTCTCGGCCTCCCAAAGTGCTGGGATTACAGGCTTGAGCCACCGCGCCCGGCCTGCTTAATAATTCTTAAGTAAATAAAAAGAGAAAAATCATTCCTCGATTTTATTTTATTTTAAAAATATGTTGGGGGCGGAGCAAGATGGCCGAATAGGAACAATAGGAACAGCTCCAGTCTCCAACTCCCAGCGCGAGTGACACAGAAGACAGGTGATTTCTGCATTTTCAACTGAGGTACTGGGGTCACCTCACTAGGTAGTGCCAGACAATCGGTGCTGGTCAGCTGCTGCAGCCCGACAAGCAAGAGCTGAAGCAGGGCGAGGCATCGCCTCACCTGGGAAGCGCAAGGGGGAAGGGAGTCCCTTTTCCTCGCCAGGGGAACTGAGACACACAACACCTGGAAAATCGGGTGACTCCCACCCCAATACTCCGCTTTGAGCAAACGGTCACACCAGGAGATTGTATCCCACACCTGGCCTGGAGGATCCCACGGCCACGGAGCCTCCTCATTGCTAGCACAGCAGTCTGCGATCTAACCGCAAGGCAGCAGCTGAGGTTGGGGGAGGGGCGCCCGTCATTGCTGAGGCTTAAGTAGGTAAACAAAGCCGCTGGGAAGCTCGAACTGGGTGGAGCTCACAGCAGGTCAAGGAAACCTGCCTGTCTCTGCAGACTACAATTCTGGGGACAGGGCATAGCTAAACAACAAAAACAAAAAAAGCAGCAGAAACCTTTGCATACGCAAACGACTATGTCTGACAGCTTTGAAGAGAGCGGTGGATCTCCCCACACGGAGGTTGAGATCTGAGAAGGGACAGACTGCCTGCTCAAGTGGGTCCCTGACCCCTGAGTAGCCTAACTGGGAGACATCCCCCGATGTCTGACAGTCTGACACCCCACACCTCACACGGTGGAGTACACCCCTGAGAGGAAGCTTCCAAAGTAAGAATCAAACAGGTACACTCACTGTTCAGCAATATTCTATCTTCTGCAACTTCTGCTGCTGATACTCAGGAAAACAGGGTCTGGAGTGGACCTCAAGCAATCTCCAACAGACCTATAGCTGAAGGTCCTGACTGTTAGAAGGAAAACTATCAAACAGGAAGGACACTTATACCAAAACCCCATCAGTATGTCACCATCATCAAAGACCAGAGGCAGATAAAACCACATAGATGGGGAAGAAGCAGGGCAGAAAAGCTGGAAATTCAAAAAATAAGAGTGCATCTCCCCCTGCAAAGGAGCGCAGCTCATCGCCAGCAACGGATCAAAGCTGGTCAGAGAATGACTTTGATGAGATGAGAGAAGAAGGCTTCAGTATATCAAACTTCTCAGAGCTAAAGGAGGAATTACGTACCCAGCAAAAAGAAACTAAAAATCTTGAAAAAAGAGTGGAAGAATTGACAGCTAGAATAATTAATGCAGAGAAGGTCATAAATGAAATGACAGAGATGAAAACCATGACACGAGAAATACGTGACAAATCCACAAGCTTCAGTAACCGACTCGATCAACTGGAAGAAAGAGTATCAGTGATTGAGGATCAAATGAATGAAATGAAGAGAGAAGAGAAACCAAAAGAAAAAAGAAGAAAAAGAAATGAACAAAGCCTGCAAGAAGTATGGGATTATGTAAAAAGACCAAATCTACGTCTGATTGGGGTGCCTGAAAGTGAGGGGGAAAATAGAACCAAGTTGGAAAACACTCTTCAGGATATCATCCAGGAGAACTTCCCCAACCTAGTAGGGCAGGCCAACATTCAAATTCAGGAAATACAGAGAACGCCACAAAGATACTCCTCCAGAAGACAACTCCAAGACACATAATTGTCAGATTCACCAAAGTTGAAATGAAGGAAAAAGTCTTAAGGGCAGCCAGAGAGAAAGGTTGGGTTACCCACAAAGGGAAGCCCATCAGACTAACAGCTGATCTCTCAGCAGAAACTCGCCAAGCCAGAAGAGAGTGGGGGCCAATATTCAACATTCTTAAAGAAAAGAATTTTCAACCCAGAATTTCATATCCAGCCAAACTAAGTTTCATAAGTGAAGAAGAAATAAAATCCTTTATAGAAAAGCAAATGCTTAGAGATTTTGTCACCACCAGGCCTGCCTTACAAGAGACCCTGAAGGAAGCCCTAAACATGGAAAGGAACAACCGGTACCAGCCATTGCAAAAACATGCCAAAATGTAAAGACCATCGAGGCTAGGAAGAAACTGCATTAACTAACGAGCAAAATAACCAGTTTAATATCATAATAGCAGGATCAAGTTCACACATAACAATATTAACCTTAAATGTTAATGGACTAAATGCTCCAATTAAAAGACACAGACTGGCAAACTGGATAAAGAGTCAAGACCCATCAGTCTGCTGTATTCAGGAGACCCATCTCACATGCAGAGACATACATAGGCTCAAAATAAAGGGATGGAGGAAGATCTACCAAGCAAATGGAGAACAAAAAAAAGCAGGGTTTGCAATACTAGTCTCTGGTAAAACAGACTTTAAACCATCAAAGATCAAAAGAGACAAAGAAGGCCATTACATAATGGTAAAGGGATCAATTCAACAGGAAGAGCTAACTATCCCAAATATATATGCACCCAATACAGGAGCACCCAGATTCATAAAGCAAGTTCTTAGAGACTTACAAAGAGACTTAGACTCCCATACAATAATAATGGGAGATTTCAACACTCCACTGTCAACATTAGACAGATCAACGAGACAGAAAGTTAACAAGGATATCCAGGAATTGAACTCATCTCTGCACCAAGCGGACCTAATAGACATCTATAGAACTCTCCACCCCAAAGCAACAGAATATACATTCTTCTCAGCACCACATCGCACTTATTCCAAAATTGACCACATAGTTGGAAGTAAAGCACTCCTCAGCAAACGTAAAAGAACAAAAATTTTAACAAACTGTCTCTCAGACCACAGTGCAATCAAACTACAACTCAGAACTAAGAAACTCAATCAAAACCACTCAACTACATGGAAACTGAACAACCTGCTCCTGAATGACTACTGGGTACATAACGAAATGAAGGCAGAAATAAAGATGTTCTTTGATACCAATGAGAACCAAGATACAACATACCAGAATCTCTGGGACACATTTAAAGCAGTGTGTAGAGGGAAATTTATAGCACTAAATGCCCACAAGAGAAAGCTGGAAAGATCTAAAATGGACACTCTAACATCACAATTCAAAGAACTAGAGAGGCAAGAGCAAACACATTCAAAAGCTAGCAGAAGGCAAGAAATAACTAAGATCAGAGCAGAACTGAAGGAGATAGAGACACAAAAAACCCTCCAAAAAATCAATGAATCCAGGAGTTGGTTTTTTGAAAAGATCAACAAAATTGACAGACCGCTGGCAAGACTAATAAAGAAGAAAAGAGAGAAGAATCAAATAGACCCAATAAAAAAATGATAAAGGGGATATCACCAGGGACCCCACAGAAATACAAACTACCATCAGAGAATACTATAAACACCTCTACACAAATAAACTAGAAAATCTAGAAGAAATGGATCTTGGGGCCCGTGCCAGGGGTAGTGGAGAATGAACAGACACAGACACGAAAGACAAAGACAAACAGAGAACATGGCGGCCGCCCCTAGAGCCTCCGCCTCACTATATTTATACCCCACAAATCCCACGTCAGCAAAAATGACATAACACAAAACAAACTTTCTGCACCCAGATATAACCTACTGCTTAGTTCTTTGTTTCTAAGTTCTTTCTTACTTTGTCTGCCTTCTTGGCGCCTACTAGAGTTCATTAAAAGTTCAACTAGAGATAGTATCCTTGACTACTGAAGTTCATGGAAAGTGCAACTAGCTAGAGATACTGTCCTTGAGCCTTATCTATTCTCAGCATATTATTTTCAATGGCCCCTGCAAATGGATAATTTCCTGGACACTTACACTCTTCCAAGACTAAACCAGGAAGAAGTTGAATCCCTGAATAGACCAATAGCAGGCTCTGAAATTGAGGCAATAATTAATAGCCTACCCACCAAAAAAAGTCCAGGACCAGATGGATTCACAGCTGAATTCTACCAGAGGTACAAGGAGGAGCTGGTACCATTCCTTCTGAAACTATTCCAATCCATAGAAAAAGAGGGAATCCTCCCTAACTCATTTTATGAGGCCAACATCATCCTGATACCAAAGCCTGGCAGAGACACAACAAAAAAAAGAGAATTTTAGACCAATATCCCTGATGAACATCGATGCAAAAATCCTCAATAAAATACTGGCAAACTGGATTCAGCAGCACATCAAAATGCTTATCCACCATGATCAAGTGGGCTTCATCCCTGGGATGCGAATCTGGTTCAACAAACACAAATCAATAAACGTAATCCAGCATATAAACAGAACCAAAGTGAAGAACCACATGATTATCTCAATAGATGCAGAAAAGGCTTTTGACAAAATTCAACAGCCCTTCATGCTAAAAACGCTCAAGAAATTCGGTATTGATGGAACGTACCCCAAAATAATAAGAGCTATTTATGACAAACCCACAGCTAATATCGTAATGGGCAAAAACTGGAAAAATTCCCTTTGAAAACTGGCACAAGACAGGGATGCCCTCTCTCACCACTCCTATTCAACATAGTGTTGGAAGTTCTGGCTAGGGCAATCAGGCAAGAGAAAGAAATAAAGCGTATTCAGTTAGGAAAAGAAGAAGTCAAATTGTCCCTGTTTGCAGATGACATGATGGTATATTTAGAAAACCCCATTGTCTCAGCCCAAAATCTCCTTAAGGTGATAAGCAACTTCAGCAAAGTCTCAGGATACAAAATTAATGTGCAAAAATCACAGGCATTCTTACACATCAGTAACAGACAAGCAGAGAGCCAAATCAGGAATGAACTTCCATTCACAATTGCTTCAAAGAGAATAAAATACCTAGGAATCCAACTTACAAGGGATGTAAAGGACCTCTTCAAGGAGAACTACAAACCACTGCTCAGTGAAATCAAAGAGGACACAAACAAATGGAAGAACATACCACACTCATGGATAGGAAGAATCAATATCGTGAAAATGGCCATACTGCCCAAGGTTATTTATAGATTCAGTGCCATCCCCATCAAGTTACCAATGAGTTTCTTCACAGAATTGGAAAAAACTGCTTTAAAGTTCATATGGAACCAAAAAAGAGCCCGCATTGCCAAGACAATCCTAAGTCAAAAGGACAAAGCTGGAGGCATCAAACTACCTGACTTCAAACTATACTACAAGGCTACAGTAACCAAAACAGCATGGTACTGGTACCAAAACAGAGATATTCACCAATGGAACAGAACAGAGTCCTCAGAAATAATACCACACATCTACAGCCATCTGATCTTTGACAAACCTGAGAGAAACAAGAAATGGGGAAAGGATTCCCTATTAAATAAATTGTGCTGGGAAAATTGGCTAGCCATAAGTAGAAAGCTGAAACTGGATCCTTTCCTTACTGCTTATACGAAAATTAATTCAAGATGGATTAGAGACTTAAATGTTAGACCTAATACCATAAAAACCCTAGAAGAAAACCTAGGTAATACCATTCAGGACATAGGCATGGGCAAGGACTTCATGTCTAAAACACCAAAAGCAACGGCAACAAAAGCCAAAATTGACAAATTGGATCTAATTAAACTAAAGAGCTTCCGCACAGCAACAGAAACTACCATCAGAGTGAACAGGCAACCTACAGAATGGGAGAAAATTTTTGCAATCTACTCAGTCTGAAGAAGGGCTAATATCCAGAACCTACAAAGAACTCAAACAAATTTACAAGAAAAAAACAAACAACCCCATCCAAAAGTGGGCAAAGGATATGAACAGACATTTCTCAAAAGAAGACATTCATACAGCCAACAGACACAGGAAAAAATGCTCATCATCACTGGCCATCAGAGAAATGCAAATCAAAACCACAATGAGATACCATCTCACACCAGTTAGAATGGCAATCATTGAAAAGTCAGGAAACAACAGGTGTTGGAGAGGATGTGGAGAAATAGGAACACTTTTACACTGTTGGTGGGATTGTAAACTAGTTCAACCATTATGGAAAACAGTATGGCAATTCCTCAAGGATCTAGTACTAGATGTACCATATGACCCAGCCACCCCACTACTGGGTATATACCCAAAGGATTATAAATCATGCTGCTATAAAGACACATGCGCACGTATGTTTATTGCGGCACTATTCACAATAGCAAAGACTTGGAATCAACCCAAATGTCCATCAGTGACAGACTGGATTAAGAAAATGTGGCACATATACACCATGGAATATTATGCAGCCATAAAAAAGGATGAGTTTGCATCCTTTGTAGGGACATGGATGCAGCTGGAAACCATCATTCTTAGCAAACTATCACAAGAAGAGAAAACCAAACACCGCATGTTCTCACTCATAGGTGGGAACTGAACAATGAGATCACCTGGACTCGGGAAGGGGAATATCACACACCGGGTCCTATCATGGGGAGGGGAGAAGGGGAGGGATTGCATTGGGAGTTATACCTGATACAAATGACGAATTGATGGGTGCTGATGAGTTGATGGGTGCAGCACACCAACATGGCACAAGTATACATATTTAACAAACCTGCACGTTATGCACATGTTCCCTAGAACTTAAAGTATAATAATAAAAATTAAAAAAAATAAAAAATAAAAAATATGTTGTGGGCTATCTAACCATTTGACAGGGAAAACCATAACAGATGGTGATACACATTGTCATTTGGAAATTGGTAGGTAAACTCCTGAAAGCTCTCCAGCAGTCCCTCCTTGTAACCCTGGACCAAGGTCTATTCAGACCTAAGAGGATTCATCAGTCTTAGTTTGTAAGTGAGGAAAGATGCTTCCAGATTTAAGCCATGCTGAATTCCTGCCTCCTTTTCCCACAGTTTCTATGCCCATATCTTAGTTGATGTCTGCCTGCCACAACTAGCCTGCACATCCTGTTGAGGTCAGAGAAAACTACTTATCTTTGTTTTACCTCTTCTTTTCATGTAACCCAATCCCACCACATCAGTATGCTTAGATCATGGCAAACAAATAGTTAATAAATGCTTGAAGAATTAATTGAAAATTTAAAGGCACCTTGTACTAAAAATTGATTGCTGAGTCAAATGTGTCTCACCTGTTGCTTTCAACAATGATACTAACATTAATTCAGCATTGCTACATCCTAGGCACTCTGCTAACCACCTTGTAAGCATTATCGTATGTATTCATCATATTAAGACTATGAAAAATGTATTATGCCACCCCTATCTTAGAAGAAACAGAGGCTGAGGTGTAGCAGTCATCAATACCAGCCATCATGAGCAGCTTCTTGGGCACAGCCACCCTGGGCAACTTCGCCAAGGCCACCTTTGATGCCATCTCTAAGACCTACAGCTACCTGACCCCTGACCTCTGGAAGGAGACTGTGTTTACCAAGTCTCCCTATCAGGAATTCACTGACCACCTTGTCAAGACCCACACCAGAGTCTCCGTGCAGCGGACCCAGGCTCCAGCTGTGGCTACAACATAGGCTTTTTATACAAGAAAAATAAAGTGAATTAAGCCTGTTACTAAAAAAAAAAAAAAAAAAAAAAAAAGAAGAAGAAGAAGAAACAGAGGCTTCCAAGGGAAGATGGCTTAGCTCACATCACCGACTAAGAAATGACCAAGCCAGGCTTCTAGAAGGAATCACCAGAGCACTCACCATTAACCAGAACTAGAGGTTACAACTTAGCCCTTCAGGCCATATCCTCTGCCTAGAGCTAAACTTCATCCAAAGCACTTCCAGCTGAAATGCAGTCAATTATTAACTAAGCTTAAAATCTGCTGAGCTTCAGGAAACTTGCAGAAAAACATTAGCTCTTACCAACTGGCAGCTTGTGAGTGTTTGTACTGTACCACCCACAGCCACATAGCTTTCAAGGCAGTGGTTCCTAAAGGGTGGTCCCGGGATTTACTGTATTAGACCCGTTGGGGCACTTGCTGAATAGGCAGATTACTAAACCTCACACCAGACTTTCTGAATCAAAAATCTCTGTAGTGAGTCCCAGGAGTGCGTAATTTTTAATAAGTTCCCCAGAGAATAGATTCTTGGGTACACTGAAGTTTCAGAACTATTGTTTCAGGGACTCAAGGCTGAGGTTTCTCTGGTACACAAAATCATTCTATCTCTTTCTTTTAAATGCAGATAGTAAGCCATACATGACATCCCCAATGCAGCTTTCACCATCTATACTTTGAGAAAAAGAATGTGGCTTATGCCATTTATATGCAAGCCCCTTAATTTATAGATAAAGAAACAAACATTGAGATACATTAAGTGGTTTCCCCAAAATGAGATTTTAAGACAAGTTTCCTAATTTTCAATCTTGGCTTTTTCACAAGCTTAATTAGAATCATTAGAAGTAAATAGTGTACCGCTGTTAGATCACATTTTGCAAAGTGTCTGGAGAAATGTCTAATAGACTAACTGATCAGATAGGACAGGTCCTGGGACATAAAGGGAAGAAATCATCGAGCTCAATTTAAAGTGATATGCAATCACTGTAGGAGATTTTCCACTCTCTACCCGTAAATTTACCAAAACAATAAAATACTCACCTTTCTAAATTCCTTAAAATCTTTGTATTTACAATATAGAAAAAATCTGGAAATAGCTAACTACAAAGTAAGAAACTTCGAACCACAATCTCTTTCTCTCATTTCACAGAGTATGAAAGCAATGTACATTCACTGAACTTGAATAACTTGAAATAAGAGTTGTCCTTTCTCTGGCAAGTTCAGAACAAAGCCAACAAATTGAATCTTCAGAAAAAATAAATACATTTTAAAATATCCAGATATAGTTACTTAGATGTACAAAATTTAAACAACCTAATTCTGAAATATTATTCTCATTCTTAGTCTGTGACTTGAGTTTATAGTCAGTCTTACTTATTGGGTAAACTGAAGGAGAAGGCCAATGTTTCTAGTTACCCTGAGATCTTTAGTCTATGCGCATACAATGAAAAATTTCCATCATGAAAATCTTACTGGAAGTGACCATTCCAAAAACCCATCTGTTGCCTAGGATGCCTCCTTATCAGCCAAGGTTGGATATTCAAGCTTGTCCTATGGAAAAGCAGAGAGCAGAAAACAGACTGCTATCTCAAAGGTGGATATGTGAAGTCACCAGCAAATCATTGGGTAGTTTCATGGCATCAGGCACCTTGACTAGGAAAACAAGAAAATGACCAGTTAGATTCTTTGAGTTTGAAGAGATTAAGGACCTTCCCTAAAAACTGAATTTCAGCCAACTGACAACCCTACAGCTAGGGTATAACCTATTATATTCTGTACCATAGAAGTTACAGAGATTAAACAAAAAATATTTTCTTATCTAATCCCTGTTTTAAAAGATGTGAGGGTGTAGAAAAGGGTGAATAGAGAACAAAGACAGCTACTGATGTGGTCCAAGTCTATAACCAAAAATTGAAGTCTTACTGCTTGAGCCTTTTGGTCTGAGAGCAAATTAAGCTTAGAGAGTCTTGAGATATCATACCAAAGAAGATCAAAACAATCTTAAGCAAAGCCAAAGTTTATGTAAGTGTTCAACTTGCAAAAATACTAGCGATAAAATGTTAGTGTCAGTACCAGTCTCTGAGAAGCCAAAGTATTAGCAAATTACTCCTTAGAGTGTTTAAAATAGAATTTGGTCAGTTCTATGCATCTGGCTAAGTTTGACTTCTGGAGACATCAAAATAAATAGACTCAAGGGAAAAGGGTAAATTTCCCTTCCTGTACTCTATCACAAGGGAAAAATCTTGTATTAACCACATGACTATGGCCTTCCAGTAAAAAGAATCAGTCAATCAAGCATCTAACTGTGTATGTCTGCCCCTGTTTCTTTGTCTACATGTCGCTATCTGAATGTACATCTACATCTCCTGACCATAGGCAAGCTTTGTAAGAGGAGACAGGATGACAAAATAGAATTCTTAAACCAAGCATAAAATGGAGCAATGATGAAGAATGCAGAGACAAGGTACTACAACAAGAAACAGCAGGACATTAGGGGCTCTGGACATGGTAAAAGGTGCTGACAGAAAGAAAGAACAAAAAAATGAAAAGATACTCTGGCCTCCCAGAATTAAAATTCTCAAAAATTCTCATATGAAAAAAGTTGGACCTCACATAGAAAACCAAACATCTAGCTATGTAAAGCATTCAGCCACTCGACTAGATATTGTTTCCTATTGACGTAGACATGGGATGACTCTGAATTTGCTACCTGCACATCCATCCCAGAAAGACACATTTGTATATGCAAAACACCCATTCCTAAAACGGCAAACACTAAACATAGTGAAACATGACACTTTCTTTTAATATAATCAACATATTTCATAATAACATGACTGATTTCTTTACCTTCAAAATGATAATTATTACTCCTCCCTCCTCTCTCACTGGATGCTTTTCATATGAAATTTTATCTCATACAGGAAAGCACTTTATAAAGCATAAAGCACTGTGTCTGTAGAAAGTATCGTTATTAGTAGGAGTTGGTAGAGTTAGTCCTGTGTCCTACTTCAGTTTTCGTTTTTGCTTACTATGCCTGCACAATCCACAGTCTATTCAAACATTCCTTTTAGGGGCCAGCTTTGCACTAAGCTGATCATATGTCACAATAAATTCAAAATTTCTTTTTAATCAGTGTGCTCACAAAGCATGGGCATTTCAAGAATCAGAATTAAATTGTGATTTGGCCTGTGGACTGAGAACATAAACATTTTCATTACCCAAGAATGATTTCAATTTTCTATTGCTTTCCAAAAAAAGCATGACAGTATGAGGCTATAGATTATTAGGCTATGATGCACCATCTTTTTAATTAAAATTAAATTTCAGTGATCTGTCAGGCAATACACGTGAAATGCACAGTGTAATAAATTTCAGAACTTATTCTCTCTGTCCATTACAAAATTCCACTAAATTCCTCCATACTACATTTCTACAGCTATAGAGAAATGCTTTTGAAAATCTCTTTTCAAAAAAAAATCATTCTAAACAATACACATATGTACAGATATTTTTGTATTTTTCAAATTAACTCATTGAAGAAGGGCACAAAACATCTTTGGGATTCATTGAGAATGTTTTATGTGTTAGTAAACATAATTTAGGGACACCTGTCCAATGTGGTCAGCATTTTTTTTTCACCAGGAGCAGTGAAGTTTTACAGCCAATGTGATATGGTAGATAAAACAGAGGCCTGGAGGTCAGGAGAACTGGTTTCTAGAACTTGCTATACCATGAAATTCTGTGTCACTTTGGTTAGTATATACCTTCTCTCTGGAACTTATCCCCACTAAAATGAGGCAGGTAGACTCCATTATACAAAAAGTCCTTGTGACAATCCCTAATTTACTTCCAATAACTGTGCTTTCCTTTTTCCACTGTAGTAGAACCTCCCAGTTTTATCTAGTCTCATGGCTATTCAGAATAAAAACCTCATTTCCCACCTTTCTTTGCAAGTAGGCATGACCCTATGGGTAAATCATATGAATAAAAACTTACCTATGGGTAAGTTTAAGTCAATTCATATCAATAGCAATTCATACTCATAAAGAGAAGCAGTATGCCCTCCATTCCTCAATTTCTTTCCCACTTTCCACAGGCTGGGGGCAGACCTGGAAATAAACTCTCTTGAAGTATATGGACAAAGACTTCATACCCTAGTGATGGCAGAGCCTGTGTCCCCAGTACCATGGAGCTGCCATAATACAGGTCCTGGCAATTAAACCTGGCCTGCAACAAGAAAGAAAAATAAACTTCAAGTAGCTATCATTTGGAGTGTTTCGGAATAGCTAAGCTTTATTTTATGCTCCCTCTCAGTTTGGAGGGCAATGCAATGTAGTGAAACATCATGAGATTTTGAAAAGATAGAGACCTGTGTTCAATACTGACTCCCCTGCATGACTTTAGGCAAATTCCTAAAAATCTCTGTGTTGCTATTGTCTCATTTCAGATCACGTAAAGAAACTGAGCATGATTAGATCGCCCAGTAGTTGGTAAGTGACCAATGGTAGTGGTAGTGGTTACTATGACTGTTGATTAAATGATACAACATGATAAATTTTAGAAGAACCTGGTGCCATTCAGTTTTGTCATTGTTTTAGGATAATTTATAGCTCTCAAGGCACTAAATTTTCACCACATAGTGAACTGGGTATTTAAACAACCTCTAAGACTTTGGGAATTCTGAGCGTGTTTTAAATGCAAACTCCTTTGCCCATATTCCAGACTCTATTTTATCATCAGAGAGAAGTGTTTTGATCCAGTTTAGAAGACCAGAGTCTCTGAGTTTGAATTCCCTGTCTGCTCATAACTTTTGAACAGCCATTGAGTTTGCACACTGCCTGGGATTATGAAACAAGGCTAGGTATTTTCGCAAAATTCAACACTTAAAATTTGGAATAATGTAATTTGATGAAAATATCACGACTGAGGCATAAATATTTTCTTTGTGGATAATTTTTTTAAATACACAATCCTGACATCATATTAGACCTGACGATGAATAGTTGAAACTGCCTTGCTCCTCCCTACACCATTCTCTATTGTCACGAACTCAGCCAACTCAAGCAGTAAGAAAAGTAATCTAAAGCTTCCTCAGGGGAATGTGTTTTTCATCCCCCACAGGCAAATCTTAAAACTAATTTACTGAACATCATGAAGGTTTTTTTCACCTTCCATCTGAAATTCCAGACATTGGCTTAGAATAGAATTAAATTACAGAACTGGTTGCATTTACCTGGGAAGAAATTTTACATTTGTTCTGAAATGCTTTCTGTCTCTAGTAGGAATAGAGGTTAGTCATCATTACAAGCCTTCATCAAGAGGAGTCATGGCACGAAAACGTTTCCCCAGAAGGTCTGTGACTATACATCTCTTCTATATTATGACTTGTGTGGTTGAAAATCTGTAATCCTTTTCATTTTGAAATAAATACCTGCCTTAACCTTCAAAGGATTGATATAGTTTTAAATTATACTTTGAACAAAAAAAATTAATGGATAAATGTTGAAGTCATTAAACAGTTTTTACCCATGAAATAAAAAGAAAATTACTCATCCCAGGCCATTGTTACATGATGTACCTTTTTGGGGGGTAATTTTTTTTTTTCTTCAACTAGTGCACATGAGTCTTTTCTTTCTACCTGCTTGTCATCTTTCTGTCAAAAGATTTCTCACATCATATTCTTTTTACCTCTCAAAACACTTCACTTTAAAATTTTATCACAGGATTTTCTACGATTTTTTTTTAGGTTATGTCATATAACACAAAATGTAAAAAGCTCCTATTTTTAAAAAGTCAGCCTTAATAAGAAGCAAAAAAGATTTAACTGACTATTCAGAGTATCTTTTCTGAATTGAATCTATAATCACTCTCCTTAAAATTTCTCATGTAGTTCTAAAGCTTGATAGACATTTGGCCTCATTAAAGTTAATGTGACATAACTATAAAAACAGAGAGAAGAAAATGGCAGATGAGGGCTTCTTTTTCAGTCCTAAATCTTTTCCCTGAGGCTCCCTTGCTTCAAACCAGGAGAATTTGGCAGGAGGAATCAGTTTCAACCAGCGTTAAAAGTTCATTCACCTTAACATACCTATGCCATTGTAGAAAAGAATCGTACTTCAAGAGTCCCATCTTTCACTTTGAATGCACTTTACTGACCTCTTATTGGTTTTCTTGCAATTTGAATGGTGAACATACCGTTCAAATTGAAGAGGACCATTCAAATTGTAGAGGACCCTCAGTCCTCTACAGACTGTTCCTGTCTTCATTCAGGTTCCACTGTCACAGTCCTTCTCACAGGTCTAATGGCACCATATAAACAGAGGGGTAAGAGCAAGGCAATCAGGTTACCTTCTTGGAACTTCATGGAGAGCAGGTTGGGGGCTCAACACAGAGATGGCTTCCCAGACCCCAGGTCAACAGTTTACCAGGTAGGGAAAGAAAGAGGGGAAAGTAAAGCATCCTATGAATTTTTCAGTCTCATGATCTGCAATAGCTAGAAATTAGATCTGCATCTCATCCTACAAAATTCGATAAGAAAAGAATCCATTTCTCTCCCATTCATGAGAACTTCTTCCCATACCTTTCACTATGGGCATATTTTCTCCTTCAAATCATACGGATTTTATCATATCCCTGAACACTTTCTCTGGAGCTCACTGTTCAGTAGAAATAGAATTGGGTCATAAAGTTTGCATTTAAAAATACTTATCCAGGATTGAATTTATAATTGTTTTTCCCAATGTAAATAACTAAAGTATACGTGTGTGTTTTAGAAAATTTCTCTGAGTTAGGATAAGATCACTATGTTACATTTCTGCATTTTACAGTTTTTTAGGGTCAAAAGTAGAGCAGACTATATATCTAGTTCAACTGTAATCTTCAAGCACTTGAAAAATAATTTTTTTAAAAATGTAATTAACCTCTTGAGCCTAAAAAGGCAAAACAATTATGTGGAAGGCTTGACTGAGGAGATTACTAATGAGCTCACAGCTCTATGTTTCATCCTCACCAACTGAATTTTACATAATCCCAGCACTTTAGTAGTCAGAACCTAGAAGTGTAATTAAGGGATGCAGATGGTATAGCTCAGCATAGAGTTATACCACCAGATCTATACTAATTCTGGGCTCTGGAGTTTCATTTCTTCACCCAAAATCAGGGATGGTTTATTTGATTTACTTTAGTTTACATGGGCTAAACATGAAGAAACCAAAAAGGCTAAGGATTAAGCAAAGAATTGTAATGTGTTTTGAATGCTTGCTACATATACTTCATTTGTGCTAATCCATAATATTTATATTAACCCAATTTCACAAATAAGGAAACTGAAGCTCAGTTAGGCCATGGAACCACCCATAATTGCAAAATTAGTAAATAGCCAAGCAAAGATTGAAATGCAGATCTGTCTTAACCTAAAATTCATGCTGATTTCATGACAAACAGGTTTCTTCCCAGAAGGCTGACTTTGTATTTGATAGCTATCTAGCTTAAGAAATAAAATCAACAGTTTGAACTGGCTCTGAACACAATAAGTGATGACTATTTTCAATGTGTTCTACTAAAACTTTCAAATAAACTTAGCTTTTTCATGAGAATCACAGAATTCTCTTGATGGGTCTGGCAAATAGGTTCATGGATAGGGCACAGTCTCACTATAAAATGACCTAGGAGTGAAAAAAAAAGACAAATTGAAAAAATGCCAACCAACATGTGATGTACTCTCTACTAGACAGCAAGTAATCATTTACAAAGACCTGGATGAAGACCTTGGTGGACCAGCACTTCCTCTTCCTATTAACATTTAAAACAATAACTAGATTGAAAAGTTCAACTTGTCAGTTCAGAACATTTCAAGCCAGCATGACATTTGGCAGGTAAGAAACTATTATTAGGCAAATTTCTTAATTCGTATTTCCCAACACCTTATCAAACGTGGCTTTGCCTTCTTTTTCCTTACCTTCCTCTAAAAGACTTGAAAAGTGTCTTAATTTTACAATGTTTATTCATGGTTCTCCAAATGGAAATTAAGAGGAATTTGCCTGAAGAGATAGATCCCTCTTGATTATATTCCCGAAATCTATAGTATCTATTTTTTGGGGGCATATTCAAAATGGACATATCATTCATCGAATGCAGTACACGAGAGCTCAAGGAAGGCTGTGTGACCCAGAGGAAACCTCACACTGCAAGGAATTCTAGAGTCTCGGTTTACTGTGCTCACCCCTTCTTCAAAACTGACTCCTACTCAGAGTGCTCTGTCAACTTTTCATTTAACACTCTTTCTATGTTTCCACTTCTATCAAAAACTGATCAATCATTCTTAAAACCCAACTTTCAACAATTGGGACTATCTTATCACTAGGACACTAGCAGACAAACATTAAAAAACTTGATTCTGCTTTAGTTGGGAACTCTGTCCTTTCTTAAATATATACAAATAAGTCCAGGTGCAGTGGCTCGTGCCAGTAATCCCAACACTTTGAGAGGCCAAGATGAGAGAATTGCTTGAGCCCAGGAGTTCAACACCTGTCTGGGCAATACAATGAGACTCTTTCTCTACAAAAATTAGCCCGGCGTGATGGTGCACACCTGTGATCACAACTACTAGGGAGGTTGTGGTAGAAGGACTGCTTGAGCCTACATGGTCAAGGCTGTAGTGAAGTATGGTCACATCACTGCACTTCAGTCTGGATGATGGAGGGAAACTCTGTCTCAGAAGAAAAAAAGAACAAAATATATTCAAACAAACATATAAAATATTTAGGTTTACCCTAATAATAAACTAAACTATTTCAGTGTCAGACAATAGCTATTCTAGCTAGACAGAAAATAATGGCTGGAAATATTCTTTTTACAGATCATGGTTGATAACAGCACGAAAGGCAGAACAACTGAGATCAATGGATTATTTGTTTCATACAGTCAGCTACTGATTAGCAGTGACATTTTCATTTCATCCCCAACTTGTTTTTTCTTGCTTCTTTACTTCCTGGATGTCAACTCTTCTTCTAGTTTTGATATAATGTATAAAAACATAAACGTTAACCTAAGGAAACATTAGGAAAATAAATGAACCATAACCATAACAAATTTGTATTGTATATTTCAAAGCCCAATATGTTTGCACTTTATTTTACTGACATATCATAATTGCACATATTTGGGGATTTCATGTGGTATTTTTACACATGTATACAATGTGTAATGATCAAATCAGAGTGACTGGGATATCTATCACTTTGAATATTTATCTTTCCTTTTTGTTGAGATGATACAATTCTTCTTTTCTATTTTGACATAAACAATAAATTATTAACTATCATTTTCCTACTATACTATCAAATACTAGAACTTATTCCTTCTCACTGCCTTTTTGTACCGATTAACCAACTTCTCTTTATTCCCCTATTCTCTTTTCCATTCCCAGTCTCTGATAACTACCCATTCTATTCTCTACCTCCATGAAATCCACTTTTTTAACACCCATATAGGCATAAGAACATGTGACATTTATCTTTCTGTGCCTGACTTATTTCACTTAACTTAATGACCTCCAGTTCCACCCATGTTCCTGTAAATGACAGAATTTAATTCTTTTTATGGCTGAATAATATGTAATTATATATATACACCACATATGTTTTATCCATTTACTCACTGGTGGACTTTTATGTTGACTACCTATTTTGGCTATTGTGAATAGCGCTACAATAAACATGAAAGTGCAGATGTCTCTTTGATATACTGATTTCCTTCGTTTTGGATTTACACCTGGTAGTGAAATTGTTGGCTCATATGGTAGTTCTATTTTTAGTTTTTTGAGGAACTTTCTTACTGCTCTCCATAGTAGCTATACCTCATTTACATTCTCACCAACAGTGTGTGAGGGTTCCCGTTTATCCACATCCCATTTATCCACCAGCATTTGTTATTGCCTGTCTTTTGGATAAAGGCTTAACTGGGGTGAGATAATATCTCACTATGGTTTTGAATTGCATTTCTCTGATGATTTGTAAATTTGCATTTTTTTCAGAAACTTGTTCATTTGTGTGCCTTCTTTTGAGAAATGTCTGTTTAGCTCTTTTACCTATTTTTAAATTAGTGAGATTATTTTGGTTTTTTTCTATTGTGTTGTTTGAATTCCTTATATATCCTAGTCACTAATCCCTTGTCAAATGGATAATTCACAAATATTTTCTCCCATTCTGTGGGTTGTCTCTTTATTTTGTTGACTGTTCCATTTGCTATGCAGAAGCTTTTTAGCTTGATGTAATTCTATTTGTCTATTTTTGCTTTGGTTGTCTTTGCTTTTGAGATCTTACCCAAAAAGTCTTTGTGCAGACCATTGAGTGTTTCCTCAATGTTTTCTTCTAGTAGTTTCACAGTTTCAGATCTTACATTTAAGCCTTTAATCCATTTTGAGTTGATTTTTGTATATAGTGAAAGATGGGAATCTCGTTTGATTCTTCTGCACATGGATATCCAGTTTTCTCAGCATCATTTATTAAAGAGATTGTCCTTTCCCCAATGTATGTCTTCAGTGCCTTTGTTGAAAACACAGTGGCTGTAAGTATATAGATTCATTTTAGGGTTCTCTGTTCTGTTCCATTGGTCTGTGTGTCTGTTTTTATGCCGGTGCCATGTTGTTTTGGTTACTAGAGGTTTGAAGTATAATTTGAAATCAAGTTGTGTGATGCCTTCAGCTTTGTTCTTTTGGCTCAGGACTGATTTAGCTATTCTAGGTCTTTTGTGGCTCCACATGATTTTTTTTCTATTTCTATGAAAACTGTCATTGATATTTTGACAGAGCTTGCATTGAATCTGTAGACCACTTTAGGTACTATGAAAGCTACATTTTAACAACTTTGTGGGCAATCTCTAATTTTAGAGTATAATATTCACTTATTTATCAAGGCCATCTTTCTTTCAGCAAACAAATATACCTTCAATATGCTAGGTATTGGGGAAGAAAAAGGATGACTCTTAAATAATCCCTGCTCTCAGAAAACTCAGTCTAATGATGTGAACAGAAGGGCTATCAGTTATTGATTTCCACACAATAGCTATCTGACATCTAATCACAAAAACTCAATGGCATAAAGCAAAAAGCATGTGTTTATTAAAGCAATAAGCCTGTGGGTCAGTGACATAGTCTGGACTGTATATAAGGCTGTTATTCTGTACTTTGCTCAGCTTGCTTAAATATCTGGGGGTCACCTGGCTGTTAGCTGATCTCAGCTATCTTTGGCTGGTATTATTAGGGCTGTCTGTCCTCTACACATCTCTCAACCTCCAAAAGTCTAGCCCAGTCACATTCTCAAGACAATGGAAGAAGCACAAGAATACAACCAGAAATATTCAAGTAGTTTTTCCAAACTGTCTCATTAACTGCTCACATCCCATCAGCCAAACAAGTCACACAGCCAAACTCAGAATCATATGGCCTCGAGTGAGAGGACCCTTATAGTCATATGGTAAAAGGCACAGACACAGGGAGAGGTAAAGATTGGAAGTGGCTGGGCACGGTGGCTCACATGTGTAACCCCAGCACTTTGGGAGGCCAAGGCAGGTAAATCACGAGGTCAGGAGTTTATGACCAGCCTGACCAACATGGTGAAACCCCGTCTCTACTAAAAATACAAAAAGTATCCAGGTGTTGGTGCCTACCTGTAATCCCAGATACTCAGAAGGCTGAGGCAGGAGAATCGCTTGAACCCGGGAGGCGGAGATTGCAGTGAGCCAAGTTCACGACACTGCACTCCAGCCAGACTCCATCTCAAAAAAAAAAAAAAAAAAAGAAGCTACCATTACAATCTATCACTGAAGAATGAACAAACAAGAAGATATCCTTTTGTTCTGAAACAAGAGGCTGGTGCTATAATAGAAACAGAAAAGAATACTATGGAGTTCAGTGGAAGGTCTAAATCTCTCTTTCCAGAAAACCAACAAAGTTTTGACCAAAGAAGTGATATGCAAGCTGGTTCTTAAAGGCTACCTATCTAAAAAGGCAGAAAAGGACTTATATCTGAAAGAAAATGTACATGTAATAACACAAAGATGTGGTTAAGCATACTATGTTGGGAACAATGAAGACTCAGTGTGGCCGGAGTTGAAGGTACAGATGAAAAAATTAGAAATGGTGTTTGTGATTTCGGTTGAAGTGAATAGAAAGGTTTTGTATTATTATTACATTGTACCCAGTTTACTTGATTGTAAACTTCTTAGGGAAAGGGGCTACATCTTCAGTAGTCTCTCTGTTACCCATAGTGCCTTGCACAAAGGAGATAATCAGTGTTAGCTACATGGACTTCCACTCCAATGGTGGAAAAAAATCACAAGTTGACCACATCATGGAGATGAACTAGTGAGGTACAAAGGCATCTCTACAAGCAAGTATAAGTCTAGAGGTCATCTCTTTCCATATTAAGTTTCAAAACTTTCAAATCTGATCTACTGTCTTTAAGTAATCTTCAATAAATTTGAATTTATAAAAAGGCCAAGAGAATTTTATTTTCATACTCTTATTTCTACCTAAAAACTAAGTAGTGAGAATAGGTTATATCCAAATTCCTAACATCACCATGATATTAACTTTGGTTATTTGGGTTTATTGTACAACCTCTGGTGTGGGTCAATATGATAAAATGCAACTTAGGAAGGGATATTAAAAAGGAAGCCCATTTTAGCCTAAGGTACTATTCCAACCCTTTTCAAAGGCTATCTTTAAAACCAAAACTAAACTGCCCGGTAATGATCCCAAGAAGATACCCAAAATGAAATACTGGCTAGGATTGTGGAAGTGGCATCACAAAGGCTACAGCAGGGCTTTCCTGATGTAGGGATGATTTTCTGCTAAGAGGGAAAAATACAGTATAATTTTGACTCACATGAGTTAGGAGAAAAAAAGGCTGGAGTTTATTAATTGTAGATGTTTATTTTCTGACTTCACAATTCCTTGAGGCTACTTCCCTGATGGAACATGCCAGGTATCACTCCACATTGCTCGTTACTAATTTATCTCCATGAAAGAAGAAATCAGTTATCTAATTAGTAGGTGCTATGAATATGATGAGGCGGAGATAACCTATCATAAAAGCTAATCATTTGGACTCAAAAGGCAAGACGGGTTGGACAAATAATATTTCTAAGTGTATCTGTTCTGCCAATACAAACTCTTCTCAGAGTAGGCTGTCCATTGGGCTGGCTTAGAATGGATACTCTGAGCAAGTCCATTTGCCCATGTTCTTCCATCAGCTGCATCAATAATAAAGCTACTCTTTTGATTACAAGATAACTTGTGTCTTATTTTCATGGGTTCCAAAGATAAAAAGATAATAAAGAGGTGTTATTTTTCATTCTTCTTACTGCAAAAGTGGATACTCTGTCTTATCCATCCTAGTGTTCCCCACGGTGCTAAAATGGTGTCAGAAACATAGTCAATGCTCAAAAAGCTTGCTCAATGAATGGAAACAAGAATTATTTAACATCAAAATCTAGTCTTTTCTTTGATCTGACATCTCTTGGTTTCCTTTAGAGAAAAGGAGAGTTCCTCTTGGTGTCACTAGTCAACATTTTTCTTCTGCACACATTTGTTCAATTTCTCAAGTGTTAATGGTGCATGCAACTTTTTTATCTCCCCATTGGACACTCTGTAGCATGGTGACCACAAAGACTTTGTCAAGTGTTTTGTCATCCTTTGTAATGACAAGGTCTATATGGATTTAAAATACCACCATCTGTGATCAGTTTCAGGATTTCACAGAGCTAACTGGGATCCATTTCAATGAAATACTAAACCTTTATCACTCTAACTGTTGTCTCCAGTGATTCAATGAAAGCTTCCTGAATGCTACTCTTTTCTCAAAATAAAAGGAATAAAAATGATATTGCATGCCTGTGATTTCTCCAACTCTCTGCAGAATTTCAAGTTGTTCTCAATTATGAAAATGATAACCTCAAAATAATCAAATAGTTCTCAAGTCTTTTCCAGTGCTTTCCTACTGTTTCTACAACAGAAAACGTAATATGTTGGGAAAACCCCCTTGCAATAAAGATTAAGGCTGTTTTGATACAAAATAGAAAGCCAGAAAAGCCAGCTGATGTTTAGATTTGATACAGTTGTAAAGAGGAAGCTGTGGGAGGATTTGTAGCCAGAAAAAGGAAGACAAGTAGAAGGGAAGGTAGTCATATAAAAATAATATCCTGTCTTATCTGCCAAAGTATAGATTCAGGTTGGCCCTTGCTGAGAAATTTCAAACAAAGAGCATGTGTGTTCTACGTGGCCCATTAATGGCTACTAATTCATAGCAGTGATAAGTCAGCCTAAAACATATGCATTAGAGTTAATAGAAGTATAAACATTTAGGGAGAGGCCAATGAACTATTTCTTCTTTATTTGTCCAAGTAAGTCTACAGCTCTGATAACTGTACAAACAAAAAAAATGAATCATTTTTTAATACATATCAAGTAAATGCTGGGCATTAAGAGTTCTATTGTGTGTCATGAAGACAAATGAAACACAGATGTCTGCCCTCAAGCTGCACAGTCTGCTGGGGATAGAAACACATGTTGTCAAGCAAGTTCATGACCACATGCAACCTTATCTAAAAGATCCAGATAGTAGATTGAAGGTATCCTTTTCTTGTTTTACTCACAGTGATCCTTGTTTCTCAATATAACATTGTGAGGGCCATTGAAAAGCATTTTCTTCAAAGTATCTCAACTAGTAACTGCCAAAATTCTAATGGTTTCAGGAATTAATCAGTTATAGACATATAGAATTTATGAGCCAGAAGGAAATTCAGGCTGGGTGTGGTAGCTCATGTCTGTAATCCCAGCACTTTGGGAGGCCGAGGCAGGTGGATCACGAGGTCGGGAGTTCAAGCCCAGACTGATCAACATGGAGAAACCCTGTATCTACTAAAAATTGTTCAATAAATGGGAACAAGAATTATTTAACATCAAAATCTAGTCTTTTCTTTGATCTGACATCTGTCGGGTGAGATGGTGGTGTGAAAATACAAATACTAGCATCTCTACTAAAAATACAAAATTAGCTGGATGTGCGGTGGCACATGCCTGTAATCCCAGCTACGCAGGAGGCTGAGGCAGGAGAATTGATTGAACCCAGGAGTCAGAGGTTGCAGTGAGCCGAGATTGTGCCATTGCATTCTACCCTGGGCAACAAGAGCAAAACTCCATCTCAAAAGAAAAAAAAAAGGAACTTCAGAGAACTTCCGATTCAAGTTCTTCATCCTTTCCAATTAAGAAACAAAGACCTTGAGAAATGAGGTGACTTACTCAAGGTCTTACGCCAATATGTAGAACTAAAACTATGGTCTCCTGTTCAGAACAAGCAGAATTGACAGCCTGCTAAAAATTAATTGAGGAACTAAAGAATGTGTTTTCTTTTTAAATTATAACCTTCTATGAAGACATTCTAATCACTATTTTATAGATGAGGAAATAGGTTCAGGAAGGTTAATTCACTTTTCCAAGGTCACACAGCTTGTAAGTGGCATAGCCAGGACAGGAACCCAAGTCTTTCCAACTTTCACACCAACAGGCAGCCACACTCTCTCAATGCAGTAAGTTAACTTAGCGGTGTGCAGTTTTATCTCCAGGCAGGACTCCAGTATAAATCTATTTCTCCTCCCTGGAGTCTGAAAAGGCAAACAATTCTCAAAATTTAAATTGAAACATAAAAGCTTCTTTTCCTACCCATGGGACTAAGAAGCCAGATTTCTTTTCAGGTGTCTCATTTGATCTTCTTAAAAGGTTCTTTCCTTCTGGCCATTAAAATAAGTGCTATCAGCAGGGCCAAACCACTCAAAGACTACAGCAGCAGACTGATCAAGTGGAGTGTCTTTGTAAACACTGCACTTCGATTTATTTCACAGGGACTATAAAAGGGAAGCTTTTATCACCATGCTTCTGTGATAAAATAATGGAAAAACACAGGTGCTATTGTTATGCCCAGACCGTTTATTCCCCGAAGAAGACCACCAGAGTCCAGAGCCAAAGCTAAGTGGCAAGGATCTTTACTGCAAGTTCAAACTTGGTCCCTCCATTCCACAGCGTATAAGAGGGCCCCGAACGATGCGTGTGCTCGCTTTTTATAGCTCGATGTAAACAGGATATGCTAAGTTACAGAGGAACAAGGGTATTCTTTTGGTTACAGCATTACAATTGGTTGTCATTTTAAGTTTATACATTTAGTAGTTTTCTATTGGTTCCCACGCTTTTACAAATGGTTCCCGCACTTTCAGTAAACAGTTGTGACCTTATCGGGGGACTCTCCAGGTGGTGTTTTTCCAAAGTTGAGATATATGGGGGAATGTGTTTGTGCTGGGCCCAGGGCTGAGGAATGTGTGAATGTGTTTATGTTGGGCTCAGGAAGTTGAGATATATGGAGGAATGTGTTTGTGCTGGGCCCAGGAAGTTGAGATATATGGGGGAATGTGTTTGTGCTGGGCCCAGGGCTGAGGAATGTGTTTGTGCTCTTTCACTATCTGCAGTGGCCAATCAAAATGTCTAGGGCATGGACCTGAATAGGCCCAGGTACTGCGGCAGCAGCGTAGCCTCTCTGCCTGGGCCATCATGTCAGATATTCGCTAGCATGCCATTATTCATATAAGGGACTAACACCACAGGCCTGCCAATGGCAAATGGGAACTCTGAGCTCTTCTGAAAGGCAGGACAGTGGACTGCTCAAGCACAGGATCTAGGAGACAGAGTAACTTGGATTCAAGCTGAACTCTTTTTTTTTAATCAGGTAGTGTCATAGCCAATTACATACTGATTTTTAAATTCGAGATCTGTGGAATTGAAATAAGGACATCTACTTCATACGGTTGTTCTAAGAATTATATGCTATATATATGTAAAGCATCTTAGAACAGATCCTTGAACATGGAAGGGAAGCTCAGTAGTAGGAGTCCTTGCTGACCTAGCTTATTTGTCTTCCCTTCATCCTGATAAATATTAATAGTATCATGGAATTTCTGAATAGCCACCTATTAGAACTAGAATTCACAAAATCTTCTCCTATGCATTATAATATACAAGATAGTATATGCTCCTTATGATGACCTTATAATGTAGCAGGGCTGCATGGCATCACTCCCATTTGTAAGACAGGAGGGAGACCCCAAATGGGACCAGTAGAGTAAGCAACACAAGCAGGATTTGACCCCAGATATTTTCTTTCTTAGGTTAGCACTCATTTCTCTGAATTGTGCCAATATGACATGTGTTCAGATAGAGCTCTGGCTGTGTCCCCACCCAAATCTCACCTTGAATTGTAATAATCCCCATGGTTAAAGGCAGGGCCAGGTGGAGATAACTGAATCATGGGGGCTGTTTCCCCCATATCGTTCTCATGGTAGTGAATAAGTCTCATGAGATCTGATGGTTTTATAAATGAGAGTTCCCCTGCACAAGCTCTCTTGAGTGCCACCATGAAAGACGTGCCTTTGCTTCTCCTTTGGCTTCGGCCATGATGGTGAGGCCTCACCACCCACATGGACCTATGAGTCCGTTAAACCTCTTTCCTTTAAAAATTACCCACTCCTGGGTATGTCTTTATTAGCAGCATGGGAACAGACTAACACAAGCTCAAACAATATTATATTCTACTATAAGTAAATTAAACCAAGAATTGGCCAGTTTAGACCGCCAATCTAAAGAGACCACACTTCCTCTTCAAGATGTCTCACTGTCACTGTTAACAAAGCAAGTAGCTATGTAGTTGTCTCTTTTATAAGTAATTATGAATATCTGAAATAAAATTTCTTACTGTAAAAGTGTTCTGGTTACTGAACAGAAAGGCTTTTTTACAGACATATGTGTCAGTTTCATTATTTGTTGGTATTGTTGATATTGTTAAGTGATACACTTGAATTTGTCATGTGTCTTGTGTTATCTTACCCATGGTAGACTTCAAGGTGACTTGATGAGGCTCCTGAATTACAAGACAAGATGTGTAGGTTCCAGCACTGGTTTTGTTTCTAACCCGTTTCTGGTCATGGATTCTTGACTGTTCTTTATAGACTTTACTCAGTGTCACCTGAAAACTCTGATAAAGCACAGTAATACTAAGACTATTTTCTTCCTACATTTACAATGACCGTGTTTTATTTTTATTTATTTATTTATTTATTTATTTATTTATTTATTTATTTATTTATTTTTTGAGACAGAGTCTCGCTCTGTTGCCCAGGCTGGAGTGCAGTGGCCGGATCTCAGCTCACTGCAAGCTCCGCCTCCCGGGTTCACGCCATTCTCCTGCCTCAGCCTCCGGAGTAGCTGGGACTACAGGCGCCTGCCACCTCGCCCAGCTAGTTTTTTTGTATTTTTTAGTAGAGACGGGGTTTCACCATGTTAGCCAGGATGGTCTCGATCTCCTGACCTCGTGATCCACCCGTCTCGGCCTCCCAAAGTGCTGGGATTACAGGCTTGAGCCACCGCGCCCGACCTGACTGTGTTTTATTTTAATTTGCAGTCTTATGTGGTAGAAAACACCAAGTCAGACTTGGTGAATCCCAGGCATTGATTTACACTTACACTTTGTGTCCCTGGAAAAGTCACTTGGCTTCTCTGAGTTTCTCTTTGCTTGACTAAATAAGGATAATGTCCATCCTCCCAACTCTTTATGCATTGTTATTGTAATTATCGAACATGTGAATCTTCATGGTCAATTGCTTTGTGCTGTATATATTTGTAGTGAGTATGAATTCCCCAAATCTGGGTGTAATAAAAACCTAATTTGTTAAGGTTTCTAAATCATATTAATTTCTAATCTGCAACTTGCAAGGTTGAGAGGAAATTTGGTGATTCTAGTCATTACTGAAGCTTTGTCACTTCCATATTCCTTCCAGAACCCTTGAAAGATATGAAGAATCACAAAAAGTTTGTAATATTCATAGAAGCACTGCCTGGACACCATCAGTTACTTCTGAAGTGATCATTCCCCAAGACTGCACAGGCTCAAGAGGGCAGAGAGCTCCTCGGCTACTTAATAGGTCAGGTACAAGGTGCTCTTGTGACAGCTCCCTATCACCCCCTCTCCACTACCTTCATCTGAGGCAAGCCCCCGTCACATGTGTTTTCATCCAACTAAGAACACTCCTGGGAATGTACTTACCTGCCCTCAACATGACCTGTCTACTCCAGTCTCTTTCTTCAACTCCTTACTTGTGCTCCATTTTCATACTGCTATGAAGAAATACCTGAGACTGGGTAATTTATAAAGAAAAGAGGTTTAATTGACTCACAGTTTTGCATGGGTGGGGAGGACTCAGGTAAGCTACAATCATTGGAGAAGGCACCTCTTCACAGGGCAGCAGGAGAGAGAATAATGAGAACCAAGCAAAGGGGGAAGCCCCTTATAAAACCATCAGATCTCATGAGAACTCACTCACTATCACAAGAATAGTGTGGGGAAAACCACCCCATGATTCAATTACCTCTCACTAGGGGAGGTAATTGTATATTTTTATGGCTAAGTAGTAGTATGGAATACTACACAATATTTAGTAGTACTATGGAGTTTTACACAATATTTTAATTGTGGAGTACTACAATTAGTATTATGGAATACTCCTCAGCCATAAAAAGAAACAAAATAATGGCATTTGCAGAAACTTGGATGGAGTTGGAGACCATTATTCTAAGTGATGTAACTCAAGAATAGAAAAATAAATATTGTTTGTTTTCACTCACAAGTGGGATCTAAACTATGAGTACACAGAAGCATAGGAATCATATAATGGACTTTGGGGACTCAGGGGAAGAGTTGGGGGGGGTTAGGGATAAAAGAGTAAACATTGTGTGCAGTGTACACTTTGGGTGATGGGTGCACTAAAATCTCAGAAATCACCACTAAAGAAACACCTGTTACCCACAAACTACTGAAATAAAAATTTGAAAAAGAAAGCAATGGTTTCTGCAATCGGTGCATAGGGAGACTTGATGCTTCACGCCCACAAAGTTACTCACTTCACTTTGGTAAATAGGCATTGTGTGACCAGCTGATGTATGTAAGCAGCCAACTTGTCAAAGAAAAACTTCAGAACTGAAATAGCCATCAGCTGTGCTGCAGGACAGTGAATTAACACTCCTGGAGCAGACAATGGGTTGTTTCTAATCTAAAAAGCAGCCTGAGGCACATTCTGAGGGCGTTAGCTCCTGAGAAAAGGTTCCATGATAGACTGAAAGATTCCTATGTTGCTTTCTCAGTCCCCAACACAGACTTAACAATTCTGCAGAACTGTTAGGACTCTTTAGATTGTATAGAGATTAACCCTCCTAAGGATGAGATGCGGAAAGGATGCACAGCTGGCCTAACTGTGTTGGCACATGGACAAACACCCTGTATTCAGGCCACTGAAGTACTGTTCCCTTCTCCCCATCTCTCTACCCTGGGAGGGAGGGATCCTTCTGCAGCAGATTAGAAATTGGAAATAGGCCCTCTCTGCCAAAGATAAGGATCATCCCTAGATGGGAATGTGGGGGAGGAGGGGGATGGGCAGGATGTATGGTAATGGCTCCAGACATCCAGACAAAGGGAGCCACTAGGTCACATTTTCTTTTCTTTTCTTTTTCTTTTAACTTCTATTTTAGGTTCAAGGGTACGTGTGCAGGTCTGTTACATAAGGCAACTTGTGTCACATCAGGTTGTCGTACAGATTATTTTGTCACCCAGCTACTAAGCCTAGTACCAATGGCGATTTTTTCTGATCCACTCCCTCCTCCCACCACCGCTCCCCCACCCACCCACAAGTAGGTCCCAGTGTCTGTTGTTTCCCTCCTTGTGTAGGTCACATTTTCAATGACCTTGCAGAGGGAGATGGCCCCACACAAATCAAAGGAAAATCAAGTTGGTAGAACATTTCAAGGACTATAGCTTCTTCATTGTTGCAACCAGCTTAAAGTCCCTAAATTGAGACTATCAGTGCAGCGTATACTCCCTCCCACACTACAAAAAGTAAATTGCTAAAAGGTTCATGAAGCCACATTGTGATGCCAGGTAGATCCCTCTTAACTAATTTACTGGCCAATTTACTCCACCATCTCTACCTGATGGCCCAGGCAATTGAAAATTATCTCATCAAAATGGCAAATTAACACAGCTCAGGCATATTCAGGCTGCTCTGTACATAGTCAAAAGTGCAAACGTGAAAGACACATTACGAAGAAAATCAACAATATGTTTATTGGTACCATCCAAAATCACAAGTGACAAATGGTAAGTAAGAAATTGAACTTGGGTTATCTTTAAAATGCTTTCAAAATCTTTCATACTTATAGGAGAAGAAAAGCAATCTGTTCAATAACTGTGTTAGAAAGTAATGTTTGAAAGGCATGGTGGCAACTTCAGAAACTTCTTGATTTTTCACATGTGTGATATTTTATTCATTTCACTCACCTACTTACAAAATGTCAATGGTTTCCCATTGTCTGAGGAACAAAGTTGATGAGTTACTCAAGTCCCTTCATGATTTGGCACCAACCACTCTTCTAGCTTAATCTCTCCCAACTCCTACTACACTGCAAATAAGCAGCAACACTCTCAATTAAAAATGCCTTTCATGTTCCTCTCACTCCATCATCGAGTCTCATACACACTTTGAGTCATGTTACTCTTTCCCCAAATGGGCTGTATCATTTCATCCTTGGAATGGAAATTTTTAACTTTTATCAAGCTCAGAAACATGTTTAAAAGGCAAACGGGTTATATTTAGAAAGTTTGTAATTTAGTAGATCGAGGGTAGCATGATGAATCTATATTTATAACCATACCAGTTGACTCTGACATAGATGGCCCAAAAATCACGTTTTGAGTAATGTGGCTTGGACAATGGGCACATGATCTTTCCTCACTCTGAAATGCCAGTCTTTCTCTTGTTACTCACAAAATTCCTATTTATTTCCCAAGACAGGTCAAATGTAATTGCCTTCCCCTTCTAGTCAAAATAAATGGTTTCCCTCTCTGTGCTCCCCATGTACTCAGCACATACAACTCTTACCAAATTTATCACATTCCATTCTATTTATTAGGTAAGTGATTGTCTTCTCAGATAATTTACAAACTACTTGTGAACTGCAGCTATGTAGCATAGGTGCTCAGTAAATGTTTGATTAATATATGAACAAATGATCTTTGATGATAAGGTTTGCTGTGTGCTGAACTGCCACCACTTTCTTCCTGTCTAAACCCTAGAGATTCTCAGTTTCCAGGTCAATATTACCTCTTTCATAAACCCTTCTCTGAGAAGCACCAGGAATATATATCCCCTCTCCTGTGTGACAATGGGTCTTGTTTTGTCCTCATACAGCATTTATCACATTATCTTGCAGTTTGGTTATCTGTGCACATTCCTTCTTTCTCCTGTTTTGTCCTTCTTTGTGTCCTCAAGAGAAGACTGTGGAGTGCCTAACTCATTAGAAGTTCCCCCCAAAATTTTAGAATTGGATTGTATATGATCAGCTTGCCTAGTAAAAGTGTAAACCCTTAAGACAAGCTTGTCCAACCTGCAGCCTGTGGGCCGCATATGGCTCAGGACGACTTTGAATGCAGCCCAACACAAATTCATAAACTTTCTTAAAACATTATGAAATTTTTTTGGCAATTGTTTTTAGCTCATCAACTTTCATTAGTGTCAGTGTATTTTGTGTGTGGCACAAGACAATTCTTCTTTTTCCAATGTGGCCCAGGGAAGCCAGAAGATTGGACACCCCTTCCCTAAGGCAATTTAAAGACATCAATTCCTTTTCCTAGTTACAGTAGAACAAAATTAGAATATAAAAATTATGAAGGCATCTAGAATGATGCTTTGCTCTTTGGATATATCCTAAGAATTGTGAAGTTTGCATCCGATGGACAAATGACAATTTTCTAAATGTAGAAGTTTTCAGCTCTGAAAAATAAAGTGTTCACTTGTACAGATCTCTGGTTTGTAAGAACTGTTTCCACCTTTTATTACTGCTCTTGTTATCACTACTGTTATCACTTCTTATGCTGTGGATAGATACACTCAGATGAGGAAATAAGGTAGAAGCTGCTAACATCCTATGTAGAAGTTCTAATCTACTTATCCTTGAAGAATATATCAACATTTCCCCCTCTCTATATTCAAAATGCCAATTACAAGAAAGAACAAGAGAAAAGAGTTATTCATTCATTCACTCATCTAGTTATTCTATAAGAAAAATGACGTATGGTTAAATATAAGGACCTCTCTTTATCTTCTGTGTAGGCTGACCCTAGCACAGCTTCTGCCTAGTACATTTCCACCTAGAGTTTGTGGATTGATAATGAATGAATGAACAAAAAATGTATGAACAAATGACTAACTAAGAGGACATACTGGCAGAGTCCTTCAAGGCTGTTGGCATAAATTTAAAGTGAGTGAGTTATTGTCAATTGCATGAACAAGGTAACCCATGTTTCTTTAAACTCATAAGTAGCCTTTATTCTTCCCACCCTATCTTTAATTTGTAAAGAGAGGGGATAGACTTTTGTCATCCAAAGAGCCCTTCTTCTATACAAAGGATACAGTTAATGTTATAACTTTACCTCTAGGCATGATCTTAAATTGGAAAAGTCATTCCTATATTTATATACCCTCAACAACTGCGAGATTTTCAAATAAAGTGGGAGTCGGTAAATAGATTTCTGGAACTGTGTCTGAAATAAGTAGTTATCTCTGGTAAGCAGCATGCAGTCAGTTGGCAATGAAATGCAGTCAAAATTGTAGTATAAAGAAAGCTTAAATACTAAGAGAATAACCAAGAACTCACTTACTGTCAAAATAGTATTGAAGGCACCATGCTGCATGTATGACACGCAGATGTTCATCAGCATGGCAGCTACTAGAAACAGCAGCAAAAGCAGCCACACCATTGTGCAGTGTTCGATGATGACTGCAGATTGCTTGGGGGTAAAGGCTTCATGCAGTTTTACAAACATATGAGCTCCAATGAGTGAAACTGTGTTAACTGTGGGACCATGGCCACTGAAGCTAACCAGAGGGTTTTGTCACTGCAGGAAGCCTATGTACTGTTTGAAAAGACTTTCTGGCATGTTAGCAAGCCTAATCTACAGAAAGAGAAACCTCGCCAGTTACAGGTCTGCAGTCATGGCCTGTGAACTAGCATACTCCAGGAACGAGCTAAACCAGGACTAGTGAGCTCTTTTCTCTTGGGCTTTTATTTTAGTGCTGTGACCACAGGAAATTAAGCATGCAGGTGAACATCTACAAGAACTGTCCAGAGCCCTTTTGTATTCTATAATAGGAGTCTGCATTATCATCCCATTCTTGAAAGCACTGGAAAATAGATAACAGCTAAATCAGGAATTGTCAAACTCGAGCAATTGTCAGGAACTAAATGGTGGTGCTGAATACAAGTCATAATTGAAATGCTCAAAACCCTCTAAAGCAATATTAAAATCTTTATGACATTGCAGAGTCTTCCTGAGACTCCTATATACGGGCAGCAGCACTGAAGAGATTGCACTAGTGAAAATGTCAGCCATAGAGTTTGTCTTGTACCTCACTACCTGGAAAACTCGTTGGGGTTTTTACACTCTTCGAATAACTATTTACAGTCACACACTCTGACCTTGAGCATCACTGTCGCATTAATACAAACCATTCAGAGAAACAGGAATAACAAAATATGAGGTTAGAATAAGCATTAAATGTATTGGGGCACCAAGGAAGAAAAATATGTGGGAAACTGATGGCATGTTTAAAACTGAAGATGAACTATTCACTCACATTAAACTAGGAAATCTATGCCCAGAGATATAAATTGTTTTTCTTATCAGAGAATCATTTTAGTATTACCTAATCTTTCCTAAAATCTCTAGAATCTTCAGAAGACATTCCATGCAGTATTGAGTTCCAGAAAGCAAGGTGTATTTTAAAAATACTTTAAATAATGCACCAAAATACAAAAAATGCAAAGCCACTTATAAATATTGAAATTCAATAGAAAGCAAAATTCTACAGACCTAACTAATGAAGAAATATAAGGTGTTCAGACCAAGAAAGGAGTATGAACAAAAGCAAAATCAAAAGACTAAGTTAAGTATGTTCCTGAAACATCTGGAACAAGCTGAGTAACAGGAAAGTCTTTTCTGGAACTAAATCACTGATGGAAGAAACATGAGCTTTGGATTCAGATGAATTTCCATTTAAAGTCCACCTTCAGCACTCTTAACTTTGAAAGTTTTTACCCTATCTGTGCCTCAATTTCCTCATCTGTATGAAGGACTTCAGAGAGAATATTTTTATGTTTCTACAGAGTTAGGAATTTTTTAGCAAATTTTATTGACCTTGGAACCTTGACTAAAAGCAAGTATTCGAAGACAATTTATAATAGATTATATGGCGAGAACTCCAGAGACATTTACCTCTCAGGGTTTATGAGTTTATATTTCAGAGAAGGCTGAGGCCTGGAACCAGAAAGACATCCTGGTTGTAAAGATGGAAATGGTAGTTATCTTTTGCTTGGAGCGATTTATTTACATTCCAAAGAGTTAGAATAAGAACCCGGAATCTTTCTCAAGGAGCAAAGGTTTTTCTGCCTCCTTTGGATGGAGAGAGAATGCCTATAAGCACAAAGATTTGTTTTTTTCAGGATTCCTCACCTGCAATACAGACCCTGTATGTGCAGGTTTATTCATCCCGCTCTCATCATGTTCCTTGGGGATAAGAATTGGGGCACAGGGGAACCACCTAGTTGTTGTTTGTTGGAAATAATAATCAATCTTCTCTGCTTCAGAAACCTTGTGTGTTGCATTCAGGATTCATATTAATAAAGATAAATACTAAAAACTCAACACTGTTCTCACTATTAGAGTAGATATCTACAGAGAAACAGAAGAAATAGGCTAGGACAATCCACGTGGTGCTAGATTAGTGTTGGAGGCATAAATAAGATGGTTAACTTAATATGGATATAAATGCCTACATATAAAAATATTTATAGATATGTGAATATACACATATGTCTACCAGGTGATCAAGGTCAACATCAACATCAATAGTGATAAATCATGTTGATAGTCTGTATGTACCCTTGATATGATGTGATGAAATTGCACTTTCCCCCTGTGATTTTCCTCTCCACAACCCACAACCCCAGTCTGATCATGAGAAAAACAGCAGACAAATCCCAATAGACAGGCACCTTACGCTATACCTGACCAACACTGCTCAAAAACTGAAACACCTCAACTTTTAGAAAAAATAGAAGAAAAATCTTCATGAGGTTGTAGCAGGCAATTTTTTAAGAGGGAACACAAATAGCACAAACTATAAAGTGAAACACTCCTAAACTGAACTTTAAGAAAATAGAAATTTTATACTCATCAGAAGCTGTTAAGAAAATGAAAAGCCAAAGATTTGGAGAAATTATTCATAATACAAATATCTAATAAATGACCTGTATCCAGAATATACAATGATCTCTTATAATTAAATAATTACAAGGAAATTTCCCATTTTTAAAATATTGCCTAAATAATCAAACACACAATTCACAAATCATTGCTCATAAGGGAAATGCAAATTAAGTCCAAAACGAGATACCAACACACAAAAATATTTGCTAGGATGGCTAAAATAATACGACTGAAAATATCTCATTTTGGCAAAGACATGGAGCAACTGGAATTCTCAAACATCACTGTTGAGAATGTAAAATATTAATAGTACACTGTGAAAGTCAGTCTGGTTACATCCTGTAAAGATAAATATGAACTTACCATTATCATACAGCCCAGAAAATGCACTCCTGGGTATTCACTCCAGAAAAATTAAAACTTAGTTCTAACCAAATAAATGTCCACAGATGTTCAAAGCAGCTTCATTCACAATAGTAAAATAAACTAGAAACAACCCGAAGTTCACTAGGTAAACAAATCATGACACAGTCATTCAATGGAATACTATGCAGTGACAAAATGTCACAACCTACTCAAACATGCAAAAATTAAAAATCCCAAAAACATCATGCCGACCAAAAGAAGCAGACACAAAAGAAAAAAACTCTGATTCAATATATAGAAGCTCCAAAAAAGAGAAATCTTTTCAGAATAAAACAAAGATGAATGATTATTAAAAAAAAAAAAAAAAAAACCCACCTATGGCACAAGGGCCTGAGCAGGGTGTAAACCCAGCAAGGAACAGCTCACACCAGGAAGGCAGGGAGACTTGGAGAGCACAGGGTGAAGGAGGGCCAACAGGAGGCGACTGCAGAGAGCCATGGAAACGTCCCGGGGGGAAAACAGCCGGACTTCAAATACTGCCTAGGTTGGACTCTCTTGTACAGTACATGAATAATTACTGCTTTAAAACTTCAAAACGTGGAGGATAACTATCACCCTCCATTACCTAACTCCCAAATGCTTCAACTGAGTGCTTCTCCATATATCTGAATATAGAAATATTTTTAGTCATCATGAGTTCCACACAATATTTTAATTTAATGTTTCCATTTGCTCAGCAACTTTTTGTTTTGAGACAGGGTCTTGCTCTAATGCCCAGACTAGAGTGCAATGGCACGATCACAGCTCACTGCAACCTTGAATTCCTAGTCTCAAGTAATCCTCTCGCCTAGGACTAGTGAGTAGCTGGGACTACAGGCATGTGCCACCACACCAGGCTAATCTTTATATTTTTTTTGTAGAACAAGGTATCTCTACGTTTCCCTGGATGATCTTGAACTCCTGGGCTCAAGTGATCCCCCCGCCTCAGCCTCCCAAAGTGCTGGGATTATAGGTGTGAGCCACTGCACCCAGCCAGCAACTTTTATATTCTCATATACAGAAGCATGCATGCATGAATTTTGAATTATCTGAATGTTTATCTTACAACTGAGGGCTTTCTCTCCTGTGATTTCACTATCTACATGCACATCTTCCTTGGCAATGGCAGCAATGTGAACATACTGCTTTCATTGCACTAGGCAAATAGGAAACAAACCAATGGTGCCATTTGCCAAATGTAAATCAAATGACCTCACAATGCATTGTATAAACAAAGGTTTCACCATATTTAGAATGGAAATGTAAAATAACTGAATCACTGAATAACACAAACACTCAAAAGCATCTGTGCTTGAATGGTCAGCATCATACCCCTATTAGGAGAAAAATTTCATTTCAGCCAAACATTGTCTGTCACATTAAGTTAATGGAGCTCTGAACTTTATCAATTTCATTATTTGTATTTATTTTATAAATTGATTTTGGTTTTTTGGTTATTTGAAGCCATAAACATAAGAAGTGCATAGCTAGTTTTAAGCTAATGTGTTTAAATATTTATGAAATTTAAATCTACACTGTTGGGAGATACAAAATTTTAAAAAATTATTTCTAATGTTATTTTTCATTGACATACATTAAAATAGATTTTTCTGTACATTTCTGTAAGTTTAACAGATACATAGATTTGTTTAACTACTGCTACAATCAAGATACAACTGTTCCATCATCCCAAAAACTCTCCCTTGGGCAACCACTTTGTACTCCTACTGTCTCCCAACCCTTAATGCCTAGAAACCATGAATCTGTTCCCTATCACTAGATTTTGTCTTTTAAGGAATGTCATATTAATAGAATCATACAATATGTAACTGTTGGAGACTTGCTTCTTTCCCTCAAAAAAATGCCAAATTGTTGCATGTCAATAATCCATTCCCTTTCATGGCTAGTTTTTCCATTGTATAGTTGTACCACAGTTTGTTTAACTAGTCACTCATTAAATTAGATTGTCCCAATTTTCAGTCATTATGAGCAGAGTAGATGGAAATATTCATGTACATGGGTTTTGTGTGAACATAAAATATCAGTTAAGAAAATAGAAATGGAATGGATGAGTCATATGTTTTATATATATACATATGTGTGTGTGTGTGTGTGTGTGTGTGTGTGTGTGTGTATATATGTTTAAACTTATAAGAAGCTGCTGGGGGGGGGGGGCGGAACAAGATAGCGGAATAGGAACAGCTCCAGTCTCCAAATCCCAGCGCGAGCGACACAGAAGACCGGTGATTTCTGCATTTTCAACTGAGGCAAACAGGGTCTGGAGTGGACCTCAAGCAACCTCCAACAGACCTACAGCTGAAGGTCCTGACTATTAGAAGGAAAACTATCAAACAGGAAGAACACCTATACCAAAACCCCATCAGTACGTCACCATCATCAAAGACCAGAGGCAGATAAAACCACGAAGATGGGGAAAAAGCAGGGCAGAAAAGCTGGAAATTCAAAAAATAAGAGCGGATCTCCCCCTGCAAAGGAGCGCAGCTCATCGCCAGCAACGGATCAAAGCTGGTCAGAGAATGACTTTGACGAAATGAGAGAATAAGGCTTCAGTCCATCAAACTTCTCAGAGCTAAAGGAGGAATTACGTACCCAGCACAAAGAAACTAAAAATCTTGAAAAAAGAGTGGAAGAATTGATAGCTAGAATAATTAATGCAGAGAAGGCCATAAATGAAATGACAGAGATGAAAACCATGACACGAGAAATACGTGACAAATCCACAAGCTTCAGTAACCGACTCGATCAACTGGAAGAAAGAGTATCAGCGATTGAGGATCAAATGAATGAAATGTACCGAGAAGAGAAAACAAAAGAAAAAAGAGGCCGGGCGCGGTGGCTCAAGACTGTAATCCCAGCACTTTGGGAGGCCGAGACGGGCGGATCACGAGGTCAGGAGATCGAGACCATCCTGGCTAACATGGTGAAACCCCGTCTCTACTAAAAAAATACAAAAAACTAGCCGGGCGAGGTGGCGGGCGCCTGTAGTCCCAGCTACTCGGGAGGCTGAGGCAGGAGAATGGCGTCAACCCGGGAGGCGGAGCTTGCAGTGAGCAGAGATCCGGCCACTGCACTCCAGCCTGGGCGACAGAGCGAGACTCTGTCTCAAAAAAAAAAAAAAAAAGAAAGAAAAAAGAAGAAAAAGAAATGAACAAAGCCTGCAAGAAGTATGGGATTATGTAAAAAGACCAAATCTACGTCTGATTGGGGTGCCTGAAAGTGAGGGGGAAAATGGAACCAAGTGGGAAAACACTCTTCAGGATATCATCCAGGAGAACTTCCCCAACCTAGTAGGGCAGGCCAACATTCAAATTCAGGAAATACAGAGAACACCACAAAGATACTCCTCGAGAAGAGCAACTCCAAGACACATAATTGCCAGATTCACCAAAGTTGAAATGAAGGAAAAAATCTTAAGGGCAGCCAGAGAGAAAGGTTGGGTTACCCACAAAGGGAAGCCCATCAGACTAACAGCAGACCTCTCGGCAGAAACTCTACAAGCCAGAAGAGAGTGGGGGCCAATATTCAACGTTCTTAAAGAAAAGAATTTTAAAGCCAGAATTTCATATCCAGCCAAACTAAGTTTCATCAGTGAAGGAGAAATAAAATCCTTTACAGATAAGCAAATGCTTAGAGATTTTGTCACCACCAGGCCTGCATTACAAGAGACCCTGAAGGAAGCCCTAAACATGGAAAGGAACAACCGGTACCAGCCATTGCAAAAACATGCCAAAATGTAAAGACCATCGAGGCTAGGAAGAAACTGCATCAACTAACGAGCAAAATAACCAGTTAATATCATAATGGCAGGATCAAGTTCACACATAACAATATTAACCTTAAATGTTAATGGACTAAATGCTCCTATTAAAAGACACAGACTGGCAAACTGGATAAAGAGTCGAGACCCATCAGTCTGCTGTATTCAGGAGACCCATCTCACATGCAGAGACATACATAGGCTCAAAATAAAGGGATGGAGGAAGATCTACCAAGCAAACAGAGAACAAAAAAAAGCAGGGGTGGCAATCCTAATCTCTGATAAAATATACTTTAAACCATCAAAGATCAAAAGAGACAAAGAAGGCCATTACATAATGGTAAAGGGATCAATTCAACAGGAAGAGCTAACTATCCTAAATATATATGCACCCGATACAGGAGCACCCAAATTCATAAAGCAAGTCCTTAGAGACTTACAAAGAGACTTAGACTCCCATACAATAATAATAGGAGACTTCAACACCCCACTGTCAACATTAGACAGATCAACGAGACAGAAAGTTAACAAGGATATCCAGGAATTGAACTCATCTCTGCACCAAGTGGACCTAATAGACATCTATAAAACTCTCCACCCCAAATCAACAGAATATACATTCTTCTCAGCACCACATCACACTTATTCCAAAATTGACCACATAATTGGAAGTAAAGCACTCCTTAGCAAATATAAAAGAACAGAAATTATAACAAACTGTCTCTCAGACCACAGTGCAATCAAACTAGAACTCAGGACTAAGAAACTCAATCAAAACCACTCAACTACATGGAAATTGAACAACCTGCTCCTGAATGACTACTGGGTACATAACAAAATGAAGGCAGAAATAAAGATGTTCTTTGAAACCAATGAGAACAAAGATACAACATACCAGAATCTCGGGGACACATTTAAAGCAGTGTGTAGAGGGAAATTTATAGCACTAAATGCCCACAAGAGAAAGCAGGAAAGATCTAAAATTGACACTCTAACATCACAATTAAAAGAACTGGAGAAGCAAGAGCAATCACATTCAAAAGCTAGCAGAAGGCAAGAAATAACTAAGATCAGAGCAGAACTGAAGGAGATAGAGACACAAAAAACCCTCCAAAAAATCAATGAATCCAGGAGTTGGTTTTTTGAAAAGATCAACAAAATTGACAGACCGCTAGCAAGGCTAATAAAGAAGAAAAGAGAGAAGAATCAAAAGACGCAATAAAAAATGACAAAGGGGATATCACCAGGGACCCCACAGAAATACAAACTACCATCAGAGAATACTATAAACACCTCCACGCAAATCAACTAGAAAATCTAGAAGAAATGGATAATTTCATGGACACTTACACTCTCCCAAGACTAAACCAGGAAGAAGTTGAATCCCTAAATAGACCAATAGCAGGCTCTGAAATTGAGGCAATAATTAACAGCCTACCAACCAAAAAAAGTCCAGGACCAGATGGATTCACAGCTGAATTCTACCAGAGGTACAAGGAGGAGCTGGTACCATTCCTTCTGAAACTATTCCAATCAATAGAAAAAGAGGGAATCCTCCCTAACTCATTTTATGAGGCCAACATCATCCTGATACCACAGCCTGGCAGAGACACAACAAAAAAAGAAAATTTTAGACCAATATCCCTGATGAACATCGATGCAAAAATCCTCAATAAAATACTGGCAAACCGGATTCAGCAGCACATCAAAAAGCTTATCCACCACGATCAAGTGGGCTTCATCCCTGGGATGCAAGGCTGGTTCAACATTCGCAAATCAATAAACGTAGTCCAGCATATAAACAGAACCAAAGACAAGAACCACATGATTATCTCAATAGATGCAGAAAAGGCTTTTGACAAAATTCAACAGCCTGTCATGCTAAAAACGCCCAAGAAATTCGGTATTGATGGAACGTACCTCAAAATAATAAGAGCTATTTATGACAAACCCACAGCCAATATCATACTGAATGGGCAAAAACTGGAAAAATTCCCTTTGAAAACTGGCACAAGACAGGGATGCCCCCTCTCACCACTCCTATTCAACATAGTGTTGGAAGTTCTGGCTAGGGCAATCAGGCAAGAGAAAGAAATAAAGGGTATCCAGTTAGGAAAAGAAGAAGTCAAATTGTCCCCGTTTGCAGATGACATGATTGTATATTTAGAAAACCCCATTGTCTCAGCCCAAAATCTCCTTAAGCTGATAAGCAACTTCAGCAAAGTCTCAGGATACAAAATTCATGTGCAAAAATCACAAGCCTTCTTATACACCAGTAACAGACAAACAGAGAGCCAAATCATGAATGAACTTCCATTCACAATTGCTTCAAAGAGAATAAAATACCTAGGAATCCAACTTACAAGGGATGTCAAGGACCTCTTCAAGGAGAACTACAAACCACTGCTCAGTGAAATCAAAGAGGACACAAACAATTGGAAGAACATACCATGCTCATGGATAGGAAGAATCAATATCGTGAAAATGGCCATACTACCCAAGGTTATTTATAGATTCAATGCCATCCCCATCAAGCTACCAATGAGTTTCTTCACAGAATTGGAAAAAACGGCTTTAAAGTTCATATGGAACCAAAAAAGAGCCCGCATTGCCAAGACAATCCTAAGTCATAAGGACAAAGCTGGAGGCATCAAACTACCTGACTTCAAACTATACTACAAGGCTACAGTAACCAAAACAGCATGGTACTGGTACCAAAACAGAGATATTCACCAATGGAACAGAACAGAGTCCTCAGAAATAATACCACACATCTACAGCCATCTGATCTTTGACAAACCTGAGAAAAACAAGAAATGGGGAAAGGATTCCCTATTTAATAAATGGTGCTGGGAAAATTGGCTAGCCGTAAGTAGAAAGCTGAAACTAGATCCTTTCCTTACTCCTTATACGAAAATTAATTCAAGATGGATTAGAGACTTAAATGTTAGACCTAATACCATAAAAACCCTAGAAGAAAACCTAGGTAGTACCATTCAGGACATAGGCATGGGCAAGGACTTCATGTCTAAAACACCAAAAGCAACGGCAGCAAAAGCCAAAATTGACAAATGGGATCTCATTAAACTAAAGAGCTTCTGCACAGCAAAAGAAACTACCATCAGAGTGAACAGGCAACCTACAGAATGGGAGAACATTTTTGCAATCTACTCATCTGACAAAGGGCTAATATCCAGAATCTACAAAGAACTCAAACAAATTTACAAGAAAAAAACAAACAACCCCATCCAAAAGTGGGCAAAGGATATGAACAGACATTTCTCAAAAGAAGACATTCATATAGCCAACAGACACAGGAAAAAATGCTCATCATCACTGGCCATCAGAGAAATGCAAATCAAAACCACAATGAGATACCATCTCACACCAGTTAGAATGGCAATCATTAAAAAGTCAGGAAACGACAGGCGCTGGAGAGGATGTGGAGAAATAGGAACACTTTTACACTGTTGGTGGGACTGTAAACTAGTTCAACCATTGTGGAAAACAGTATGGCGATTCCTCAAGGATCTAGAACTAGATGTACCATATGACCCAGCCATCCCACTACTGGGTATATACCCAAAGGATTATAAATCATGCTGCTATAAAGACACATGCACACGTATGTTTATTGCGGCACTCTTCACAATAGCAAAGACTTGGAATCAACCCAAATGTCCATCTGTGACAGACTGGATTAAGAAAATGTGGCACATATACACCATGGAATATTATGCAGCCATAGAAAAGAATGAGTTTGCGTCCTTTGTAGGGACATGGATGCAGCTGGAAACCATCATTCTTAGCAAACTATCACAAGAAGAGAAAACCAAACACCGCATGTTCTCACTCATAGGTGGGAACTGAACAATGACATCACTTGGACTCGGGAAGGGGAACATCACACATCAGGCCTATCATGGGGAGGGGGGAGGGGGGAGAGATTGCATTGGGAGTTATACCCGATATAAATGACAAATTGATGTGTGCTGACGAGTTGATGGGTGCAGCACACCAACATGGCACAAGTATACATATGTAACAAACCTGCACGTTATGCACATGTATCCTAGAACTTAAAGTAAAATTTTAAAAAAATAAATAAATAATTAAAAAAAAAAAAAAAGAAGCTGCTAGATTGTTTTCCAGAGTGTATGCACTATTTTATATTTCCAGAAGCAATGTGTGGGACGTCTAGCTGCTCTGCATCCTCAGCAACACTTAGTATTTGTATTTCAGCCATTCTAATAGGTTGTGTAAGAACATTGCATTTTGGTTTTAATTTGTATTTTTCTAATGGATAGTGATGATGACTATCTTATTTGCTAATTTTTACTCATATATTCTGTTTGGTTAAAGATTTTTTCAAGTATTTTGCCCATTTTTTGATTGGGTTCTTTTCTTAATTGTTGAGTTTTGAGAGTTTGTTTATATTCTGAATCAAAGTCCTTTGTCATATATGTGGTTTGCAAATATTCTTTCAGCCTACAGATGTGTTTTTTTTTTTCTCTTAAGAGTGTCTTTCAGAGATATTTTAACTTTGATGAAGACCAGTTTATCCTTTTCATTTGTGAATTTTTCTTTGGTGACCTATCTAAGAACTTTTTCATAGCCCCAGGTCATGAAGATTCTCCTATATCATCCTCTAAAATTTTATAGTCCTATACTTTATATTTACATATATAATTTAATTTGAATTAAGTTTTATAAGGTGTGAGGTCTGAGTCAAGGTGCAAATTTTTGCATATGGACATTCAGTTGTACGAACACCATTTTTTGAAACAGCTATGCTTTACATTGAAATGCCTTTGTATTATTGTCGAAAATCAATGGATCTTATGTGTGTGGGTCTAATTCTGCACACTATTCTTTTTTTGTTGCTCTATGTATCCATCCTTTTGCCAATGCCATGCTGTCTTGATTACCATCTTGGTCACTTTATGTCTTAAAATTGGGTAGTGTTAGCTTCTAATTCTTTCTTTTGCATTATTAACATTTTTAAGGTATTTTCTTTCCATTTCTTTTTTTCAGCTATATCTCAGTATAATTTTTAGTGGTTTCTCTAGTGATTACAAAATGCATACAAACTATTCACATTTTTAGAATCAACACTTACCACTTTGAGAAGAATATGAAATCATAACGTCTTATAGGTCCGTCTTCCCCAATTTATGTCATAGTTGTCTTACATATTACATCGACTTCATTGAAAAGCCTATCAAAAATGTTGTAATTTTTCTTTAAACCATGAAACATTTTAAAGTACTAAATAAGAGAACCATTTATTATATTTACCTGAGTATTTACCATTTCTGGTACTCTTCTTTCCTTTTAGATGTTCCAAGTTTTCTTCTCGTATTATTTCTCTTTTGCCTGAAGAACTCCCTTCAGTAATCCTTTTGGAATAGGTCTGCTGCAACAAAATCTATCTGTTTTCTTTCATCTGGGAATTACTTTCATCTCCTTACTTCATAGATTGTAAGTTTTTTCTTTTGACGTTTGAAAAACGCAATGCCATTTCTAGCTTTTATGGCTTCTGATGTGAAATTTATATTTCTTTGAATTGTGTTTCTATAACTAATCATTTTTCTTTAATTATGCTCAAGACTTTTTTCTTTGTGTTTCGTTTTTAAGAATTTCATTGTGATGTGTCTGAATATGGATATCTTTCTTTGTGAGCCTGTAGGTTTCTGTCATTTTTCCATGTTAGAGATAGGAAAATTTTTCATCTGTATCTCTTCAAATATGTTTCTGCATAGTCTTTCTCCTCTTCTTTTGGAACTCTGATGTCATTAATATTAGACCTAAGGCTGTAATCATTTATTTTCAACTTTTACTCTTCATTTGTCAATATTAGATAATTTCTATTGAACTATATCCAAGTTCACTAACTCTTTCATCTACCATTTACATTCTGCTACTGAGCTCATTCAGTTCTAAAATTTCCAGTGGGTTCTCATTTATATCTCCCCCATTCTTTGCTGAGACTTTCTATTCTGACATTCAGTTCAACAGTGCTCACTCTTCCTTGTTTGAGTACTTTTTAAAATAGCTCTTCAAAATCTTTCTCAAATTAATCCAACATCTGTGCCATCTTGATATTTATATTTGTTGATTTTTTTTTACATTAAGATATACCTAGTTGTTCATATGTTGAGTAATTATTGATTATGTTCTGAACAATTTTATTATTTTTTTGTGTGACCCTGAGACGACTTCCTTAAATCCTACAAAGAATATTGGTAGTTTTATTTTAGCAGCCAACTCACCTGCTTAAATCCAGGCTTTAAGTCATGACCAGTTATCTATGGGCAGTGGTTGCACTGTTTAATTAAGCTTTCAAAGCCTTTACAGTGCTATTCAGATCTGTCCTGAATGTGAGCCACCCAGTAGTCAGTTTGGATGTTGGACATTAGTATATCCCATATTTCAGTTCTCAAAGTCTATGTATATTTTTTGACATTGGACCCACACCTATGTGGCTCATGGGTATGCCTGGGAGCTCATTTCAAACTTTAAGGGTCATTTTCTCAAGTTTCTCCCTTACAAGGAGCTCCTTAATACTTTCTGATTCCCTGTAATCCTACTTTTTGGTTATCTGGCAAGAATAATGGGGCTTCTGTTACCCCACTCTGCCTTCTGCCCCCCACAGCTGTGCCCACATCTGGAGTTAAGCTGTAGAAGGACAGAAAGGGGGAAAACTCACAAGAGCTTATTGTCCCTCTGGGGATCACAGCTCCTCTGATTGGAAAGAAGGTTTTGGCTACTGTAGGTTCATATTGGCTTCGTTGTTGCCACTCTCACAGGATTTCTTGAGGGCTGAGGAGCAGGGAATGTAAAGAAAAATAAGTAAATGATAAAGGGACATTTTCTGCACTCTGTGTTAGCTTTAGAAAACTCCTTTGATGCTCTTGGAGCAAAAACTAGAGGAATTCTGGAACTCTCTCTGTCCATGCTAATGCTCACCTCCAGGTTTCTGGCTACACTGAGCTCAAGTCAGAAGACATTGAAAGGAACTCATGGAACTATATGGAAAACTCACCATCAGTTTGGTGATATTTTGATTCTGGTATTCTTCCCAATCTTAACCTTTTCTCAATGCTATTTACTTTTTACAGCCCTCAAATGCTGCTCCATAAATCCTGACCATGTGCTTTAGCTGCATTGAGTGAAAACAACAGAGTGCAGTATGTTTATTCCATCTTGCTTAGAACTAGAATACCCCATAAAAATTATTTCTAATTTAGAGGCTTGTACATTCTTCAAACTTGAGAAATACACTTGTTCTATATGCCTGAATAAAGCTGAACCTCAAAAAGTCTGGCATTCATTTTCACACAGTTGAGCCCCTTGAGTACTGCTTTTATGCCATATTACAACTATTAATATTCCTTTGGCTTCTATCAAAGGTCACTGCCAGAAGGATACATGTGATATTTGTAACTGCAATCATTATAAAAATATTAGGCCATCACACATTACATTACTCAATGACCCTTTACAAAGTTCCATATGAAGTTATGCTCTTTTTTTTTAAATTAATACACTTCTGGGGAAAAAAAAAATGTTTCCTTTAAGAAACAAAATGCTTAGAGTTTTCTAGTAACATTGGATCAACCAGCAATTATATACTTTATCTTTCCTTATCTACCAGAAAGCACAAATTATAAGCCTTATCATAGTTGTTATAAATATATTATTTTATCTTCCTTGCTAATTTTTTACCTCCCTTCTACTTTTTGCCATTTCATTGCATGTGCATTTGTTGCAAGTTTTCACAAATTATTTTCAGAATAAGATAAAGAATGAATAAAAATAAATAAACATAAGTAATTGAAGCCTTAATTGGCATTTTTCTAGGGCTTTATTCCCATCCCATAGAAACTTTTTCTTCTGAAATTTTTTTACAAGTAGCAGATATCCAGTGACTTGCCTGATTATTTCATGTCCTAAAGCATTTTCTTCCTACATTTACATTGACATCTGAAAATGCTAATGGAGCTTCTCTCTGGGATGGGGATCATTAAGTCAAAGAACTGAATCAAAATGAGCAATGAAAGATAGAATTTGTTCATGGCCATAACAATAGGCAGTGATGTTAATGAGCATGGCAATTGCTATTGAATTTATGCAGTACATTGCAGATCTGGAAATGCTTTGCTTGATTTTGGGACACAATCAGTTCAAAACCTTAAATATACTCCTCGGGGATTATTCCTCTATTGATTAGAATTAAAAACAGTTGCCCACATGAAAGCCTGGGGCACTGGTAGGTAAGGGACACCAAAGTATTTTACTCAGTGATGAAAATAAAAAGCAATTACAGTGAAACTCACTTCCCAAGAGAAGGTAAGAGCAAAGCCTCCCACTTGCCCACTTGTAGCACAATTTCATAAAATTAGAAGATGTGACTTTTCAAGAAAATTAGGTTAATGTCAGCACTAGACTGGAATTGATAGAATTCTATTTATTGCCTCTACTGTGACTCTCACTCTAGATAGTGCCCTGTTCTCCAGGGTTGGAGCCCTGATGCAGCATCTCTGCAACCTTGTCAGTGCTCTGTGCCTCTTTGCAGTAAGTACCTGTCAGTAAATAAGCCAGCCTTTCTGCCTTGCACACATTGTCATTCTGCCTCCAAATCAATCCTGCTCCTGCCCTCTGATCAATTCATTCTGCCCTCCATTTTCTCTTCCAGACAGCCATTGAAAGGCAATTGTCCTAAAATTTATTTATATTCTCCCTTGTCCTTTCATCTCTATTTCTTCTTCAAAGAGTATTCTCATTCTCTTTAGTGACCTTGGTTCTACTTATTCTGAAGTCTGGACACACAAACTGTATCCAACAAAGTCCTGACAAACTCCCTGCATCCATCTCTCCTTCAGAGGCTCTATACTCTGTCAATGTTGCCAAGTTGGACAGCTATCCCCATCATTACATGTCACACTGGGGAATCACTGCTAGAATAAAGCAAAAAAGCACACAGGTCAGTAAGTCTATTGATAAAGAAAGAAAGAAAAATGTCCTAGGGCATGAAATGATGAGATGGTATGAGACTGATTCTCACAGCAGGCAACCCAAACAGCAAGGTACCATGCCCTCTTTTCTGTGGTGGTTAGAAACAGGTATCAATTGCCAGTGCCTCATACTCAATTTTGGAGTCATGGCCTATCTACCCTATCTTGTTTCCTTCCAAGACCCAAATAATAGAGCAGCTTACGAAATGGTTCCAGAATCTACAGTGGTAAACTGGAAGGGATTTTAAAGCTCTTCTAGTACAAACTCATATTTTTTGTAACAATTGCAGAAGCTGAGATTCTAAGAGGTGACTTGACCAAGATCAATGCAGAAATTCAAACCCAGGGTGTCCATCTCACAGCTACCATTTTTCTGTGAGTCCGTTCTGCTCCTTTTCTATACCAAGGGAACTTCTTCCTCTAAACATTCTTACTGCTGACTTCTCTATCGATATTAGTATCACCAGTCGTCTATGACATTTTCACTCATTGCCTTTCTCTTGTTTCTCTTTTAAAGTAATCTATGAAGAATCACACATTTCTAGCTTCCTTTACATTCCTCACTTATCCTGCTCTACCTCAAGCCATTTTTATCATCTGACATGAGTCCATTAAGCTTCCAAATGCTGGCTCACTAATATTTCTAAATTTTGCTGCAATTATTGTCACTTCTTTGTGCAAAATTTTTTTGTAACTCCTCTTTATTCCATTAGAAACTAAATGCAAGCTCAATGTCCTCCCCAACACGACTCCGGTCTCTTGCTAGTCTTATTTTCTACTGCTTTCCCTTATATTATCAGGTAGAAAGCTGTTTTCTAGCATAACTAAAATAATAAACCACTGATATGGTTTGGCTCTGTGTCCCTACCCAAATATCCTGTTGAACTGTAATCCCTGATGTTGGGGGAGAAACCTTGTGGGAGGTGATTGGATCATGGGGCCAGATTTCTCTGTTGCTGTTCCTGTGATACTAAGATCTCATGAGATCTGGTTGCTTGAAAGTATGCAGCACTTCCCGCTTTGCTCTCTCTCTGTCTTCCTCCTGCTCCCACCATGTAAGATGTGCCCCTTCTTCTTTGCTTTCTGCCATAATTGTAAGTTTCCTGAGGCCTCCCTAGCAATGCCTCCTGTACAGTCTGTGGAACTGTGAGTCAATCAAACCTCTTTTCTTTATAAATTACCCAGTCTCAGGTGGTTCGTTACAGCAGTGGGAAAACAAACTAATGCAACCACATATCAAATATTTAATAGTGAATTTACTATATTAATCTGTTCTCCTGCTGCTAATAAAGACATACTCAAGACTGGGTAATTTATAAAGGAAAGAGGTTTAGTGGACTCCTAATTCCACATGGCTGGGAAGACCTCACCATCATGACAGTAGACAAAGGAGAAGCGAAGGCACATCTTACATGGTGCATGGTGGCATTCAAGTGAGCTTGTGCAGGGGAACTCTCATTCATAAAAACATCATATCTCATGAGACTTATTCACTACCATGAGAACAGTATGGGGGAAAGAGCCCCCATGCTTCAATTATCTCCACCTGGCCCCATCCTGGATATGTGGGGATTATTACAATTCAAGGTGAGACTTGGGTGGGGATACAGCCAAACCATATCATTTACCATGAATCAAATTTACCATAAATCAAGGAACTGTGAGTCCTGAGGCAGAACTGGCCATACGCAAAATTAATGTTTTTCTCCTAATACAACATTAAGTACTTAAAATATTGCCAGATGCTCTATCAAGAACTGAGAATAAAGGTGATTATTTTCCTTGTCCTCAGGAACTTATCATTCTATAAATGACATGGAAACATGTATGACTAATCCTAACTGGGTTAGATGCTTGCCACATTAGAGATAATAATAAAGTGTTGTGGGCACTCAGGGACATTGGCTCTCCTGCTTGTCTTTTTGAATTTCCATTCCTCTCTCTCCTTTCCACTATTCCTTTTTCTCTCCTATTGCATCTCTTTCAAGAAATTCTTTTATGGATCCCCACCTAGATCTCCTATATGCTAGATGTTTTTTATGACAGGCCTTCCCCTGGTCACCACGTCTTGATACCCTCTCAAAACACATATTTTTCATGTCCAATTTCCTCAATCCTTATCAAGATGGCTGCCTGGCTAATTTGACAATTCTAGTTCAAATGTTAAAACTTAACAATGGTTTCCTGGGACATTTCTTACAGATAACATTGCATTTTAAACAGGACACAGAGCAATGAGAACATTTTAGTCTAAAAGATATTTTGGGAAATGTTCTGATTCTCTGACACTCAGGCTGGGGCTAAGGTACAATCCAAGAGGTCATGAAGGATTGGGCCAAGTGGTTCCCAAAGTGCCTGGATGACAGATGCATTTAAGGAATGAGTATGTAACATTATAGCTGGAGAGTTGTGCTAATCAGAAAGATTCCACAGTAGCATTAGGAGTGATGAATTCACCATAGTGCATGTATCAAGAGACAATGCTAGTGGTAAAGAGCTAAGACTAGCAAGTGCCATGCAAAGCAAATGGAGGAACCAAGTTGCAGACTATGACCACCTGTACCCTGAAAATCTCTAATATATACAGGGTGCTCATCAGAAGGTGAATGACTTTGGCTTTAGGTGTGGGGTTAAGATGAAAAAGGGAAAAAGGTATCTTCTTCATTAAGCATAAGAATGCCTTATATTTGTTCAGAATGTAAAGTTTACACATTATTTTATACATGTGAAGTTCTTATAGTCCTATTGAGATAAGCAGGAAAGAAAACACAGTTTATAAATGACATATATGAGAGGTAAACTACAAACATCTGTTGGGTAGTTAATTTGTAAATTGAGTGATTGGTTGATTGATCAATAATCCACAAGGAAAATAGCAGTGTTCCTTCCCAATAAGGCAGGAGAGAGGGTGGATCTAACCATTTTTTTCAAAGAAGAATTAAAGCTTAAAGAGGTAGCTAGTTCCCCATCACCTAACTCACAAGTAGACCCAGAGTTTTTCTTAGCATGAATTGAGGATTAATTTCATTATAGTGTGTTTATGTATAGACCAGCCTCTCTGGCATACCTGATGATACCCTGTGAACCATTTCCTAAATATCAAGCTAGCTCTCCAATTGCTAAGACAGAAATGTTCTCAAAAACCTATGTTGGATCCAGAGTATACGCAACAGGAAAACAACAGGATGAAGAGCAAAAAGTCAAGATGTCTTTCACCTTTATTTTTTTCTGAACTTCCATATTCCAGTCGTGGATTAAAAAGTGTACACACACACACATAAACACACATACATCTATATATATACATAAATGTATGAAACATAAAGGGTAAGGGACATACTGTAATAATTAAGTTGAAAAAAATCCCTTAAATTTCTCTCCATAAATGTGAGGCAGAAATTCTAAATTTTCCTTTTTTATCTTGTAGTTTGATCCAGAGTAGTTTACTTGTTCTCTCTTAATATCAAGAATTCATAATCTAGATGCATGTTAATATAATTAATTTTATTTCCTCATTTATGTTTTTCCTTGTCAGTGACTGGAACAGCTGGGTAAAAAACAATTCTGAGAATAGATGGAAGGAAAATAAAAATCTTTTTACCCACACGAGACCTCAAAAGTTAGAAAAGCACTTTGCGAGGCATGAGTATTGAGTAGGGTCCAAAAAAATTTAAGAGGAGAAATCACTCATTTGTAGATGGCAGTCAGAAATTGAGAAGTAATGGAATATCTAATTCCATGAAAACAGACATCAGTTGCTAAAATAGTCTGCTTGATGAGTACAAATAAGGTTGGGTTAAAAACATAGTATGGGTAGATTTGTAGGTGGTTCTAAAACTCAGAATGAGGATGTTGAATCTGATGGAGAAAGAGAAGGAGGGAAGGGAAGGGAAGCGAAGGGAAGGGAAGGGGAGAGGGAGGGGAGGGGAAGGAGACGGGAGGGGAGGGAAGGGAAGGGAAGTGAAGGAAAGGGAAGGGGAGAGGGAGAGGAGGGGAGGGGAGGTGAAGGGAAGGGAAGGGAAGGGAAGGGAAGGGAAGGGAAGGGAAGGGAAGGGAAGGGAAGGGAAGGGGAGAGGCAGACAGGTAAGAAATAAATAGAAAGGGCTGAAGGAATGGGAGAAAAATAAGAGAAAAATATCAGAGCAACAGGTATCTGCTAGGAACTGTCACATCACAACTTATTTAATCAACTCAGCAACGCTGCTGTATGACTATTATTAACTTCATTTTCTAAATGAAAAAAACTAAGGCTCAAGAGGTATAGGTACTTGTTCCTAACTAACAAATGATGGATCCAGATTTTCAACCAAGAACAACAGCCCCACACCAAGCTGCCTCCTTAAATTTAGGCTAAAATTTAAGTTCTTCAAAATGTTTCTGTGGCAGTGATGGGGGGGCATGGAGGTGTGTGTTCTCCCTTCAGAAGAACCTGCTGTAGGGAGTGTGGCTGATTGACAGCCTCCATGTGCCACACCTTGGGATCCACTGCAGTATTCACACCATACCTCCCCCAGGTTGCTCCCAGTCCATGAATGAGCACAGTAGTACATTAACTGGGCAATTCCTGCCCAGAGGGGACTCCTCTAATATATGCCTTTGGCATAGGGACTCTCCATTGGCTAAAACTTTCTCTGGGGGCTGAGGGTCTTATCCAATCCCTTCTCCTTTCTCTCTTTTCTCAGGTGGCAGACCAGCACTTCAGTCTGACAACTTCCCTTATCTTCTCCTAACCTCTCACCTTTATCCTTCATAGGTATATTACCCAATAAACTTCTTGCAGGTCTAATCCTACCTTAGTGTTTACTCCTACGAGGGCATGAACTAACACAAGCATGCGTTCACATGCATAACAATGCCCTGGATAGATCCAGAGTTTTAGAGTCAGAGTGTAGCCCAAATAAGACAAGCTATAGATTTACATGCAGTTTTCAGCACACTCACTGTAACATCCAGGAAAAACATGGTAGACCACAAAACTCTCACCAATACCAGAAGATGGCACGCTCCCCACTGGGAAACGATGATTCCAGGTATTGTGGAAGGCACACAGGACTCTCCCTGGGATGACTTAGGACCTGGAAGAGATGGAGACAATGAGGTTTATTCAAGTCAGTCCGGCTCAAGGATTTAGGATGACAATGAAATGCTTAAGAGGCCCTTCCAAAAAGCTACCACCCTTCAGAGTATCATTGTCACTCCAAAAGTTCTTTAAAAAATTCTGGTAATTTTTCCACTCTTCTGAGAAGAGGCATTGTCACAGACATATAAAGCTACACTAGCCCACTTCAGAGCACAAACTCACTCTTATACCTTCCCGTCAGTGGCTGCAAACATTTTCCTGTTAGCATCAATATCTAATTCATATATTCCCACATCCTCACTTAGAGGGTCAGACGTATCATAAATTGAGGAAAGAAAAGGACAGCAAGTCACAGGACTCTGTCTAATGATAATTACCAGGGAGTTTACTGTTTCCACAATGCTTGTCTCACAACTTATAGAAGATCCATGTAAGTAACATCCCAGGCATGAGAATGAAATAGACATGTTACAATGAAATATTCATACTCCTAAATTATAATGTTGATGAATCAAATATTGCACACAGTAAATAAAGAACAGTCACTGGTTAGAGTTTAGAAATTTTTCCTTTTTCTTTTTTAGACAAATTAAATGTATATACTGATCACATCTTTATGAGGATTTGGTCAGATTATTGTATATACCTCAGTTATTACTACCTCCTAATGTAGGGTCTCCACCTCCATGGAAAAAGTGCTTTCTACTTTCTTCCTAAAATGTAATCCCTCCATAGAAGGCTGTCATGAAGCACGCACTGCACTCGCCCTCACATGTCCCTCCCCCAGCAAGGCTCCTGGTGCTCACTGTGGGCGCCACCTTCTTCTGTCTCTGGGGTTCTCATCAGGCACAGCTGTCTCTGTCTTCACCTGGTTTCAGCACAAGCAGCAGAGGTTTGGGGTCAAGTGGCAATGTGTAATAAAAAACATTGTAGAGAAAGTGTCAGAGGGTCATCCTCCTTTTTCAAAACCATTTTGACACTTTGAAGACCGCTGATGAGGACATGCTATACTTGGGGCCACAGGAAGGAAAGTATGAAAACAACAAAACCTGTATACACTATAAAGTTCTTTGTGAAATAGGCAGAGAATAGGAACCCCATTAAAGAAATTTGACATTTTATGCACTGCCTACTAGATGCCCTGTTTTAAATCATAAAGTGGGTTAAAAGAATTAAAAGAAACCAGGTTCTTAGTTCTGAATTCCACTGTTTTTTATTTGATGATAATATCATTAAATCCTACATATCAAAGATAAAACAAATAACTAGCTGAAAATCTGATATATAAACCATTTGTTAGTTTTATTGAGGATTTTATGCTAAAAATAAAATGTTTAGGTAAATATTGTAGTATGTCAAAATCATTCCACAATAAAAGAGATAAAAATATGGTATCAGAAAATATAGAGTAGAACTATTGTCCTCTTAATATTTTAACAAACTGAATTGAGGCCAAAATCTTAAATGTTAACAGTCATCCTTTTGCAATAGTAACTATGAATTATCTTTTTTAAAATAATAAGTTTTAAAAAGTAAAAATATAGAAATGAATTTGGTAGAACCAAAATTACTCCCCTCTGTTCCAAAGCTCCTGAAATGAATTCCCAAGGACTGAAGTAGAAGAAACTGTTACATTCAACTTGGCATTTTCCATTTATTGCTTTAAGTTTTAAATGGCAAAGCATGATTGTATCATAATAATAGCACTGAGTTATAAAACATTAATGTATGGATATTGGTTATGACAGCTGTGGCCCACTGTAAGGAAACCTAATACATAAAAATGTTATTTATAAAAAATTAGAACTGTTTATTCATATTACCAAATAATTACTTGCCTTCAGAAATGATTTACTGCAGAGTATTTTAATTGTATGATGTAACCTATTTAATAGTAAGCATTAAATGAGTGATTGATGATGTCTGAGCTATTAACACCTGGAGAATGTTTAATAATATTGGTTAAGAGGCATCACAGTGCAGCATAAATGGAACATTCCTTTTTAGTAAGGTCTCCAGGGAGAAAAGCCTTTACCTACCAAGTGGCCATAGAAAGAAATCTTCCCACAAACATAGCACACAGAGTGAGTAGATTCATAAGCAAGACAGAATGATGTACTATTATGTAGCCATTAAAATTCAGGTTGTAGAAGGATCTTAAATGACATAAAATCTTTTACTACTAGTGAGTGAGAAAACAGATCAAAAAAGAATAGTTGGAGAACAATCACATTTTTTCAAATTAGACAAGCAGGCATATACATAGATTTATAAAAAACCAGGGGATATATACCAAGATACTGGGGCAATTATTGATTTCTGTTTTCATTTTTACATAATTCTGTAGTTTCCAAATGACCATGTCTTTCTTATAATTCTTGTATCAGTAGCACAGACTACATTGTGCAATGGTAACAAACATCCCAAGTTCTCAGCAGCTTTTACTAAGGAAAGTTCAATTCTTGCTTACATAGGTGGGCAGAGAGTCTCTGATCATGGAGTCAAACAGCAACCCACACTGACAGAGACTTCATCTCCACGCATCCTTCCATGATCACTGAGACCAAAGAAAAGACTGTGGTGAATTGTGCACAGCTCTGAAACTTATACCCGAAAGGGATACATGTCACTGCCACTCACATTTCATTGGCAAAGCAAATCACATGGCCAAGACTGACTTCAAAAAGAGTAGGCAAGTATAATCCTACCATATGCCCAGAAGCACTGGCTAAAACTCCTAGACAGATACTAAACCACAAGGATAATACTTAATTTTCTAAAATATATTTCTGGGTTTTCCAAATTTTCTAAAATCGCATGTGTCTTTTATAATGCCTCTGAAAAAGCACACAACCAATATTATTCTTAAAAAGGAAAAAACTCATCATTACAACATACCAAAAACATTATTTTTCAAATAGAGAACATAAATATCAGCAGAAGAGAATATTAATTCTAACAGTTACAAAATAAAGTAAGCTTACGTTCAAGAGAAAACAAGATTTAATGTTATGTCAATGATCCTAAAGTAAGAAGTATCCTACTTATTACAAAAACACAAGCAAGAGCGTATCCCTGAAGAAGCAGCCCCGTCAATTAACACAAAATAATTGGTTACAGGATATCCGCCAGTGAGAAGGAATGAGAGAATAATAGGATAACACACTCTACACTCATAACTGTTCATAGTAAATCCTGGATTTGGGTCATTACAGAACCTATGCATAGTCAAATGATCATTCTCATATTTATATAAATAAATAAATATTTATTGTGTACCTAACTGTAGGCTATGCACCATTATTGATCTTGGAACAGAGCAATAAACAAAACAGATGTGCTCTAGAACTCATGAAGCTGACATGCTAATGTCGAGGAGGGGATAGACAATAAACAGGTAAGTAGAAGATGTCCAGATGGCAATAAGTGAATACTTCATGCAGGTCAAGGGGACAGCAAGGCATGGGGATGCTGCTTGAGAGAGTGGTCAGGTAAGACCTCTAGGATGAAGTGACATTGAAGCAGAAATCTGAAGGAATTGAGAGAAAACATGCCAGTGTCTCAGAAAAGAACATCCCAGGCTGAGACTAGCAATTGCAAAACCCCAGAAACTATGTCTTCTAAGAGCAGCAATGTGCTAGTGGAGCCGGAGCAGAATGGGCAAGGAGAACTGCCTATTCTGCTGGGAACTGGGAGCCAGGCAGGAGCCTAGGGGTGATGACGGTGCCCTTGGAGTCATGGTAGAAAAAGGCCTTCAATTTTATTTCTTATCTAAAGAAAGCCATTGGCTAGTTTTGAGCAGAGAAGTGATATAAACTTACTTTCATTTTGAATGGATCACTCTGGTTACTGTGCGAAGAATAAATAGTCTATGGCAGAAACAAACTGACCTGTTAGGAGGCTGTTGCAATTGTCTGGATGAGATGTTCAAAGTACAGTGAGAATGGTGGAGTGATGAAAACATAAAGAACATTGTAAGTAGAACTAACAGTATTTGCTGATGGATTGGATTTGGTGTTTGAGAGAGATGAGTCAAGAAATACTTTGACATCATTTTATAAAGCATAGTCTAAGAACTTCCTCCTACTCACTATTGTATAGGAGTATCTAGAATGAATGAACCCTACATAACAACTATACCTAGAATTATTTTTTTAAGAAAGCATATTTTTTTCTGCCTGACTGGCCTAAATGATACAATTGCAAAATGGGTTCTAATTTAATTTCCCCCCAAAAAAAACCTGACTTGCATATAACTTTTGTTTTGGTTTTATTAATAGAGATGGGGTCTCACTATGTTGTCCAGGCTGGTCTCAAATACCTGGGCTCAAGCAATCCTTTCACCTTGGCCTCCCAAATCACTAAGATTACATGTGTGAGCCACCATGCATGGCCCATAAAACATTTCATTCTACTAAATTTAAATAATGTATCCCTGTCAAGTAGTATTACATGGAGTCTAAAAATAATCCTTTCTGACTTATTTGTAGATTTAAGAGGAAGGTCTTGGGGAGCAGTGCAAATAAAGCAAGGGCAGAATTGAATTTATCACAGCAGTAGAGCCCTCTTTCAAAACAAGTCTTGATTGTTGTGATTTCTTCCCAATATTTTATTTAATACAAAGACTACAATCAACTTTTTTCATTAACAACTCCTTATATCCTGTATAGAACTCTTCTATGGTATAACTTTAGTAATCTGTCCAACACCAGTATGACTAAAGACTGAAGGGATTATTTAAATTTAAATGTTAAATGTCTTAGAAAAGTGAACACCTATAAACTCTGTGATAGATTTGAAAATGAACTTTGGGAAGACTAAATATCAAAAGCAAACAATATAAGAGCTACGAAAATTTTTGTCAGCAAAGAAGACCTAGAGGAAAACACAATTACAACCATGGAACCATGAAAGAGAATGAAAGGTCTATATTAAATTTATAAATCATCACCAAAAATCCCAGAGAGAGAAAAGAGGACATTGTTAGGGGTTGCTACACATAGCATCTTTCAGGTAGAAATGGCAGCCGGACATATGGTTATAGATTTTCTCTTTCTTTTCTTCATCACTCCACTCCAGCTGAGAAATCCTGTCAGTCCTCGCTCTCCAGCTGGCTAAAATAAAAATCGTACCTCCTTTATGAACTCTTTCTAATCTTATAAGGAAAATGTTTTCATATCAAGTAAGAAAATAAAAACTTCCTCAATAGACTGAAAGAAACATTTTTAAACAAAATTTTGGATGAGCATGTTATAAGGCAATACCAATTTCTATATTTAAGAAGAAAAAAATCCTCATGCCAGAGCTCGACTAAAAACATTTCCAAAATAACTAAGGATTGATTTGTAGAAATCTTGCCTCGCTTTTTTATTTCTCTGGCATAACTGCATGTCCCTCTGGGCCTGATGCCAAATATGCTTTGGTTCTTCTATGTAAAAATAAGTCGATAGAAGATAAAGGAAAACTACTGTTTCTTTTATACAATGATTAAATCAAGTAAGAAAGAAGGTCAATATTGGATAATATACTTAACATGACATCTTTGCCTTAATTATTTGCATATTTACTCGTTAATTATTAGACAATGGCCTTCATTCTCTTATTCACCTTGTTAGGTAGAACAAGTATCTAAACTACTAGTTCTTGCTTCCAACTGGAGGAGGAGGATGGGCAAAAGGATTGATTATCAGAACCTGCAAGGGTATAAGTTGAAACTCTCCCACAGGTGAATCAAATGCCAAGTCTCTATCACTTTATTTTTTTATTCCCCACCTTCCTCACCACCACTGCTCCCAGCCACCATGCTTAAGAACTACTAACTTATGTATAAATTTTTTGAATAAAAACCAATTTTTATCCTCTTCTTTTAAGCATCCCACACCTGAGAGAGAAAATAACTTTTTATTTTTAGTCAAATACAACTACATAAGACCTAACCTAGTCTGTAACATCAATATGGGTAGGCTGGGTCAGGTGAGATATTTACCTAATATTACCTATTGATTCTCCCAAAAGGCCACAAGAAAACCTGTTGATCAAAGAATGCTAAGTTTGTTAGACCTACTTTAGCAATACCACCCTGACAGAGTCTTAATAGTGTCTCAGGAAGAGGTGGGCTGGGAAGCATATTTATAGATCTTAGGGTGTAGGCTCAAGCAATTCACGCAGGTTTGCAAGGCACAAAACAGGAATTAGGCAAGATGTGTGACATAATAGTTTCAGATTGGTGGACATCTGAAGCAAGAGTCTTGAAGAGAATCTTGACAAGTGAGCTGTTGCTTGATAAGCAAGCTGCTTGCTCAGGTGTGCTGTCTATTTTCCAGATAGGAGAGCTATTTACCCAGATGAGCAAATTATTTCCCAGAGCAAATTAGTTTTCAGAAAATTCCTGAAGTAAACAATGAGGTTATTTATTGATCTGCAGTCTTACCTTCCTAAATATGAATATCCTGGAACAAATAGTTGACTTGTTGACACAGGTGGCCTCAGTTATCAGTTCTGAGAGTTAAGTAATGTGGATACAGGTGGTCTCATTCTTATGAAAAAGACCAACAGCTGCTCATAAATCCAATTCATAATAAGTAAGGGAGGTAATATTCAATAGGGTTAAAAGCAAACCAAAAAGTTGGTTGGAGCTGTGAGCAGAAAAAAATGAGTCACAATATCAGTCTTTGGGAAGACAGGAATTGATAGGGAAATGATATGAGAAGTCATGTTTAATAAGTCATCACAGAGACCAGGAAAATTGAGACGTGTCCAGATTCAACTTTATGTGATGCTAACTCAATGAAACACGTATGAGCCTGACTACATGCAAGTGCCAGACCGGCTAGAAAGTCCAGCTGTCACTGGCTTCCCTGCTTCTCCAGCTTGTAGATTACAGATTATCGGACTTCTCAGCTTCCATAATCATATAAGCCAATTCTATAATAGATAGATAGATAGATAGATAGATAGATAGATAGATAGATAGATAGATAGATAGATATCTTAGGTATATATTCTTACATATATATATATATATATACACACACACACACACACCCCTAAGAATGTATATCTATTTACTCAAAGAATATATATATATATATAAATATATATATATATATTCAGGTAAGGAAATGTTTTTATCAGAAACATTTTGTCTATATATAGACAAATGTCTGTACACATATAAACACACACATATATATACAGAATGTATATATATATGTGCAGAGTGTATATATATATGTGTGTGTGTGTATATATGGAGAGAGAGAATGGAGGAAGAGAGATTCCGTGTCTCTGGAGTAGCCTAATACAATGGAAAAGAGACACTGTAGGGAGGCAAAGGGACCATTAAAAAATAAGTCCACACTAAATCTGTAAATACTGAAAAAGTGTCTGGGAAGATCAGGGCATGAACTACAAGGAAGAGGTCTCAAAGTATGTATGCTGAAAGATGTGTCATGTAAAGGAGTGGCATAATTTAAAGAACAGACACTTGAAGTGACTTAAAGAGTCACTCTTCCAAATGCATAATTTAGGGGGTAGGAGTAGGAAAAAACAAAACAGAAGCTACAGATATCCTTTGGTAATTGGATAGTATGATGGTTAATTTTATGTGTCAACTTAGCTGGGCCACATGCTCAGATATTTGATCAAAAACTATTCTAGATGTTCTATGAAGAAGTTTTTTGGATACAGTTAACATTTAAATAACTGGACTTTCAATACATATTACCACCCATAGTGTGGGTGAACCTCATCCAATCAGCTGAAGGCTTTCATAAAATGAAGACTAGTCTCCCTCAAACAAGAAGGAATTCTGCCAACAGAGTGCCCTTGGGCTTGAACTATAACTCTTCCTGGGTTTGCAGCCTGCCAGCCATCCCCATCAGATTTTAGACTCACCAAGCTTCCACAATCACATTGACCAATTCCTTAAAATCCATCTATCTATCTATCTATCTATCTGTCTGTCTGTCTGTCTGTCTGTCTGTCTGTCTACATCCTGTTAATCTGTTTATCTTTTCCTCTGGAAAGCCCTGCCTGATAGAGATACTAAAGATAAAACAGAAAACAAGGGGAAGTTTAGGGTCTTAGCACAATTAAACTGTAAGATGTGAGGACTCACCCACCTTTCCCCACCAATGAAATACGCAAACACATGAACAGAAAACCCTACTGAAGTATCTAGACTGTGCTATATTGACAGAAAAGGGTGCCGTTGAACTAACAATCTTGTAAAATTACCTCAATACCATAAAAAATGAACAAAGGGGAAATAAAATCCATACAAAGATCTTAACAAGATAGTATTTTAATACATATATATAAACAGAAGAAAATGTACCCCCAAAAAATCATGAAGCAGAAGAAAACTTTAAGCCAATAACCTAAAATAATTAAGTATGCTCAAGCATTTGAAGATATAAAAAAACCACCTTAAATCAGAAATTCAAAACTCACAGAAACGAACAAAAAAGAAAATAAAAAGCAAAGCAAAATGAAATGAGAACTAATTGAACTCAGGAAATAACTAAGAAAAAGTTGAAAATATTTTCGATAATAAAGAATGAATTACAGGGTGCCAAAGAGAGAATAAACTGAAATTATACTTTTCATGTGAGACATAAAAGAAAGACAGAAAATAACCAAAATGGTTACAGCCGGACCACCCTGAAAGTGCTCAATCTCATCCGATTTCAGAAGCTATGCAGGGTCAAACCTGGTTAGTATTTGGATGAGAAGAAATAAGCGAAGGGTTAAAAATAACATAAAGAAAGAGGTAAAAAGAATCAGAGAGAAAGTACTATGAATGGAAGACAGGCAAAGAAGGAATAATATTCCAATTATCAGAGTCTCTAAGAAGATAAATAAAAGATGGAAGAGTGCTAATATTTAAAACTATAAGAAAATGTGCCAAAAATAGAAAAAGACCCAAATCTCCAAACGTTTCAACGTCAGATAGTTCCAGTGCCCCATAAGATATTCCAGAGTATTAAAAGAAAGGAAAACTCTGTAACTCCTTTTATGAAGCAAGTGTAACTTATACCAAAACCAAATAAAGTATTTTTTTAAACTAACAATCAGTGACATTCATGAATACCCATCCAAAAATACTAAATAAAATATTAACAAATCCATTTCAGTACCACATTAAAAATACGCTGTGACCAAGTCGGGTTTATTTCAGGAATATTAGATAGGTTCAATATAAGAAAATGTATTAATCTATAAGATATTAATAAACCCAGGAAACAAATGATGTGATTACTTCCATAGATGCTGAGAAAGTGTTAGACAAAATTCAAGGCCCATTCATAATTAAAATATTCAGGAAAATAGAAATTGAGAGATACTTTCTTATTACTATAAAGAGAGATATATATGCCTTAGGACAATGCCACCTCAGTAGCAATAAGCACAGCTAGTACCCAGATTTTGATTTCTAAATACCACTCTCCAAGTAGGCAAAAGTTTGAGAAGAAACAAAATATTAGCACAGTCACAAAGAATTTCCATGAAGATATTTAAAATTACAGTGCGGGAAAACAAGTACCACCTTATTGCTTGGTACAAGTAATCAAGGTTAACATTTCCAGTAGCAGCATATTAGCACATCAAGTACCTCCTGATGTATACTGGGGATGAAAAAAGTCATTTCTGTTGTATTCTTGCCATAAAGGCAGAACCTCAAGCTAATCATGAGAAAATATCAGGTTGTGATTGTTAATTGTATTTATCCACTTGCTTGGGCCGTGGGGTGCCCAGATATTTAGTCATACATTATTCTGGGTGTTTCTGTGACAGTGTTTCTAGATGAGATTAGCATTTAAATTGACAGATTGAGTCAATTAAATGGAGGGAAGCAAATTTCCCTCCATAATGTAGGTGACCCTCATTCAATCAGTTAAAGGTCTGTATAGAACAAAAGGTTGACCCTGTCTGAGTGAGAAAGAATTCTCCTGCTTTATGGCCTTCAAACTAGATTATCAGCTCTTCCTTTGAACTGGAACATTAGCTCTTCCTCATTCTACAGCAGCTCCCAGCCTTCAGACTCAAACTGAGAAATCAGCTCTGCAGATTTTAGACTTTCCAGCTTCCATAACTGTATGAGTCCATTTCTTCCAAGAAATCTTTTTGTAGGGGTGTGTGTGTGTATGCACATGCACATCAATGTGCTGTTGGTTCTATTTTTATGTAAAACTTCAACCAATACACAAGTAAACTCATATTAAAAGACATTCAACAAAATAATTTACCAGTACTCCAAAAGTATCAGGATCATGAAAGATAAGAAAAAAGAGAAAATTTTCATAGATTGAATAAAACTAAGGAAACACGCAACTAAATGCAATGCAGTATCCTATATTAGATACTGGGAACAGAAAGAGGGCATTAGAGTGAATACTAATAAAATTCAAATAACATCTATAGTTTAGTTAATAGTATTATACCAATGTCAACTTTCTGATTTTGATCATTGTTACATCATTATACAAAATGTTAAACATTAGAAAAAGTGAAGGCTACACAATAACTTGTTTTGCAACTTTTTTATAAGTTTAGCAATACTTCAAAAGTAAACCTTTAAAATTTATAAATAGGTTTTTTTACTTCTCATCATTTGGTAATAGGTAACAGTCTAACTGGCAGACATTTGTTCTACCTTTCTATATACATTTTAACTAACTGAAAAGGTGTAATTTGGGAGGAGTGTGGCCTGTGTGAGTTGTCTTGACCCTAGAGAGGTATCTGGCAAACCAACACTATAATTGCCATATATAGAAGACAAAGTCCATATAAAGGTAGGCACAGGATCCTTAATAGAGCAAATGCAAAAGGGCAGTGAAACAACACAGAAAGGAAGAAGGGCAAAGAAAGCTTCCCCAAAGAGGAAAAAGAAGTGTGTATTAAAAAGCCTAGGGCTTAGAATGCAGAGGATGGTTTCCCTGGACAGTTCTAGCATAGCATTATAAATTCAAATCCTGCTGGTGCCAAGACAGAAATCTAAATGTATTCCTAGTGAAAGACAATAGGAAATGAGGGGATTTGAGAAGTAGATCATCCACACCTATTTAAAAGTTTTCAAATATTTAGTCTTTAAACTGTGAAGGCATCTGGATTTAGTCTCTGACTCACTAGTTTTCAATCCATGGTAGGCTCTAGAGTTTAAGGGAGAAGGCAAATGGATTTTGAGATATCCGTTCAGCCCAGCATAAGATGAGAATGTAGACCAGGATTACAGACAAAAACCCAGTTTAAAACTAAAAAATTTATATTGTATGAGTTTTGGAAATAAGACCATAGGCCCAGAATATTTTGAAATATGGCTCTTTCCATTGAATTAAAATCTGAATTCAGGAAGGAATGGGTGGAGGTAACTATCAGACTTCTGCAAAATCCTCAAACTTTAACACAGAGGCAGAGCAAGATGGCCTCATAGAAGCCTTTACTAATTGTCCTCCCAGCAATAACACCAAATTGAACAACTATCTACACAAAAAAGCACCTTCATAGGAACCGAAAATTATATGAGTAACCACACATGGTTTTAACTTTCTATCACTGAGAAAGACACTGAAGAGAGTAGGAAAGAAAGTCTTGAATTGCCAATCCCACCCCTCCCCTATCCCCTAACCCCACTCCCATCCTGGGTAGCAGCTGCATGCATGGAGAGAGAATCTGTGTGCTTAGGGGAAGAAGAGTGCAATGATTATGGGAATTTGCATTGTAACTCCGTGCTGCCCTGCCAAAGTGGAAAAGCAACACAGGGCAGAACTCAGCCGGCACACATAGAGGGAGCATTTAGACCAGCCCTAGCCAGAGGGAATCACCAATCCCAGTGGTCAGAATCTGAGTTTTGGCAAGCCTCACTACTGCAAGTCAAGGGCTCTTGGGTCCTAAATAAACTCAAAAGGCAGTCTAAGCCACAAGGACTGTAATTCCTGGGCAAATCCAGATGCTGTGCTGAACTTGGGATCAGTAGACTTAGGGGACATGCAATCTAGTGAGATACTAGCCAAGGTGATCAAGACGTGCTTGCACCACCCCTCCCCCAGCTCCAAGCAACACAGTTCACAGCTCCAGGAGAGAATCCTTCCTTCTACTTGAGGAGAGAGGAAAGGAGATTTCATGAAGAGGACATTGTCTTCTGACTTAGGTACCAGCTAAACCACAGTAGGATAGGGTACCAGGTGGAGTCCTGAGGCCCCCATTTCAAGCCCTAGCTCCCAGATGACATTTCTGGACATACCCTGGCCCAGAAGGAACCTGTTACCTTGAAAGGAAGGACCCAGTCCTGGTAGCATTCAACACCTGCTGAGTAAAGACTCTTTGGGCCCTGAATTATCAGCAGTAGTAACAAGGTAATATATACCGTGGGAGGTAGGTGAGACTCGGAGACTTGCTGGCATCAGGTGTAACTCAACACATTCCAAGCTGTGGTAGAGATGGAGAGAGATTCCTGCTTGAGAAAAGGAGAGGAAAGATAAAAGGGTACTCTGTCTTGCAACTCAGGTACCAGCTCTGCCACAGTGGGGTAGTGAAGCAAGTGGGCTCTGGCACTCCCCAAACCCAGGCCTTGGTCCTTGGATGGCATTTCTGGGCTTAACCCAGGTCAGAGAGGAACCAAGAGCCCTGAAGGCAGATTCCCAAACCACAAGCTAACTGAAGAGCATGTGGCCTTGAGTGAATATTGGTGGTAGCCAGGAGGTACCTGTCATGGGCCTGGGGCAGTGGTGGCCATGCGGAAAGACACCTCTGTTTCTGGAAAGAGGAGGGAAGAGTGGAAAGGACTTTGTCTTGTGACTTGGGTGCAAGCTCACCTGTAATAGAATAGCACCGGGAAGATTAGTAAGGTTTCTGACTCATCTCTGGACCCACCCGGGTCCACTAAGGGGAACGTACTGCCCTTAAGGGAAAGACACAAGCCTAGCTGGCTTCACAACCTGCTCATTATAGAGCCCTAGGGACTTGATCTAACATAGGCAGTAGTCAAGCAATTGACACAACAGGCCTTGGGCGAGACCAAGAGCTGTACTGGCTTTGGGTCTGACCCAGCACAGTACCAGTTGTGGTGGTCACAGAATACTTGAGTTGCCACTCCTCCAGCACCAGACAGCTCAGTACAGAGAGAAAGAGAGAGAGAGAGAGACTTTGTTTAGGGAAAAAGAAGGAAAGAGAACAAGAGTTTCTGACTGGTAATCCAAGGAATCCTCCTGGATCGTATCCAACACTGCCAAGATGGTCATTCTGTGAGTCTACACAAGTCACAGTGTTACAAGGCTTGGGATGCCCTCTAATGCACATATAGCTACAATAACCGAAGACTTAGATAATGACACTCAATTCCCTTTTAATACTTGGAAAGCCTTCCAAAGAAGGATCAGTACAGACAAGCCCAGACTGTGAAGATTACAATAAATACATGACTCTTCAATACCCAGAAATCAATGAACATCCACTAACATCAAGATGATTCAGAGGCGGTGCCCAAAATGGCCAAATAGGAACAGCTCCAGTCTCCATCTCCCAGCCTGAGTGACACAGAAGATGGATAATTTCTGCATTTTCAACTGAAGTACCAGATTTGCCTCTCTGGGGCATGTCAGACAGTCAGTGCTGGTCAGCGGGTGCAGCCCAACCAGTGAGAGCTGAAGCAGGGCGTGGCATCGCCTCACCTGGAAAGCACAGTGGGGAAGGGAATTCCTTTTCCTAGCCAAGGGAAACTGAGACACGCAACACCTGGAAAATCGGGTAACTCTCACCCTAATACTGCACTTTACCAAGGGTCTTAGCAAATGGCACACCAGGAGATTATATCCCACACCCGGCCCGGATGGTCCCATGCCCACGTAGCCTCCCTCATTGCTAGCATAGCAGTCTGAGATCTAACTGCAAGGCGGCAGTGAGGCTGGGGGAGGGGCACCCACCATTTCTGAGGCTTAAGTAGGTAAACGAAGCCCCTGGAAAGCTCGAATTGGGTGGAGCCCACCACAGCTCAAGGAGGCCTGCCTGCCTCTATAGACTCTACCTCTGGGGACAGGGCATAGCTAAACCAAAAGCAGCAGAAACCTCTGCAGATGTAAATGTTCCTGTCTGACAGCTGTGAAGAGAGCAGTGCTTCTCCCAGCACGGAGGTTGAGATCTGAGAATGGACAGACTGCCTGCTCAAGTGGGTCCCTGACCCCTGAGTAGCCTAACTGGAAGACATCTCCCACTAGGTGCAGACAAACACCTCACACCTCACACAGCTGGGTACACCTCTGAGACGAAGCTTCCATAGCAAGAATCAGACAGCAACACTCGCTGTTCAGCAATATTCTATCTTCTGCAGCCTCTGCTGCTGAAACCCAGGCAAATAGGGTCTGGAGTAGACCTCAAGCAAACTGCAACAGACCTGCAGCTGAGGGTCCTGACTGTTAGAAGGAAAACTAACAAACAGAAAGGATACCCACACCAAAACCCCATCAGTACATCACCATCATCAAAGACCAAAGGGAGATAAAACCACAAAGATGGGAAAAAAGCAGTGCAGAAAAGCTGGAAATTCAAAAAATCAGAGTACATCTCCCCCTCCAAAGGAACACAGCTCATCACCAGCAATGGAACAAAGCTGGATGGAAAACGACTTTGATGAGTTGAGAGAAGAAGCCTTCAGTCCATCAAACTTCTCAGAACTAAAGAAGGAACTACATACCCAATGCAAAGAAACTAAAAACCTTGAAAAAAGAATGGAAGAATGAATAACTAGAATAATCAATGCAGACAAGACCGTAAACGAACTGATAGAGATGAAAACCATGACACGAGAACTATGTGACAAATGCACAAGCTTCAGTAACCAACTTGATCAACTGGAAGAAAGAGAATCAGCGATTGATGATCAAATGAATGAAATGAAGCAAGAAGAGAAATGTAGAGAAAAAAGAGTAAAAAGAAATGAACAAAGCCTCTAAGAAATATGGGATTCTGTGAAAAGACCAAATCTACATCTGATTGGTGTGTCTGAAAGTGACGGGGAAAATGGAACCAAGTTGGAAAATGCTCTGCAGGATATCATACAGGAGAACTTCCCCAACCTAGTAAGGCAGGCCAACATTCAAATTCAGGAAATACAGAGAACGCCATAAAGACACTCCTCAAGAAGAGCAACTCCAAGACACATAATTGTCAGGTTCACCAAACTTGAAGTGAAGGAAAAAAGGTTAAGGACAGCCAGAGAGAAAGGTCGGGTTACCCACAAAGGGAAGCCCATCAGACTAACAGCTGATCTCTCAGCAGAAACTCTACAAGCTAGAAGACAGTGGGGGCCAATATTCAACATTCTTAAAGAAAAGAATTTTCAACCCAGAATTTCATATCCAGCCAAACTAAGTTTCATAAGTGAAGGAGAAATAAAATCCTTTACAGACAAGCAAATGCTTAGAGATTTTGTCACCACCAGACCTGCCCTACAAGAGATCCTGAAGGAAGCACTAAACATGGAAAGGAACAACCGGTACCAGCCATTGCAAAAACATGCCAAAATGTAAAGACCGTCGATGCTAGGAAAAAACTGCATCAAATAATGAGCAAAATAACCAGCTAATATCATAATGACAGGATCAAGTTCACACATAACAATATTAACCTTAAATGTAAATGGACTAAATGGTCCAATTAAAAGACACAGACTGGCAAATTGGATAAAGAGTCAAGACCCATCAGTTTGCTATATTCAGGAGACCCATCTCACATGCAGAGACACACAAAGACTCAAAATAAAGGGATCAAAAAGCTTATCCAACATGATCAAGTGGGCTTCATCCCTGGGATGCGAGGCTGGTTCAACATATGCAAATCAATAAACATAATCCAGCATATAAACAGAACCAAAGACAAAAAACACATGATTATCTCAATAGATGCAGAAAAGGCCTTTGACAAAATTCAACAGCTCTTCATGCTAAAAACTCTCAATAGATTCGGTATTGATGGAACATATCTCAAAATAATAAGAGCTATTTATGACAAACCCACAGCCAATATCACACTGAATGGGCAAAATCTGGAAGCATTCCCTTTGAAAACTGGCACAAGACAGGGATGCCCCCTCTCACCACTCCTATTCAATATAGTGTTGGAAGTTCTGGCTAGGGCAATCAGGCAAGAGAAAGAAATCAAGGGTATTCAGTTAGGAAAAGAAGAAGTCAAATTGTCCCTGTTTGCAGATGACATGATTGTATATTTAGAAAACCCCATCATCTCAGCCCAAAATCTCCTTAAGCTGATAAGCAACTTCAGCAAAGTCTCAGGATACAAAAATCAATGTGCAAAAATCACAAGCATTCTTATACACCAGTAACAGACAAACAGGGAGTCAAATCATGAATGAACTCCCATTCACAATAGCTTCAAAGAGAATAAAATACCTAGGAATCCAACTTACAAGGGATGTAAAGGACCTCTTCAAGGAGAACTACAAACCACTGCTTAGTGAAATCAAAGAGGACACAAACAAATGGAAGAACATACCATGCTCATGAATAGGAAGAATCAATATTGTGAAAATGGCCATACTGCCCAAGGTAATTTATAGATTCAATGCCATCCCCATTAAGCTACCAATGACTTTCTTCATAGAATTGGAAAAAACTGCTTTAAAATTCATATAGAACCAAAAAAGACCCCGCATTGCCAAGACAATCCTAAGTCAAAAGAACCAAGCTGGAGGCATCAGGTTACCTGACTTCAAACTATACTACAAGGCTACAGTAACCAAAACAGCATGGTACTGGTACCAAAACAGAGATATAGACCAATGGAACAGAACAGAGCCCTCGGAAATAATACCACACATCTACAGCCATCTGATCTTTGACAAACCTGAGAAAAACAAGAAATGGGGAAAGGATTCCCTATTTAATAAATGGTGCTGGGAAAATTGGCTAGCCATAAGTAGAAAGCTGAAACTGGATCCTTTCCTTACTCCTTATATGAAAATTAATTCATGATGGATTAGAGACTTAAATGTTAGACCTGAAACCATAAAAACCCTAGAAGGAAACCTAGGTAATACCATTCAGGACATAGGCATGGGCAAGGACTTCATGTCTAAAACACCAATAGCAACAGCAACAAAAGCCAAAATTGACAAATGGGATCTAATTAAACTAAAGGGCTTCTGCACAACAAAAGAAACTATCATCAGAGTGAACAGGCAACCTACAGAATGGGAGAAAATTTTTGCAATCTACTCATCTGACGAAGGGCTAATATCCAGAACCTACAAAGAACTCAAACAAATTTACAAGAAATAAACAACCCCATCAAAAAGTGGGCAAGGGATATGAACAGACATTTCTCAAAAGAAGACATGCATACAGCCAACAGACACATGAAAAAATGCTCATTATCACTCACCATCAGAGAAATGCAAATCAAAACCACAATGAGATACCATCTCACATCAGTTAGAATGGCAATCATTAAAAAGTCAGGAAACAACAAGTGCTGGAGAGGATGTGAAGAAATAGGAACACTTTTACACTGTTGGTGGGACTGTAAACTAGTTCAACCATTGTGGAAAACAGTGTGGTGACTCCTCAAGGATCTAGAACTAGAAATACCATTTGACCCAGCCATCCCATTACTGGGTATATACCCAAAGGATTCTAAATCATGCAGCTATAAAGACACATGCACACGTATGTTTATTGTGGCACCTCTCACAATAGCAAAGACTTGGAATCAACCCAAATGTCCATCCGTGACAGACTCAATTAAGAAAATGTGGCACATATACACCATGGAATACTATGCAGCCATAAAAAAGGATGAGTTCGTGTCCTTTGTAGGGACATGGATGCAGCTGGAAACCATCATTCTCAGCAAACTAGTGCAAGAACAGAAAACCAAATATCGTATGTTCTCACTCATAGGCGGGAAATGAACAATGAGATCACTTGGACACAGGAAGAGGAACATCACACACTGGGTCCTATTGTGGGGAGGGGGTAGGGGGGAGGGATAGCATTAGGAGATATACCTAATGTACATGACGAGTTAATGGGTGCAGCACACCAACATGGCACATATATACATATGCAACAAAACTGCACGTTGTGCACATGTACCCTAGAACTTAAAGTATAATAAAAAAAAAAAAAAAAAAAAAGAAGAAGAAGAAGAAGAAGAAATCGTCAAGGGCCCTCAGAGCTCAGCTAATTGAACCCCTCATGTTAGACATAAGCATATGGAGACCCTAACGAGCTAAATGAGTTCTGTCGACTCACATAGCTGCTTGGTCACAGAGCAAAAACTTGAAATCAGAACTCAGCTTTCTGGCATGCGCTCTATGATGCCAAAAATGCTTTGTTACTAACACTAAATGGAAGCTTTTATTACATTTAAGAGCCACACTTTTTTCCTGTTATTTTAGACTTTCAAAAACTTGTCTCTAAAAACATTTATCAAAATATGAATTCCTTGTACATTACGTGCATTAATGATAATTGAACTTTTCTTTGATGATTGTTCTCCCTAAAAGTTGGCATTTTGTAGCCAGGTTATCATGTAGAGTGAGGTAAATGGAAATGTCAAAATTATAGGTGACTAGATAAAACCTGTATTGACCTGAATCAAATTACTGCTTTCAATACATACTAATTATTTTCTTGTGGTTTTTCTTATTTTCCCTAAGGTTAAGGACAAAAATAATTTGAATTAGCTTCTGGTGGCACATAATTTATGCTTTTCTGTATTTATCTTGGGTATCTAAAAAATAGAACAGATTGGCCAGGAGCGGTGGCTCGTGCCTGTAATCCCAACATCTTGGGAGGCCAAGGCAGGTGGATCATGAGGTCTGGAGTTCGAGACCAGCCTGGCCAACATGGTGAAACCCTGTCTTTACTGAAAATACAAAAATTAGCCAGGCATGGTGGCAAAGAGCACCTGTAATCCCAGCTACTTGGGAGGCTGAGGCAGGAGAATCGCTTGAACCCAGGAGACAGAGGTTGCAGTGAGCCAAGATTACACCACTGTACTCCAGTCTGGGAGACAGAGCAAGACTCCATCTTGGAAAAAAAAAAAAAAAAAACAATTTGGACAGATCCTGACATAATGGTTATCCCAATTTTTCAACTCCAGTTTTTTTCATATATTTCAACATAATTCACATTTGATTTAATCCAGCAAGTGTTTTTCAGTTCTTATGATATATGTTTGGGGAGAAGAAGAGAGAGATTGAAATAAACCAAGGTACAGGTGTTCTCTTTTATAATCTTTCCTTTCTTTTTCACCCTACTGATACAGAATTTCTAAATTGTGCTTTTGGTTTTTTTTGTTGTTGTTATTACCCTTGAATCTTAAAATACTGTCATCTTCCTGACAAAGACGTTAATATGTTTCTGGACTATGACCCTTTCCCTCTTTTTTAAAAATATAAATCTCTTTCCTTCCAGATTAATTTATTCTTATTGAAATATCATCTTGAATAGTTCTTCTAATAATGGCTCATAGGTAGCAAATGCACTCTTAGTCTTTACAGGTCTGTAAATGTCTTTATTTCTCCCTCTCTATTGAATGATAATGCAGCTAGATATTGAATCTCAGACTAACATTTATGTTCTCCTCAGACATGTGAAGATATTACTACACTGTCCTCTGGCATCTTCTATTGTTGTATCTTATTAGTCTAATTTTCATTTTTTGAAGTAATCTGTTTTTCTCACTGACAGCTGTTAAGATTTTCAATTTATCTACATCTGCGGCTTCATTACAATGTCCATAGATTTGAGGGTTTTTTTATTTATTCTGCTTAGATCTCAAAAAGCACTTTTATCCGAGAACACTGACTTTTTTTTATACTGATACGTTTTCAGCTATTTTCTTTTCATATTTTTTCTGCCATTCCCTCTAGTGTCTTATTTTGAAAGCCAATTAAGCATATATTAAAGTCTCTCAATTATGCCTCCACATCCCTTATCTACTCTTTCATATTTTTAAAAAATCTTTCTATATCATGGTGCTATGTTCTGGGTACATTCTTCAATGCTATCTTCTAATTAGCCAATTATTTTTCAACTGTATCCAGTCTTGAGTTTATACTAAATGTTGGGGTTTTTTATTTGAATGATTAATTTTTTCATTCGTGAAATTTCAAAGTGGTTCTTCTTCACATCTACATGGTCTTTTTTCATTTCTGCCCAATCATGTTCATTATTTATCTGCTTTGTTTTTAAACGTTATGCTTTCTTTTATCTTGTTGGAGCTCCTAAATAAAAACTCTTTTAGACAATACTTTGTTTTTTTACAAGCAGGGTGAGTTTATTTTCTATTTGATAATTTTCATGACTGTCATAACATTTATTTTCTGTGAGTGAGTTGAAACTTTGGTTCGGAGACTCATCTTGCATATGAGTATTTTTCCTCACTCTGTATGTTTACCTACCTCTGACTAGATGTCTGCTTATTGCTTCCGTCAATTCTTCAAAGGACCCTCGGGTAATCCAATAAGATTCCTGATCCATGAAGAGGGCTATCATTGACAGGGTCACTGAGCTAGTCAGTGGCTTATCTCAAATCCTAGCTACTAGGCTGTATCAGGGATCTTTTGCTCCCCTAAGCACTCATTTATAGCTTTTGTGGACATTTTTACCCCAAAAGAATTGAACAGCTAGCTAACTCTCTCTACCCGTGGCCCTGGAGTTCAGAACTATACTCTGCACACCACCTTTTATTTCTGTTCAATTTTGAGGCCAAGGTGGTGTTGATTTCAACATGGCTATAATGATAATAATAATAACAATAATAATAATAATTTCCATCTAACAAATATTTCCACTTTTCCTTTCAGGCACTTGATAAGATTTTACTACTCTACCTTAGACATGGCCTTGTGATTTGCTTTGGTAAATAACATCTGAGTGGATGTGGCATGCGTCTCCTTTAGGTAGAAACTGTAAAGAGCTAGTATATGATTCATCATGCCCTCTTCCCTCTGCCATAGCAACTAGCAATGCTCCAAGTAGTAGTCCTACCATCCCCCTGGATGTCAAGGTGAGGAGATCATGGAGCAAAGCCCTAAATCAACACACAATGGGAATATAGTGTGAATAACAAATAAATCTTTCTGTTTTAAGCCAGTGAGGTTTTGGTGTTGTTTTCTATAGCAGTCTAACCTAGACCACCCAGACTGATGTATTTATGTCTTTTAAAAGTTTTTTCTTTTTAAATGTTAATATGTCACCGCTATGTGTTTTTAGCTAAGAGAAATTTCAACGCATGAGTTTACAATGAAGCCTTGCTCTAAATCCAATCTATGTCCTCAAGGAACTTTAAATAGTGTGATATGAAACAAAATAAATATGCATAAAATATTAAATGAACAATGCAAGTATGTGTTTATGTGTCAAAGTATGTGGTTTTAGTAATAAGTGCTATAAACTGCTAACTTGAATATACTCAAGTTCTTCTTCACTTGTTACCATTCTAAATGTATTTCTTATACTTGGAAAAGCCTTTCAATCTCTCTTTTTCTTTTCTGTAAAATCTATTATTAGTAAATTTATCACTTTTGTAATTACTCAGAAAATTCCACTGTACTTTTTTCTAAAAGTCTCTAGTCAGGAACTTCAGTGGATAAAGCTGCAAACAGGCAAATTTCCCTCTTTTCCTTTCTTTGTTCCTTTCTTTCTCTGTTTCCTTTCTTTGTTCTTTTCTCTGTAGCATCGGGTTGCAGTTGCAGACAAAATAGAACGAAATGGGAAATTCCTCATTTGGCCCCTGAAGACAATTCTTTTTTTCTTTATAAGTTCCTTTCTTTCCAGTGGTGGAGAGCAATAGATTTAACAGGGGTTTTTTCCTCTGTGTTTTATAAACAATACTCAGAGTAACAGCTAGAAGCCAGGGACCTAATCAAGTACTAGATATACAGTGATTCTGCTTACAACTAAATTGACAAGATGAAGAAATTACAGAGGAATTATGCCAAAATCACCCAGGAATCTTGAACTTCCCACTTCCATCTATAAATGTGGGATTCCTTCCTCCACTGATTCCTCATATCCCTTCTTCTAATTCAACACTCATCTGAATCTTTTTAGACCATGCAAAAAAGTACATTCTCTATATGAGCATAGCTATATAACTTGGTACACAGACCTAAGATAGACAAAGGTATTGCCAATTTTAAAAGCATAACCTAAATAATATTACACTTTATACTTTTGTCTTAATTAGTATCCTATTAAGTTTATTACATTTAATATTCTGTAGAGAAAAATAATATTATTTTTCTATTTAATCTCTCACTTTTACATTTCCATGAGTCTCCATGTTTTCTATGGTTCCTCTGGAGAACAAGATAGTATGTCATAATTCACTTTTTGACTAGGAATATCCCATTTTCCATATAAATGATTCAGAAAGATTTCTGAGGCAGGATGAAATGTACTTTTGAAATGTACACCAGAAGGGCCTTTCCTTAACTCGATCATGGACTTTTAGTGCAGAAAAGGACCCCAAAAATTATCTAGTCCAATGTTTCTCTAAGTGTGTTATGCATTCTGCTAGTGGTATAAATTGCAAACTGTGTAAGTGATGATAATACAATCACGGAAACATCATTCTTGATATGATTTTCACTGTTGGTCCCCAAATGTATCTCCTTTAACTTGGTTTTTATTTATTCATTTCAGGGTTACATTTATTACAAGCGGACTGCTTTTGTGTTTGTTATTTTAAGTTTCCTTTTCAAATATATATATTTTTATGAGTCAGTTGAGACAACGAAATATGGTAGGTTAAAAAGTGGACAGTTAGTATATAAAAGTGCCTTGAAGGGGGTACATAAATGACCAAAGTTTGTGAAACAATGATTCTAGTCTTCTCATTTGATATATGAGAACCAGGGAGATGAGTTGATTTGTTCAAAATCATCCAGCTTCAGAGCTGCATCCAGACCTCCTACTCCTAGTCCTATTCCTTGTTCCTGTCTATCCTACTGCCTCCTTAATGCTCCCACCTCTCTTAACAAGAATATTCATTCCTATGTACACAGTAGGACAAAGTGAAATCTTATGAATTAGAAATGCTGCAAAATTAAGTGAGCATATTAAAAGTTTCTTCTTTTACCAAACTGGCTGTCCTTTTTCATCAGAGGTAAGAAAATTAAGTTGCTGTCCTTCACTTGCCCAGAAATGATCATTATGTCATTTCTTGTTGGGTACACTGAGCCAGAACTGCAGAGATAATAGGTTATTATAGGAAAATTTGGCTTTGACATTTGTATGATAAATCTGGAGTCAATTAGATGAAAAATACTCCATTAGATAAAGTGATTGTACCAATTACTGTGAAGATGGCCCACTGCTAATAATATAATTGAAATTTAGAGAGAGGAAGGCTCAACCCTACAGAAACTGACTACATCAGGGACAGTAATACAATCATGTAAACATTTGTGCTTTTAGCTATTTTCACTTGCTTTCTGAATTCTCCTAATCAAATGTCATTTTCAAGTATATATTAAAATCCCACCCTGTAATTAGCTCCAAGATGTGGTAGTACTTTGCCATAAAGTATAAAATATAATGAAACAGCTACACATCTCTTCATTCTAATGCAAGACATGTAGACACGTAACATTGGCAGCCCAAATATGATATTTTTGAGATAAAAAATCAAGCCTGCAGCTAGGTAAATAATGATTGTTTTTTAGTTCATCCTAGAAGGAGGATGTTTTAGACTCACTAACTGGGGAAAAAGAAATTCACCCACATAGTGTGCTCTCTACAGCTGTGAAGTAGCTGTCAGGGTCCAGCTGCCAAGGTACTTCAATCTCAATTGAACAAAACGAAAACAAGTATGTTCTAAGAAACGATCCTGCAAAAGGATGGCCCAGTCTTGCATTCTTTTTCATCTTCAATGATTTCGTGGCCCATATGAATTTAAAATGTAAAATGAAATATTTATCAACAATCAAAAACAGACATGTCCAACTGCGTTATCTGAATTCAATGTTTCTTTCATCTCAGAAAATAGAAGGCTCCTCAGAAGTGCATTCACCTGCGTCAGTAAAACATCCTTTCAGAGGATACGCTATGAAATTTTAACCCCATCATCTCACAGGGGCTTACCTAGGGAAAGTTACTTTAAATTCAAGTGAGAATTAAACACAAGGTGCCCTCTATCTTATCCAGAATTTAAAATTCTTTTTAATTAGTACTGTAAAATATAATAGCAATAGCTACCATTTTAAGCCCTATTGTATGCCATAGACAGTCATATATGGTTTGTTATCGGGGACCATGCCGGGGGTGGTGGAGAATGAACAGACACAAGAGACAAAGACAAACAGAGAACATGGCGGCCGCGCCTAGAGCCTCCACCTCACTTTATTTATACTCCATAAATCCCACGTCAGCAAAAATAACACAATGCAAAACAAACTTTCTGCACCCAGATATAACCTTCTGCTTAGTTCCTCGTCTCTAAGTTCTTTCTTATTTTGTCTGCCTTCTTGGCGCCTACTAGAGTTCATTAAAAGTTCAACTAGAGATACTGTCCTTGACTACTGGAGTTCATTGAAAGTGCAGCTAGCTAGAGATACTGTCCTTGAGCCTTATCCATTCTTAGCATATTATTTTCAATGGCCCCTGCAGTTTGTAACCTTTCACTTATTTTATCTTTACAAAAGCCCTGAAGAGTAGTTGTTAATATTTACCACTTCATAAATGAGAACAATGAGGTTTAAATATGTGAATAAATTATCAGCTACTAAGGGGTGGAAGCTGCATTTGGACTGAGATCTGTCTTTTAAATACTGTCTTCCCACTACCATGAGGCCCCCTTCCATTCATTTTCAAAGCTTTTTATTTCTTTATTCTCTGCCTATATGCCTAGAAATACTTCATGATTCTTAACTGCTAACAGGGTTCTATTTACATCCTATTGGTCCTGGAATCTTTTGATGGTATAAAGGTGGATGTTTGGTCCTAATATTTCAATGCCCTTTTTCTCCTGTCTCTTTCCCACCCCATGCTGCTCTTTGCCATTTCCACATTTTGATACCTCATATAAAAGTTTGATTCCATCTGCTATCTGGATCCCCTGGCCATGCTTGAGTCATTTCTGCAAGGATCAGGAAGATTCTCATGAACACCTGGTTCCTGGTAGTCTCCAGAAACACCTTGTCTCTCATTCCTTAACACTATATCTGGACTTACATAAGCAATTATTCTAGCTAGTTCTCCCCATCTCCATATTACATTGACTAGTATATTCAATCAAACAAATACAATCTATTTGACCTAAACTCTAAAATGAACTGAAAATTAAGACTGTCCTTGAAGCTACCTAGCAAATGCATAGGTATTCTTTGTGGTTGTCAGATTCTGTCCTATTCAATGTCTTTCAGAAGCTTCCCTAAAATCTAGACAAATAGGATATAGGCACAAATAATAGAGAAATTTGTTGCTTTCTTAACATATTTAGGTTGAAAAGTCTCCCTCTTTTGCTCTCCAGTACACTCTTTCTCTATAGAGTATGGTGCATGCGTGTGCACACATGCGTATGCACACACACACACACACACACACACACACACACATACACAGAGTCTGAGGTGGGGCTAAGCAGAGTTGAAAAGACTCAGACTACTATGGCTGCAGTTTTAAAGTTGTTTTCCTCCCTGAAAGCACAGCAATGAAAACATCCATTTTCTCTGTCTTTCCACCACTGTTTTCATAGGTCATTTGTGTGTGAGTGAATTGGTCACACTACTTATATCCATAAAAACAAAGGGTATGGCTGGGGGGTTTATGTTAATAATTATAGTGATAAAATTGGTAGCACCTAAAATAGAGTATACACTAGTCTTAACCCTTTAATTGTTTTTAACAGATGAACTCCATAATGAAGCAAGTATCCTATTTAACATAGACCATCAATAAGTGTTAAGAAATGCACCCTGTCTTTGCCAGAAATACATTCTCTGTTGGGCATATTTTCTGGCTTAATCCTTATGAACCCATAGAAAGATCTGTGTCATTCCTATCGCAAAGTTTAAAAGCCAGAACACAGAAAATCACAATTCAGGTCTATCTTCAAAGCCCATACTCAGTTTCACCTCAATCTTTTGCTTCCTAATAAATTTCTTCCTAATAAATTTCTTCCTTTTGTGATATTGCTCATCGGTCAATATATTGTTTTGCCTAGGTGGTAGTGATGAGCTCTTCTTTTATCTTTGTCACATTGTTAATGAGCTAGGATAACTTGCCTTACATGTGTCACAGGCAGTTGCCATACAGAATTTCAATTTTTCAACCGGCTTGTGCTGTGTTTTTAAAACCCAAAGCAAATGTCATAGTGTGCACTGCCAATGGGCTCCTCTTTGTTAGCAACATCAAAAGAAGTCCATTTCCCTCCAAGGATAGGAGCCTCTTCTCTTTTATTCAATAAAGCACACAAGACAGCAAAGCCTCGGTAGCACTATTTATGGAAATCATTTATGATTGCACTTGGACTTTCGAGCAGTCACTGGCTCCATTCACCACCTCCAGGAATCCTGCTGGCCTGATGCACTCACATTCCATGCATTCAGGCTTTATTTTTATTGTCCGACTGATATCCTATCACTGTTGCTGTAATAAAAAGTTTTATTTCAGAACCAAACAATTATTTGCTAGAATATGTGGAAGCTGGAAAATTGGTTTGTACTTCATGGAGCAGTGAGAACACAAGAAAATCTGCTCTCTGGCTGCTCCATTGATTCTTGGTCGTAGAAAGAAACGGATAAGAATTAAAATGCCCTCCATCCAGAGAATTGTTCAAACAGGTTTTGATTAAGCATGGAATCTTTTCCGAAGGGTTGCTAAAATAATAAGCCTGGTGTTAAGTCAAGGAAGCAGTCAGAAAAATTAACACGTAAGACCAAATATTCAATTGCAGAGACCTATATTTGTACCTGCTATGAACACAGAGGGAAAAAGAAGAACAATTCCCTTATTGCTCACTTTTATAACAACTTACTAGATATTTCTACTTGAGTTCAGTCATTCAATATGTAATTCATTAATTGTCTTCTATGTAATATTAACTCTGCTTGGGAGTAGTAGACTAGGAAGTTCCCAGTCCTCTGAAGGAGAAAGACAAGTAAACAAGCCATTGTAACATAGGGTGATGAATATTCTGGTGGAGGTTTAATTAGAACTTTATTGGATCCCACAGGAGGCACATTTAAACCTAGCTGGGAAGTAGGGGCATGGAAGATTTTCTCATACATCCTAAACTGAGTCTTGAAAGACATGCAGAGGGTACGGTGGCTCACACCTATAATCACAGCACTTTGGGAGGCCGAGGTGGGAGATCACCTGAGGTCAGGAGTTCGAGACCAACCTGGCCAACATGACAAAAACCCATCTCTACTAAAAATACAAAAATTAGCCAGGTGTGGTGGCACGCACCTGTAATCCCAGCTACTAGGGAGGCTGTGGCAGGAGAATCGCTTGAACCTGGGAGGCAGAGGTTGCCTGCAGTGAGCCGAGATCACACTACTGCACTCCAGCCTGGGAGACGGAGCAAGATTCCATCTCAAAAAAAAAGAAAAAAGAAAGAAAGAAAGAAAGACATGCAGAAATGAGCTAGCAACGAGCGGAGGAAAGGACAAAGGCAACAGCCCAGAGAAGAAGAGATAGTGTGGTGTTTGGGAAACTACAAATGTTTCAGCATAACCAACAAAACTACATGGAGCCACCCAGATGTCCTACCATCACATTGTTCACATATTTAAAAGTAAATTTATTGCCCTTCCTAAACCTCAAACTTTCCATTCTTGAATTGACACCAAGCTCAATACCTTGGGTTCTTTCTTAACTTTTTATTTTGCCTCACTGTCCCATGTAATCACCAAATTCTATCTCTTCCAATACCATATCATGTTTGGTCTTAATCTCTTCCTTTTTAATCTCATTACCAATATACTAGTCCAAGCCTTAGACCTTATTCCTAGACTTTGGCAATTGCTCTCTTCTCTTTCTATTCCCCCAACACATTCCACTAACTGCCATTAGGCTGAATTTCTTGATCTCGATCACATTGCTGTCTCCTCAAAACTCTTTAATGCATGTATAAGATCAAGTCCATTCTCCTAGCCAAACAGGTAAGTGATCCTTAACCCAACCCCTACTGCTTTTCTAATCAGAGCTCTTATTATGCATTTACGGAACTCTTCCCTTTGGTCAAATGGGTCTGCTCCCTCATTATATCTTCCCTACCCTAAATTCCTTGTTTCCATCATAGACCACGTTTTAAAATTCCCTATTGAATCCTGCATATTCTTAAACTACCTCACTCATTCCTTCCATGCAGCCTTATCAAACCAAACCTTAGTTCTTTCTCCAACCTAAGAACCAAGATATTTTGATGTTTTAAGAACAAGTTTAGTAAAGAAAGGAAAGTGAATGTTTATTGAGAACCTACTAAATACCAAGTTATTTAAAACTCTGTGCGTTAAGTGTTAGATTAAAAATAAGGTGGGGGTGGGGGGAGGGATAGCATTAGGAGATATACATAATGTAAATGACGAGTTAATGGGTGCAGCACACCAATATGACACATGTATACATATGTAACAAACCTGCACGTTGTGCACATGTACCCTAGAACTTAAAGTATAAAAAATAAAAATAAAAATAATAAGGTAAACTGAAGTTAAAAGAGGCTAAGTAACTTGGCTGCGAGCACACAGCTAATGTATTTGAACGCAGGTCACTACGATACAGGATTTTTTTGTTTCTTGGTTCAGCTAAATCCAGATTCTTGTTTTACAACCACGAAAAACTAGGCACATGGGCACATTGAAAGGTGAGCAGAATTTATTAAAAGAAAGCTCTCAGCAAATAAAGGGGGTCCTGACAACAGGTTGCCACCTCTCAGATAAAATACCACACACGAGCTGAAGAAGCCAAGCCCCTTCCCCCTGCATAAGGCAGATATAATTTATGAAAATGAAGTGAGTCAACAAATATAAGCATCTTATTCGTCTATGACATGTGAAAACATGTGAAGTATTGTGGTTGTTATGTCAAATGAACCATGATAGAGCAGTGAAGCATCCACTTATATTCCGTGTAACTAAAGACTGTCATGAGCCTCCTAAGAAAAACTTTGGTCTTGGTCTTATGTGGTGACCCTTCAACAGCATTTAAACAGACATTTCCCATGCCCTAGAAGTGAATCATTTTCAAGCTCATAATATAGAACCAAAAGTAGATTCAAAGGTCACCCAGTCACCCATGAGGTGTGTGATGGTAACAGCATTTTTAGTTCCTTCTTTTTTTTTTAATTTTTTTAATTTTTTTTTTATTATACTTTAAGTTCTAGAGTACATGCGCATAACGTGCAGGTTTGTTACATATGTATACTTATGCCATGTTGGTGTGCTGCACCCATCAACTCGTCAGCACCCATCAATTCATCATTTATATCGTGTATAACTCCCCAATACAATCCCTCCCTCCTCCCCCCTCCCCATAATAGGCCCCAGTGTGTGATGTTCCCCTTCCCGAGTCCAAGTGATCTCATTGTTCAGTTCCCACCTATGAGTGAGAACATGCGGTGTTTGGTTTTCTCTTCTTGTGATAGTTTGCTAAGAATGATGGTTTCCAGCTGCATCCATGTCCCTACAAAGGACGCAAACTCATCCTTTTTATGGCTGCATAGTATTCCATGGTGTATATGTGCCACATTTTCTTAATCCAGTCTGTCACAGATGGACATTTGGGTTGATTCCAAGTCTTTGCTATTGTGAATAGTGCCGCAATAAACATACGTGTGCATGTGTCTTTATAGCAGCATGATTTATAATCCTTTGGGTATATACCCAGTAGTGGGATGGCTGGGTCATATGGTACATCTAGTTCTAGATCCCTGAGGAATTGCCATACTGTTTTCCATAATGGTTGAACTAGTTTTCAATCCCACCAACAGTGTAAAAGTGTTCCTATTTCTCCACATCCTCTCCAACACCTGTTGTTTCCTGACTTCTTAATGATTGCCATTCTAACTGGTGTGAGATGGTATCTCATTGTGGTTTTGATTTGCATTTCTCTGATGGCTAGTGATGATGAGCATTTTTTCATGTGTCTGTTGGCTGTATGAATGTCTTCTTTTGAGAAATGTCTGTTCATATCCTTTGCCCACTTTTTGATGGGGTTGTTTGTTTTTTTCTTGTATATTTGTTTGAGTTCTTTGTAGATTCTGGATATTAGCCCTTTGTCAGATGGGTAGGTTGCAAAAATTTTCTCCCATTCTGTAGGTTGCCTGTTCACTCTGATGGTAGTTTCTTCTGAATGATCAGACCCAAGTTGGGTTGTTGTCTATAGGTGGCCCAGACTGGCATTTTTCTCTCTCTGCATCCTTCCTTCCAAAAAGCACTGGAGCACATAATTACTTGAATTTCACACAAATGGCCAACTGTCTCAAATAACAGGGAGGTGAGGCTAATTTAATTCTGAGAGCACAATTGCAATGCCTGTCATTGAAAACATATCCGTTTCACTTATTTTTGTTTGATTCAAACACATTTTTAAAAGTTAAAATAAGTCTGATTTACTTATTTAAGAAATTCTCTTTACTGATAAGCCAATATTTGTATTGTATATTAGATTTGTCCTGAGCCACTGTGTTAAAATAGAATCAGACCAGATATAATGAGAACGAATAAATTTAAAGGACAGCCTTGCATATGTTTCTTTAGGACTGAAACATGTCATTGTTAATTCTAAGGATCAAGTAGAGAAGACGAGAGCAATATTTAGGAAATACTTTCACCACAATCATGAGGAAGGTCTCTAGGCTATTTAATAAATGTTTAATAAATCCTCTGAGCTGACATGTGCATAAGGTAAAATGCTGAAAAATGAATCAGCTTCTCCACAGCTCACATCCTCTAGCTACAGAAATATTCTAATGCCAACACTTAAGCTATTAAAAATAGTGAAATAAATTCTTACTCTAAAAGGAATCTTGGCGACACTCTACATAATCTGTTGACACCAAATGGCAATGGGCCTTCCCCAGGCATTTATTTTTTATCATCCTTTGTCCTACGTTACCCTGGAAGAAAATATTAACAACTGAAAAACTTCATTGGTCTCTGACCTTAAAAAATTCCAGTTATATGATTTTATCTTTAAAGAGAGGGATTAAAATCCCTGACTCTGAAGACAGGCATCCCTCAATTCAAATCACAACTCATTAGCTACAGAACATGGCACAAGTTCATTGGGTTCTCTAATTCTGATACCTGTTGTATAAATACAAGTGGGGATAATATACCTACCTCACAAGGGTGTTGGGAGCATAGTATTGTGGTTAAAGGTATGGTTTCTGAAGCCAGTCTATCTGGATTTCCATCCTGGTTCACCACTTACTGTGTAACCTCAGACAAGTTACACAACCTTTCTATACCTCAATGCTGCCATTTTTAAAATGAGCCTCCTGGGATTGATGAATTATTAAGTAAGATAATGCATATAAGTACGGTTGCCAGATTTAGGAAATAAAACTGCAAGACACTCAATCAAATTTGAATTTCAGATGAAAAACAGTTTCTTGTTTCACAAGTATACCAAAATTATTTGTTTTTATCAGAAATTCAAATGTAACTAGGCATCCTGTCTTTCACCTATTTTATATATAATGTACTTAAGAAAATGTTAGGCCTGGCAAGGTGGCTCACTCGCCTGTAATCCCAGCACTTTGGGAGGTCAAGGTGGGTGGACTGCTTGAGACCGAGAGTTCCAGATCAGCCTGGGAAACATAGCAAGACCCCGGCTCTACAGAAAATACAAAAATTAGCTAGGTGTGGTGGCATATGCCTGTGGTCCCAGGTACTTGGGAGGCTGAAGTGGGAGCATTGCTTGAGCTCGGGAGGTGCAGGTTGTACTGAGTCGAGGCTGTGCCACTGCACTCCAGCCTGGGTGACAAAGCAAGACTCTGTCTCAAAAAACACTAAAAAGAAAAAAGGAAAGAAGGAAAGAGAGAGAGAAAAAGAAAAGAAAAGAAAAGAAAAGAAAAGAAAGAATGGGAAAAGAAAGAGAAAGAAAGAAATAAAAAGATAAAGAAAGAAGAAAAGAACGGAAAGAAAGAAAGAAAGAAGGAGAAGGGAGGGAGGAGGAGGGAGGGGAGGGAGGAGGGGGGGGCGAGGGCGTGGAGAGAGAGGAGAAAAGAAAGTAAGAGAGAGAGAGAGGAGGGATGAGAGCAGAGAAAGAAAGAAAGAAAGAAGCAAGAACGAAAGAAGAAGAGAAGAAAGAGAAAAGAAAAGAATAAAAGAACAAAGGAAGCAGAAGAAGAAAGAAAGAAAGAAAGAAAAAAAAAAGCGAAGAAAAGAAGAAAGAAGAAAGCAGGCGAAGAAGGAAGGAAGGAATGAAGGAAGGAACGGAAGGAAGGAAGGAAGGAAGGAAGGAGAGGGAGGGGGAGGGAGGGGTGGGAGGGAGGGCAGGAAGGAAGGAAGAAGGAAGGAAGGCAGGAAGGAAACAAGACAGAAAGAAAGAGAAAAGAGAAAGAGAGGGAGGAAGGATGGAATTAGGATGGAAGGAAGGGAGGGAGGAGGGAGGAGGAATGAAGGAAGGAAAGAAGGGAGGGAGGGAGGGATGGGGGAGAGGAGAGAGAGAAAGAGAGAGAAAGAAAGAAAGAAAGAAAGAAAGAAAGAAAGAAGAAAGCAAAGAAAGAAAGAAAGAAAGCAAGAAAGAGAGACAGAGAGAGAGAGAGAGAGAGGAAGGATAGGAAGGAAAGGAAGGGGAGAGAGAGAGAGAAAAAAGAAAGAAAGAGAGAGAGAAAAGAAAGAAAGAAAGAAAGGACAGACAGAAGAAGAAGAAAGAAAGAAAGAAAGCACGAAAGAAAGAAAGAAAGGATGAACGAACGAAGAAAGAAAGAGAAAAGAAAAAAGAAAGAAAGAGGGGAAGGAAGGAAGGAAGAATGAAGGTAAAAAAGCTAGAAAGAAAACGGAAGAGAGGGAGAATGATGGAATTAAGGACGGAAGGAAGGAAGGGAGGAGGGAGGGAGAGGAAGGAAGGAAGCGGAAAGAAGGGAGGGAGGGAGGGAGGGAAGTGAAGGAAGGAAAAGGAAGTTCGGAGACCGAGAGAGAGAAAAGAAGAAGAAAGAAAGAGAGAGAGAGAGAGAGAGGAGGATAAGAAAGAAAGAAAGAACGAAAGAAAGAAAGACAGTAAAGCAAAGAAAGAAAGAAAGAAAAGAAACAATAAAGAAAGCGAGGCGACGGAAGGACTGAAGGAAGGAAGGAACGGAAGAGGAAGAAAGGAAGAAGAAGGACGGATAGGAAGGAAGGACGGAAGGAAGGAGAAAGGAAAGAGAAAAAGAGAAAAGTAGGGAGGAAGGATGGAATTAAGCTGACGAAGGAGGACGGGAGGGAGAGCAGGGAGGGAGGAGGGAGGAAGGAAGAAGGAGGAAAAAAGGGTAGGGGAGGGCGGGAAGGAAGGAAGGAAGGAGGAAGGGGAGAGAGAGAGAGAAAGAGAGAGAGAGAAGAAAGAAAGAAAGAAAGAAAAGCAAAAAAAAGAAAAAAAGAAAGAAAGAATGACGGAAAGAGAAGAAGAAGAAAGAAAGAAGATAAGAAGAATGGAAGGCATGAGGAGGAAGGAAGGAAGGAAGGAAGGAAGGAAGGAAAGGAAGGAAGGAAAGGAAGAAGGAAGAAGAAAGAAAGAAGGAAAGAAAGAAAGGGAAAAGAAAAAGAAAGACAGGGAAGGAAGAAAGGAAGGAAGGAAGGAAGGAAGGAAGGAAGGAAAAAGAAAGAGAAAAAGAGAAAGAGAGGGAGGAAGGATGGAATTAAGGACGGAAGGAAAGAAGGAAGGAAGGGAGGGAGGGAGGGAGGGAGGGAGGGAGGGAGGAAGGAAGGGAGGAAAAGGAAAAGAAAATGTTAGTGCATACTGAGTAATCAATATGTGACCTGGTATTTAAATTCATGAACACAGGGCTTAGCATACACTAACTTCTCAGTAAATAAGAAGCACTGATAGAAATTCACTATTGGCTCTGCCTCTGTTTTAGTCTGGGCTGCCAGCAGGCACAGAGCTGGGTTCAAATATAAATTTTAGGGCAGGCACAGTGGCTCACGCCTGTAATCCCAGCACTTTGGGAAGCTGAGGCAGACGGATAGCTTGAATTCAGGAGTTTAAGACCAGCCTGGGATGGTGGTGAAACCATGGTGAAACACCATCTCTAGCAAAAATACAAAAAAAAAAAAAAAAAACTAGCAAGGCACGGTGGCCTGTGCCTGTGGTCCCAGCTGCTCCAGAGGCTGAGACAGGAAGATGGCTTGAGCACAGGAGGCAGAGATTGCACTGAGGTGAGATTGCGCCACTGCACTCTAGCCTGGGTGACAGAGTGAGACCCCCATCTTAAAATAGAAAAAATAACAAAAATTAAAAACAAAACCCAAGCAAATATAAATTTTAAATACACTTTGGTGCAATAACACTGTCCCTCCATTCACATTGACATAATCAGGCCTCGCTCATCCAAGCACTTATTTATTCAATAAATGCCAACCATTCATTGTTATAACCACACATAGTTATTATGTGTTAGACGCAGAAACTGGTTCTAAAAGCGTGAGGAAACTAAGAAAGAGAAAGGTAGGGAGTGTTCCCACAAGAAGCAAGAGGTTACCAAGTTTCCTCCCACATCTCCAAAATCATTGTTAGGATTACATAAGATATCACAGGTAAATTACTTTGCACCCTGCCAGGTACCTGCTACATGTTCAGAAAATGGAATTGCCATTCTTATTGTTATTTATATTATTTTTCTCGATCTTAGCAGATAAAACTAAACCAGCTTGTATATCTTACATATACCTATTTTCTGTTTACCTGTTTTCTTTAAGAAAACCAATTCTTATATCTTACTGAGCAAGAACTATCTTCTTTGTGACATGGTTAATTTTATAACAGATGCTAGTTATGTAAATATTATGCAAGAGTGTGCATTGTATTGGGATAATCCAATATGCCTTTCAAAGGATAATCAAAATTCTTTCTACAATACCACCAAATGATTCTAGGTATCTAAAGGTATACTCACAAATACAGTATCTCACACAGCATTTCATGGATAGATGCCATCAGAAGACTTTTAACTTCATTGGGAAGCCAGAAATTGATTACCTGTTTATCAGCTGAAGTTTTCTATAAGTTTCCCAAGTTTCTCTTACTACGAAATTGCTTAAGATGGCAAAACATAAGAACCTTGTCACCCATGATCTATGGTCTTCATCTGTATAGAAATTTCCAAATGAATAGGGCAAGTGAAATTTAACAACATAGTCATACATTGTAGATGTTGGACAATTCTTGAAACAAGATTTAAAGACATGTTCATAGTCACCCAGTCACCGCATAGTTGCACAGGTAACATTCAACGAGCTGTCCATAGTCACACAGCTAAGAAGTGGCAGAATCCAGCTTCTGAACTCCAAGAGCAGATACCTTTCAGTTTTGTGGCTTTAGTGTCTGTTGCAATGGAGTGTGGTGAAGACAAGAACTGCCTGTACGGTAGAAATTTAAGTTCTAGTAACCATCACCACTCGGTGGAGAATAGAACTATTCTGTTCTCCTGGAGAACAGAACTATTAAAATTGTTGTTTGAATAAACTGGCTTTAAAAATGCAACCATGTCTTCCAATCCCAGGAAATCCTATCTGGATCTCAGCACTGTTGGACCTGGAGTTTTCAGAGTGAGAGAAAACAATTTTGCATTTCAAGATGGATGCTGAAATATATTTTCTTCTTAAAAAGCTTGACAACACTGATGAGCCCTTATGGTCAGCCAGGGAAAGGCAACAACCTACCTACAGTTTGAGGGAATTCTTGAACTAGTGAATTTATTCCAAATGTAGGAGATTCATAACAAGATGTTAAAAAATCTATTTAATGCAGAAAATGTTTGACTTTACCATAGGCAAAGTACATTGTTCAAGAGATTATTGTGATTTAATTGAGTGTTGCTCCTTCTGGATAGGTTAGAGGAAAAACACCAGTCTAGATACATGAATCAGGACCCCTTTCTAGTAACAGAAACATGAAGAGTAAGGAGAAAGGATGGTGTCAGAACTGTCTAAGGAGCCAGACAGCCAACAGGGGGACCTCTTATGAACGGGACCAGCTAAAAGGCTAAGAAAAATGATACCCAGCATGATGCACTGTAATCTCCTCATGGTGTCCTCAAGCCTTCAGTAAAGCATTATTAAAAACAAAATGGGCCCTCTTAGGATACAAAATGCATGAAAAGGCTGTAGCAAAAGAGAATGAGCCTGAAGTCATCAGTGGAGAGGCCCAGAGCAAGTCCCTGGAGAAAGAAATCAGCACATCCAGTGTAGATCTGTGGGACGTGTCAGCACTCCCCATTGATTTTCAGAAATACTTAAGGCAAGAATAGAGCTCCTGTGGTCATGGAGGACAAAGCCTGGCCTATATGAGCTGGTATTTAAGAGAAAAGCAACCTGGCCCTTCGCCCCATTTCATCTTGACTTCACAAAGGCAGAAGAACTTGGGAATGTCTGGGTTATCTCTGCTGTAACTTCCAAAATTATTTTACCAGGAAAATATTTACTTTGAAATAAGTTCTGTGTACTCTCCTTATGAATTCCACCTTCTCTTCATTCTGCTCACAAATTCGATCTTTCCTGCTGTTCGCAAATTACCACTTTTGTTCCATTACATGTTTAGAGAGGACTTCACTTTGCTATGCCTTCATTTATTCTGACCTGATTGTTGGAACTGTTTCCAATCAACGTGCTCCATGTTTTGTTTTGGCCTTTTTCTTTCCCCAGTAGGGAGGGCAGTGGGAAAAGCAGGAAGGACCAGGTGCTTGAGGAATAGTCCTAAATGTATTCAAACTGAAACTAAAATGAAGCAAAATATGTGCTCTAAGCTTTTTGCATTTTTAATATTTCCATTCAAGAGAAGAGCAATGCTTTTGTAATGCCATTTTCTTAGGCTCCTTTCACTATTTGTCTTGCATAGCAAGTTGTCTCACTTCCTCCTTCTCCCACAGAAGTGCTACAGTCTCTGTTTAGTGGTCCTCCAGGATCCTGTATAATACACCATATTGCCTTCCAGCCAGCTTCTGTGTAATCAATGCTAGATGAATTGCCCAGGCTACAGATGTTTCACTAATTATCTTTTCATCAGAACGATATGCAAACCCACTTGTATCCCTCCACACCCTCACTCATTATAATAATAATGTCCCCTTCCCTTTCTACAGTGTCTCCATGCTGCAGGTCCCCAGAGTGCTCAAGAAAATCAGGAATTGTTTCCTACCTCCCCTACTATTAGTTTAACATTCCTCATGCTAAGAAATCCCTAGCAAAGTTAAACAATTGAAGAGCCAGGAGTGAGAAGAATTTATTTGATTCAGGCCTCAGGACACCACTATTTGGCAAGAGCAATTTCTGGGAGATGGGCTTTACTAAACCCAAGCCTGAGTGACACTGATAGCAAGCAATGTCTTAGATTTTGTTTCAAGGGCTTCAATGGCACAAGCTTCTTTGTATAAAACCTATTCTGTAAGGCATAACTTGTAAACAAACTCTAAACCTTGCAGATAGGTTGTTCATGATCAACTTTGCACAGTGATAGATAAACTGATGTGACTGGCCCATTCATAGAAAGAAGGGGGAACCGAGTCATGGGGTCACTGTGACATTAAGTAGATAGCTTTCCAGTTCCTTCTTAATTTCTCCCATCTATAAAATAGTTACTTCACTTGTTCTTCTTCCTAAACTACAAAAAATAATCATGAACTTTTCAAGCTACAGTTCAAACTTTCACTAAGTTTCTTGCTGTCTCTCAAGTACTCCGTACTATCTCTTTTCCTCCCTTTTCACACCTTGGTTCATCTGTGTCCATTACACCTATGAGCCCACTCATCCTTCCACGCTCGTTATAAATAACACCAGTTTTTACTTAACATCTATTGTGAAGGGTTCTGGAAATACAAAAACTGAAATCATTTCTGCCATCAAGGAGCTTGTAATAGAGTTAGGAGAAGAGGATACATAAAAAAAGGAAGCATTATAAAATGTGTACCTGGATATGACTGGAGCACCTCAGGGTCCATTCTCTGTGTCAAAATGATTAAAAGAAACTGCAATCTAGCAAAACTAGACAATTGAAAACAATTCCAATTTTTATGTGATTCCTTGAGATATTATGTAATCCCAAAGAGGTGTGTGATAAATAATTCCTTGAAGATTATCTCCCGGCATGCTTTGTTATATCCTTATTTATATGTATTGCTTATAGTCTGTCTTCTCCCATAAGCATGTAAATTCTGTAAAGTCAGGGGCTTTTGTTCTGTTCACTGGGTATCTTAGGATTGTTAATGATATCTAGCTCACCATAGTCACTAAGTAAATATTTATTGAATGAATAGATTGTCTTACGTTTTATACTCAATACATTCTGACCAGATGAAACTGCTCCTCAGAATTCACTACCAAAAAAAGAAAATCCCACAACCAGCTTTCAGATGCCCCTTCTCACCGAACCACAGCTGCAATAAATCTCTTTTATCTTCTCCTGCAAGGCAGTATAGAATGCTAAACAGGGAGGCAGGGAAGACTTCAACTCTTCCAGAGGTGTTGCTTCAAGATACTGCATGTAGACTGTGAAGTAGGATCTATTGTTTCATTATAAGTATGCATGTGTTTACTTTTGAGTCAACTTTTCCACTGGGACATAAGAGCCCACAATGCTTTCTTTAATATTCTAACACCCAGTACATAACTACGTTGTTTTTTTTTTTTTTTTTTTTTAAAGGAGGTACTCAATAGGTATGCGTTGAAAAATTTAATGAATGAATAAACTAAATTTACATGCAGGCAAATTGTTAAGTTCTGGAGACTCTCACAGTAGAAGAACTGACCTGGAGTCAATTCTCAGCATAATCGACTCTACATCTAAACAGGTGGAGGCCTTCGAACAAATTCAAAGATGGGCATGACACACTGAAAATGAGAATTATTGTGTTGTTTTCAGCATGACTTATGCTTGATTTCTTTGAATGTTAGGCATTTTTCTGGAAGGAGATAAAGAGAAAGCTGATGATGCTACTGTTAAGAAATGTTTGCTTTCCCAACAAATGCCACATGATTTCACTTCTAAGTAGGAGCTAAAGTATGTGTGTGTACACATGGATACAGAGTGTGGAATGATAGACAACAGAGACATGGAAGGGTAAGGAAATGGGAGGAGGGTGGATGATGAAAGATGACTTAATGGGTACAATGTACATTATTTGGGTGATACCCTAAAAGTCCTAACTTCACCACTATGCAATTTACGCATGCTATAAAATTACACACTTTAACCTACACATTTATACAAAAAAGTTTGCTTTTTCAATGTAATTTTTAAAATATAAAAACTCAATCTATATATAAATCAGCATATAGGACTCCTGTCATTTACCCAGATTGTACAATAAGGTGTGTCTGTGGGTGTATGTACATATATGTGTGTGTATACATTTAAAAATCTGTGTCAGTTATAAATGATAAAAGAGATCTCATAGTCTGTGAGGTCTCAGGGACTTACTGGGTTTATTAGCAGGACAACAATTCGTTTGGTATTAAAAGGCAACATCCCATAACATCAAAATTCCTCCTCGCTCTTTCAGGCCAGAAATCGAACAAGAAAATAAAGCAGAATTCCTACTCAACCTGTATGGCTATTTCATGGATCTAGTGCCAACAGTGTTTTCCTTAAGCAACAGAAAAAGGAGAGAACAGGATGTTTTAGTTTATATGTAGGTAGGTACACAGACACACACACACAGATACGTATTTCTATAATTGACGGAAATGTACAACAGATAGCAATTGAAAGTGAAAAATGGGGACTATGTGAGCAACCTGAAACAAATGAAGCTCCAGATAACTAGGGCAGAATTTTTAAAACTCACATCTATCTGTTACTAAGTATCACCTCATTATTATAACTTGATATTTGAGGCAATACATCAGAACCTAACAACTTAAGGTAGAAATTAGTAGAGTATAACATATAGAACAAATGTAAAAATTAAGTATGAATTTTGATTAAAGAGCACCTTTTAAAAGTCTTTGCTTTGTACTTAATCTAATGAATTCCTCCCTAAGAGATTGTATTATATTCTCAAAATTCTTTACCCCTCTTTCTATTCTCACTTTTTAACAACAGGATTTTGGACAGTACGTTTTCCTGGTCTACTGATGTTGGCCTCTTGCTTTGTCCAAGAGAATATGGACCGAAATGACTAGGTCCCTGTTGTGAATCCAGACTTTAAGAGACATTCCATATTTCTACTTGCCCTTCTTCTCACTTCTGCTACCAACATGAGAAGAGCCTTCACTGACTTTCCTGTTGGACCAAAGGAAAAGACAAATACAGAGTTGCCCTTGCCCTAATCAGCAGTTTGGAGTCAAACCCTGCTGATTCCAGCTTTGATCAACCAAATCTCAGCCTATCTGCAGATGTGAGACAAGGAATAAAATGATATGAACTGTGAATTTTATCCCTGATCTTAACTCCAAAAATCTTCCGTAAATTTCCAAAAATTGCACGTGGTTTTGTGTAATTGCGTTCCTTATTAAAGATGGTAAAAAAAAAAAAGCTGGGATTGTATCCAGGCTAGAATAGGACTGAAAGAGATACAGCCCATATAGATGAACAGCCAAAATCTGTGTGACAAATGAGAACATAAATCTACCTATAATTTTTGATAAATATACTTTAAGGTAAAAAGTATAATTTTGTGACTCAACTTAGTGTCTCAGTGAATTCTGGCTATAATTTATAATTTGACATGACTAAGTGATTATTGAGATTTCTTATTTCTTTCTGAAAAAAATACATTCATTGATTTTCATCATTGTACTTCTGGGAAAAAAAATTAGAAAAGTAGACTTGGTGACAATGGGGCAGAATTACTATATAGTAATTATCTTATCCATTCAGACTGCTATGACAAAACACCATGAACTGGGTACTTTACAATAACACAAATCTATTTCTCAAAATTTGTGGAGGCTGGGAAGTCTAAGATCAAGGTACGCACAGATTTGGTATCTGAACCCACTTTCTGATTCATAGATGGTGTCCTCTAACTTCTCCTCACAAGGTGAAAGGGAGAACTAGTCTCTTCAACTCCTTATAAGGGCATAATCCCATTCACAAGGGCTCTACCTTCATAACCTAATCACCTCTCACATGCTCCACCTTCTAATACCATCACATCAGGGATTAGGAAGCAACATATGAATTCTGGGGGACACAAATATTCAGACCAGAGGAAGTGCTAAAACTATAAGTGCTATGGGAGCATTGTCAATCTCAGCAAACAAGGTGCTTAGCTTTTTATAACTATGCAAAACACAGAGAACAAAGTCCATTTCCCATTAACAGAATAGCACTACATAACCTGCTCCATCAAGTTTCTAGCTTCTTAGAGGAAGATGAGTAGAGAAAACTGAGTCAACCAAGAAAACCTAGAAGTGACTGATATTAACCTGAGTTATGTACAATTAAATTTCTGCCATGGGGCTAAGTGATCCTTAACACAGAAATTAACTTCAGTTATATGAAAATAAAGAAGGTATTTTGATACACCTGACCAAGTGGTTTATAAAATTCACACTTTTTATATGTGTATTGAGTACTTACTATATGCAAATCACTGTACTGTGTGTTTATGGGATACAACACTGAGTCAAACACCATCCTTAAATGAGTCTAGTTTGTGCAAATTATGTGACCACATAGAGTGATTCTCTCAATGTGAAACAGCTTAGGAAGAGTATCCACAAACTCTGAACGTGTTCAGGACAGGGAAGAAATTATTTTGATATGGTATATTCTGGGAAGTTTTATGGAAGGAAATTGGATTTCAAGGAAACAGAGATGAAATTCCAACATTCTAGGTGCTCCTTTGAGAATGCAGTAAAACATTTGAATTTACAGGAATTAGATTTGTACAAACATGTGGCTGAAACATAATCTGTTAATTTAATTTTGCTTTTTCTCCAGCACTGTCACCCACTTGCTGGCTTGAAGCTGCTATGAAAGCAGTTTTGGGCATTTACATAATGAAGCACAAGCATAAGAAATAGCACTTAGAGTCAGAGGACTTGAATGAAAGTAGTTCAGTTCATATAAGCTTTAATGCTTTCACCTCGGCTTTTATTATTTTCTTCCTTTTAACTACAACAGAAGTAACTAAGAGGTTGTTACATTCCTGCCACCATGGTGGTTCCTAGCACATGAAACAGGCCCAGCAGGCAGGCAGGCAAAGATGCTATGGAAAGGCCACAGTGAAGGCCAGAGACCAAGTTAGGAATAAACAAGAGGAACTCCTGAACACAGGCTCACTGAATCCACATGGCAATAATTATAAGAACAGAAAGCAGGAAGAAAACAGACCAGCCTAACCAGTTGAATGTGTTCTCAAAGTCATGTTATATTAATTGATTCTCTGGATCACTTGCCCACCAAAATAAACGAGAAAGAGGAGACAAAAGATAAAACTTATCAGCTATATTCTGAGACAAGCTAAATACAAAATCATGAACAAGTGATTCTGATTTTCTGAGTCTCTGTTTCCTTGTGGATCAGTGGAAAATTAACTGGATGATTTTCAAGGTGCTCTTCTGCTATGGAAATTCAAATTCCAATACAAACGAAAAGAGTAAAAACAAACAAACAAAAAAACTAAAAAAAAAAAAAAATCTAGAAGAGGAGGTGGAAAGAGATGAAGGAGGAAATGGGTGAAAAAGGAGAGGGGCAGAAAATTTCCTTCTAGGAGCATCCACACACAGAAATGAGAAAGAACCAGTGCAAGAACTCCAGCAAATCATATGGCCAGAGTGTCTTATGTCCTCCAAATGACTGAACTAGTTCTCCAACAAGGGTTCTTAATCAGCTCGAGTTGGTTGAAATGACCCCAGAAACAGAATTCAGAATACAGATAGGAATGGAGATCATCAAGATTCAGGAAAAGGGCAAAACCCAATCCAAATAAACTAAGAATCATGATTTTTAAAAATACAGAAACTGATAGACAAAATAAGTATTAAAAAAAAAAAAACTCACTTCATAGAGCTGAAAAACACACTATAAGAATTTCATAATTCTATCGCAAGTATTAATGGCAGAATAGGCCAGGTGTGGTGGCTCACACCTGTAATTCCAGTACTCTGAGAGGCTGAAGCAGCTGGATTGCTCCAGCTCAGGAGTTCATGACCAGCCTGGGCAACAAAGTAAGACCCTCTCTCTACACAAATTTCCAAAATTAGCCAGAAATGGTGGCATATGTCTGTGGTCCCAGCTACTTGGGAAGCTGAGGTGGGAGGATGTCTTGAGCCTGGGAAGCAGAGATTGCAGTGAGCCAAGTTTGTGCCACTGCACTCTAGCCTGGGGAACAGAGCCAGACAAGAAAGAAGAAAAGAAAGAAAAAAAAGAAAAGAAGAGAGAGAGAGAGGAAGGAAGGAAGGAAGGAAGGAAGGAAGGAAGGAAGGAAGGAAGGAAGGAAGGAAGGAAGGAAGGAAGGAAGGAAGGAAGGAAGGAAGGAAGGAAGGAAAGAAGGAAGGAAGGAAGGAACTGAGGAAAGAATCTCAGAACTTGAAGACTGGCTCTCTGACATAAGACACTTAGATGGAGGGGGCGGAGCAAGATGGCCGAATAGGAACAACTCCAGTCTCCAACTCCCAGCGCGAGCGACACAGAAGACCGGTGATTTCTGCATTTTCAACTGAGGTACTGGGGTCATCTCACTAGGGAGTGCCGGACAATCGGTGCTGGTCAGCTGCTGCAGCCTGACCAGCGAGAGCTGAAGCAGGGCGAGGCATCGCCTCACCTGGAAGCGCAAGGGGGAAGGGGATCCGTTTTCCTAGCCAGGGGAACTGAGACACACAACACCTGGAAAATCGGGTAACTCCCACCCCAATACTGCGCTGTAAGCATACAGGCATTCCAGGAGAATATATCCCACACCTGGCCGGGAGGGTCCCACGCCCACGAAGCCTCCCTCACTGCTAACACAGCAGTCTGCCGCGATCTATCCGCAAGGCAGCAGCGAGGCTGGGGGAGGGGCGCCCGCCATTGCTGAGGCTTAAGTAGGTAAACAAAGCCGCTGGGAAGCTCGAACTGGGTGGAGCTCACAGCAGCTCAAGGAAGCCTGCCTGTCTCTGTAGTCTCCACCTCTGGGGACAGCGCACAGCTGAAGACCAACAGGGGAAGTAGCGGGAGCCGGTGCAGACGCGAAGGACTCTGTCTGACAGCTTTGGGGAGAGCCGCGGATCTCCCAACGCGGAGGTTGAGATCTGAGAACGGACAGACTGCCTGCTCAGGTGTGTCCCTGACCCCTGAGTAGCCTAGCTGGGAGAAATCCCCCACTAGGGGCAGTCTGACACCCCACACCTCACAGGGTGGAGTACACCCCTGAGAGGACACTTCCAAAGGAAGAATCAGACAGGTACACTCGCTGTTCAGCAATATTCTATCTTCGGCAACCTCTGCTGCTGATACCCAGGCAAACAGGGTCTGGAGTGGACCTCAAGCAATCTCCAACAGACCAACAGAGAGTCCTTCTGACTGTCAGAAGGAAAACTATCAAACAGGAAGGACACCTATACCAAAACCCCATCAGTTCGTCACCACCATCAAAGACCAGAGACAGATAAAACCACAAAGATGGGGAAGAAGCAGGGCAGAAAAGCTGGAAATTCAAAAAATAAGAGCGCATCTCCCCCTGCAAAGGAGCGCAGCCCATCACCAGCAACGGATCAAAGCTGGTCAGAGAATGACTTGGACGAGAGGAGAGAAGAAGGCTTCAGTCCATCAAACTTATCAGAGCTAAAGGAGGAATTACGTACCCAGCGCAAAGAAACTAAAAATCTTGAAAAAAGAGTGGAAGAATTGACAGCTAGACTCATTAATGCAGAGAAGATCATAAACGAAATGACAGAGATGAAAACCATGACACGAGAAATACGTGACAAATGCACAAGCTTCAGTAACCGACTCGATCAACTGGAAGAAAGAGTATCAGCGATTGAAGATCAAATGAATGAAATGAAGCGAGAAGAGAAACCAAAAGAAAAAAGAAGAAAAAGAAATGAGCAAAGCCTGCAAGAAGTATGGGATTACGTAAAAAGACCAAATCTACGTCTGATTGGGGTGCCTGAAAGTGAGGGGGAAAATGGAACCAAGTTGGAAAACACTCTTCAGGATATCATCCAGGAGAACTTCCCCAACCTAGTAGGGCAGGCCAACATTCAAATTCAGGAAATACAGAGAACGCCACAAAGATACTCCTCCAGAAGAGCAACTCCAAGACACATAATTGCCAGATTCACCAAAGTTGAAATGAAGGAAAAAATCTTAAGGGCAGCCAGAGAGAAAGGTCGGGTCACCCACAAAGGGAAGCCCATCAGACTAACAGCAGATCTCTCGGCAGAAACTCTACAAGCCAGAAGAGAGTGGGGGCCAATATTCAACGTTCTTAAAGAAAAGAATTTTAAACCCAGAATTTCATATCCAGCCAAACTAAGTTTCATAAGTGAAGGAGAAATAAAATCCTTTACAGATAAGCAAATGCTTAGAGATTTTGTCACCACCAGGCCTGCCTTACAAGAGACCCTGAAGGAAGCCCTAAACATGGAAAGGAACAACCGGTACCAGCCATCGCAAAAACTTGGCAAAATGTAAAGACCATCGAGGCTAGGAAGAAACTGCATCAACTAACGAGCAAAATAACCAGTTAATATCATAATGGCAGGATCAAGTTCACACATAACAATATTAACCTTAAATGTTAATGGACTAAATGCTCCAATTAAAAGACACAGACTGGCAAACTGGATAAAGAGTCAAGACCCATCAGTCTGCTGTATTCAGGAGACCCATCTCACATGCAGAGACACACATAGGCTCAAAATAAAGGGATGGAGGAAGATCTACCAAGCAAATGGAGAACAAAAAAAAGCAGGGGTTGCAATCCTAGTCTCTGATAAAACAGACTTTAAACCATCAAAGATCAAAAGAGACAAAGAAGGCCATTACATAATGGTAAAGGGATCAATTCAACAGGAAGAGCTAACTCTCCTAAATATATATGCACCCAATACAGGAGCACCCAGATTCATAAAGCAAGTCCTTAGAGACTTACAAAGAGACTTAGACTCCCATACAATAATAATGGGAGACTTCAACACTCCGCTGTCAACATTAGACAGATCAACGAGACAGAAAGTTAACAAGGATATCCAGGAATTGAACTCATCTCTGCACCAAGCGGACCTAATAGACATCTATAGAACTCTCCACCCCAAATCAACAGAATATACATTCTTCTCAGCACCACATCGCACTTATTCCAAAATTGACCACATAATTGGAAGTAAAGTACTCCTCAGCAAATGTAAAAGAACAGAAATTATAACAAACTGTCTCTCAGACCACAGTGCAATCAAACTAGAACTCAGGACTAAGAAACTCAATCAAAACCGCTCGACTACATGGAAACTGAACAACCTGCTCCTGAATGACTACTGGGTACATAACGAAATGAAAGCGGAAATAAAGATGTTCTTTGAAACCAATGAGAACAAAGATACAACATACCAGAATCTCTGGGACACATTTAAAGCAGTGTGTAGAGGGAAATTTATAGCACTAAATGCCCACAAGAGAAAGCAGGAAAGATCTAAAATTGACACTCTAACATCACAATTAAAAGAACTAGAGAGGCAAGAGCAATCACATTCAAAAGCTAGCAGAAGGCAAGAAATAACAAAGATCAGAGCCGAACTGAAGGAGATAGAGACACAAAAAACCCTCCAAAAAATCAATGAATCCAGGAGTTGGTTTTTTGAAAAGATCAACAAAATTGACAGACCGCTAGCAAGGCTAATAAAGAAAAAAAGAGAGAGGAATCAAATAGATGCAATAAAAAATGATAAAGGGGATATCACCACTGACCCCACAGAAATACAAACTACCATCAGAGAATACTATAAACGCCTCTACGCAAATCAACTAGAAAATCTAGAAGAAATGGATAATTTCCTGGACACTTACACTCTCCCAAGGCTAAACCAGGAAGAAGTTGAATCCCTGAATAGACCAATAGCAGGCTCTGAAATTGAGGCAACAATTAATAGCCTACCCACCAAAAAAAGTCCAGGACCAGATGGATTCACAGCTGAATTCTACCAGAGGTACAAGGAGGAGCTGGTACCATTCCTTCTGAAACTATTCCAATCAATAGAAAAAGAGGGAATCCTCCCTAACTCATTTTATGAGGCCAACATCATCCTGATACCAAAGCCTGGCAGAGACACAACAAAAAAAGAGAATTTTAGACCAATATCCCTGATGAACATTGATGCAAAAATCCTCAATAAAATACTGGCAAACCGGATTCAGCAGCACATCAAAAAGCTTATCCACCATGATCAAGTGGGCTTCATCCCTGGGATGCAAGGCTGGTTCAACATTCGCAAATCAATAAACGTAATCCAGCATATAAACAGAACCAAAGACAAGAACCACATGATTGTCTCAATAGATGCAGAAAAGGCTTTTGACAAAATTCAACAGCCCTTCATGCTAAAAACGCTCAATAAATTCGGTATTGATGGAACATACCTCAAAATAATAAGAGCTATTTATGACAAACCCACAGCTAATATCATACTGAATGGGCAAAAACTGGAAAAATTCCCTTTGAAAACTGGCACAAGACAGGGATGCCCTCTCTCACCACTCCTATTCAACATAGTGTTGGAAGTTCTGGCTAGAGCAGTCAGGCAAGAGAAAGAAATCAAGGGTATCCAGTTAGGAAAAGAAGAAGTCAAATTGTCCCTGTTTGCAGATGACATGATTGTATATTTAGAAAACCCCATCGTCTCAGCCCAAAATCTCCTTAAGCTGATAAGCAACTTCAGCAAAGTCTCAGGATACAAAATCAATGTGCAAAAATCACAAGCATTCTTATACACCAGTAACAGACAAGCAGAGAGCCAAATCAGGAATGAACTTCCATTCACAATTGCTTCAAAGAGAATAAAATACCTAGGAATCCAGCTTACAAGGGATGTAAAGGACCTCTTCAAGGAGAACTACAAACCACTGCTCAGTGAAATCAAAGAGGACACAAACAAATGGAAGAACATACCATGCTCATGGATAGGAAGAATCAATATCGTGAAAATGGCCATACTACCCAAGGTTATTTATAGATTCAATGCCATCCCCATCAAGCTACCAATGACTTTCTTCACAGAATTGGAAAAAACTGCTTTAAAGTTCATATGGAACCAAAAAAGAGCCCGCATTGCCAAGACAATCCTAAGTCAAAAGGACAAAGCTGGAGGCGTCACCCTACCTGACTTCAAACTATACTACAAGGCTACAGTAACCAAAACAGCATGGTACTGGTACCAAAACAGAGATATAGACCAATGGAACAGAACAGAGTCCTCAGAAATAATACCGCACATCTACAGCCATCTGATCTTTGACAAACCTGAGAGAAACAAGAAATGGGGAAAGGATTCCCTATTTAATAAATGGTGCTGGGAAAATTGGCTAGCCATAAGTAGAAAGCTGAAACTGGATCCTTTCCTTACCCCTTATACGAAGATTAATTCAAGATGGATTAGAGACTTAAATGTTAGACCTAATACCATAAAAACCCTAGAAGAAAATCTAGGTAGTACCATTCAGGACATAGGCATGGGCAAGGACTTCATGTCTAAAACACCAAAAGCAACGGCAGCAAAAGCCAAAATTGACAAATGGGATCTAATTAAACTAAAGAGCTTTTGCACAGCAAAAGAAACTACCATCAGAGTGAACAGGCAACCTACAGAATGGGAGAAAATTTTTGCAACCTACTCATCTGACAAAGGGCTAATATCCAGAATCTACAAAGAACTCAAACAAATATACGAGAAAAAAACAAACAACCCCATCAAAAAGTGGGGAAAGGATATGAACAGACATTTCTCAAAAGAAGATATTCATACAGCCAACAGACACATGAAAAAATGCTCATCATCACTGGCCATCAGAGAAATGCAAATCAAAACCACAATGAGATACCATCTCACACCAGTTAGAATGGCAATCATTAAGAAGTCAGGAAACAACAGGTGTTGGAGAGGATGTGGAGAAATAGGAACACTTTTACACTGTTGGTGGGATTGTAAACTAGTTCAACCATTATGGAAAACAGTATGGCAATTCCTCAAGGATCTAGAACTAGATGTACCATATGACCCAGCCATCCCACTACTGGGTATATACCCAAAGGATTATAAATTAGTCTACTACAAAGACACATGTACACGTATGTTTATTGCGGCACTATTCACAATAGCAAAGACTTGGAATCAACCCAAATGTCCATCTGTGACAGACTGGATTAAGAAAATGTGGCACATATACACCATGGAATACTATGCAGCCATAAAAAAGGATGAGTTTGCGTCCTTTGTAGGGACATGGATGCAGCTGGAAACCATCATTCTTAGCAAACTATCACAAGAAGAGAAAACCAAACACCGCATGTTCTCACTCATAGGTGGGAACTGAACAATGAGATCACTTGGACTCGGGAAGGGGAACATCACACACTGGGGTCTATCATGGGGAGGGGGGAGGGGGGAGGAGGGAGGGATTGCATTGGGGAGTTATACATGATATAAATGATGAATTGATGGGTGCTGACGAGTTGATGGGTGCAGCACACCAACATGGCATAAGTATACATATGTAACAAACCTGCACGTTATGCACATGTACCCTAGAACTTAAAGTATAATAAAAAAAAAAAAAAAAAAAGAAAGAATTTCAAAAAAAAAAAAAAAAAAAAAAAAAAAAAAGACACTTAGATGAAGGTAAACATAAAAGAAATGAACAAAACCTTAAAGAAAAGTGGTTTTATGTAAAGAGGCCAAGTCATTGGCTTCTCTGAAAGGAACAGAGAAAAAGCAAACAACTTGGAAAACAGTTCAGAATATCATCCATGAAAACTTCCCCAACCTTGCTAGAGAAGCCAGCAGTCAAATTGAGAGAATACAGAGAACCCCTGCAAGATTTTACACAAGAAGATCATCCCTAAGACACAGAACATCCCTAAGACGTAAAGATCATCCCTAAGATTTTTTCCAAGGTAGAAATGAAAGAAAAAATGTTAAAGGCAGCTAAAAGAAAGGGCAGGTCACCTACAAAGGGAACCTCATCAGGCTAACAGTGGCCCTGTCAACAGAACCATACAAGGAAGAAGAGATGTTCTTCTCTTGTTCAACATTCTTAAAGAAAAAAAAATCTTCAACCAAGAATTTAATATCCAGACAAACTAAGCTTCCTCAGCAAAGGTAAGATCCTTTCCAAATGAGCAAATTCTGAGGGAGTTTGTTGCCACCAGATTTACCTTACAAGAGTTATTGAAAGCAGCACTAAATATGGAAAGGAAAGACCATTACCAGGCAATATAAAAACATACTTAAATACTCTGATCACTGATACTATGAAACAACCACACAAACAAGCCAGCATGATAACCAGCTAACAACAAAATGACAAGATCAAATCCACCCATATCAATATTAATCTTGAATGTAAATGAGCTAAATGCCCCATTTAAAAGGCATAGAGTGGCAAGCTGGATAAAAAAGCAAGACCTAACAGTGTGCTGTCTTCAAAAGACCATCTCACTTGCAAAAACACCCATAGGCTCAAAATAAAGGGATGAAGGAAAATCTACCAAGCAAATGGAAATCACAAAAACGTAAGAGTTGCAAACCTAATTTCCGACAAAACAGACTTTAATCCAGAAAAGATAAAAAAAAAAAAAAAAAAAAAAAAAGGCAACAATGAGCATTACATGATGGTAAAGGTTTGAATTCAACAAGAAGACCTAATGATTCTAAATATATATGTACTCTACACAGGAGCATCCATATTCATAAAGCAAGTTCTTGGAGACCTATGAAGAGACTCAGACTCCCACATAATAATAATGGGAGACTTCAACATTCCACTTACATTATCAGACAGATCATCAAAGCAGAAAATTAACAAAGATAGTTAGGACCTGAACTATATATTGGATCAAATGGATCTAATAGACCTCTACAGAACTCTCCACCCAGAAGCAGAATAGATATTCTTCTCATCACTACATAACACAGACTCTAAAATCAACCACATACTTGGACATAAAATAATCCTTAGCAAAATGCAAAAGAATCAAAATCATATCAAATATACACTTGGACTACACTGCAATAAAAATAGAAGTTAAGACTTAAAAAATCACTCAAGACCATGCAATTACATGGAAATTAAACAACATTCTCTGAATGACTTTTGGGTAAATAATGAAATTAAGGCAGAAATCAAGAAGCTAATGAGAACAAAGACACAACATACCAGATTCTCTTTTACACAGCTAAGACAGTATTAGAAGGGAAATTTATAGCACTAAATACCCATACCAAAATGTTACAAAGATCTCAAATTAACAATCTAACATTACAACTGAAAGAATTAGAGAAGCAAGAGCAAAGCAACCCCAAAACTAGCAGAAGATAAGAAATAACCAAAATCAGAGCTGCACTGAAAGAAACTGAAACACAAAAAGCTATTCAAAAGATCCATAAATCCAGGAGTTGGTTTCTGGAACAATTAATAAGATAGATGGGCTGATAGCTAGACTAATAAAAGAGAGAATATTCAAATAAATACAATTAGAAATAACAAAGGAGATGTTATCACTGACCCCACTGAAATAAAAATAACCATCAGTAACTACTGTGAACACCTCTATGCATACAAGCTAAAAAATCTAGAGAAGATGGATACACTCCCAGACACATACACTCTCCCAAGACTGAACCAGGAAGAAATTGATTCCCTAAACAGACCAATAATGAGTTCCAAAATTGAAACCATAATAAATGCCTACCAACTAAAAAAAAGGCCAGGACCAGATGGAGTCACAGCCAAATTCTACCAGATGTACAAAGAAGAATAAGTACCATTACTACTAAAACAACTCCAAAACATTGAAGAGGAGGGACTCCTTCCCAACTCATTCTATGAGGCCAGCATCATCCTGACACCAAAGCCTGGCAGAGACACAACAAAAAAGAGAACTGCAGGCCAATATCCTTGATGAACATTGATGCAAAAATCCTCAACAAAATACTTGCAAATCAAATCTAACAGCACATCAAAAAGTGAATCCACCATGATCAAGTATGATTCATCCCCGGGACACAAGGCGGGTTCAACATACATAAATCAATAAATGTGATTAATCAAATAAATAGAACTAAAGACAAAAACCACATGATTATCTCAATAGATGCAAAAAAGGATTTCGATAAAATTCAACATCGCTCCATGTTAAAAATTCTCAATAAACTAGGTATTGAAGGAACATTACCTCAAAGTAATGATAAACCCGAAGCCAACATCAAACTGAATGGTCAAAAGCTCAAAGCATTCCCCTTGAAAACTGGCACAAGATATTGATGCCCTCTCTTACCACTCCTATTCAACATAGTATTTGGAAGTCCTGGTCAGAGCAATCAGGCAAAAGAAAGAAATAAATGGCATCTAAATAGGAGGAAAGGAAGTCTAACTATTCCTGTTTGCAGATGATGTGATTCTATACCTAGAAAACCTCACAGTCTTAGCCCAAAAGCTCCTTCAGCTAATAACATTAGCAAAGTTTCAAGATGCAAAATCAATGTACAAAAATCACTAGCATTCTTACACAGCAGCCAAGCCAAGAGCCAAATCAGAAACACAATCCCATTCACAATAGCCACAAAAAGAATAAAATATCTAGGAATACAGCTAATCAGGGAGGTGAAAGATCTTTACAATGAGAATTACAAACATTGCTCAAAGAAATCAGAGATAACACAAATAAATGAAAAAAACATTCCATGATCAAAGATAGGAAGACTCAATATCATTAAAATGGCCATACTGCCCAAAGCAAATTACAGATTCAATGCTATTCTTATCAAATTACCAATGATGTTCTTCAGAAAACAAGAAAAAAAAACTATTTTAAAATTCAAATGGAACCAAAAAAAATATTCCAAATAGACAAGGCAAGCTAAGCAGAAAGAACAGAGACATCACATTACCCAACTTCAAACTATATTACAGAGCTATAGTAACCAAAATAGCATGGTACTGGTACAAACACAGACACGTAGACTATGGAACGGAATAGAAAGCACAGAAATAAGGCCACACACGTATGACAATCTGATCTTTAACAAAGCTGACAAAAACAAGCAATGGAAAAAGGACTCCTTATTCAATAAATGATGCTGTGATAACTGGCTAGCCGTATGCAGAAGATTAAAACTGGACCCCGTCCTCGCACCATATACAAATTATTAAAGACTTAAATGTAAAACCTAAAACTATAATAACCCTAGAAGACAGACTAGGCAATACCATCCTGGACATAGGAGCAGGCAAAGATTTCCCGACAAAGATGCCCAAAGCAATCACAACAAAAGCAAAAATTGACAAATGGGAACTAATTAAACTTAAGAGCTTCTGCACAGCAAAAGAAATTATTGATAGAGTACACAATCTACAAAATGGGAGAAACACAGGCATTCTTTTATTCCCCAAATGAGCAAGCACTAATATAGATATTAAAGAGTTTTCAAGTCTAACTTTATTTTGTTAGCCTCAGGCTGGGTGCCAACTTGCCCTGAAATCCCACCGGATAAGTTTGAAGTAGACCTATCACATTCTCCTCCAATAGGAGCTCATATTCAATGACAAATTTTTCATGCAGATGACAAATCTCCAAATATCTGTTTTCAACTTACCATGTATAATTTAAAATAATACTATACACAGACATAGTGCATATACATAAATATAAATGTACACATATATTAGACATGTTTCATAAATTATTTTTATGCCAAAAACTGTAAAGAATACTGAGTAAAATAAGGTATTAACTTCCATGGTCAAGGAACCCACAAACTGGTGAAAGAGGCAAGATTATAGGATAACTTTTCTACATAAAGTATTAAAAAAAATACTTAACAGTTATTGATTATCCACTAGATACCAGCCACTTGTGCACGTGACATGTGTGGAGTTATTAAATTGACACAAAAACCCTGCAAGGTAAATGCTATTATTAAATTCATCTTATAAATAAGGTAAATGAGGTTTACAGAGATTAGGTAAATCACATATAGCACATAAGGGTCAGAGTCAGGATTCTAAGCCAGCATATGTTAACTATTATACCATACTGCCTCAATGTAACAAAAGAAAACAGGATAAATGAGGGCAGAATGCAGCCAGTAACAAACTGGCAAATGAGTGGTTCAAATAATGTATATTTGAGGAGAATCTAACACTTGATGAGCCCCTGCTACATGCCAGGCTTTGGACAATGCAGAACCAAGAATCTGAATATTCATGCTTTATGCTGTGGGTTTTACACCAATGGTTTAATGTTTGATTATCTACTTTATACAGAACCTCAATGTGCTACTGCATAAAATAAACCCCATGTGTGTCAATTACCAGGGACCTAAAATTTAGGTCATTGCTCATTAACACATTGGAGATTTTATCAAAAATATTATCTTAAAGGCTTCTGGATCTCAGAAGTGGAAACAAAAAAGAGCCTATGCAAAGCACAATTCCTCTGTTTGGATCCACCTTGAATTATCTATATAACAGTTCATTCTAGAACAGTTATCACAGAGAAGTCTATGCCATATATACCCAATGAGATTGACAACCAAAACAGCAAATCCTCTTTATGTTATTTTCTTCTGTCATTTTCAATGCAAATTTACCATGTATTCAAAGCCAAGTATTTGGCCTGACTAAGATCTATGAAATTGAATCTTTACATTGTCTTTAGGGGCAAAGCAAGGAGTAAAAACATGTGATGAGCTTTGGTCCTGAAGTACACCCAAGACAATGAAATTGCAATTATTATACTTAAATACCTCCATTTTTCCCATTTGAAATAGGGTACACAGGAAAATGGAAAATGTAACTCACTGTGAAGAGGCAAATTCGTTTTGTAGATAAGAACTAAAGGTTTGTGTGGGTTTCACCAGTCTGTCCTAATCTCCCAGGGTACTCAAGCAAATGATTAAATAAGTCAATCAGCAGTTAGTTTTGCTAGCCCTGCAAAAGTAACCAGTGGCCTCTCCCTGGCTAGCCCAATAAATAAATAACTGTGAGACTGACATAATTCCTGGGAGCCACCGTCTCCTCTTAACATTTCCAGCAGGCTCTATTGCTTAAGAGAATTCCATGCACTTTTCTCTAGTGTCTAAGCCCACTTCCTATGTTACAGCCCAATTCAAGCCCCACCTTGCACATATAGGCATCCATGGCTACCCCCCGAGATGACTTACTCGACTCTGGATCTCTGTGTTATTTGTTTTCCGCATTTTTTACCTGGGTTCTGAGCATGGGGTCTTCTTGTGCTGCCTACATTTGTATGTGCATATGTTTTATTTCCTAACTAGACACGGGGCATAGCATGAGGCAGTGAAAGTCTACAATTGTGTGAAAAGCATGGTCTTTGAAGACACACAGAGCTGAGCTGAAACAGGGCATATAGCTGCAACTGTGTACATTTCTTAACCTAGATAAGCATGGGTTTTCTGTTCTACCAATAGGCCACGAAGGGTCGTTGCAAGGAAAAAATACTAGATGTAAAGTAGCACAAGCAGGGGTGCATGCATGAACAAACACATCATTAACAAAAGAGTATTCCTTTCTTAAGGACAACACATTTTTTTCTTTTTTCTTTTTTTAACTTTTAAGTTCAGGGGTACGTGGGCAGGTTTGTTATATAGGTAAACTTGTGTTATGGGAGTTCGTTGTACAGATTATTTCATCACCCAGGTATTAAGCCTAGTACCCATTAATTATTTTTCCTGATCCTCTCCCTCCTTCCACCACCTTCTGCTCTCTGATAGGCCCCAGTGTCTATTGTTCCCCTCTATGTGTCCACGTAGTTCTCATTGTTTGGCTTCTACTTATAAGTGAGAATGTGTGGTATTTAGTTTTCTGTTCCTGCGTTAGTTTGCTAAGGATGATGGCCTCCAGTTCCATCCACATTCCTGCAAAGCACGTGAGCTCATTCTTGTTAAGTATACTCTTTGCAGTATACTTAAAGGACTTCATTATACAATACAGTACCACATTTACTAACTAAGGAGGTATGATTTTGAGGTCTCAGTGTGTTTCAGAGACTTGGGCAATTTGCTCGGCTAAACTGGCAAACAACATTCTCTGCATCTGTAAAAGGTTGGCAAGTTCATATTCAACATCATGAAAACACCATAAAAATTTTTAATTATTTTAAAATTTCACAGATCTAGTATCCCTCCTCTAAAGGTATTTTTATTTCCCCTATGCCTCTGTTTTGTTTATTTCCTTAGCTGTTTCTCTAAAACAGAGAAATTAAAAAGAAGTTTTTATAAATTATACCAAGAAATAACAGAAGAATCCAGATGAGGATTTTTCCAAGGAAAAGGGCAGGCAGAAACAGAATTTGGAGCCTGGCAGTTTTTAAATTACCATCAGGGTAAGGATTAGGATGACTTTGATTTCAAGTGACAGAAAACCAACTTGAGCCAAATAAAGAGAGGAAAGGAACATTTAGTAATAAGGATTCTTGGTACTCATGAAATCCAAAGTCTATGGAGCAGCTCAAATCAGTTATTTAAGTGCCAGCAGTTCTCTCTCCATTTCTCATAGCTCATCGTTGCTACCTCCAGCATATCTGTTTCATTTCTCTCTCTTTCCTGCTTGCTTACTCAGTTCCCCTCACTCTCTCTCAATTGCCTTCTTACTTCTCTTTCCAGATGACCATTAACTTAGCCACCAACCACTCTGAGGCAGCACATCTTCCAGTTTTAGTTATCAATAACTTAAGATATTTCTCAGTTTTAGTCCAAAGTCTTAGGACAAAATGCTAATTGGCCCCGTTTGGGCCGGGTACCCAAATCTAGAACTAAAGACTGTGGCCAGAGGATAAGGTCACATTGTGAGGATAAATCAGAAAAAGGGAAGAGAGAATCTAAGCAGGATAATGGACATAAAATAATCCTTAGCATATTTGGCCTTAGGTAGTTCTCATACCTCCAACAGAAGGCCCTTCTGGTTGTTCCTTATCTGTCACATTGTACCACGGAACAAAACGCCAAAATGTCTTCACCCAGGCATAAGGGAGTTTCAGTCACCCCCACTGAAAATGATGATCGTAAGTTCCTGCAGACGTATTCAATGACAAGGCACAGTGAGGAATTCCTGACTCTCTAGAAGAATAGAGATGAACTAATCTATTAAAGCCTAATGATACTTACAAAACTTCATGGTATTTCAACAACCTACTCTGCAGCCATCAAAATCTTACTTTTTAAAATAATAGAATGATATGCAGCAATGCTCAAAAAAAATGTTCAGTAAAAAGGCAGGTGTAGAATTTATATAGCACAATTCCAAACATGCAATATACTGAAAGTACACCAATAGGTATATCTGGATGTCAGAATTATGATATTTTATTTCTTTCATTATATCCTTTCTATAGTTTCTAGATATTTTACCAAAAACATATTATTTTATAACTATAAAATTAAATGGTTAAAAGGTTTAGTAAAGGGTTAGACATAGGTCACTAGAGGGTGGCTTGCACCATATGTACCAGGAAGCTATGGGTCAGGAGTCCTGCCTTTCTTTTTTATAGTTCTCCTCATTTTCATCACCAACAATTAGCCTGTAGTTAAGCCAGAAAAGATTTGTCAGAAAAAAAAAAAATGTGCTAAGTTGTTGGGAGTAAAGAGGAGGCTGAGGGAAGGAGAGAAGTCTGAAGGCAAGTCAACCACCCACCCCAAGTTTTGTACACAGGTTTTCCTGCTTCACAGACACACTATGAGCCCGGGCCTGCCACAGAGACTCCCTCGTCTCAACAACTCTTTTGTGTCTCCATTGCACATAGACCTTCCAGGCTCACTATTTCACTACTGAAACCAAATAAAAATTTTTTTTTAATTCATTGGGGTTGCTTTTTGTGAGGAGCCATTACAACCCTGCTCTGCCTTAGCCTCTGGTCACGGAACCAGATCAAGAGAATCGGTTTCAAACCAGCAGCAGTGAAAAAAAAGATTCTGGCCAGGTTCCACCCAGGCTTACTGGACATTTATAATTGGATTTCTAATTTCCTAACCTTAAGCACTGGGGATCAACCACTTCTCTGTGGTCCAATCTAGCACTTAGATTGGTAGTATCAGCTCAACTTTTAATAAGGAAAACATTCAAAGTTAAGAGCTTACAAATTTTCTGAATCTGTAAGTTTCAAGAGAACTCTCCAAATGTATAATCCAAGTTAGTTTTGATAATCAGAGTGATATATGAGTGAACATTTAAATGGTGCAGACTCTTCATGTTTACTGAGATGGACATTCTGGCAATCTTTGTCTTCCCCCAGTCTCTCAAACTTGAGAGCATTTGAGTGCCAGGTCAAATACACTCTTCCCCAGGTGGCTAAAGCAGCTTTAAAAAATATTGTTGTCACTGTGTCAGATCAAGTGGAGAGGAGCAGAAATATGACTTGGGAGTCTCAAATGGTATTAGGCAGCAGGTTAGGTAGAAATTAGATTTCATTTGCTAGGATTCCATATAATGCCCTGAGAGAGCAAAAATGTTCAGTTCTCTTTATTAGTGCTAGATTTATGGTTCAAAATGAAGATTAAATTAAGAAAAAATATAAAGTTAATGTTCTAAAGAGCTCTTTAAATTCAAGACGCTCAGTAATGTGCTTTAGCATCTGATCTGGCATCCCCAGCTCCAGAGTCACTCTTGAGCTAATCTGTCAGGCTCATTGCTCTTGAACCAGTTTTTATGAATCTACTATCACCATGCCAGCCCTGTGCTCGGAAAACCATAATAGCTTTTCTTTTTTTTAAAGACAGTCTTCCTCTGTCGCCCAGGCTGGAGTGCAGTGGCTCAATCTTGGCTCACTGCAACCTCAGCTTCCCAGATTCAAGCAATTCTCCTGTCTCAGCCTCCTGAGTAGCTGGGATTACAGGCACACACCATCACGACTGGCTACTCGTAATAGCTTTTGAATGCTCATAAAACAAATCTGGATTCCTCTGTCCAGTTCTCAGGAACATCCAAAGCTCAGACTAAATCTCCCTAGTCCACCTCCTCACCAGCTGCTCCAATTAACCTTCTTCCCCCCACCCCACCTGGATAGTGGCTCATTACCTACAGGCTACAGCCACACTCAGCCTTACCCCAGCCTTATCTTCTCCACTTCAAACATCAAAACCCATCCTCAATGCTTGGTCAAGTCCTAGCTTTCCTTGACTTCTCCAGTCCACAGAAGCCTCACCATTTTCTGAACTATTGCAACACTCATGGGTCATTTATTAGTACGACTTTAAGAGAACCCAAAACTGTGAGAGGTGTTCAAATGAGAAGTGAGGGAATACATCCTGCCCACCTAATACATGGAAATAGTGTCAGAGTTCCTATGATCTTAAGCTTAAATTATCTACACATGAACTTCCATCATTTTAAATATTGAAAGGTTCCCCTCATTCTGTTATTTATTTTACTTTACCTGAAGTCCTACATTTACTGTCTCCTCTTCTAGACTATGCACTGAGAGCAGAGCTGAAGTTTCACCCTATCGTCTTTTTTTTTTTTTTTTTTTTTTTTTTTTTTGAGACGGAGTTTCACTTTTGTTGCCCAGGCTGGAGTGCAATGGCACGATCTGGGCTCACCACAACCTCCGCCTCCCGAGTTCAAGTGATTCTCCTGCCCCAGCCTCCCAAGTAACTGGGATTACAGGCATGCACCACCACGCCTGGCTAATTTTGTATTTTCAGTAGAGACGGGGTTTCTCCACGTTGGTCAGGTTAGTCTTGAACTCCTGACCTCAGGTGAAACACCCCCCTCGGCCTCCCAAAGTGCTGGGATTACACTTTTACGTGTGAGTCACCGTGCCTAGCCCACCTTTCCATCTTCTGATTCCCAGCACTGTACTAGCACCATGGCATGTGCTTCTGGTAAACAAGAGGGAAACTGAATTTCTAGAAATAAAAAATATGACAAGAATTTCATTTGGTTACATAATTAGGGCCTTTATTGGGATCTAATCTGTGCTGAGTACGGCACTAAATATTTTAATATATATTAGCCTTAGTCTTCATGACAACCCCACAAGTTAGGATTTTTACAGATGAGGAAAAAAGCTTGAAGTTGTAAAGCTGACCCAAGTCACACAGCTGTCAGAAAACTAAGACTCAGATGCAGGGATATCTGACTACACCAGGCTGCCTCCTTAAAGATGCAAAGCAAGGGCCGGCATCCCCTCTGTGCTGGTGAGTAGACATCAGGACAGGGCCTTCTCCACGACCCCTAGTGGAACCTGTGTTCTCCAGCGCCATCTACAGCCTTTGTTAATAAAGAGCCCGTTACACGGCCTCCTGTTTCCCCAGGGTAGCAGTTAGAGGTCAGCCGCTGCAACTTCAGCTGCCAAAGTTTTTGAAAAGCAAATGAAATTAGAGTGGAAATTTGGAAATTCCCGCGCCACATGGCCTCTGCAGTGCTCCATCTGTCAAGAGTTGGTTGTGCAGACTTTAGAAACTGTCATTCATTTGACGGCTTTGCATTATTTCTTCTGGGAAAACCCATTGCTGGGCTCAAGGCATTATCAATTTCACATCCTCCTTGCCCTAAACTTCCCAGAAAAAAGAAAGAAAGCAAGCAAGAAACGTTGCTGTCAAACTTCCTGTGGAAGCATAATTAAAAACTCTGTTCCTAGACCATCTTTATTTACAAACGTACACACCATATTTTCAAATGGAAAGATGTTTCCTTCCTTTTCTGTGTTTCTTTTTTCAGATGAGTTATGCCATTTTTTAACAGTTCCCAAGAGATATTGAGGACTGGAGAGAAAACTGCTTTTTCCAAGTTTTCTGCAAAGACATCAGTAGGGACTTTAAGTCAGGGTCGACCTAATACTAACAATCAGATAACTCCATTCTCTCAGCCCCAGCAAAGATTTCATGAGCTTTTCTAACTTAATAATAAAAACCCTCAAAATCTCTTAGAAATCCATCTGCCTCTAGTGAAACAGTTTACTTGTTACCAAGGCTACAAGGCTATCCAGAAGTCTAGGTTAAAATAATGAAAACAAATAGGGAGAAGGTGTTACTTCAAAGCATCTATCTCAACTTTTGCAGGGGGCTAATGAATGCTTGGATCTATGTTTTATTCAAATAAAGAATGGTTCAGGGCACATATGTCTTAGAATTGCACTTGGTTTCTTCATTTTATCTTCCCCTTGAATACAGACATAAAGAATTCTAGAGTCTCTCTGTAATTTTCCATAATATGAAAGAAAAGACTTTGCAAGTGTTTTGGGTATAATTGTATATTCTGGATTCATTTTTAAGTGTTGTGACCACAATTACTAATTGGATCTAAGAATTTCCTAGAGTTTTTCATTTTCTTTCCCAGATGCACAATCTTCAAAGCACAGATTTTACTGTCTAACAGACCTAGTTTTGACTTAGTAAGTCCACACCCTTCCCAGCTGCATTAAATCTATATCATTACTAAACTTCCTAGAATATCAGTTTCTTCTTCCATATAGTGAGGACAATTAGACTTATCTGCAAGTGATGCTGTGAAGATAAAACGAGATATATAAGTAAAATACCTCACATAGTATCTGGTATATTCTTGTCTCAATAAATAGAATTTGCCCTACCTAAAACTATAGTTCCTGCATTTTTACTTTGTTTTAACATGACAGGTTTTTAAATTAAAGCAACACAAAGCAAACATACATTCTCTTTTCGTTTTCTCTCTTTAAATCTTCACTTTATGAAAAAGATCCGTAATGCATGCCTATCATGTTTCCTTTCATGTAATAACTTAGATTGGTGATTTTCTCAACAGTAATCATGTCAAAATACAAATGAATAACTGCCATGATTCTGTTTTTGACAGATTTAAATAAAATGCCACATGATTATACAGCCACTTTTCATATCTTCTTGCAGCTGATGGTACAATGAGAATAAGCTTTCAAATAACACATGGAGAAAATGAAAACAAAATCACTCACTTTTAATTCTTTCCTTCTTCTAACAAGAGAAAGGCATTAATCAAAATATAAAATAAAAGTAAAAAAAGACTCTAAAAAGAGAAACTTGTTTTCAACTTTAGTAGTAAAAACATAAACTGGAAAGAAATTGGGATTTAGTCCTGCCTCTACCATGAAGTCACATTATTATTTAGGGGACATCATTTATCTTGTTCTGAAATAAAACTGTAAATAAGCTCCCCCAGCTCTTCAGACAAGAGCTCTCTGTGGCTAATGGAGACAACTAAATTTAGATAACAGAAACAGCCATGGTGGGGTGAGAGAAGAATCACACGCTCTCTGTTCTTAGAAAAGGCAGCTTTTGACAAACATCCTGTTTTATACCCTCAGAATAGTTCTTGTGACTGGAGCCAAGAAAAGCTATGAGAGAACCCCCAACTCCAGCCCAGCCTTTTGGAAGGAACATCTGACAGACTTCTGGTTTTAGGATTGGGAAGTCACCCAATCAGAATTTGAATATCTGGACCAATCAGAATGAAATAAGCTTGAATCGTCTGCATGAAAGAACATGATTGACTGCCGGTGGTGGCTCACGCCTGTAATCCCAGCACTTTGGGAGGCCAAGGCAGGCAGATCACAAGGTCAAGAGATCAAGACTATCCTGGCCAACATGGTGAAACTCCATCTCTACTAAAAATAGAAAAAATTAGCTGGGCGTGGTGGCAGGCACCTGTAGTCCCCACTACTCGGGAGGTTGAGGCAGGAGAATGGCGTGAACCTGGGAGGTGGAGGTTACAGTGAGCCGAAATCCCACCACTGCACTCCAGCCTGGGCGACAGAGCAAGACTCAGTCTCAAAAAAAAAAAAAAAAGAAAAGAAAAAGAAAAAAAAAGAACATGATTGAGACCTGGGGCAGGAAGTTTTCCTGCTTAAACCAAACTCTGCCTTTATTCTTTGGAGAGCACACCTTCACTTGTATTGAAGGCTATGCCTCCCCAATCTGCAGATCGCTTTTCATAGAAAATAAAGCTCTCCCTTTTTCCTCCACAAATCTCATGGTCTTTTGTTAACATTGCTGAATGTCATGCTAGAGCTTCTGTACAGCTAGTACAGGTGTTGGCTCACTAGCCCCATGAGCCAAACCCTGCGTGCTGCCTGTTTTTGTAAATAAAGGTTTATTGAAACACAACCACATCCACTCATTATAGTCTACAGCGTCTATTGCACTGCATCGGCAAAGTTGAGTAGAAGCAACAAAGATGATTACGCCCACAAAACCTAAAATATTTACTGTTTGGTTCTTAGATACATTTTTCATTTTGATGAATTCCAATTTGACAACTTTTCCATGGTTTGTGTTTTCTGTATTCTAGTTAAGAAATAATCTATCCTAAAGTCACAAAGATTTATATATTTTTCCTAGTTTTAGAGTTGTGGCTTTTACATTTAGTTCTACAATTAATTTCAAGTTACATTTGTGCATACTGTGAGACAAGAATTGACAATTTATTTTTGGTAATATTAATATCTAGTTGCTCCAGCAACATTTATTGAACATACTTTCCTTTCTTGCTGGATTGATTTAGCACCTTTGTTGAAAATTAATTGGCCATGTATTTGTGGTTTATTTTTCAACTCTATTGTGTTCCACTAATTTGTATCTCACCTTATGCCAATACTATATGACAGTGATTATTGTGGAATTATAGAAATCCTTGAAAACAGGTAGGGTAAGTTCTACAATTTTGTTCTCTTTCAGAATCATTTTGGCTATTCTAAATCTTTTGAATTGCTGTGTAAATTTTAGAATCAACTTGTCCAATTCTAAAAACATTTTTATTTTTAAACTTTATTTTTAATTAACAAATAAAAGTTGCATATATTTACCATGTACAACATGTGGTTTTAAAATATGTATACATGCAGCATGACTAAATTGAGCTAAAAACAAGCTTGCTGGGATACTAGTGGGAATTGCATTGAATCTATGCTGTATATCAATTTGGAGAAAATTGATATCTTAACAATATGAATGTTTTAATCCATGGACAAGATAGAAATCTTAACTTATTTGTATTTTCTTTTTTTTTTTTTTTTTTTTAGGAGAGACGAGGTCTTGCTATGTTGCCAGGCTGGTCTCAAACTCCCAAATTCAAGCAATCCAGCAATCCTCCTGCTTTGGCCTACCCAAGTGCTGGGATTACAGGTGTAAGCCACTGTGCTCAGCCTATTTTCTTAAATTATTTCATCAATGTTTTATGGTCTACAATACATATGTTTTTACATATTTTGTTAAATTTTCCCCTAATAATTTCATGTTTCTGAATGCTTTTGCTAATGGTTTTTCTTTTAGTTTTAAATAGATCATGTCTAGCATATAGAAATATAATTATCTGAGTATACTTACCTTGTATTTTGTGACCTTGCTGTTTTGTAAATCACTTAGGATTATCTATGTATGCAATGTCATCATTTAGTAAAGGCAGATTCACTGCCTTCTTTCCAATTCATGAAGATATTTTGTCTTTGCCTTGCCTTATTATATGACTAGGACCTCTAGTGCAATACTGAACAGAGTGATCAGAACAGATGTTCTTGTCTTGTTCCTGATGGTAGGAGGAAAGCATTCCATCTTTCACCATTAAATATGATGCCAGCCCTTTATTAGGTTGAGAAAATTCTCTTCAGTTCTTAATTTGCCATGATCTATCAAATGGTTGTTTAGTTTTTTCAAATGTCTTTTTTCTGCATCTATTAAGTTGATCATGTGAATTTTCCTCATTACTAATGTTAATATGGTGAATTACATTGATTGATTTTTTCATTTGTAACTTCCTGAGATAAACAGTAAATACTTTATGTACTGCTTTAGGTACATTTTACAAATTTTGCTATATTATGTTTTATTTTTTTCTGTTCAAAATATTTTCAAATTTTCTCTATTTTTTTACTTTAATCATGGGTTGTTTTGAAGTATGTTAATTTCCAAATATTTGGGGATTTTATAAATATATTACTATTTCTAACATAATTCCATTGAGATCTGAGAGCCTATGTTGCATGACTCCAATCCTTTAAAATTTATTGAGACATGTTTTAATGGTCTAACATACAATCTATCTGAATGCCCACATACGTTTTTTTAAAATGTGTATTCTTCTGTTGTGGTGTGGAATATAAATGTCAAATAGATTAAGTTAGTGGACAGTATTGTCTAAATCTTATATGTTCTTATTGAGTTTAAGTCTTTCCATTTTATCAATTACTGGGATAACAGTGTTGACATTACTAACTGTAATTCTTTGTCACCTTTTTAGAGTTCTGTATGTTTTTGTTTCATATATTTTTCAGCTCTGTTATTACTTAGGATTGCTACGTCTTCTTCATGAATAAAATTTTTATCATTATAAACTGTTCCTCCTTATCCCTAATAATATTTCATGTTTAGAATTTTACTTTGATATTAATATTATCATCTTGGCTTTCTTAGAATTTACATGGTTTTTTAGTCCATTACCTTTAATTGCTCTGTGTGTTTGCATTTTAGCTTAGGTTCTTTAGAATGCATGTATATTTGAGTCTTGCTTTTTTATGTAGTCTGTCAATTTAGCTTTAAAATTGAGTATTTAAATGATTTCTATTTAATGTAATTACCAATACAGTTGAGATTAAAGAACTGTGTGGTTTCTCTCATCTCCACTATTCTGTGCTTCTACTTTATTGCATGTGACAAATACTTTTTAAATTTCAAAGATCACCCATATCCATTATCCCATTGATCTTCCCACCACTCTGTGAAGAAAATAGGTCCTATAATGCCTAGTCAGATAAAGAAATTACTCTCCAAAGAGTTCAATAAACTTTTCCAAAATCATGCAATACATTAGTGTCAAAATGAGCATTAGACAATAAATGGTCAAATTTTTATTCCACCACTAATTCTATGACATCAACAATTATATTACTTTCTTCTTAACGATTTATTGACTATGTTCTGATTAAATAAACCTTACAGGAGTATTTTCCAAAGCTAATCAAAGCATATTAAAAAAAGAATAATGGCAAAATATTTATAAAGAGAAAGTGATACAGAAGTTACTTTAAGATGAGCAGGGCATAAAACAAACATTCAATGATACATTACTAATAAATTTTCTTATACATAAAATGATAGATATCACATTCTCCACAGGTGTGTATAAGTCATTTAAAGCCAACTCAGCAACAAGCAAAGCTAAGGCTATCCTCAAATTCTACCTTCCCCCTGACCCCAGAAGATCAATGTGAATGATTTTCTGTAGAAGTAAATTGACACCCAGTACAATCTACAAGAGTTTCAAGCACAAAAGACTGGCCATGCTCACGGAAAATAGAATCTCTGAGTAGACTGCCTGGCAGCTCAAGATAATAATTTAGTGTTTTGGGATTGACCACTCAAAACATTACACTTCCTTGGCGTGCACACTGACATCTTAGGCTTTAACTGAGCATACAGAGCCCTACATGTCATTACCAGACCAGGAAAATAGCAACAGTTCTCACGATGAAAGGATTCAAGTGAACTTTATTTGTTGTCTTAGTTAACAAAGTCTTAATGTTATAAAACTCATTGTTTCCCACACAACTCATGCTTCCATAATACATGGATCATTAATTCAACAAGAGGTGATATATAGAAGACTAATAAGTGTTTAGTTTAAGAAAGCATTCAGTAAACTTGTTTTGTATTCCTACACAAAGAGTATAACAGTAATATATTCCACAAGAGTAAAGCAAAATAAGTAAAGTTATTTCAAGTAAACTAAATTAGAAGACTTTTCCTGAAATGGGCAACTATTGGAACTAAGCTGATATGGGGTTGTTAGCTGACTATAATGTGCCCAGAATTAGAATACTGATCCAGATTTTTACACTACCCATCCTTCTTGTTCCTTCTGAGCAGCAGTCAGAGATCACTGGTTGGTTCACAGGAATAAGCAGGGTTAGCCTAAATTGCAGAAACGAACTTAAAAACAACTAATGAGACTAGAAATGAATAATAAGTGTACCACAGTTCTTGAAATATTTCTATCTCCAGTTTCCCATTTTTACTAAAGACAAATTATAGTAAGACTGATTTGCTTTATTATGTTTGGCCTGATTATTTGTATAAAGTACAGCAATAATAATTATTTTTCACATAGGCTTTTTAATTGGTTTTGATGGAACTCTGTTTCATAAGGAATCTCAGATAAGGTTTTTTAAAACCAAGCTCTGCCATGGATTTGTACCCTCAAATACCTATGAGTTGGGTAAATTCCTCTCCTTTTGAGATCCTAAGATAACTTGGGGCTCCTGGACCTGTGAGAAAGTGACATTCTCTACTTACCACAGGTCAGAAACCCTGTACAGGGACTGTGTAGGCAAGGTATGAGGCCAGTTCCCCAAAAGGCTTTTATTGGTTCTACAAGTCAAGTTCGATTCCTTAAAGGAAAGCACACATTCCAGTCAAAGCCTTGGTAAAATAACTAATTTCTCCAATTATGTCCTGTTACAAAAGAAAACAGATTCTTATTGCACTAATGCAAATAACTACATTGCCATAAATTAAGAATATTCACAGTTTCTAAATTTTGGAGAAATCAGGTAGAGAGAAACAAATATGCTCCAAATTTTGTTCACAGGAGGATACTTTACTCAATTGCTAAAAGCTGTAAATAGCTCAAAAGAAAAGTTTTCTTGCCTCTGAAAAGCAAAACAAAGGATCAGCAGCATTTTAAGCAAAGTTAAAAAAAATCAGACTTCTTCAGTTTAGTCCATGTAGTTAACTCCTGCTTGATAGTTATGAACATTTTAGCTCTCTATTAGAGTTCTGAAAGTTTTTTCCTTTATTCTGATGTCACAATCTCCAAAGTTATTAGAAAAACCTGCATTTAAGACTACCTGCTAGAGTTCTATAGTAGATTATAAACCACCTTCTAAAGAGGATTAAAACAAGACAACAATTTTCTGTGGATGATAAAAAGTTTTAGAACGGCCACTATTAAAGCCACAATTGATAAGGAAATTTGGTTACTTCTGTGGCACACAAAATTTTACATAACTATTATAATTGTAATAACATATACTAAGTCATAGTAGAGTTATAGGAGTTTCCCATAACTTTGGAACACATGCCACTAACACATTTATGCAAACATAGTCCAAGGAAAACAAAACACTATATGTCACATTTGATAATGCTTCCTGTATGATTTTTATACCAAATAAGTCAAATTTCACCTTTACATTAATGTACCATTAATGTTAAACCCAATTTTAATAAAACCTTATAGACATATTTATCCAATTTTAATGTTTAACCATAAGATTCTTATAAATCTTTTCTTTTAATTTTTTTTTATTATTATTATACTTTAAGTTCTAGGGTACATGTGCATAATGTGCAGGTTTGTTACATATGTATACTTGTGCCATGTTGGTGTGCTGCACCCATCAACTCATCAGCACCCATCAACTCGTCATTTACATCAGGTATAACTCCCAATGCAATCCCTCCCCCCTCCCCCCTCCCCATGATAGGCCCTGGTGTGTGATGTTCCCCTTCCCGAGTCCAAGTGATCTCATTGTTCAGTTCTCACCTATGAGTGAGAACATGCGGTGTTTGGTTTTCTGTTCTTGTGATAGTTTGCTAAGAATGATGGTTTCCAGCTGCATCCATGTCCCTACAAAGGACACAAACTCACCCTTTTTTATGGCTGCATAGTATTCCATGGTGTATATTAAGCCTTTACATATTTTTGTGAAGGAGCAGATCAGTGCTCTAAGAAAAACCTGTTGTGCTTTTATTCCAATGTTTAATGTACCGAAACACTGAAAAATATCCCTTTAGCCAATGTCCACACACAGAATCTCTTTTAGAATTAATTTTTCACAAACCTTCCACAACTGTTCAAACCTTTGGCTTTATTCTAACTTACAACAACTCTTTAACCCTTCAGGCAAAAAAATATACATTCCCATCCCTTTTTATAATCTTTTACCAAAAGTACATTCTACTTTCCTTATACACCTTACATGTAAACCTTTTTCCTCAATAGTCTCAATTACATGCTACAATGTTAACTTTTAGCGGCTTTACTTTTGGTGAAAACCCTGGTTAGTAAGCAATTTTAATTATGTACCAGGTGTAGAGCCTAGCCTAGGACATGCCAGGCACAACTGCAGATAGCGGATGACTCTCCCGCATAGCTAGGGGGCATGGCTAACTCCACATGTTCCCAGGCCTTATCTAGAATCTAATGTCTCCAAGGTAGGTAAATCGAACAGTTTTCAAAAGTCAAAGAAACAGTTTGACCTTAAAGCATTTGGCAAATCTGATATCTGACCTTAATTTAGGCCAAATGTCTACATTTTCAAGACATTTTCTTTTACCAATAATCTTTAAAAGTGTCTTTATTTCCAAAAGATTACTAAAGTCACATGAACAAAAAGGTATTAAAGCTTTTTTTTTTTCTGACAAAATATTTGATTTAAGCACGTATTTTTCTAAGCCAATTAATTAGAGCTCTTTTATATATAAACCTACAACACATATAAATACACAGACAGACAGACAGAAGATTCAGCACTTGGAAGACTTTTCATTGTCAGTTTCTTAAGTGGATTACTGGCTCCAGGGTGGAGCCCCTGGAGGAACAGGGCCAGGAAAGCATGCGTTTCTAGGGCCAAATAAGCAGCTGAAGGCAAAGACGGAACCCCAAAATTAAGGGTGCCATTTTATACTGGATCCTGGATCCCCAAAAGGAGGGAAATACTCAGGAGCAGACAGTGCAGTGCTTCTACTTTGCATTTCATTGCAAGGCAGCCCAAAACCAATCAGCCCATTTTGTCATCAGCCAATCCCTAATGGGAGTCACATCTCCCAGTGGGGGGTGAGTATGTTTCCTTATCTTCCAGGTGGCCAAGAGCATGCTTCTCTGATCCAAGTGTGCAAAGAGTCAAGTATCCCTCCATAACTACTATTAGCCATCTGTAAGGAATAGCTAATAGCATATATATATAAAAGTATATTTCCTACCTAGTTATTACACACCAAAGCTCTCTCACGATGCGAAGTAATTTCTGATACCCCCAAAACTCAAAACCATCAAGTAATGCAGTGCAAAACAGAACCAAGCTTTTGATTTTGAGAGGGAACTATCTGCTTTCGATCCCTGGGGTTTCATGAGGAAAATAGAGTCTTTTTCTTTTTTCCAAAATGGGGTCTGTGGCGCCTCTTCTGTTTTTCCTAAAGAGTCTCAGGCTACCAGAAGTTATCTCAGGGCCTCTCATGTGTGTGCATTAAGAGTGGCAAGACATGTAATCCCAGCACTTTGGGAGGCCGAGGCAGGCGGATCATGAGGTCAGGAGATCGAGACCATCCTGGCTAACATGGTGAAACCCCATCTCTTCTAAAAACACAAAAAAATTAGCCGGGCGTGGTCACGGGAGCCTGTAGTCCCAGCTACTCGGGAGGCTGAGCAGGAGAATGGCGTGAACCCGGGAGGCGGAACTTGCAGTGAGCCAAGATGGTGCCACTGCACTCCAGCCTGGGCAACAGAGCAAGACTCCGTCTAAAATTAAAAAAAAAAAAAAAAAAAAAAAAAAAAGTGGCAAGACAATAAAAATAGAGAAAAATAATTCAGTCAATTGAGAAGAAAAAACCTTTTTCCAGAAAAACACATTCCAAGAAGAGAAAAACATAAAGGCCTTTTAAATATATATAGCTTGTTTATCCACTTTTAATTAAGTGGACTTTTAACCATAGTACTCTTTAAAAAAAAAAAAAAGAAAAAAGAAAGAAATCCTTTCAGATCTCCTATTACCCGACTTTAGCCAAGCCAAGCGGCCAATATTTCTAGTTTCTGAGATTTACCAGAGGTAACCTTCTAGGTGCTTAGAGAAAGGAAAATTTAAGACAGTCTGTGGAGGAGAACAGAATAGATAAAGTCACACAGATATTAAACCAGAAACAACTTACTTCCTAGGTGGGGAATTGAACCCGGACCACCACTGTGAAAGTGCACAAGCCCTAACTATTGAGCTACAGCATGGGACAATCTTTAGCTCCTTTCCCAGAAAGAGTCTAGAGTAGTTAATTTTGAGCGTGCAAAGGCTTTTAATTATTTAATATAATTTTTAGAGCTATGACATGAACCCTAAAATTCCTGTTCCCTGAAAGGCAGAGACGAAGAGACAGTACTGCCACGTGATTAAAAGGTCAAGTTCTCAAGGACCTAAAACAAAGTGGAGACTTCATCCAGTTTTTTTGTTTGTTTCAGGGACCTGCAGCCAAGCTTGTTACTGACAAGATTGCTGGGTCGTCTTGAAAAGCGGGCTAACAGGTGTTCCAAGTCCGTGTTTTATCCTAAAGTACCCCTCAACACAGAAAAACAAAATCATAGCACAAAATACACCAGCTTAAGACTAGCCTTAGAATTTTTTTTTTTTTTGCATTAATCAAAATTTTACAGAGGAAATAAACACTGACTTTATTTATTTTTTCTTTTTTACCATTCATTCAACCATTTGCACACAGAGAGAGAGAGAGAAGCCAGAAATCTGACTGGTAAGAAATTCTTACCCTTTTGCCGGCATCCCAGGCTTCTGGGTTCCCTTTCCCTGACCAGCCCTAGTGATCCTGCCTGCAGCATCATCGCCTTGGGGGCCAAGCCACATCATAAAGAAAAATTATTATTTTTCGTTCTGGCTGCAGCAAAATACGTGTGATAAAACATAGACATTAGCCACTCTGCTTAGCACCCAATATCAAACTAGCAAGGCTTAAATTTGCCCACATATGGACCCCTTCATCTTTAAACGAACCTCCAACTTGGAGTTTCAACATGTAGTCTCTGGGCAAGATGGTCACCCTGAGCAATAGAAAAGATAAGAAAGAGAAAGAAAAAGTAGAGAAGGAAAGTATCGCCTGTGGCAGGTTGGGGAAGGCGAAATGATCAGGGAGGCCAGAGAAAGCCCCTCCATTGCAGCGACACTGAAAAGTTCAGGTGGCTGCGGCTGTTCTCATGAAGGGATTTTTTCCAGCAGTCCCACCAGCTGTCAAGTTTCCCTTTTTAGAAAGGAAAAAGCTCCCCTTGTCCCACGATCTTGTACATGCCTAACCCTGTCACCCACAGCCATCAGCAAAGAGTGCAAGGCAGATTAATCCAAAGAGAATTAACTTCCCCTAGTGCCGAACCTGTTCTTAGAGGGACTTTACTGAGACGGACCTCTAACCCCCTAAATCTTAAAAGGGGCTCTAACCCTCCTAAGTCGGGCCTCTAACCTGAGATGGGTCAAACATCGTTGCCTTCTATTAAGAGGGGTCTCCAACCCACTCTGTCTTACGAGAGACTCTAAATCCCCTAAGTTGGGCTTCTAACTCAATCCCATTCTGTACCCAGATATCCTATCACCCAAAGTCACCCAGTCAGTGCTCTAGTCTATTTCCTTTGGGTCAGGGGGCCTCTCAGTATTGTCCCTTTTGTGCTTCACGAGAAAGATATTACCGGACCCCAACACTTACCCAAAGTTAAGCTTTGGGTCGGGGTTTCCGCAGTATAGTCAATTCTGTGGCTGCCAGAAAAACGTCACAGGACCCCAGCACTTATTCTAAGTTAGCCGTTGGGTCAGGGTTTCTGCACCATGGTCCCTTCTGTGGTCGCCAGAAATACCTTACAGGAAAGAGGACCTGATCCAGACCCCAAGAGAGGGTTCTTGGATCTCGTGGAAGAAACAATTCAAGGTGAGTCCGAAGTGCAAAGTGCAAGCAAATTTATTAAGAAAGTAAGCGAATAAAAGAATGGCTACTCCATAGACAGAGCAGCCTAGACAACTTTTTGGATGTATGTCTTCTTAGCTCATAAGACCATTTTCTATTAAAATCCAAGCGTCTATTAATTGAGGCTTTTTTTTTTTTTTTTTTTTTTTTGCTGTTACTATTGTTTTCTTTCTCTTTCTTTTTTTGTCATAGGTTCTGATTAACTATATGTAGATGATTTCGATTATTTGTTTGATTTTCCCAGCCACTGATATACAGCATAAAAATCTACCACTGGATTCTGATATATCAGAAAAATATATGTAAAGAAAGTGTAACTTAAAGTTAAAAGATAGAATCCAAGGCAATAACTTCTCTTAATCACAGGAAACATATTAGGTATTTTCTTGGCCTTGCTCCTCTGGAAATTCTGGGATCTCTGAGGCAAGAATTAAAATGCTAACCCTTTATTTGGAAAGCAGAAACCCAAAATGGTGAGAGTAAAGCAAAGATAGAAGGAAGGCAACGGAAGATAAGATGCAAAGATATGCAATGTGTTACCATGCTGGCTACATTTCACAACTGTATTGAAAAGAGACATGCACGCATATTTATTCAGCACATGGAGAAGGTTGCAAGGAGGACCTGAACAAGAATACATTTTGTTTATTAACCACTTACTAAGAAAAGAAGTTAATATCAATATTGTCTCAAAGGCTATATTGTTCAGGAACGTCTGAACAATATAGTTTAGAAATTTCTGAAATTCACTTATTCAACATATTTCTCAGCAGAGTCAATATATTTCTCAACAGATTATAGTCAATATATTTCTCAATACATTATAATGTTCAGATAAGATTCAGATTGAATGATGATGAGATAATATAAAGCAAACAGAACAATACAAACTTCAAAGAAATCCTTTTTAATTTTACAAGAGGAAGATTATGTGATTGGTATGACATTCAAAGAAGATATCAAAGCAATTGGTATTTTCAGAAAACTTCAGACATGAAATATGTAAGGAAAAAATACCACCTAGGAATTTCTAATTAAAACCTTTCTTTTTGATCTAAAATTTTCTCTTCACTGCAGCAATAAATATTTATGAGCATTAGAAAGCCTAATATTTACTGAGTTAATTGCTTTTTTAACAAGTGAACACTTTTAGAGAGGTCTTCTTAGGCCAAGCTTTGTTCTCTTGAGCTACTCACCACTCATACACACCATCAAATAAATGGGCCACTGAAGCATGTTTCTAGTATGTGAGCCTCTCCACCACTATCACACTTGATTAGATAAAGAAAACTCAACTAACACATAAAGAACTAGTCTAGAGACAGCTCTGTGCCAATCCCATTTAATAGTTATATAGGAAAGGCTTAAACTGTGAGTACATTCAAGGAAGGCACCATACGCCTTCCTAGGGAATTAGAATTGACTGAGAAAATGGGTCAATTAGATTGAGACACAGAACTTTCCAGATTCATGTGTCAGGGCCACCCTCCATCTGGAAGCTCTAGGAGAAAATTAGTCTCTTACCTCTTTAAGTTTCTGGTAGCTGCCAGCATTCCTTATCTTGTGGCCATATGGCTCCCATCTCTGCCTACCAAGCCCTCCTCTGCCTCTCTCTTACAAGGAGATACATAATTGCCTTTAGAGCCCACTGGGAGAATCCAGGATAAGCTCTCCATATCAAGATTTTTCATAATCACATCTACAAAGACCTTTTTTCCCTATAAGTTAACATTTACAGGTTCCAGGAATTAGGACCTGATATCTTTTGGAGACTTTCTATCATCTACACCAGGACATCTTTGAAAGTAAAAAGGAAGGGCCAATTTGTAACATTTCAAGGATAAAAGACAAAATCAGGCCGGGCGCGGTGGCTCAAGCCTGTAATCCCAGCACTTTGGGAGGCCCAGGCGGGCGAATCACAAGGTCAGGAGATCGAGACCACGGTGAAACCCCGTCTCTATTAAAAATACAAAAAATTAGCCAGGCGCAGTGGCGGGCGCCTGTAGTCCCAGCTACTCAGGAGGCTGAGGCAGGAGAATGGCGTGAACCCGGAAGGCGGAGCTTGCAGTGAGCCGAGATTGCGTCACTGCACTCCAGCCTGGGCGACAGAGCGAGACTCCGCCTCAAAAAAAAAAAAAAAAAAAAAGACAAAATCTAGGTCTGGCAAAGGCATAAGAATGGTACAATGGACTTTGGGGACTTGGGGGTAAGGGTGAGAGGGGGGTGAAGGATAAAAGACTACAAATAGGGTGCAGTGTATATTGCTTGGGTGATGAGTACATCAAAATGTCACAAATCACCACTAAAGAACTTACTCATGTAACCAAACACCACCTGTACTCCAATAACCTATAGAAAAATAAAATTAAAAAAAAAATCTAGGTCTGACCCAGGCAACCTGGACGTACGGTCTCCCTGGAGTCCCAAATGAACTTCTAGACCCTGGGCCGTAACAAAACCAGTTATCTCACCTCTGCACTGATTATCAATGTTCTCCCTGAAGCTACCACAGCAAATTGATGCCAAATTCACTTTCTGCCCCTGAATTTTAAAAGAGGTCACCATATCTTTCTGATGTATTCTCTTTAAAAAAAAAAAAAAAAAAGATCTTAATTGGCTTTTTGAATTTTTTTTATTTTTAATGTTTATGAATGCATAGGTATGTATATTTATGGGATACATGAGATATTTTGATACAAGTATATGGGGATGATTAATGGGTATTAAAATATAGTTATATACAATTAATAAGATCTATTATTTGATAGCACCACACAGTAACTACAACCAGCAATAATTTGTTGTATATTTTAAAATAACTGAGGGAGTGCAATTAGGATGTTCACAACAAAGAAATGATGAATGCCTGAGGTGATGGATACCCCCATTTAATCTGATATGATCATTACACATCTCATTTGTTTTTATAAAACCAGTATGCGTTTCAGTGCTTTGCCATCAAACAGCCCTTTGTAAGACACAGGACAGAATTCAAGAGTCAAGTTTCCTTGCCTCTTCCATTTTTAAACATTTGGTGCCTTCCTTGAATGCACCCACAGTTCAAGCCTTTCCTATATAACTGTTAAATATCACACTTGAATTTCTGTTTAAAAAGTAAGCAAGTAATAAACATACCTTCCAGATGTCAGCAAATAAGTGAGGGGGAAATATGTAATGACAGACTTTCCAATTTTTCATGGAATGGTATCAACCAGGCATCTGCCCTTTCACTACCTAAGTTAACATCACCTCCATTAGACTACATGCAAATCCAGTAACTTTACTTCCAGTGACTATAACACAAAAGATGACAGAAACTCTTTTGTATCACATTGTTTACTTTTACAATAATTCAAGTATTGGGTACCAGAAACCATTACCAACAAGCAAGTTCCAGTACCTTTGGAGGCACAAATGAACAAATGACACTCTCTGGAATAACTTCCAATATATTCGCACCATGAAAAATATAAGAACTTCAGAATATACAGAAATCAAAACAAAGTTTTTATCTACATTACCAGAGATTTTAACACTAAATGTACTAAATATTTTCCTTACCAACACAATAATCTATGCCACTGAACACACTATTTGGCTGGTCACTAATATTATGACCTCTAATGCAAAGAGCCATTCCAATAAAACCTTCCCACTCTGACTGCACTGCTCTTACTGGTTTTATTTTTAGGATCGTTGCATGGCAAGAAGATGCCACATCCCTCTTCCTCCTGTCGGACTTTGCATTTCTTTGATACAAAGCACCATTCATAACCACCTTTTTGTTTTCTCCCATTCCTTCCTTTGCAATAACGAAGGTTAGGATTGGTGGATAATTCAACATAATGTCAAAGTACTAAGTCAATGCTGCATTTTTAGCTGAACCACCCAAAATTTTCACTCAAAGGAACCCACATTAATCTCCCAAAATCAGGGAATCTTCAGGGGAAAATAGGGCAGGTGCTGTGTAAAAGAAAAAAAACTGCCTCTTCTTGAGAAGATCATCTGACATACATTTCTTGAGCCTATTCAACACCAGACAATATTCTAGGACAGAGACAAAGTCTCTCTCCATTAGGCATTTGCAAACACTTAGAGGAAACAAACAGGATAATTGCAGGAAAAAAATCAAATTTATTAGGTTGTCAAATCCAAAACAGAAGACTATGTGTTTCTTGTGTACCAATGAATCCTAAGTCCTTAAAACATAATAAAGACTCAATAAACAGTTTTCAAAAATAACAAAAATCAAGTAGTACATCATGCATAATGTCACATGAATAGTTGCCTTAAGAAAGACTTAGAAATGTCTACGAGAGGTCGCGCGCAGTGGCTCATGCCTGTAATCCCAGCACTTTGGGAGGCCAAGGTGGTGGATCACCTGAGGTCAGGAGTTTGAGACCAGCCTGGTCAACATGGTGAAACCCCATCTCTACTAAAAATGCAAAAATTAGCTGGGCATGGTGGCGGATGCCTGTAATCCCAGCTACTCAGGAGTCTGACCTAGGAGAATTGCCTGAACCCGGGAGACGGAGGTTGCAGTGAGCCAAGATTGTGCCACTGCACTCTAGCCTGGGCAACAGAGCAAGACTCTGTCTCAAAAAATAAAAATAAATAAATAAATAAATGTCTATGAGAGTTCAGAAGGTGAGAGGAGTTACTCTGGTTGGAGAGTTTCAAGCAGGTGACACCAGGAAGGGAGGGTCAAAACTGGATCCTGAAGGGCAAGTAGAATTTAAATAGAGATACCCAGGAGAAAAATGAAAGTTGCATTCAACCAATGAAGGAGCGGTTAACTGGGCCAAGCCAGAAATGGAGTGTAAAATTAATGGTTGTTAAGACTAGAAGCACTAATTGGGAAAAGATTGTAACAAGTGTCTTCAACCACACAAAAGAGTTAAGACGTTTTTCTGTTCTGCAGTGGTGGAACTATCAGCCACACTAGAAGAGACCTGGGTTCAAGTCCTTGTTCATTAACTAACTAGATATAGAACTTGAACCAATTCATCTTCCTTATATGTTGTAGGTAAAATTGGGCTACAAATTGGCTTAGAGCAATGTTTCCCAGTCTTGCTAAATATAAAAGCCACTTTATAAAGTAAAAAAAATTACATTATTTGAATGATAATAGTTGTACTTTTTAAATAATACATCATAACATTTTTTAAAAATTGACTGTAAAATATAGAATTAAAAAGCTGTTATGAATTTAACATTGCTTTTAACATACTTCTACTCTATTGCTCACAATAGCATCTATATTCATCTGAAAAGTCCTGATGGGTACAAAGCTGATCACATTATGGCTTAATTTGCATTTCTCTGATTACTAATGAGATTGTGCATCATTTTGTGTATTTATAGGTCATTTTTAATCTTCTTCTGTGAAATGCCTGCTCATGCCTTTTGTCCACTTCTTTATTGTGCTGTCTTTTATAATTGATTTAAATAATACTTTGTATATTCTATTAATACATATACAGTTCTTTCCAATATTTTTCTTTGTAAATGTTTTCTCCTAGTTTGTGGATTGTCACTTTCTTTATGGTGTCTTCTAATGAAAAGAAAGTCTTTGCTTTAATGAAGTTAAAGTTATCAATACTTTCCTTTATGCTTTGTATTTTTCTCTCCTTAAGTAATTCTTTCCTACTCCAAGGTTATAAAGACATTCTCCTACATTTTCTACTAAATTTTAAATTTTATCCTTCATATTTTTTCTTCATATATAATGTATATATATCAATGTATAAACAAATATATGCTTATTTTTAAGAATTTAGAAAATAACACAGAGGTAATGATATGGTTTGGCTGTTCCCCACCGAAATTTCATCTTGAATTGCAGCTTCCATAATTCCCACATGTTGTGGGAGGGATCGGTGGGAGATAACTGAATCATGGGGGTGGTTCCCCCATATTGTTATTGTGGTAGTGAATAAGTCTCACGAGATCTGATGGTTTTATAAGGGGAACCCCTTTCATGTGGTTCTCATTCTCTTTTATTGCCATGTGAGACATGCCTTTGCCTTCTGCCATGCTTGTAAGGCCTCTCCAGCCACATGACACTGTGAGTATATTAAACCTCTTTTTCTTTATAAACTACCCAGTCTCAGGTATGTCTTTATCAGCAGTGTGAAAATGGACTAATACAAGCAATAACTGTTAACATTTTAGTATATTGCTTTCAGTTTGTTTCTATGTTTGTATATTTTTAATAAAATTGAAATCAGCTTCTTAGTCTGTTACTTTTATTTAATTTTATTGTGTAAGCATTTCCAATGCCATTATTCATTAAATATGATTTTCTTTCAACTTTATTATAGTTTAATTAACCATTTTTAAATTATACATATGCTGTTCAATGTAATGTTTTGATATGTGCATGCATTGTGAAATGTGTGTGTATATATATACCACTTTTTAAAATTTATCCACTGATGAACACCTAGGTTAATTCTCTATTTTGGCTAAAAACTATAGAAATCAAAACAGCATGGTACACACATAAAGACAGATATATAGACCAGTGGAACAGAAAAAGAGAATCCAGAAATAAATTCACTTATTTATGATCAACTGGTCTTCAACAAAGCTGCCAAGAACACACAGTGGGGAAAGGATGACCTCTTCAATAGTGTTGGACAAACTGGATAGCCACGTGCAGAAGAATGAAATTGGTCTCTTACTGTCACCATATACAAAAATCACCTCAAAGTGGATTAAAAACTTAAACATGAGAACTGAAACTCTAAAACTATGAGAAGAAAACATAAGGGGAAACCTTCTTGACACTGGCCTTGGCAAAGACTTTGTGGATATAACGCTAAAGCACAAGCAACAAAGGCAAAAAAGCACAAGCAACAAAGGCAAAAATAGACAAATGAGATTGCTTTAAACCCAAAAGCTTCTGCACAGCAAAGGAAACAATCGATAGAGTAAGAAGCAAACCCGCAGAATGGGAGAAAATATTTGCAAATCATACATCTGACAAGGAATTGATATTCAAAAAAATATAAGGAACTCAAACAACTAGCAAGAAAACAAATAATTTGATTTTTAAATGGGCAAAGGACCTGAATAGACATTTCTCAAAGAAGACGTATCAACAGCCAACAGACGATCATCTAGTCATTAGAGAAATGCAAATTAAAGTCACAATGAGACATCATCTCATACCTGTTAGAATGGCTTTATCAAAAAGACAAAAGATAACAAGTATTGGTGAGAATGTAGAGAAGAGAGAATCTTTGCACACTGTTGATGGGAATGTAATCTGTTCTAGACATTATGGAAACCAGTAGAGAGTTTCCTAAAAATATCACAAATGGAACTACCTTGTGATCCAGCAACCACACTTTTGAGTACATATTCAAAGAAAATAAAATCTGTATGTCAAAAAGATATCTACACTCCCCTATGTCTATTACACCATTATTCACAATAGTAAAGTTTACTTTTCATACTGAAGTCCACCTGATATATGTTTGTTGTAGTGTGAGATGGGTATTCATTTTGATTTTTCCAAATAATTACTCTGCATAATTCCTGAATATTCCATTCCCCTCCACCTGCCACTGATTGGCAAAGCCATGTCTGATGATTAATTTTATGTATCAATTTGATATACAGGTAGCTAGTTAAACATTGTTTTGGGTATGTCTGTGAGAGTGTTTCTGGAAGAGATTAGCATTTGAATCAGTAGACTGAGTAAAGATTTTCCCTCACAATCATGGTTGGGCATTATCAATGAATCAAGAGCCTGGATAGAAGAAAAAGGTGGAAGAAGGGCAAATTCTCTTTCTCTCCTTGAGCTGGGACGTTATTCTTCTCCTGGCATTGGACATCAAAGCTCCTGGCTCTCAGGCCTGGGCTTACACCAGTGAAATTCTGGGTTCTCAGACTTTCGTCCTCAGACAGGGCATTACACCATCAGCTCTCCTGGTTCTCAGGCCTTCAGACTCAAATGGAATTACACCACCAGCTTTCCCGGTTCTCCAGTGTGCAGATGGCATATTGTAGAAAATTTTGGCCTCCATAACCACATGAGCCAAATTCCATAATAAATTTCCATATATATATATGGAAAATATATAAAAATTGTATACCAGAAGCACTGAGAGAGTGTGACAGGCATATGAGAGTAGACCGTAGGTTTTATATATATAAGTCTTTCTTTACCTTCTTAAAGAAGTGATAAGTTTAATAGGTGGTGAGAAAATGTTTAAAAATAACTGACTTATCTCAAAAGTAGTCTTAATTTTTAAAGGCCAAAGGATACCTACAGGCCCAGCTGTTAAACATGCAAACACACGTGAGTTCCTTTTGACTACGTCATTTACATGGCAATATCTGTGCAATAATATTTATAAATAAAACCTTGAATAAAGTTGTGGTTTACTCTAATATGCTTGTCACATTCTCTCAGTCCTTCTGGTATAAAATTTTTTCAAATAATATTCCTCTTCATTCATATGCTACATTTTTTTCTAAAGGTTACATAATAAAATGAATTATAGTTGAGCACATAATTCTACTTGAATAATCAAGCTCATTTGAGAAGTCAGTTCTAATGTCTGCAGCTGGGCTGAAAAGGCATTACTGGGCTCACAGCTACAAGAGCATCAATGTCAGCAGGGGAACACTTGGAAAATGGGTAACATCTTCCCTTCACAGCAGCACTTTTGGTTAAATGGAATGTTGTGCTCTAAACTAAATTACTTCAAGTCTATTTGTGAGACTCAGTTGGATACATGTTTCTTATATAAACAACGGCTGGAGATAAATCTGCCAAAACTGGCATGCTGATTTGTATTTTTAGTTATATAAAACTTTCAGGCCCAGAAATGGAATCCAAGAAAAGCATGTTATTCTAGCCCCCAAAATTTCTTGGATATTTTATTGAATACATTATAATGCTTAATACATATATTTACTAATGGTCTCCTGGTAGTACAGAAATTGTACTCATTTCTCTAAACTGTCCCCTAGTGACCAACTTAGTTCCAGGGCATTTCAGCTACTACAGAGTAAAAATTGGTAACTAGGGAATTTAAGTAAGCTGCCAAAACTCTTCAATATTCAAGACAACAAGTAAGGCCTTTCCTCAAGGGATCAAGACTTAACCACACTTGAAAACAGAGGAAATTCCTTCTAGTGTTTTCACACATAAAGGGAAGGGTATAGTTCAGGAGTTAGAGAGCTATAAATTAGGCAGAACACCACCATGGTTTCACCTACTGGGAGGTAGAAATGTAAGAATAAAAATCTAAATAATTCATTTATTTCCATTAAAGAGTGAAGGGAAGTATGCAAAATTTTGGCAGAAAGAATTAAAGACTTCAGAATTCCAAAGGCTTGTGGTGCAGCATAAAGCACTTCATTCTCCTCAGATAGCTTTTTTAAACCTAACTTTGTAGCCTCCAGTGTATTTTTCTCAGCATCTCTATCACCTATGCCCCCTCCTCCCATCTCTAACATAACTGCTTTAGTGATGATCCCAGAAATCTTTATATTGTTCAGAGAAAACAGAAAATCCCACACCAGTAGAAGTGAAATGGAAAGTACAGTTGGAGTCATATACATTTTAGGAAACTACTCTCTGTTCAGGTCATAACCAATAGAAGAGGAAGACAGCATTTGCTGTTAGATGTAAAGTGCTCTACTGGTCATATACAAACTTTTCAGTATAGCATCTGATTTGATGCATGAGAAAAATGGAGAGATACAAGTGCAATTGGCCACTCCTCACAGCCCTCCCTCCTATGACAGGTGGGTTTGCAGTTTCAGCACCTGTTCCAACCCTCTTCTAGCATGCCAAAGCAGGCAAGCTGTATAATTATATTTCCTAAACTCTCACAGCTAGCATTCGATGTGTTATTCAATTTCCACCAATCAGGGATTGGTGCAAGACCTTGATTTGAAACTGGGTCACTTGGAGAGAAAAGCACTCATTAAGACTTTTACTTGAAATGGGTTTACATGAGGCAAGCAAGGTGAGATGCAGGACACCTATTTTCCTGGAGTAGAACCTGGCAGATTTGGCGGGTTCTGGTGTCAGTAACTATGGTGGTGACTTTTTTTTTTTTTTTTTTTTTTTTTTTTTGAGACGGAGTCTCGCTCTGTGGCCCAGGCTGGAGTGCAGTGGTGCGATCTCGACTCATTGCAAGCTCCACCTCCCGGGTTCATGCCATTCTCCTGCCTCAGCCTCCCGAGTAGCTGGGACTACAGGCGCCCACCACCAAGCCTGGCTAATTTTTTGTATTTTTAGTAGAGACTGGGTTTCACCGTGTTAGCCAGGATGGTCTCGATCTCCTGACCTCGTGATCCGCCCACCTGGGCCTCCCAAAGTGCTGGGATTACAGGCTATGGTGGTGACTTCTTGAATAGCAGCTTTACCCTCCTGGCAAAGGCATCAGCTCTGTTGGTTGCTTGTCCCTGCACTGTGGTTCTGGTTATAGTTCCTCCTACTTGAGTGTGTCTTTTCTCAATGAACCTTTGAAGCTTCTTTTTTTTTTTTTTTTTTTTTTTTTTTCTTATCTTTGTATGGATAACTGCAGATTTTTTTTTTTTTTATACTTTAAGTTCTAGGGTACATGTGCATAACGTGCAGGTTTGTTACATATGTATACTTATGCCATGTTGGTGTGCTGCACCCATCAACTCGTCAGCACCCATCAATTCATCATTTATATCATGTATAACTCCCAGTGCAATCCCTCCCTCCTCCCCCCTCCCCATGATAGGCCCCAGTGTGTGATGTTCCCCTTCCCGAGTCCAAGTGATCTCATTGTTCAGTTCCAACCTATGAGTGAGAACATGCGGTGTTTGGTTTTCTCTTCTTGTGATAGTTTGCTAAGAATGATGGTTTCCAGCTGCATCCATGTCCCTACAAAGGATGCAAACTCATCCTTTTTTATGGCTGCATAGTATTCCATGGTGTATATGTGCCACATTTTCTTAATCCAGTCTGTCACAGATGGACATTTGGGTTGATTCCAAGTCTTTGCTATTGGGAATAGTGCCGCAATAAACATACGTGTGCATGTGTCTTTGTAGTAGAATAATTTATAATCCTTTGGGTATATACCCAGTAGTGGGATGGCTGGGTCATATGGTACTTCTAGTTCTAGATCCTTGAGGAATTGCCATACTGTTTTCCATAATGGTTGAACTAGTTTACAATCCCACCAACAGTGTAAAAGTGTTCCTATTTCTCCACATCCTCTCCAACAACTGTTGTTTCCTGATTTTTTAATGATTGCCATTCTAACTGGTGTGAGATGGTATCTCATTGTGGTTTTGATTTGCATTTCTCTGATGGCGAGTGATGATGAGCATTTTTTCATGTGTCTGTTGGCTGTATGAATGTCTTCTTTTGAGAAATGTCTGTTCATATCCTTTGCCCACTTTTTGATGGGGTTGTTTGTTTTTTTCTTGTATATGTGTTTGAGTTCTTTGTAGATTCTGAATATTAGCCCTTTGTCAGATGAGTAGGTTGCAAAAATTTTCTCCCATTCTGTAGGTTGCCTGTTCACTCTGATGGTAGTTTCTTTTGCTGTGCAGAAGCTCTTTAGTTTAATTAGATCCCATTTGTCAATTTTGGCTTTTGCTGCCGTTGCTTTTGGTGTTTTAGACATGAAGTCCTTGCCCATGCCTATGTCCTGAATGGTACTACCTAGGTTTTCTTCTAGGGTTTTTATGGTATTAGGTCTAACATTTAAGTCTCTAATCCATCTTGAATTAATCTTCGTATAAGGAGTAAGGAAAGGATCCAGTTTCAGCTTTCTAAGCTTCTTAATGAAACTTTGAGGTCTCTATTTTTTCTCTCAATAAATACTTTACTAGTTAAACAAGCCGTAGTAAAGTCTATTGTGTGTAAGAACTGTGGCTACTAACGTTACTTAAAAATCTATAAAATAGTCTAGAGTTAAACAGAAAACCATTCTTCCAGCCTTCATCTTCCTCCCCTGCTGGATACTTCCTGCCCTTGACCATCAGACTCCAAGGTCTTCAGCTTTTGGACTCTTAGACTTACACCAGTGGTTTGCCAGGCAGGGGTTCTCAGGCCTTTGGCCACAGACTGAAGGCTGCACTGTCGGCTTCCCTACTTTTAAGATTTTGGGACTCAGGCTGGCTTCCTTGTTCCTCAGCTTGCAGATGGCCTATTGTGGGACTTCACCTTGTGACCCTGTGAATCAATACACCTTAATAAACTCCCTTTCATATATACACCTATTCTATTAGTCCTGTCCTTCTAGAGAACGCTAATACAACAATCATTGAATAAAATAACCTTTTAGCACTCTAAAAATTAAGTAGATTAAGAACTAAGCCTTATTTAACAAATGGTTTGCATATCTATGTAAAAAAAAATCTGTAAATTGGACAAAAATGATGAACTTTGCTTTAGACACCAAGAAAATACAAACAATCCTAAAACTATAAGCAAACTGTACTCCCAAAGTAAACTTGCAGTAGATTGGTTGTGGCCTTGATTATATTTGTACAGAACATCAGTGTTCTAAATGGTGACTGAGTTTCTGTCACCTCAAAAACATTACATAAGTTGTACTAGAGTAGAAATGCCACAAAACTGCATTAAAAAATGAAATTAAAAAATCACATTAAGAAAATAGTGATTATACAAAATAGAAACAAATTAAATAAGAAAAAATTGACTTACTGTGAATGCTGGTTCTTGAGGGGACAAATGAGTTTAATCAGATGCTGAAAATTTAGAAATCATTGTTAAGCTTCTCAACAGAATATTAGAAATCACAGTACTGATTCATTTTTGTGTCAATTTCTTTTTCAGAAAATTATTACACCCATTTTCCAAGAGATGAATGTGCCACTAATATTACACACAGATTTTCAGTTTTAATTAGTGATATTTTGAGGACTCATAAACACAATAGAAAAAGGAAGGTCAAAAGACATAAGGAAAGAAATCTTTTCTGAGATAACTATTCATTTTTAAAAAATGAAGATAGTTGTGTAAATGTACAATAAAAGATTAACTCAGCATGTCTGTGGTGCTCAAACCCTGTGCATTCAATAGAAAGGACTGGCCCTTAGTTGGTTCCTGGGAAATAAACCATAAGCACTTGGAATATCCTGCCTGATTAGATACTTTGTATATATGAGGTCTTGGACCACACCAGATAATTTATGCTAATGACGCAATTTATGGAGAGTGCCTATTTTTGTTCTCCTGGAGTCCTGGGCCATGCTATAAGAGTTTGGTCTCTGGGCAGGATAGCATGGGCACCCTGAACGCCAAGGCTCCAGTGAGCTTCCCTGGTAGGTCACATATCATACATGTCATCTTCCATAGTCCCTTGGAAAATTAAGAGTTGCATATGACTCCACTAGGACAGAACGACAGGAAGTTTGAGGCTGTTTTCTGCTGAACTGTACCCTATGCATCTTTTCCATTTGCCAATTTTAATCTATCTCCTTTCCCTAAACCATGAGTATAAAACCATTCTAAGTTCTGTAAGACCCAGTGAATTATCAAAACTGGAGTGGTCCTAGAGACTCCCAAGACAGGAAATTTAAGAAGAATATGGCACAAGGTAGAAGTAGTAAAAGGATATTACATAGAGTAGAGTTAATAAAAGATCACAGGCCGGGCGCGGTGGCTCAAGCCTGTAATCCCAGCACTTTGGGAGGCCGAGACGGGTGGATCGCGAGGTCAGGAGATCGAGACCAACCTAGCTAACACGGCGAAACCCCGTCTCTACTAAAAAATACAAAAAAAAAAAAAAAACTAGCCGGGCGAGTTGGCGGGCGCCTGTAATCCCAGCTACTTGGGAGGCTGAGGCAGGAGAATGGCGTAAACCCGGGAGCCCGAGCTTGCAGTGAGCTGAGATCCGGCCACTGCCCTCCAGCCTGGGCGACAGAGCGAGACTCCGTCTCAAAAAAAAAAAAAAAAAAAAAAAAAAAAAAAATCACAAAGAAGAATAGCATTTTTCCACAGATGGAAAGAAAATTATTTTGATAGTCACATGACCTCACCCATAGATTTCTGATTTATTACAAAGAGGATAACATGCATCTAAAAGGGAGAGCCCTGGTGGTCACTGTGTGGATCAAGGGATCGAGCTCAGAATCACCAACAGTAAGAATGCAAAGACCTCTTGCGATGCAGTGAGAAGTGCCTAACAACATCTCCACAGCATTCTTGCTGAAAATGTTTGACCTGCATCCAGTCAGGAAACAGACAAAACATGTACCATGAGATGTTCTGCATGACAACTTTATTGCACTTTTCAAAACATTCAGTGTCATGAAAAATAGAAGGAGATGATAAAGCTGTTCTGGTTTAGGAGAGACTAAAGAGATAATGTGAATGAAATAAATGCATCTCCTTTGGATTTCAGAGCTAAAACAACAATAATAATGATATAATGTAATGTGACACAATATAAAAAACTATTGTGGACATTTGGGGCGTGATTAAGGCAATCTGGGTACGAGCAATATTGAATTAATGTTGATTTTCTTAGTCGTAGCAAATACCTCCATTTGGAAAGATGCATGTCATGCTGAAGTATTTAGAGGTAAAATATGATGTCTGTAATCTATTTTCAATTGTTTAGCAAAAGAAAAATGTACATGAATGGTATTACCAATGAAAGACAGGTTACTTGAGGAGAGGAGTTTGAATGTGATTTTTCCACAGATGAAGAGAGAAAGGTATGTAGATATTCACACAGTCTCAAAGTTTGGAGAGAGAGAAAAAGATTCAGAGACAGAATGAGAGAGAGAAAAGGTGGGTGTGACAATATGTTAACAGATAAGGGGTTTGCTTTTCTTGCCCTTTCCATTTTCCTGTGGATTTAAAAATTTTCAAATGTATATCCTTAAAATAGTTTTTTTTCTTTTTAAAAAAGAAGAAGGAGAAGGAGGAGGAGGAGGAGGAAGAGGAGAAGGAGAAGGAGGAAGAGGAAGACGAGAAGAAGGAGGAGGAGGAGGAGGAGGAGGAGGAGGAGGAGGAGGAGAAGGAGAAGACAGAGAGGAGGTCATGCTGCTTTCTCATATGCATGCATCAGATGATGAACCAATAGTTTGTGTGGCTGAGGTTGCTATTTTGTGTGTGTTGGGAAGTTGGTGTGTAGAATTAGGACACAAGTACATACATAAACCATATTCACACACACACACACAGCTGTCATTTACATGTATTGAATTACATTTGCAATTCAATTATTCATAACATTAAGATTGGATTAAGTGTAGAGAAAAATGTGGGAATTTTGGAAGGGAAATTGCATCTATAGTATTTTTTTCTTTTTTCTTTTCTTTTTTTTTGGAGACAGATCTTGCTCTGTCTCCCAAGCTGGATTGCAGTAGCACAATCTCAGCTCACTGCAACCTCCACCTCCTGGGTTAAAGCGATTCTTTTGCCTTAGCCTCCCCAGTAGCTGGGATTACAAGTGCATGCCATCATGCCCGGCTAATTTTTGCATTTTTAGTAGAGAGGGGTTTTACCATGTTCGCCAGGCTGGTGTCAAACTCCTGACCTCAGGTTATCTGCCCATCTCAGCCTCCCAAAGTGCTGGGATTATAGGCATGAGCCACTGCACCCAGCCAGTATTCCTGCATATAATTATAGTTGAGTGTCTGAAATGGAATAACAGTATAACATCATAAAGCCTTTTCCATTGTATATACCCACAGAAATATAAAGTCTTGGAGCTATGTGAAAGTTTGGAGATTTGTATCACTGGAGAATTAACATCCAAAGACCTCTCTTTTTGGGTAGAATATTATGTTAGTAAATATTGTGGGGTTGGAAATCAAGTAGATTCAAAGAAACAAGACAGTATAATCCCTGCTCCTAAGAAACTCGAATTCTCATTGGAAAGCTCTGACACATTGTTTTTGTAAAGATTATTTCATTTCCACAAACATCTTTGAAATTATCCTATTGGAAGATTACCAAAATCCTAGAATAACCCAAACAAAAGAGTTACATTAAATCTCCTTTAGAAGACTAAATTATTGACATTTCAGTCCCAGTGACCAAGTATCTGATTAAAATGCTGCAGAGAAACACCATGAGAAACTGAAATGTTATTACCTTGAGAAGATCCCCACACTAGAAATGAGACAACTGAAAAGGAAGGAAAGAATTCTGGGCTGAGAGTCTTCAGAACTTGGCCAGGTCCCATCCCTACAGTATGCTGGATGTATCAAATGGGGAAAGTCAGGTAGCATCTCTAAGCTTCAGTTTTCACTATAAAGTGATGTCCATAATAATTCTGATGGCTGTTATAAAAATAAAACAGCTTAAATATGCAAAAGCCTTTGTAATCAATTCAGCACCCCGAGTATATTAGGTGAGGAGAGTTGAAGACTCTGAGAGTTGATTCCCAGTCACCGGCTCCTTGACCTCTATCTCTCCCTTTCTCACCAGTTCCTACTTCCCTTCACTAAAAGTAAAAGAGCTCATGCTAATATTCAAATAAGCAGCACTTCATCAAGGAAAGTTCTAGAGGTTGCAGGAGGAGACATGGACCTACTCTTCCACATCAAACATCATTTTAAAAAAAAACAAAGTACAAACACATACCTAATTAAACTACTTTGTTCTAGCAGGTTGTAAGGATCGTCTTATGCTGGTTACTTTTGGTAAAATCAAGAAAGTGTTTCAAGTGTTTCTTAAATTGACGAGGCATGTTTCTATACACTTTCTGGAAAAAAATACACAATACTCTTTTCTCCACATTTACTGATTATTTTATGAATGCTCTAATATTAAAGAGAAATGTGGCTATTTAAATAAATGCTCCTAAATCCAAGAATGATAACTAGATAAAAACTATCAAAAAAAAAAAAAAAAACCTTTCAGATTAGCTCAAAATCAAAGCCACTGGTGTGACATAAGAAAATTTTAGGGGACAATTATTCTGTGATCCTCTCTGGGAGAATGTTAAATAAATTTGTATGCTTTTTCTGCAGTTTAAAAAAAAGAAAATTTTAGAAGGGTACTTTTATTCCTCTGGATGAGTCAGGATTGTTATGATTGGAAAGGATGTTGGATTTGGAATCAGTTCACTTGGGTTTGACCAAGGCTTGGCCATTGATTCACTTGGCTTTAAACAAATCACTTGACTTTTCAGGGCCCCAGTTTCCTCCAGGTAAATTAAATGCATGTAAAGTTTTTTTTTCAACTGTAGCATTTTATGCACATCATTATTTAAACTTTGATTCTAACTCAAATTTCATTTACAATTCTACATTTCCTAAAACTGGAAATTGTGAGTTGGTCGTCCAATATAATTATTTGCAATCTATTTGACTGAAATGGATTTTAACTTCAGAATGAAATGCTTTTATTGCCTAACCCTTGACACAGAGTGCAGTAAAATTTCCCATCAGAGTGCCAATGAGCCAAGCACATACTGGGTTTACCCCTCAAAAATGCATTATTACTGAATACTAATTTTTTCATTCAATGGAAAACATCATAAATTGAAATTATAAATTAATGCCTCATTTCAAACTGCAAGGTAACTTCTGAAATGACTCCATTACTGATTTGTACTGACATTTTGCCAGGCTGTGACATAACTGCACTATTGTGAATTAATTTATCTTCTCTAAAACTGGTATGTCTCCCAATGCACCTGTCCCAATTACCATGACAGTTTCCTTCTGCTTCAGCCTAATGATACAGTATTCATTGCTCTGCCCCTTCTCTCTTATCTGTGGACAACTTGAAAGGCTAAAAAAGCAAAGGACTAGATTCTATATCCAACCTCTCTGAGGCTCTATTTCTTCTTTTCTAAAAGAGAGATTATTAATATAAATATGTTTATATTAATTCAAATATATATCAGCCATATTATCACCTTCTAATATTTTAGCAAGCTATTCACTCAACATTGACTATCTGAAAAAAAAACACATTGACTGTTTTCTTTGTATTTCCCTTTTTTCAGCAATTTCTGCCCATGTTCTAAACAGCAAAACAGTCATCCAACACACAGGGTCATTTGTTAAATTCAATTTTACAAAAATATTTATAATCTCTACCATGTGGTCTAAATCCAAGCATTGTACTAAACTCTAGAGATGCAAAGATAAATAAGTCACTACCTCTATTTTCATGATGTTTCTACTTAGTGAGAGTACCATAGAATGAATAAAAATAACTAAAACTGTATATATGCACATATGTATATTATTTGTTTATTGTAAGTGCTACAGAGGTATACCCATACAAAATACTGTGGCAATGCCAAGGAGAGGGAAGTCACTAATTCTTGCTAAGGAGTTCCAAGGAAATTTTTCAAACAAGGTAGCATTTGAAGATTGAAGAAGTTACAGGAGCAGAGAAGGAAAAAGAGGAAACTTATGGCAGAAGAATCAACACAAGTAAAAACAGAGGCCAGTAAGTATGTAGAGAATGGGATAGAACAGATTAACCAGAGCGAATGACTGATGGGCAAGACACCAACAGATGACCTGAATGTTGAATGGCAATCCCAAGGCTCTTAAATGTCATCTTATAGAAAATACATAATGAACAAAGTTTTTGACCAGAGTTGCATGATCAAATGTCTGTTTGCTTTGAAATGCTAACTCCGGAGACAATATTATAGATGAACTGGAAGTGAATAAACTGGAGATGAGGTTTAAAGCAGGAAAAGTAGGGAGATATCCTCTTGGAGACAGATAGAGAGAGAGAAGATAGATTTCAGAGACATTTAAGATGTAGACCCCATAACACATGATCAGATGAGGGTAGAAGTGAAAGTGAAGGAATTAGAAAGAGGGAAATGTCAAAAACAATTCCAAGGTATCTTGGGGGATAGGGGTGAAGGAGCAATGATAATGGGAGAAGAAACATTGAGATCAACATGAGGCATATAGACTGTGAGGTGAGGGGTCTTCAACATATCAAAGTGAAAAGTTTAGTCATTTGTTGGAAAAACACAAGTGAAGTCCAAATAAGAGGTAGAGGATAGGAGATGTTATAAATCTGAGGCTCACTGGTGCCTAAGGAGCAGTAGAGGTCCTGAAGGTAGATGCAATAGCCTAGGAAAAGTTAGATGGGAAGAAAAGAAGAGGAATAATGTCAGGGCCTGGGAAATACCTAGATGAAGAGAGAGAGAAGGAAGAGAAGAATGCAAAAAAGAATGAGAGCAGTGGTTCATGAATAGGAAGAATCAATATCGTGAAAATGGCCATACTGCCCAAGGTTATTTATAGATTCAATGCCATCCCCATTAAGCTACCAATGAGTTTCTCCACAGAACTGGAAAAAACTGCTTTAAAGCTCATATGGAACCAAAAAAGAGCCCGCATTGCCAAGACAATCCTAAGTCAAAAGAACCAAGCTGGAGGCATCATGCTACCTGACTTCGAACTATACTACAAGGCTACAGTAACCAAAACAGCATGGTACTGGTACCAAAACAGAGATATAGACCAATGGAACAGAACAGAGTCCTCAGAAATAATACCACACATCTACAGCCATCGGATCTTTGAAAAACCTGAGAAAAATAAGAAATGGGGAAAGGATTCCCTATTTAATAAACAGTGCTGGGAAAAGTGGCTAGCCATAAGTAGAAAGCCGAAACTGGATCCTTTCCTTATTCCTTATACGAAAATTAATTCAAGATGGATTAGAGACTTAAAAGTTAGACCTAATACCATAAAAACCCTAGAAGAAAACCTAGGTAATACCATTCAGGACATAGGCATGGGCAAGGGCTTCATGTCTAAAACACCAAAAGCAATGACAACAAAAGCCAAAATTGACAAATGGGATCTCATTAAACTAAAGAGCTTCTGCACAGCAAAAGAAACTACCATCAGAGTGAACAGGCAACCTACAGAATGGGAGAAAATTTTTGCAATCTATTCATCTGACAAAGGGCTAAATCCAGAATTTACAAGGAACTGACACAAATTTACAAGAAAAAAACAAACAACCCCATCAAAAAGTGGGCAAAGGATATGAACAGACATTTCTCAAAAGAAGACATTCATACAGCCAACAGACACATGAAAAAATGCTCATCATCACTCGCCATCAGAGAAATGCAAATCAAAACCACAATGAGATACCATCTCACACCAGTTAGAATGGCAATCATTAAAAAGTCAGGAAACAACAGGTGCTGGAGAGGATGTGGAGAAATAGGAACACTTTTACACTGTTGATGGGACTATAAACTAGTTCAACCATTACGGAAAACAGTATGGTAATTCCTCAAGGATCTAGAACTAGAAGTACCATACGACCCAGCCATCCCATTATGGGGTATATACCCAAAGGATTATAAATCATGCTGCTATAAAGACACATGCACACCTATGTTCATTGCAGCACTATTCACAATAGCAAAGATTTGGAATCAACCCAAATGTCCATCTGTGACAGACTGGATTAAGAAAATGTGGCACATATACACCATGGAATACTATGCAGCCATAAAAAAGGATGAGTTTGCGTCCTTTGTAGGGACATGGATGCAGCTGGAAACCATCATTCTCAGCAAACTATCACAAGAACAGAAAACCAAACACCGCATGTTCTCACTCATAGGTGAGAACTGAACAATGAGATCACTTGGACACAGGAAGGGGAACATCACACACTGGGGCCTATTATGGGGGGGGGAGGAATTGCATTGGGAGTTACACCTGATGTAAATGACGAGTTGATAGGTGCAGCACACCAACATGACACAAGTATACATATGTAACAAACCTGCATGTTATGCACATGTACCCTAGAACTTAAAGTATAATAAAAAATAAAAATATATATATATATATTTGGGAAAGAGCCTAAAACAGTGCCAAACTCATTAGCTATTGTTATTATTAATATATTATTATAATTCTAAGGACCAATAAGAGCTATAGCTTATAAAGTGAATATTATGTGACAGGCATTTATGCTAAGTGCTTCCATGGATTGTCTCACTAATAATCCAAAAATCCCTATGTTGTATTTTTATTACCATTTTATATATGAGAAGCCTGAAGCTATAGAATATTTAATTTTCCCAAGGTCATATAGTAGATTTTGGCATCAACTTTTAAACCCAGGTGATCTAACTCCCCAGTAGAGCTCTTTTCCCTAATTCCAAGTAACATTGCCTTGCTATACTCTCCTGTCTCTGAAAGTCCATTGGAATGGCCATTCAGGTACTATTTTAGTACAATGAAAGTATAATTTATTGACTAGCACCACAATGACCTTAACATGTTAATGCAATTTCTAAATATGCGGGAGTTCCACCGAGAGAGTTACTCATGTCAGGAGAAATGAGAAATAAAGAAAACTACCTATTATTTTTATTCCATTTCTCAGACTGTTATGACCCTTTGATACTCCACTGAGCTAACCCCCTATGCTCCCCCAAAAAGGGATATAAATGGTTATGTTATAAACGAAATAAATGAAACTAAAATTTCCAGAAAAATATCAACAAAAAAAAAAAAAAATGAGAGCAGTGGTTGAAGATGTTGAGGTAGACCTATGAGTCGTTGCATGAAACAGAAGACAGCAGAGGAGACCACAACACAAAAGAGTAGTGAAGGGCTGTTCCAGGAAGCAGTGAAGACAATATTTATGGTTACCCAGCCGTTACCCAGCAATTTCCAGAAATACATACCAAAGGGAGAAGTGGAGTGCTGGAGTGATCCAGCCGATTGTAGGGTCTGTCCTAACTCCTGGGATGCAGGCCTATCGGCAAGCACTAAGGTAAGTGTAATAAAGAACTCCAGCCTAATCAGAGAAAGGGGTGGGAAAGAGCCCCTGAGGAAGCGATGATGTGGTTGAGATCTGATCAGGAAATGAAAGTTAGTTGAGTGAGAATGAAATGAAACAACATTACAAAACAGGGATAACCAGGTGCAAATTCTCTAGGGCAGGAGGGACAAGGGCCCGAAGGAGGACAGCAAGGCATGGGCTCCGAGCCTGAAGGAAGAGCAAGCATATGAAGCTGGAGTGGTGTCAGGGAACCACACCATGGAGGAGCCAGCAGCCAGTGGTAAGGAGAGGCCATTAAATGGTTTTAGGTAGGGAGGGAGACAGAGTCAGATTTTAAATTTTGAAATGATCAGTCAAGCAGTTTAGTAATTAAGTGTAGGTGGCTCCACAAATATAAAAATATAATTTTTCAAAGATGACTAATCCTAAGAATGATTCATCCTAAGATGTAGATTTCAGGCTAAATGTGCTCCAGATTCACTCTTGCTCAATGAAAGATAGTATGAAGGATTATTCTCCGCCCATCTAGGGCAGGACAGATCTTTGCTTGGTAAAGAGCAATACCTGTTTGAGATGTAGATGTAAGTCACTGGAATTAGAACTGAAAATGTTCTGAAGAACCAAGAACTTATGCCACTGCTTCTTCAAAATATATACAAACTCCCGAGCTAAGTAAACTAAAACTGGTTAAGGCCCTTCATAATCTGGCTCTGGCGACCTCAACTTCACTTCTTCCTCTTTTCACTCTTCACCTTACGCTGCAGCCACACTCAGTCACTTGGAGCTCCCTCCTCACATTAGTCTCTCCAGTTTGTGGATCTTTGTACCTGTCCTTTATTTCTAGCTGGGTGGTGCTTATGCATCCATCCTTCAGGTTACAGTTTAAAAAATGTTTCTTCCAGAATTCTTTCTGAATCCTCAACACTGACATAAAGGAATACCCTACACTTCCTATGTCTATGTACACATTGCTGGTCTCTGTAGGCATGCTAAGTCCCCTTCCAGATGTCATTTAACTGGCAGCTATGGGGAAGACAGAGAAGTCAGAGAGGCTGTGGGCCAAGTAAAGGTCTATATAGAAAAAGAGAAAATGATTGGAAGTCAAGGAGATCAGAACCAAGTCCAGGAGTGAAATCCACTACTTTGTAGTTCAGAGAAATGAAAAGAGATTATTCTGTGCTCAAAACCCTCATCTACTTTTTTTAAAGTTCTTAGAGGTAAGAGTAACAGTGGGAGGTCACCATCAAACCTCTTCCAATAGCCAACAAGAAGATTGACTAGAAACTTTATTCATTCCAACCCACTGATTTGCAAAATAGATGTCCAGTTAATCATGTAACTGAATTTGTTAGGAGATTTAAGAAAGGGTGAAATAATTTACAAAGAAGAGAAGGGGATTTTTGGTTTTAGCAGTTTCAGTGAGGATTGACTGAGGACAACAAAGACTGGAGGGAATAAAATATTGCCTCCCCTCTAATAGATAAAGTGGCGTTTTGGGAATGGCACTGTGATTTCTTCCAACTTTTTGACGTTGATCTGGACTGTTTTTTTCTGTCACCCATCACGGCAATGTGACTGTTGTTGCTTTATTTACATGCCGTGTCACACAACCACACAAACGGAAAATCAACACTAACACTATTATCATTTTCAGCAAATCCATATAGCCACTTAAAGAAATTAGAACAGATGATGGGGGCAGACTCTATGACAATTCACAGTAATGTGACCAAGCAATTTATTGACAGACAGGGACTGCCAGAGATACTGAAAAATCAGTCCTAGGACTTGGAGGATTTTACTAAACTTACAGACAAGTTCAAACTGCCAAACTCTCCAATGACTGAAATGTGAAGATCAGCGGTTGGTCCAAATGGTATCATTTTCGCCCTGCTCTGGAAATTAAGCAGCTCTGAGCTGATAAAGTCCATAATTTAACATGTAGGGCAAATTGCTAAAGCACTTAACCAGTGAGGTACTAATCTTCCTTTCCTATGTGAACTGGAACTTACTCCTGACAGCAAAATCAATTGAAGAGATTTACCCTAGGGATATCTTCCAAAAGGCAGTGTAATCAGGAGATAAGGGAATTGGATGGGTATTGCATTATCACAGACCTCCACCAACCGTGCCACCAGATGCCAAAGGCTTCCCACAGCCTTGAGCCTGGAGCTGCACTCCTCTCAAGCAAATCCCACTGAACTCACAGTACTTGGAGGTCAAGAAACCTTCTCCCATATTGATTTAATCTTGTCACCTGAAACACTTGAGGTCAGGCAAATTCACCACATTGGTTCCCTGGGGCAGTTATGGGATCACAGAAGAACAATCTCTGCTTTTTTGTGTGTTACAGAATGCCTTGAGCTACCTGCTCAATGTATTTGATGGCTGAAAAATTTGCATGTGTCATATGGCTTCTTAAAGTGAACTGTCTGCTTTGAACTCACAGGGGTTCTAGAAATCCAATGTACTAATCTTGCAAACTTTTATTAGAAATAAATAACATTTGTTACTTAAAACAATGAAAAGATAGTCGCGGCCTCATTGCCACTTGTTATGTCTTGAGACCACACCCTGGCCCCCATCTCTACCACACAACAGAGTATGCAGTGTGGTATTACAGAAAAGGCAATATATGTAAACATGAATTGTTGCTCTATACCTTGCTAGATATGTAAACTTGGCTCAGTACTCAACCTCCTACACTGTTCTCTTACCTGCATCTTATCTCATCTGCCTCCAAGAATTGTTATGGGGATTGAATGAGATAATATAAAGTACCTAGCACAGGCCGTGACACAAAAAAATATAAACACCATTTTCCTTTATTTTTCCCTTAATATTAATGTTTGGTCTTAGTGTGGAATCAATTTAAGTTTCTTGTCTAGTATCAGAACATATTTAGAGTAATATCAGGAAAGGACACTCACCCCTAGAGCTGAAATTCCCATGATTCTCTCTGTACATATTCTTTAACCAAACCATCCACTACACAAATTCTCCCAAATCTTTGTGTTTAGCTTTGTCTTCTCACATGCCTGCTCATCTCTACTTATGTCTGCCACCATTACCTCAAACCATTCCACAAGCCAAGTGGACTTCAAAATGAATGTATTTGTGAGGAAACTTTAATGTTAACTGTGAAGATGTGATGTCTAGAGCTAAATTATGACCACACTGTAAGATTATATATATATAAAGACTGAGTTTTCAGTGAAAGTTCTATAGCTGGTCCTAACTGAGAAAAGGAAATGGAATACTCATTGGGTCTTACTGAGGGTCTGTACCAATCTCCTGCCAATTAAATGTCAAAGAACTTATCTATCAGGCCACAAACAGAACTTAGGAAGCTACAGGTAATCTGGATACTTGTGCCAAAAAAAGGAGCTTGAGTTTGAAAAAATAAGTAATATTCTAGGAAGACAGGATAGCAGAGGCCACCTGCATATGAATCAGGCAAAAGGCTAGGATGAAAAGAAGGTAGACAAGATCTCTATTAAGTTATAAGGCAAGATCTCTATTAAGCCCTTCGGGGTTAAAACGTAATTATCTGTGGATTGGATTACTGGAAAATTGGCCATTTTGAAGTCAAGCAAGCTGAAAACAGCTTCACAGAATGCTAAAAATTCAGGCATGAAAGACAAGTGTTAACTAATCATTCAAAGCTTGGATAACTGCTTTAATAATATCCCAAGAAATGATGCCTCTATTTTGGAACACTTCCAATGGCTTTTAAAAAAATACACACATTCCATTTCAGATGGCTTTCACCATTAGAAAATTCTTCTATATCTTGAGCCAAAATCTGTCTCTCTGAAAGTTCTATTACTGGTTACAATGCTAGCACTCAAGTTTATATAGAAAGTCTAATTATATATTCACACGACAGGCCTTCAAATGTCAGAAGGTGGTTATCACATTCTCATTTTTAGACTATTTACTCCCAGTTCTTTTAACAGATTGTTTACATGGTATGGCTTACCCATATTGGTCATCCTTTTTTATATCTCTTAGCCACTCAATTTGGCTAAATCCTTTTAAAGTGGACCACTGGGACAGGGAAGGAACAGAACTATAAACACTGTCTTTCTAGACACCTATGTGTATTCATACAACTTCAAGTCACGTTTTCTTTTCTTTGAAAGCCTCATCACATCTTTGGTCAATGGTGTGCTTACTGTCAATTCAAACTTTCTGCCTCTTGGAGCAAAATTTCTGGAAACAAAACAGGGACCATATATCCATCCCTGTTAAATTTCAGCATAATGAATTCAATCCATTCTCCAGCTAGTAAAGATTTTTTCATTAATTTTTTTATTCACAACTTGAATGGGCAGACTTTGTATATTTTCTTTCAAGTCGTCAAAGATATCAAAAATTACAAGGCTAAAAAACCTCCTTTCAATTGAACAGAAATCCATGTTTTCAATCAAATATTGGAGTCAAACCTGTATGTCTCTATCTTGCTCACAAATTAGGGATACCTTATCAAATTCCTTAATGAAGTTTAGATACATAATATCATTTGCCTGCATTTCCTTAGTAAGTCCAGAAATCCTACCCAAGATAGAAATGAGGTAACTATAGTATGAATGTATGTCAATTCTTTCCATGTTTCAATCATCATTTTCCACTTTTGGCAAATCACAAATCTGTTTAATAAGTCACTTTTGCTGGTATTGTGGTTATGTATGAAAATATTCTTTTTATGTTTTATATAAATACAGACATACGTAGGGGTAAAATTACATATCTGAGATTGTGTTAAAATTACTAATAAAAAGGTGAGGAGAGTTTCCCATAGATGAACAATAATTATGGCTAAGTATTGACAGAATTGGGCATTTTGTTTGCAGATATCACCCTTCTCTTACAAAATTTTTTGATATTTGCTTGACTTTTGTCCCCCACATCTTTCCCAGTCTCCACAATTTCCCTGCAATAACAAGTAGCCATTCAGTTAATTCATTTGAAATTTCTGAGTAACCTAAGATGTCATTCAGAAGATTTGAACTCTGAACTGCTAATGCTCCCTCATCTCCTTTTTTGTTTTGAGTTTGTATTCTTCATTTCAATGTTTGCCCCACTCTTTTTAATATGAAGATCAATTTTAACAAAGATGATACAAGGAAATTTACAGGGCAATTTACAAAACTGTATCTTCTTCCCAACTGTTGTTACTCTGCCTCTTCCTCGATCTGTTTCTTGTTCTGAATATAATGAAGAAATCCTATTTTATTGTCAGTGGCACTTTTCACAAACTTGAGTACCCTTCAACTTTATGGACATTATTCTTACACATGTGGACCATTCTAGGATTTTTCGTCATTAATTTGTACTTTTTTATCACATATCTCTCAAAAATCTGAGTACACAATTCCCACTAATTTTTATTTTTTAAGAGACAGGGTCTTGCTATGTTGCTTAGGCTGGCCTCAAGGGATGGATACTCCCACCTCAGCCTCCTGAGTAGCCTAGTGTGCACCACTGTGCCAGCAAAACTTCCCCTAATTTTTATGAGATAAATGATTTACAGTATGCAGAATCAAAACTGCATTTCTAACAACTTCCCAAACCTATTGGCATCTTCCGTTTAATGTAGAATGCCATGAAACCATGCCTATGTTTTCCTTGATATTTTCTATATTGACCCTCTTGAAGTCTGTAGCACATGATCAACCATGCCAGGCTTCCCCTCAATGATTATGATGAACTCTAAAATAGAGTTCTGTTCTTCTCACTTTGCTAATAAATATATCCTATATTTCAGAGTCAGACCAAAAGGAACTGTTTCCCTAATGGCCTGTCTTTCAGGAGATTGTTAACAACTTGTCAAAGGATGTCATGAGCTTACACAAGCTCTGATTTTTTGCAGGTTGAGATTCTAGGAGATATCTTAAATGAAATCCCTCAGTCATGATTTTGGCTTGGCACAGGGTCATCTTTCAGATCTCTGTCAAAAGTATATCATCTCTTTCTTCCTTCTGGCTGGAAAGCTTGAAGAACACTCTCCCAACAATTTCAAATTTCCATTTCTATTTTCCTCAGCTATAACCTTGGATCATGAGTTTCTACACTGGTTTATGGCCCCTTGATATATAAATATAACTATTTCTGTAATTTGTTTTCACAAAATGCCCTCTTTAAAAAGATACCATCACCATCTTTTAATTTTGAATCACATCTCAATTAATCTCAATGGTAACTATGAATATATATAAACCTGTTGCCATAAATTAAAATTGCTGAATATCTTGTTCATTTCTAATGTTCTACAGTGGTACATGTGTTGGAGGCTATAATTTTGGCTTTTAGTACCATTACTGATTTTCCCTGTAAATCAATAAGCATCGCCTACATTTCCTCCTACTATTTGCATTCTGCAAAATCATGCTCTACACCAGTGTATTTTATTACTTATCTGCTTCCCCTTTATTTTCAGTTAAATTTCACTCAAATAATTTTGAACTGTGTTCCTACCTTAACCAAAATCCTATCATTCTGGGGTCTTAAGTTATAGCTCAAAAATCTAAATTCTGTTTCAAATGCAACATCCACTCAACATCAACATTTTCCCCATTCTTATATTTTTTCAACAGACATCTGTTGAGAAAACACTTTGTACAATGTGGTCTGGTAAGGATTAGAATAATAAAAATAGACAATTTCCCCACCCTGTAATGGGTGGATTCAAGTAAGCAAATGTAATTTTAACATGCATCTAAGCTTTCATCCTAAGGCAATAAGTTTACCCAAGTTATTCCATTTCTTTTAAGACTTCTACACCATTGTTACCATGAATCTTCTCTGATGAACATAGTCAACCTCTCATGAATCAACAAAATGAGATAATGATTGGTGCAATTTGATAGACTTGTGACAACTCTGTCAATTCTCACACACCTGCTCTAGGAAAACAGAACACTGTCCAATTTACTACATTAAATCTACCTACAACTAACTCCATATACAGCTAACTCTGTAGCCTGAAAAAGAAGATATCAAACACCATTAAGCATCTCCTTCCTTGACCTTGTAACAGGCTTACCTATATAAACTAGGACTTAGTAATTGTGCCGCTCGGTCTGTGGAGTATGAGCTGCTACCATTTCTTCCTAAGATCCAAATTCTCCTTTTCTGGGAAGGGTCCCATACACATAGTATAATTCAAGCTAAAGTAATATTCCTTGCTTTCTCCTGTGTCAGAATCTTCCACTTGCTGGTAGTATTTATCTTTCACTCTTTATTAAAACTTTCTTTTGTTCTCCCTTTAGTCTTTATTTCTTACCTTCTGACTAGAAATCACTCATCATCTCTAACCAGTTAGAGTTTAGAAAGCCTTGCGCCTCTATGTGTCCTCCTTTAATAGGAACATCAACTTTTTAAGGGAAGGAAAAGTTCTAATTCATCGTGATGCAGTCTCTTATCTAGACTATGTTGACACAGGCCTGAGGCTTGGCAGCTCATAGGTGACAGGTAAATATCTACTGAGGTGACCTAGGAAGAGAATTGACAGCTCACATGATTGGTCAGGGCCTCTGGCAGGAAGACAAACATCTTGCAGGTTCAGAAGTGTACACATTGTAGATTTTTATAGGAAATAAAGACCTTCATAGTTTCCCTTAGAAAATATTTCTTAAACTCCTTTAACTCACTGCCTACAGGCTCCTTTGAATACTGCCTTCAAGGAAGTCTAAAACATCTCCCCTTTCCTCTGTCTCTGCCATTTTCTGTTCAAAGCTTGGTACTTAATGACTTGAGTCCTCATCAGTTCAAACATTCTTTAATCTTTTTAAGTAATATTAATTACAAAAAAAAGTACATCTACAAAACACTTTCTCAACCACTTCCTTTTTCCCCTTTTCTCTGTTTGCTCTGGACTTCTCAGAGTCAATAGGATAGAATGTCTCCCCACAGCTTTAGAAAGACTTTAAACATAATTGACTGCATGGTATTTCTGTAAAAATATAAGCAGGGGGTAGGGAGTGGATAGGTATATTATTTATGAATAGGTTTAACATGAGCTCTGCAGCTCCTTTTCTTGGTTGCGTCCGCATCTGGACCCAGATAATGGAGGTGGGGGCCAATAAAGGAAAGATGCTGCCTGGCACACTTTCATTGCAAAGCTGCTTGAAAAATTAGAATACCATGTCAAATACCCATTTCTAAGAATGCCTTCAGACAGCTCAAACATTGTGCAAATTAGCAAGCAGGGGAAGAATTAGATTAAAATTTAATATTTAGATTCCCCCATGTCCTTTAAACATAATACTAGAGTGGTTCCCCTCTGTTCTATTTGCAGAAAAAGTCATAGACATTTTCCAAATTAAGGATTAAGTGAGATGGTTCAAAATCCTAAAATTTGCCCTAGGGAACTTCTCCATTTAAAATGATAGTAGAATCTCCATGTACCTATCTAATAAACAGAGCAGAATCTATTGAGAATACTAGAAAGCTTGCAATTTGCAATGCTTCCAGAAAATAAAAATAAAAATAAATAGAAAAGGCAAGTTAATTAAATCAAGTAAAACTGTTCAGAATCCCCAGTAATAATCACAAAGCAAAATAAATACCCTTAGGTTTCCAGGTACATATTATATAGCCTTTTTTCTTTTTTTTTTTTTTTTTTGAGGAGTCCTGCTCTGTCGCCCAGGCTGGAGTGCAGTGGCGCGATGTCGGCTCACTGCAAGCTCCGCCTCCCGGGTTCACGCCATTCTCCTGGCTCAGCCTCCGGAGTAGCTGGGACTACAGGCGCCGGCCACCGCGCCCGGCTAATTTTTTTGTATTTTTTTAGTAGAGACGGGGTTTCACCGTGTTAGCCAGGATGGTCTTGATCTCCTGACCTCGTGATCCGCCCGTCTCGGCCTCCCAAAGTGCTGGAATTACAGGCTTGAGCCACCGCGCCCGGCCTATTTTCATTTTTTATAATATTCCCAAAATGTCATCAAAGTAATTTACTCCGTTTATCATAGGTACAAGGTTTGACCTATAGTTTCTAGCAGCATAAATGAAATGCTACAATAGAGAGAAAAATTATTCATAAGACTTTCTCCAGTCATTCCAAATGAATTATTCCTTGATAATCCATTTGAGACAGGGGAAATGATCCAAGGGAATGTTCAAGTTACAAAAATGTTCAACATATCAATGGGATAAAAAATTTAGGGTCCCAAAGAAAACCCCGGAAGGAAGGTCACAAAAAACAGTAAGACTGGGTCCTGCATGGATTCCATGAGTGAACAAAAAGGAAAAGGAGACAGGATCCCCCCTCCCATCTGATGAGTTTGCTAGGGCTACCACAAAAAATACCATAGACTGGGTAGCTTAAACAACAGAAATTTATTTTCTCAAAATTCTGGAAGCTAGAAGTCCAAGATCAAAGAGTCGGCAGCATGGGTTTCCTCTAAGGCACCTCTTCTTGGCTTATAGATGGCTATCTTCTCATTATGTCCTCACATGGTCTTCTCTGTGTGTCTGTGTCCTAGTCTGCTCTTCTTATAAGGGTAACAGTCATATTAGATTAGGATCCACCCTAGTGGCTTTATTTTAACTACCTCTTTAAATACCCTACCTCCATAGTGACTTTATTTTAACTACCTCTTTAAATACCCTACCTCCAAATATGATCTCATTCTCAGGTACTAAGGGTTAGGACTTCAACTTGTGAATTTTGGGGGAGACACAATTCAGCCCATGATTACATCCTCCAGCAATGCAGAAGGGGAGACAATTATGAAGAAGAAAAATGTCTTATAAGAATTTCAGTTGTTTGCTATGGGATTGAGCTAACCAAAGGGATCAGATTTTAATCAGACTCACCTAAATCAGAGATCTCATCAGCATCATGGTTTACTAGTAATTTTAAGGATACAAGCAATCAAAAGGAATGAAAGGTGGAATAAATATATATTCTGTGTGTATAATATCTGCGTGTGTATATATACATACATATGTATATATGTGTATATATATACACGTATATATGTGTGTGTATATATATCTGTACACACACAAACACACAGATATTTCACTACAATTATATTCAAGGTTAACCCCATTGAAAACTTTATCTTATTGTGTATACCTATTGAGTGTTATATCCAATGCCTCCTTTTCTGGTAACTTCTTTCCTCTTTCCCAGCCATTCGCATGATAATTGCAGTGGCAAACTCCCCTTCACCTCACCCCTCAGAATCTCTTCACTAGATTTCAGCCCTCCAAACAATTTACCCAGTCTAGAAGCGGCTACCTTATCCTAGAAACCCCTTTTCTGAGAAAGTTATTCCAGCTTGAGTCTTTGAAGCTCTCTTGAACTCAACAGTTGTGGGCAGTCACTCTTTTGCCATATGCATATAAAATCCATTCTATAGCAAGAGAAAAGACTTAATCAGATTGACTGAGAGGAGCAGAAGTGAGAAAAAGAGAAACAGCCTTAATGGCATGCCAATCCCTGCTTCTAGGGTATCCTGGGCACTATCAGCCCTTGGGTCCTGCGTGACAACTGTGACTATATTCTAAAAATAAACGTCTTCTCTTAGAAGCATATTTTTTATTGCCTTCAACCAAAAGAATTATAATATGTAACTATAGACCTATACTTAAATTCTGGCATCATCACTTAATGATCGTTTGATCTTATATTATTTGTTCTTTCCAAATTGGAGTTTATTTATGAAATACAGACAATACAATTTAACTTACAAGTTAGTTGCATAGATTAAATATTAAAACATATAAACTATAGGACACACTCTATAAATGGCAAATATTTATATATGACTGACGCCTCCAGCTGCCATCCTTAGGATCCACTGCTGTGTTCATGCCAAGGCCATACTTCCCCTAGATGCTCCCAGCCAATGAAAGCCTGATGGGGGCCACTGAAGCTGGCCCATTACTGTCTAAAATAGGACTCTTCTAGTGGGAAGTCTTTGCTGAAGGACTTCCTGTCAGCCTGCTCAAAACTTTCTCAGAAATACACTGCAGTCTGAGACTCCTCCTACCCAATCCGTCCTTTCCTCTCATGTTTCACAAGTCCCAACCCTGAAGCATTGTCTAAAGGCACTACCAAGCAAATCTTGTTCCCTCCTAATTACCTTCTACTGACATTTCACCAAAAAAATCTCATTCATATATAATTTCATGTTAACATCTGCTCTCAAAGGACCTGAAATGACATAATGACAATATACATGCCGTATTTAAACTACCAACAAAGTACTACTGTTGTTGTAAATACAGAGCACACTTTACACCATAGTGGCCATTCCTAACTGGAATGGCTCTCAGTCTCTGACTGAACCCAGACATGATCTCACACTTTTAAAATCCACATTAACCATAAATTGACCTGACTGACATATTTACAGGTAAATCTGACATTAACTTCCAAATTACTACTAAGAAATTGATTAAACACTTGGCCCAGAATGACTAAGAAAAACATCTGTGCCTTGGTTCTTTCCAGCATCTTTTCAGCTTTCCTTGTTACATGATTTTGCCTTTCACTAAACCCCACCTTTGTCCCAGGCTGTTATAAACCCTAATCTGTCCTAAATCAGTACAGTACAATTATTAAAGCTTATAGAATGTTTTGACTTTAATTTTAAACAACATCTGGATTGTAGACTCTGGTTCAACTTCTCTTAAAGTCCCACTAAAAATATACATGAAATTAAAAGAAAAATAAAAATATCTACATGGAAAACCTAAGAATGTCAGTCAACTAACTGCCTCTCTGAAAAATACTTATACAAGCCGCATGACATATAGAGTAAAATTCAGAACCAAAACCAATGGGAAAATCCAAGATTTGATACTGACCCAGAGTATATCAAACACCCTTGACAATGACAGGAAGACACTATCTGCCTGTCCTGTAACTCAAGGTCCCAGAGTACAAATCAGTTGCAAGCAATCCCATGAGTAATGCTTTTGAGGTGGCCGGTACACTTGCTTCCCCATCCTTAATTAATATTTCTCTTTCTACCATCATATAGACAGCACAATTCAGAAATCAACATGTACTATCATATAGATATATGATGCTATATTGTGTCTTGGGGAATAAAAACCAGCACATAAAGTTAAGAAATAGGAAGAGAGACAGGAAAAGCCATGTTAGCAGTGACTAGCAGGACTTACAGCTTTTCATGTACTACCTTGCTTCAAATTGTCATAAGTCAGGTACTGAGAGTAGGAGATCCTCCCTCAACCAGAATAACTGCATGAGTTAAATGCCTACTAATAATATACATGGAACTAGAATTTAGCACAGCAGTCTACTTTCCAGCCATAGATTTCTGAATGGTATTTAACAATACCCAATTGGACCTACGGTGGGACCAAGACAGTTACATCTTCTCTGTTGGCAAATACTGGGCCTGGAAGAGTTTCTTTTGATTTACACATAAGGATACACAAATCCATAAGATCTGTAGAAATAAAATACTAGAGATTAAAGGAACACCACCCCAAACACACAAAAGTAATGCATACCTCTGAAAATGACATATTAGAAAAACCAAAGCAAAACTGAAAAGACTATTGACATTTTCGATGGAATATCAAAATACATGCATAGTATGAACAGTAAAGACATTACAGTTAATTCATTTGAGAGAAAAATGTAACTGCAATAGATAATGAAAGAGTCTATAAATATATAAAAATACAAAATAAAAATTAAATGTGATTCAAAACTAAAGAACAAATTTACATGGCAGGATATAAAATTGATGTCACAGAGAACAAATCAAAGAGGCTATTGCAATATATACACAGGCATATGACAGATAAAAATAAAAATAAAGAACATAAAACTTGCAGAGGAGTGGGTCAGTTCCATGATGGCTGAATAGGAACAGCTCCAGTCTACAGCTCCCAGCATGAGTGACGCAGAAGACGGGTGATTTCTGCATTTCCAACTGAGGTACCAGGTTCATCTCACTGGGGCTTGTCAGACAGTGGGTGCAGCCCACGGAGTGTGAGCCGAAGCAGGGCGAGACATCGCCTCACCTGGGAAGTGCAGGGGGTGGGGGAATTCCCTTTCCTAGCCAAGGGAAGCCTTAACAAACAGTACCTGGAAAATCAGGACACTCCCACCCAAATACTGTGCTTTTCCAATGGTCTTAGCCAACGGCACACCAGGAGATTATATCCCATGCCTGGCTCGGAGGGTCCCATGCCCACAGAGCCTTGCTCACTGCTAGCACAGCAGTCCAAGATCAAACTGCAAGGCAGCAGCAAGGCTGGGGGAAGGGCGTCTGCCATTGCTGAAGCTTGACTAGGTAAACAAAGAAGCCAGGAAGCTCGAACTGGGTGGAACCCACTGCAGCTCAACGAGGCCTGCCTGACTTTGTAGACTCCACCTCTGGGGGCAGAGCATAGCTGAACAAAAGACAGCAGAAACTTCTGCAGACTTAAACGTCCCTGTCTGACAGATTTGAAGAGAATAATGGTTCTCCCAGCACAGTGTTTGAGATCTGAGAATGGACAGACTGCCTCCTCAAGTGGGTCCCTGCCCTCGAGTAGCCTAATGGGGAGACACCTGCCAGTAGGGGCCAACTGGCACCTCACACAGCCTGGTGCCCCTCTCAGAGGAATCTTCCAGCGGGAAGGATCAGGCAGCAACATTTGCTGTTCTGCAGTATTTACTGTTCTGCAGCCTCCCCTGGTGATGCCCAGGCAAACAGGGTCTGGAGTGGACCTCCAGCAAACTCCAACAGACCTGTAGCTGAGGGTACTGACTGTTAGAAGGAAAACTAACAAACAGAAAGGAATAACATCAACATCAACAAACAGACATCCACACCAAAACCCCATTTGTAGGTCACCATCATCAAAGACCAAAGGTAGGTAAAACCACAAAGATGGGGAGAAACCAGAGCAGAAAAGCTGCAAATTCTAAAAATCAGAGCACCTCGTCTCCTCCAAAGGAACACAGCTCCTCGCCAGCAATGGAACAAACCTGGATGGAGAATGACTTTGACAAGTTGACAGAAGTAGGCTTCAGAACATTGGCAATAGCAAACATCTCTGAGCTAAAGGAGGATGTTTGAACCCATTGCAAAGAAGCTAAAAACCTTGAAAAAAGATTAGATGAATGACTAACTAGAACATCGTGTAGAGAAGACCTTAAATGATCTGATGGAGCTGAAAACCATGGCACAAGAACTACATGACGCATGCAGAAGCTTCAGTACCTGATTCACTCAAGTAGAAGAAAGGGTATCAGTGATTGAAGAGCAAATGAATGAAATGAAGTGAGAAGAGAAGAAGTTTAGAGAAAAAGCAGTAAAAAGAAACAAACAAAGCCTCCAAGAAATATGGGACTATATGAAAAGACCAAATCTACATCCGATTGGTGTACCTGAAAGTGACAGGGAGAATGGAACCAAGTTAGAAAACGCTCTTCAGGATATTACCCAGGAGAACTTCCCCAATCTAGCAAGGCAGGCCAAGATTCAAATTCAGGAAATACAGACAACGCCACAAAGATACTCCTCAAGAAGAGCAACCACAAGACACATAATTGTCAGATTCACCAAAGTTGAAATGAAGGGAAAATGTTAACGGCAGCCAGAGAGAAAGGTTGGGTTACCCACAAAGGGAAGCCCATCAGACTAACAGCGGATCTCTCAGCAGAAACTCTACAAGCCAGCAGAGAGTGGGGGTCAATAGTCAACATTCTTAAAGAAAAGAATTTTCAACCCAGAATTTCATGTCCAGACAAACAAAGCTTCATAAGTGAAGGAGAAATAAAATCCTTTACAAACAAGCAAATGCTGAGACATTTTGTCACCACCAGGCCTGCCTTACAAGTGCTCCTGAAGGAAGCATAAACATGGAAAGGAACAACCAGTACCAGCCACTGCAAAAACATGCCAAATTGTAAAGAACATTGATTCTAGGAAGAAACTGCATCAACTAACAAGCAAAATAACCAGCTAACATCATAATGACAGGATCAAATTCACATATCACAATATTAACTTTAAATGTAAATGGGCTAAGTGCTCCATTTAAAAGACACAGACTGGCAAATTGGATAAAGAGTCAAGACCCATCAGTTTGCTGTATTCAGGAGACCCATCTCATGTGCAGAGACACACAGAGGCTCAAAATAAAGGAATGGAGGAAGATCTACCAAGCAAATGGAAAAAAAAAAAAAAAAAAAAAAGCAGGCGTTGCAATCCTAGTCTCTGATAAAACACACTTTAATCCAACAAAGATCAAAAGAGACAAAGAAGGCCATTACATAATGGTAAAGAGATCAATTCAACAAGAAGAGGTAACTATCCTAAATATACATGCACCCAATACAGGAGCACCCAGATTCATAAAGCAAATTCTTAGAGACCTACAAGAAGACCTAGACTCCCACACAATAATAATGCAGGAGACTTTAACACCCCACTGTCAACAGTAGACAGATCAATGAGACAGAAAGTTAACAAGGATATCCAGCAATTGAACTTAGCTCTGCACCCAGCAGACCTAATAGACATCTACAGAACTCTCCACTCCAAATCAACAGAATATACATTCTTCTCAGCCCCACATCGCACTTATTCCAAAATTGACCACAGAGTTCAAAGCACTCCTCAACAAAAGTAAAAGAACAGAAATTATAACAAACTGCCTCTCAGACCACAGTGCAATCAAATTAGAACTCAGGATTAAGAAACTCACTCAAAACCACACAACTACAATGGAAACTGAACAACCTGCTCCTGAATGACTACTGGGTACATAACGAAATGAAGGCAGAAATAAAGATGTTCTTTGAAACCAATGAGAATAAAGACACAACATACCAGAATCTCTGGGACACATTTAAAGCAGTGTGTAGAGGGAAATTTTTGGCACTAAATGTCCACAAGAGATAGCAGGAAAGATCTAAAATCAACACCCTAACATCACAATTAAAAGAACTAGAGAAGCAAGAGCAAACACATTCAAAAGCTAGCAGAAGGCAAGAAATAACTAAGATCAGAGCAGAATTGAAGGAGATAGAGACACAAAAAACCCTTCAAAAAAATCAATGAATCCAGGAGCTGGTTTTTTGAAAAGATCAACAACATTGATGGACCACTAGCAAGTCTAATAAGGAAGAAAAAAGAGAAGAATCAAATAGATGCATTAAAAAAGGATAAAGAGGATATCACCACCAATCCCACAGAAATACAAACTACCATCAGAGAATACTATAAACACCTCTACACAAATAAACTAGAAAATCTAGAATAAATGGATAAATTCCTGGGCACATATACTCTCTAAAGACTAAACCAGGAAGAAGTTGAAACCCTGAATAGACCAACAACAGGCTCTGAAATAGAGGCAGTAATTAACAGCCTACCAACCAAAAAAAGTCCAGGACCAGAAGGATTCATAGCCGAATTCTATCAGAGGTACAAAGAGGAACTGGTACCATTCCTTCTGAAACTATTCCAATCAATAGAAAAAGAAGGAATCCTCCCTAACTCATTTTATGAGGCCAGCATCATCCTGATACCAAAGCCTGGCAGAGACACACCAAAAAAGAGAATTTTACACGAATATCCCTGATGAACATCAATGCAAAAATCCTCAATAAAATACTAGCAAACCAAATCCAGCAGCACATCAAAAAACTTATCCACCACGATCAAGTTGGTTTCATCCCTGGGATGCAAGGCTGGTTCAACATACACAAATCAATAAATGTAATCCATCATATAAACAGAAACAAAGACAAAAACCACATGATTATCTCAATAGATGCAGAAAAGGCCTTTGACAAAATTCAGCAGCCCTTCATGCTAAACCTCTCAATAAACTAGGTATTGATGGGACATATCTCAAAATAACAAGAGCTATTTATGACAGACCCACAGCTAATATCATACTGAATGAACAAAATCTGGAAACATTCCCTTTGAAAACCGGCACAAGGCAGTATTCAACATAGTGTTGGAAGTTCTGGCCAGGACAATCAGGCAAGAGAAAGAAATAAAGGGTATTCAATTAGGAAAAGAGGAAGTCAAACTGTCCCTGTTTGCGGATGACATGACTGTATATTTAGAAAACCCCATCGTCTCAGCCCAAAATCTCCTTAAGCTGATAAGCAACTTCAGCAAAGTCTCAGGATACAAAATCAATGTGCAAAAATCGCAAGCATTCCTATACACCAATAACAGACAGACAGCCAAATCATGAGTGAACTTCCATTCACAATTGCTTCAAAGACAATAAAATACCTAGGAATCCAACTTACAAAGGATGTGAAGGACCTCTTCAAGGAGAACTACAAACCACTGCTCAATGAAATTAAAGAGGACACAAACAAATGGAAGAACATTCCATGTCATGAATAGGAAGAATCAATATCGTGAAAATGGCCATACTGCCCAGGGTACTTTATAGATTCAATGCCATCCCCATCAAGCTACCAATGACTTTCTTCACAGAATTGGAAAAAACTACTTTAAAGTTCATATGGAACCAAAAAAGAGCCCGCATTGCCAAGGCAATCCTAAGCGTCAAGAACAAAGCTGGAGGCATCACACTACCTGACTTCAAACTATACTACAGGCTACAGTAACCAAAACAGCATGGTACTGGTACCAAAACAGAGAGATAGACCAATGGAACAGAACAGAGCCCTCAGAAATAACACCACACATCTACAGCCATCTGACCTTTGACAAACCTGACAGAAACAAGAAATGGGGAAAGGATTCCCTATTTAATAAAGATTCCTGGGAAAATGGGCTAGTCATATGTAGAAAGCTGAAACGGGATCCCTTCCTTATACTTTATACAAAAATTAATTCAAGATGTATTAAAGACTTAAATGTCAGATCTAAAACCACAAAAACCCTAGAAGAAAACCTAGGCAATACCATTCAGGACATAGGCATGGGCAAGGACTTCATGACTAAAACACCAAAAGCAATGGCAACAAAAACCAAAATAGACAAATGGGATCTAATTAAACTAAAGTGCTTCTGCATAGCAAAAGAAACTACCATCAGAGTGAACAGGCAACCTACAAAACGGGAGAACATTTTTGCAATCTATCTATCTGACAAAGGGCTAATATCCAGAATCTACAAAGATCTTAAACAAATTTACAAGAAAAAAACAAACAACCCCATCAAAAAGTGGGTAAAAGATATGAACAGACATTTCTCAAAAGAAGACATTTATGCAGCCAACAGACACATGAAAACATGCTCATCATCACTGGCCATCAGAGAAATGCAAATCAAAACCACAATGAGATACCATCTCACACCATTTAGAATGGCGATCATTAAAAAGTCAGTAAACAACAGGTGCTGGAGAGGATGTGGAGAAATAAGGACACTTTTACACTGTTGGTTGGAGTGTAAACTAGTTCAACCATTGTGGAAGACAGTATGGCAATTCCTCAAGGATCTAGAACTAGATGTACCATATGACCCAGCCATCCCACTACTGGGTATATACCCAAAGGATTATAAATTATTCTACTACAAAGACACATGCACACGTATGTTTATTGCGGCACTATTCACAATAGCAAAGACTTGGAATCAACCCAAATGTCCATCTGTGACAGACTGGATTAAGAAAATGTGGCACATATACACCATGGAATACTATGCAGCCATAAAAAAGGATGAGTTTGCGTCCTTTGTAGGGACATGGATGCAGCTGGAAACCATCATTCTTAGCAAACTATCACAAGAAGAGAAAACCAAACACTGCATGTTCTCACTCATAGGTGGGAACTGAACAATGGGATCACTTGGACTCGGGAAGGGGAACATCACACACTGGGGCCTATCATGGGGAGGGGGGAGGGGGGAGGGATTGCATTGGGAGTTATACATGATATAAATGATGAATTGATGGGTGCTGACGAGTTGATGGGTGCAGCACACCAACATGGCACAAGTATACATATGTAACAAACCTGCACGTTATGCACATGTACCCTAGAACTTAAAATATAATAAAAAAAAAAAAATGTGGCACATATACACCATGGAATACTATGCAGCCATAAAAAAGGATGAGTTCATGTCCTTTGTAGGGACATGGATGAAGCTGGAAACCATCATTCTGAGCAAACTGTCACAAGGACAGAAAACCAAACACCGCATGTTCTCACTCATAGGTGGGAATTGAACAATGAGAACACTTGGACATAAGGTGGGGGATATCACACACTGGGGCTTGTCGTGGGGTGGGGGGAAGGGGGGAGGAATAGCATTAGAAGATATTCCTAACGTAAATGACGAGTTAATGGGTGCAGCACACCAACATGGCACATGTATACATATGTAACAAACCTGCACGTTGTGCACATGTACCCTAGAACTTAAAGTATAATAAAAAAAATAAAAATTGCAGAGGCAAGAAGACATGAGATCAAAAGAGACAAAAGAAGTAATCAAAGATATCAAAGAAAAACATACGCAAACGGCTGAGATGAAATTATCTCATATACATTCTGGAGGGGAACAATGGTGAATTATAAAGGCAAACATGAGGCGAAATATGGAGGCCTCAGAATTCTTATCTGAAAAATAATAGTGCTTGATAATATTATTAAATCTACAGGATTTAGGTGAGGTGATTGTAACTTGAAAAAGATATATAATCGTAATTATTTTGTGTGTATGAAGGTATAACAAATTTATTCAAAAAGAGTTTTTATGAGTCATTAAGAAAAATATTTTTTAATGAGCAAGGAATACAAAGAAAAGCTCAAATCACCTATGAACATATGAGACACACTCAATCACACTGGTAAATTACAATATTAAGATCCTATTTCACACTTGTTTAATAAACAAAATTTTAAAAACTCTAAAAATACCAAGTATTCAACTAATAGAATAAAATGAGAACTCTCATGCATTGCTAACAGGAAAAGAAATTAGTGATCATCCCCTACCCCAACCCCGGAACACCAAATTAAACAACTATTCACACAAGAAGCACCTTCATAAGAACAAAAAATAAGCAAAACAGTCGCATCACATCACATCACATCAAGGAGAGGGACGCTGAAGAGGGAAAAGAAATCAGTCTTGAATTGCTGATACCACCCATTCCCCATCCCCCAGTAGTGACTACATGAAGTGGAGAGGGGATCTGAGTGCTTGCGGGAGGGAGAATGCAGTGAATGCATGAGAATGCAGAGAATGCAGTGGAACTTTGCAATTGGAACTCAGTGTTGCTGGGTCACAGTGGAAAGCAACACAAGGCAGAATTCAGCTGGTGCCCACAGAGGGAGAATTTAGGCCAGTCTATCCCAGAAATCAGAAACTGGGTTCTGGCTAACCCCCACCATTGCAGGCTAAAGATTTTTGGGGTCTAAATAAACTTGAAATGCAGTCTAGGCCACAAGAACTGCAATTTCTGGGCAAGTCCTGGTGCTGTGCTAGGCTCAGAGCCAGTAGGCTTGGGGTGCATGAAACATAGTCAGAAATTAACTGGGGCAGCCAAGGCAGTGTTTATGTCACTCCTCCCCTAACCTGAGTCAGTACAGCTTACAGTTGTGGGAGAGATTCCTTCCTTCAGGTTGAAGAAAGGAAAGGAAGAGGAAGAGGATTTTGTCTTGCATCTTGGATATTAGCTCAGCCATAGTAGAATAAGGCACCACGCAAAGTCCTCAGGCCCTGATTTCTGTCCCTAGCTCCTGGACAACATTTCCAGACACACCCTGGACCAGATGGGAACCAGCTGCCTTGAAGGGAAAAACCCAGTCCTGGCAGGATTCATCACCTGCTGTTGACTAAAGAGCCCTTGAGTCTTGAATAAACATTAGTGGTTGCCAGGCAATACTTGCTATGGGCCTTGGGTGAACCTCAATGCTGTTGTGGCTTCAGGTGTGACCCAGCACACTGCCAGCTGTGGTGACCATGGAGAGAGACTCCATTGGCTTGAGGAAAGAAGAGAAAAGAGTAAAGGGGACTTTGTCTTGCAGCTTGGTACCATCTTAGCCACAGTGGTGTAGAGCACTAAGTGGACTTCTCAGAACCCTGATTCCAAGCCTTGGTTCATTGGGGGGGCATTTATGGACCCACCTTAGGGCAGAGGGGACCCCATTGCCCTGAAGGGAAAAACCCAGGCCTGGCAGCATTTACCATAGGCTCCCAGACTGTATTTCTGGACCCTACCATGAATAGGGAAAAGCTCGCCACCCTGAAGGGAAAGATACAAACCTGGCTGGATTCACCACCTGCTGATTGTAGAACACTTGAGCCTTGAGAAAACATCAGTGGTAACTTGACAGTGGTTGCCACAGGCTTAAGGCAATACCCAGTGCTGTTCTGGCTCTTAGTCTGCCCTAACACAGTCCAGAAATGGTAGCCACAGAGGTACTGGTGTCAACTCTCCCCCAGTTCCAAGAAGTTCGGCATGGAGAGAGAGAGACTCTGTTGGTTTGGGGAAAAGTAAGGGAAGAGAACAAGAGACTCCACTTGGTAATCCAAGCAATTCTCCTGGGTCTTACTCAAGACCAAAAAGGTGTTACCTACACAGATCTGCAGGAGTCATAGCATTACTAGGATTGGGATTCCCCTTAATGCATATATGCCTGCAATGACCAAAGACTTAGATAACAACACTTAATACCCTTTGAATACTTGGAAAGCCTTCCCTAGAAGGATGAGTACACACAAGCCAAGACTGTGAAGATTACAATAAAAACCTGACTCCTCAATGCCCAGACATTGGTGCAAATCCATAGGCATCAACACCTTCCAGGAAAACATGACCTCACCAAATGAATTAAATAAGGCACCAGTGACCAATCCTGAGTGACAGAAATATGTGATCTTTCAGGCAGAGAATTCAAAATAGCTGTTTTGCGAAAGCTTGGTGAAATCCAAGATAACATGGAGAAGGAATTCAGAATACTATCAGATAAATTTTAACAAACTGATTGAAATAATTTAAAAGAATCGAGCAGAAATTCTGGAGCTGAAAATTCAATTGACATATTGAAGAATCTATCAGAGTCTCTCACCAGCAGAATTGATTAAGCAATAAGAAATTATCTGAAGGTACAAAATTTACTGGTAGTAGTAAGCGCACAAACACAGAACAATGTAACACTGAAATTGTGTATAAACAACTCATATCTTGAGTAGAAAGACTAAAAATAAACCTATCAAAAGTAATGACTAAAACAATTGTTCAAGACAGTATAATAAGATATAAATAGAAACAATAAAAACTTAAAAAGCAGAGGATAAAGTTAAAATGTAGAGTTCTTTTTCAGTTTCCTCTTTGCTTGTTTGTTATTTTGTTTTGCAATCAGTGTTACGTTGTCATCAGTGTAAAAGAATGGGTTATAGGACGTTATTTGCAAGGCTCATTGTAACTTCAAATAAAGCAACATGCAACAGATACACAAAAAATAAAAAGAAATTGAAACATACAATCAGAGAAAATTGCCTTCCCAAAAAGGAACACAGGAAGGAAAGAAAGACTACAAAACAACCAGAAAACAAATAACAAACTAGCAGTAGTAAGCCCTTATTAATAATAACACGGAACATAAATGGATTAAATCTCTAATAAAAACATATAGAGTGGATGAGCAGATAAAGAAAACAATACCCAGTGATCTGTTACCTAGAAGAAACACACTTTACCTATAAAGACACACACAGACTAAAAGTAAAGGGATGGAAGAAGATATTTTATGCAAATGGAAACCAAAAAAAGAGAAAGAACAGCTATACTTATATCAGACAAAACAGATTTTAAGACAAAAACTATAAAATGAGATAAAAGGGTCATTATATAACGACAAAGGGGCCCATTCAGTAAGAGAATACAACAATTGTAAATATATATGGACCCAACTTCAGAGTACCCAACATAAAGCAACTATTAGAGCTAAAGAGAGAGACGGAACCCAATACAAGGCCAGGCATGGTGGCTCACACCTGTAATCCCAGCACTTTGGGAGGCCGAGGCAGGTGGATCACAAAGTCAGGAGTTCGAGACCTGCCTGGCCAACATGGTGAAACCCCATCTCTACTAGAAATACAAAAAATTATCAGGGCATGATGGCAAGTGCTTGTAATCCCAGCTACTTGAGAGGCTGAGGCAGGAGAATTGCTTGAACCCAGTAGGCAGAGGTTGCAGCCAGCCAAGATAGTGCCATTGCATTCCAGCCTGGGTGACGGTGCAAGACTCCATTAAAAAAAAGAAAAAATAATAACCCAATACAATAATAGCTGGAGACTTCAACACCCCACTTTCAGCATTGGACAGATCTTCCAGACAGAAAATCAACAAATAAACATCAGCTTTAATCTGTGCTGTAGACCAAATGGACCTAGATATTTACAAAATATTTTATCCAATAGCTTCTGAATACACATTCTTCTTCTCAGCATTTGGGTCATTCTCAAGAAAAGGCCGTAAGTTAGGTCACAAAACAAGTCTTAAAGCATTTTAAAAATTAAAACAATAGAAGGCATCTTCTCTGACTACAATAAAATAAAACTAGAAATCAATAACAAGAGGAACTTTGGAAACTATACAAACACATGGAAATAAAACGATGTGCTCCTGGAACGACAGAGCAAGATGCCCAAATACAAGCCTCCACCAATGACTCCCCTTCACAGGAGCCCAAAATTTAACAACTATCTGCACACAGACAGGTTTATAAGAATGAAAAGTCAAGTGAGCAATCACAGTATCTGGTTATAACTTCATATACCTGAGAGAGGCACTGAAGAGGGAAGAAAAGACAGTCTTGAATCCCCGATGCCTCCCCACGCCGGACAGAGGCCATTTTGACGAGGAGAAAGAAACTGCGAGCTTGGGGGAGGGAGGACCCAGCAGTTTTAAGGCTTTGCATTGAATTCAGTGCTGTTTTGTCACAGCTGAAAGCAAAACTGAGCTGAACTCAGCTGATGCCCACCCTCACCCTCAGAGAGAGCATTTAGATGAGTCTTAGCCAGAGGGGAATCACCTGTGCCAGAGGTTGGAAAGTGCGTTTCAACAAGTCTTGTCGCCATGGGCTAAGGTACTCTGGGGTCCTCAATAAACATGAAAAGAACTCTAGGCCACAAGGACTAAAACTTCTAGGCAACTCCTTGTGCTTTGTTTGGCTTACAGCCAGCAGACCTGGGGACAAGCAACCTAGTAAGATACCAGCTATGGAAGATAAAAGAGTGCTCACACCACCCGTCCCCCAACCATAGGCAGCACAGCCCACAGAAATAAAAATGACTACTTCCTTCTGCTTGAGAAGAGGAGAGAGAAAAGTAAAGAAGACTTTGTCTTTCGCTGTGGATACCAGCTCAGCCACAGTAGGATAGGGCACCAAGCAGAGATGTGAGGCTCCCATACTAGGCCCTCGCTCCCAGATGACATTTCTAGACACACCCCAAGTCAGAAGAAAACCTGCTGCCTTGAAGGGAGAGACCTAATACTGACAGGATTCATCACCTGCTGACGAAAGAGCCCTTGGGCCCTAAATTACCAGCACGTTACCCAGATAGTATGCTGCGGGCCTTGGGTGAGACTCTAAGATGTGCTAGCTTCAAGTAAGACACAGCACATTCCCAGCTGTAGAGGATATGGGGAGAGATTGTCTGCTTGAGGAAAGCAGGGAGGGAAAAAGTAAAGGGGACTTTGTCTTGCACCTTGGTACCAGCTGGGTCACAATGGGGTAAAGCAACAAATGGACAGAGCACCAAATGGGGTGGAGCACTCTTGGGGACCCCAATTCCAAAACTTGTCTCTTAGATGGCATTGCTGGACCTGCTCTGGGCCAGAGGAGAGTGCACTGACCTGAAGGGTGAGTCCCAGGTCTGGCAGCATTCACCACAAGCTGATTGAAGAGTCCTTGGGCCTTCAGTGAACATTGGTGGTAGGCTGACAGTACTGTCCCTGGGCCTTGGGCGGTGGTGGCTATGGGGAGAGGCTCCTCTACCTGTGGAAATGGTAGGTAAGGGTAGGAAGGGCTCTCATTTCTGAGTGTCAGCTTAGCCACAGTCAAACAGAACACCAGGTAGATTTCTAATGTATTTGACTCCAGTCCCTGGCTCCTGGATGGCATCTCTGAACCCACCCGGGGCCTGGGGAAACTCATTGGCCTGAAGGAAAGGACACAATCTTGGCTGAATTCACCATCTACTGATTATAGAGCCCTATGGTTTTAGTGAACAGAAGCAGTAGCCAGGGAGTGGTTACAGCCGACCTTGGGTGAGATCCAGTGCTGTTCTGACTTCAGCACATCCCAGTGGTGGTGGCCACAGGGGTGTTTGTGTCACCACACCCTCAGCTCCAGATGGCTCAGCACAGAAAGACTCCATTTGTTTGGAAGAAAATAAAGGAAGAGAACAAGAGTCTCTGCCTCGTAATCCAGAGAATTCTTCCAGATCTTACCCCAGACCACCGAGACAGTACCTCTATGAGTCTGCAATAACTACAGTGTGACCAGGCTTGGGGTGCAGCCCAATGCAGATATGGCTTAGATCATAACACCCAAGTCCCTTCAAATACCTGGAAAGCCTTCCCAAGAAGGACGGATACAAATAAGACCAGACTGTGAAGACTACAATCAATACCTAATTCTTCCATTTCCAGACATGAGTGAATATCCACAAGCAACAAGAACAACCAGGAAAACATTACCTCACCAAATGAAATAAATAAAGCACCAGGGACCAGTCCTAGAGAAACAGTATCAAGAAGCAACATAAAAAAGCAGTCTGGCCACTTTTTTGCACAGCAGCTGTGCTATATTGGGGGTCTGCTCCAACCCCCCATTGCCTCAGACTCTCCAAAGCCCAAAGGCAACAATGGCTGTGGCTGTGAAACAGCAAAGATGGAGGCCCACCCCTCCCTCTGGGAGTTCCATCTCAGGGTGGTATGGTCCAAAAACACCAGTGGGGTGGTTGTAGACTTTGGTCATGAGATTCTGCCCAATGAAGAGAAACACGAACTGGGACCTGTGTGAAAATGCAGTCTGGGAGACTCACCATAGAGCAACTATGCTGTGTTGACAGAGTACCCCAGTCCCTAGTCACCCTGGATTCCCAAGCCCAAAGGCAACAGCAGTCAAGGCCATCAAACAGCAAAGATGGTAGCCCTCCCTGCCTTCTGGGAGCTCCATCCCAGGGAGGTTTGGGAGGGTAGCCAGGGAGTGCTAAGCCGTGATCTATAGCCAGCCCTCAAGTGAAAAAGAAGCCCACACTTTCAGAGCATCGAGAGCGAGCATATCTGCAACTGTGAGGAAATATAGGGGAGCCACACAACGGAGCAAGAGCCTACCAACTGACCACTATGCCTAAGTGCCACCTGCTGTATCACACCTCAATGCTTCAACACCAAAAATACCTGGCTAACATAACCCCCTGTGAAACCAAAGACAAGTCAGCTACAAATAAATACCATGCACAAAGTCTCAGCCCTGTGAAATTATTCAGAAAAGAAGTTTACTGACCATACTCTTTCTACACTGCAGTTAAAGGAACATCCACATGTGGAGATGAATAAGAATCAATGCAAGAACCTCAGCAACTCAAATGACCAGAGTGAATGTCCTCCAAACGATTACAATAGTTCTCCAACAAGGGTTCCTAACCAAGCTGAGATGGCAGAAATGACAGAAACAGAATTCAGAATATAGATAGAAACAAAGATGATTGGAATTCAAAAGAACAACAAAACTCAATCCAAGAAAACTAAGAATCACAATAAAACAATACAGGAGATGACAGACAAAATAGACAGTATAAAAAAAAAAAGCCTAATTGATCTCATATACCTGAAAAACACACTACAAGAATTTCACAATGCAATAGCAAGTATTAACAGCAGAATAGACCAGGCTGAGGGGAGAACTTCAAAACTTGAAGATTGGCTCTCTGACATAAGACGGTCAGACAAAAATAAAGAAAAAAAAGAAAAGAAATGAACAAAACCTCCAAGAAATACAGGATTATGTAAAGAGGACAAGTCTGTGAACATTGGTATCCCTGAAAAGGAGGGGGAGAAAGCAAACAACTTGGAAAACATATTTTAGAATGTTATCCATGAAAACTTCCCCAACTTTGCTAGAGAAGCCGCAGCCAAATTCAGAAAGTACAGAGAATCCCTGCAAGATTCTACAGAAGATCATCCTTAAGACACATAGTGATCAGATTTTTCAAGGTCATAATGAATGAAAGAATGTTAAAAGAAGCTAGAGAGAAAAGGCAGGTCATCTGCAAAGGGAATGCCATAAGGCTAACAGCAGACCTCTCAGCAGAAGCCTTATAAGCCATAAGAGATTGGGGGCCTAGTTCAACATTCTTAAAGAAAAAAGTCTTCAACCAAGAATTTCATATCTAGACAAACCAAGCTTCCTCAGCAAAGGAGAAATAAGATCCCTTTCAGGTAAGCAAATGCTAAGGGAGCTTGTTACTACCAGGCCTGCCTTAGAAGAGATCTTGAAACAAGCATTAAATGTGGAAAGGAAAGACCATTACTAGCCAATACAAAAATACACGAAAACACACAGACTAGTGACACTATAAAGCAACACACAAACAAACCAGCATAATATCCAAGTAACAATACAATGACAGGATCAAATCCACATATATCAATACTAACCTTGAATGTAAGTGGGCCAAATCCCCATTCAAAAGGCACAGTGTGACAAGCTAGGTAAAAAAAAGCAAGACCCAATGGTATATACACTGTCTTCAAGGGACCCATCTCACATGCAATGACGCCCATAGGCTCAAAATAAAGGAATGGAGCAAAAGCTACCAAGCAAATGGAAATTAGAAAAAAGCAGGAGTTTAAATCATAATTTCAGAAGAAAAAAAAGACATTAAACCAACAAAGATCAAAAAAGACAAAAAGGGCATTACATAATGGTAAAGAGTTCAACAAGAAGACCAAATGATTATAAGTATATATGCACCAACACAGAAGTACCTACATTGATAAAGCAAGTTTTTAGAGACCTGTGAAGAGATTTAGACTCCCACACAATAGTGGGAGACTTCAACACTCCACTGAGAATATTAGACAGAACACCAAGGCAGAAAATTAACAAAGATATTCAAGACCTAAACTTATTATTAGACCAAATGGATCTGATAGGCCTCTACAGAGCTCTCCATCCAAAAACAATGGAGTATACATTACTCTCATCACCACATGGGACATACTCTAAAATTGACCACCCAATGAGACACTAAACAATTCTCAGCAAATGCAAAAGAACCAAAATCATACCAACCACACTCCCAGACCACAAGACAATAAAAATAAGAATCAATACTAAAAAAAATTGCTCCAAACCATGCAGCTACATGGAAACTAAAGAACCTGCTCCTGAATGACTTTAGGTAAATAATGAACTTTAAGGCAGAAATTAAGAAGTTCTTTAAAACTAATGAGGAAAATGAGGCTAGGACAGCCACAGAGGCAGGCATTTACAGAGCTGGGATGTGGGCCTAGTATGGTCTGAATGTTTATGTTTCCCAAAAATGCATATGTTCAAATCTTTGTCCTTAAGATGACGGGGTTAGGACATGGAGCCCTTGGAAGGTAATTGGGTTGTGAAGGCAGAGCCCTCAGGAAGGGGATTGGTGCCTTTATAAGGGAGGCCAGAGAGAAAGACCTACCCACTTCTACCATGTGAAACCACAGTGAGAAAGCACAACTTATTAAGCATGAAATGAGCCCTGACCAAACACTGATTCTATAAGCACCTTGAACTTGGACTTTCCAGTCTCCAGAACCGTGAGAAATAAGTGTTTGTTGTATATAAGTCACCCAGTTTATGGTAATTTCTTATACTAGCACAAACTAAGACCCAGACCAAACTGTCTGATTCAGAACCCATACTGATCGGAATTAAAACTCTCTGCATCTCCCCATTGTAGTAGGATCCTAACATTTCTCAGTCATATTTTGATTGATAAAATTTTTTTAAAATATATAGACAATTGTTAAAATGATTTTGAATAAGAAGATGTAAAAAATACAAATATATCACACTGTGCATAGAGAATTCCCCTAGAGAGAATTTATCTTAAGAACCAATCAGTGTAATATATGCAAAAGTTAATTCTGAACCAATGTACAGGGAAAAGAAACAACACGAAAAGGTAAAACACATAAAACGGGGATTTGCAGAAGATGGCAGATCCTATCCACTTGCAGCTCCCGCTCCAACAAACAGAGCAGCATGTGGAGACTCACATCGTGAACTTTTGCTCCAAGAACTACTGCAAGAACATGCCAGGAAAGCTGAGAGAATCAACAGACCCTTTGAAGGAACTAGATCACTGCTACAGGCTCCCTGAGATGCCAAAAAACTGTGAGGCTGCTTGCTTTCTCAGCTGGGAGGGTTGTGGTCCTGAGCAAGTTCTCAGCCCTGGTCACTGGCTGCCTGGAAACTGTTGGGGGGACACAGTGCCCCTGCCTTTAGGACTGTAGGCTGCATGGGAGCAGGGGGAGATCTATGACCGCCAGTTTTCCCCCACTTCCCTGGTGACTTGTATGACTCAGCAGAAGCAGCCATAATCTCCCTGGGAATGTATCTCCATTGGCCTGGAAACCACACTCCCATCCCTCACAGCAGCCACAGCAAGCCCCGCCCAAGAAGAGGCTGAGTTCAGACACGCGTATCCTTGCCCCAACCTGGTAGTCTTTTTCTACCCACCCTGGTTGTGGAAGACAAAGGACATAATCACTTGGGAGTTCTATGGCCTTGCCCACCACCTGAGACACCTGAATACATAACCAGAAAACCCTAGGACAATTTTGCGTCCTCCCTATAGTACCACAGCTGATGTGGCCAACCAACGCAAAACCAGCACACTTAACAAAAATACAACCAAGGACCCTCAGATGGTTCACTTCATTCCACTGCTGTCTCCACCAGAACAAGTGCAGTTATCCATGGCTGGAAGACCTGAAGATGGATCACATCACAGGACTTTGCAGACACTCCTCTGTACCAGCCTGGAACCCAGTAGCTCCACTGGGTGTCTAGACCCAGAAGAACAAAAACAATCACTGCAGTTCAGCTCTCAGGAAGCCCCATTCCTGAGAGAAAGCAGAGAACACCACATCAAGGGAGCACCCCATGGGACAAAAGATTCTGACCAGCAGCGCTTGAGTCCCAGATCTCCCCTCTGACATAGTCTACCAAAATGAGAAAGAATCAGAAACACAATTCTGTTAATATGACAAAACAAGGTTCTTTAACACCTCCAAAAGATCACTATAGCTCAACAGCAATGGATCCAAACCAAGATGAAATCTCTGATTGCCAGAAAAAGAATTCAGAAGGTCAATTATTAAGCTAATCAGAGAAAAGTGAAGTCCAACTTAAAGAAATCAAAAACATGATACAGGATATGAAAGGAAAATTCTCCAGTAAAACGGCATAAATTTTAAAAAAAAATCACAACTTCTGGGAATCAAAGACACACTTAGAGAAATGCAAAATACACTAGAAAGTCTCAGCAATAGAATTGAACAAGCAGAAGAAAGAGCTTCAGAGCTCAAACACAAGGCTTTCAAATTAACCCAATCCATCAAAGACAAAGGAAAAGAATTTAAAAATGAACAAAGCCTCAAAGAAGTTTGGAACTATGTTAAGGGTCCAACCCTAAGAATAATTGGTGTTCCTGAGCAAGATGAGAAATCTGAAAGTTTCAAAAACATATTTGAGGGAATAATTAAGGAAAACTTCCCTGGTCTTTCTAGAGATCTAGACATTCAAATACAAGAAGTTCAAAGAACAACTGGGAAATTCATCACAAAAAGATCATCATCTGGGCACAGAGTTATCAGGTAGTTATCTCAAGTCAAGACTAAGGAAAGAATCTTAAGAGCTGTGAGGCAAAAGCAGCAGGTAACCTATAAAGAAAAACGTATCAGATTAACAGCAGAATTATCAGCAGAAACACTACAAGCTAGAAGGGATTGGAGTCCTATCTTTAACCTCCTTAAACAAAACAATTATCAATCAAGAATGTTGTATCCAGTGAACCTAAGCTTCATAAACATAGTCTTTTCCAGACAAACAAGTGTTGAGAGAATTCACCACTACCAACCAAGTGCTACAAGAACTGCTAAAAGAAGCTCTAAATCTTGAAACAAATCCTCAAAATACACCAAAATAGAACCTACTTAAAATATAAATTTCACGGACCTACATTACAATAATACAATTTAAAAAACAAGGTATTCAGGCAACAAATAGCACAATTAATAAAACAGTTCCTCACATCTCAATACTAACGTTGAATGTGAATGACCTAAATGCTCAAATTAAAAGATACAGAATGACAGAATGGATAAAAATCCACCAACCATGGGAGTGTAAATTAGTTCAAACATTGTGGAAGACAGTGTGGTGATTCCTCAAGGATCGAGAACCAGAAATACCATTTGACCTGGCATTCTCATTACTGGGTACATACCCAAAGGATTATAAATCATTCTACTATAAAGACACATGCACATGTATGTTTATTGCAGCACTGTTCACAATAGCAAAGACTTGGAACCAACCCAAATACCCATCAATGATAGACTGGATAAAGAGACTGTGCCGCATATACAACATGGAATACTATGTAGCCATAAAAAAGAATGAGTTCATGTTCTTTGCAGGGACATGGATGAAGCTGGAAACCATCATGCTCCGCTAACTAACACAAGAACAGAAAACCAAACACTGCATGTTGTCACTCATAAGTCAGAGTTGAAAAATGAGAACACTTGGACACAGGGAGGGGAACATCACACACCAGGGCCTGATGGGGAGTGGGGGACTAGGGGAGGGATAGCATTAGGAGAAATGCCTAATGTAGATGACAGATTGATGGGTGCAGCAAACCACCATGGCACATGTGTACCTATGTAACAATCCTGCACGTTCTACACATGTATAGCAGAACTTAAAGTATAATGATAATAATTTTTTTAAAACTCCACCAACCAAGTTTCTATTGTCTTCAGGGACTCACATAACACATAAGGACTCACATAAACTTCAGGTAAAGGGATGGAAAAAGAAATTCCATGCAAATAAACACCAAAAGCAAACAGGAGTATCTATTCTTATATTAGACAAAACAACCTTTAAAGCAACAGCAGTTAAAAAAAAACAAAGGGGGACATTGTATAATGACAAAAGGACCAGTCCAACAGGAAAGTATCACAGTCCTCAATATATACACACCTAACATTGGCGCTTTCAAATTTAAAAAACAACAATTACTACCAGACCTAAGAAATTAGATAGACGGCAACACAATAATAGCAGAGGACTTTAATACTCCACTGACCAGCACTAGACAGGTCATCAAGACAGAAAGTCAATAAAGAAGCAATGGGCTTAAACTATACCCTATAATAAATGAATTTAACAGATATTTACAGAACATTCCACCCAACGACTGAAGAATATACACTCTATTCATTGAAGCATGGAACATTTTCCAAGATAGACCATATGATAGGCCACAAAACAAGGCTCAGTAAATTTTAGAAAACAAAAAGTACATCAAGTACTCTCTCAAACCACAGTGGAATAAAATTGAAAATCAGCTCCAAAAGGAACACTCAAAATCATGCAAATACATGGAAATTAAATAATCTGCTCTTGAAATCAAGACGGAAATTTAAAAATTCTTTGAGCGAACAATAATACTGACACAACCTAGCAAAACTGCTGGGATATAGCAAAAGTGGTGCTAAGAGGAAAGTTCATAGCATTAAATGCCTACATCAAAAAGTCTGAAAGAATACAAATAAACAATCTGACGTCACACTTCACAGAAATGGAGAATCAAGAACAATCCAAAGCCAAACCTAGCAGAAGAAAATAAATAATGAAGATCAGAGCAGAACTAAATGAAATTGAAGCAAAAAAAACAGATAAATGAAACAAAGAGCTGGTTCTTTGAAAAGGTAAGTAAAATTACAGACTATTAGTGAGATTAACCAAGAAAAGAAGAGAAAAGATCCAAATAAGCTCATTTAGAAACAAAAAGGGAAATATTACTTGTGATACCACAGAAATACAAAAGATTATCCAAGGATACTATGAACATCTTCATGCACATAAACTAAAAACCAAGAGGAGGTGGATAAATTCCTAGAACTAACCAACCCTCCTAGATTAAGCCAGGATGATATAGAAACTCTGAACAGACCAGTAACAAGCAGTGAAATTGAAATGATAATTTGAAAAATTACCCACAAAAAAAGTCCAGGACCAGATGGATTCACTGCTGAATTCTTTCAGACATTCAAAGAAGAATCAGTACCAATTCTATTGACACTATTCCACATGATAGAGAAAGTGGGAATCAACCCTAAATCATTCTATGAAGCAAGTATCAGCCTAATATGAAAATCAGGGAAGGACATAACAAAAGAAGAAAACTACAGACCAATATCCCTGATGAACATAGATGCAGAAATCCTCAACAAAATACTAGCTAACTGAATCCAACAGCATACTAAAAGATAATCCACCATGATCAAGTGGGTTTCGTACCAGGAATGCAGGTATGGTTTAACATCTGCAAGTCAATAAATGTGATACACCACATAAACAGAATTTAAAACAAAAATCACATGATTATTTCAATAGATGCAGAAAAAGCATTTAACAAAATCCAGCATCCCTTTATGATTAAAGCCTTCAGCAAAATCGGCATACAACAGACATACCTTAAGGTAATAAAAGCCATCCATGATAAACCCACAGTCAACATTATACTGAATGGGGAAAAGTTAAAAGCATTTCCCCTGAAATCTGGAGCATGACAAGGATGTCCACTTTCACCACTTCTATTCAACGTAGAAGTCCTAGTCAGAGCAATCAAGCAAGAGAAAGAAATAAAAGGCATCCAAATCAGTAAAGAGGAAGTCCAACTGTCACTGTTTGCTGATGATATGATCGTATACCTAGAAAACCCTAAAGACACATCCAAAAAGCTCCTAGAACTGGTAAATGAATTCAGCAAGTTTCAGAATACAAAATTAATGTACATAAATCAGTAGCTCCGCTATACACCCACAGCAACCAAGCTGAGAATCAAATCAAGAACTCAACCTCTTTTATAATAGCTGCAAAAAAAAAGAAAAAAAAAAGAAATGCTCAGGAATATACCTAACCAAGGAGGTGAAAGAACTCTTGATATGGTTTGGCTGTGTCCCCACCCAAATTTCATCTTGAATTATAACTCTCATAATTCCCACCTGTCGTAGGAGGGACCCAATGGAGGTAATTGAATCATGGGGGAAGGTTTTTCCTGGGCTATTCTCATGATAGTGAATAAGTCTCATGAGATCTGATGGTTTCAAAAAGGGGGGTTTCCCTTTTTAAAACTTCTCTTTACCTGCTGCCATCCACGTAAGATGTGACTTGCTCCTCCTTGCCTTCCACCATGATTTTGAGGCCTCCCCAGCCATCTGGAACTGTAAGTCCATTAAACCTCTTTCTTTTGTAAATTTCCCAGTCTCAGGTACTTCTTTATCAGCAGCGTGAAAACAGACTAATACAATAAATTGGTACCAATAGTGGGGTGCTGCCAAAAAGATACCCAAAAATGTGGAAGCAACTTTGGAACTGGGTAACAGGGAGAGGTTGGAACAGTTTGGAGGATTCAGAAGAAGACAGGAAAATGTGGGAAAGTTTGGAACACCTTAGAGACTTGTTGAATGGCTTTGACCAAAATGCTGATAATGATATGGACAATGAAATCCAGGCTGAGGTGGTCTCAGATGAAGGTGAGAAACTTGTTAGGAACTGAAGGGAAGGTGACTCTTGTTATGTTCTAGCAAAGAGACTGGCAGCATTTTGTCCCTGCCCTACGGATTTGTGAAAATTTGAACTTCAGAGAGATAATTTAGGGTATCTGGTAGAAGACATTTCTAAGCAGCAAAGCATTCAAGAGGTTACTTGGGTACTATTAAAGGCATTCAGTTTTAAAAGGGAAACAAAGCATACAAGTTTGGAAAATTTGCTGCCTGGCAATATGTAAAGAATGGATAGTAAAGAAAATCCCATTTTCTGAGGAGAAATTCAAGGCAGCTGGAGGAATTTGCATAAGTAACGAGGAACCAATGTTAATCTCCAATACAATGGGAAAATGTCTCCAGGGCATGTTAGAGACCTTTGCAGCAGCCCCTCCCATCACAGGCCCAGAGGTTTAGAAGGAAAAAAATAGTTCTGTGGGCTGGGTTCAGGGTCCCTCTGCTGTGTGCATCCTAGTGACTTGGTGCCCTGAGTCCCAGCTGTTCCAGCCATGACTAAAAGGGACCAAGGACAGCTTGGGCTGTTGCTTCAGAGGGTGGAAGCCTCATGCCTTGGCAGCTTCCATGTGGTGTTGAGCCTGCATGTACACAGAAGTCAAAAATCGAGGTTTGGGAACCTCTACCTAGATTTCAGAGGATGTATGGAAATGCCTGGATGCCCAGGCAGAAGTTTGCTGCAGGGGCAGGGCCCTTATGGAGAACCTCTGCTAAGGCAGTGCGGAATGGAAATGTGGGGTCAGAGTCCCCAGAGTCCCTATTGGGGCACTGCCTAGTGCAACTGTGAGAAGAGGGGTTACCATCCTTCGGACCCCAGAATAGTAGATCCACCGACAGCTTGCACCATGTGCCTGGAAAAGCCACAAACACTCAATGCCAGCCTGTGAAAGCAGCCAGGAGGGGAACTATGCCCTGCAACGCCACAGGAATGGAACTGCCCAAGGCTGGGGGGGCCCACTACTTGCACCAGTGTGACCTGGTTATGAGACATGGAATCAAAGGAGATCATTTTAGAGCTTTAAGATTTGACTGCCCCACTGGATTTTGGACAGGAATGGAGCGCGTAGCCCCTTGGTTTTGGCCAATTTCTCCCATTTGGAATAGCGGCATTTACTCACTACCTGTACCCCCATTGTATCTAGGAAGTAACTGACTTGCTTTTGATTTTATAGGCTCATAGGTGGAAAGGATTTGCCTTGTCTCAGATGAGACTTTGGACTATAGACTTTTGAGTTAATGCTGAAATTAGTTAAGACTTTGGGGGACTATTGGGAAGGCATGATTGTTTTTGAAATGTGGGGACATGAGATTTTGGAGGGGCGGAATGATATGGTTTGGCTATGTCTCTAAGCAAATCTCATCTTGAATTGTAACTCCCACAATTCCCAGGTGTTGTAGGAGGGACCCAGTGGAAGTAACTGAATCATGGGTGCAGGTTTTTCCCATGCTATTCTCATGATAGTGAATAAATCTCATGAGATCTGATGGTTTTAAAAAGGGGAATTTCCCTGCACAAGCTTTCTTTCTTGCCTGCTGTTACCCATGTAAGATGTTGCTTGTTTCTCCTTGCCTTCCACCCTGATTGTGAGGCCTCCCCAGCCACGTGGAACTGTAAGTCCATTAAACCTCTTGCTTTTGTAAATTGCCCAGTCTTGGATGTCTTTATCAGCAGCATGAAAGCAGAATAACAAAATTCTGCAAGGAAAACTACAAAACACTCCTGAAAGAAATCATAGATGACACAAACAAATGGAAACACATCCCATGTTCAGGGATGGGTTGAATCAATATTGTGAAAATTGCCATACTGCTAAAAGCAATCTACAAATCCAATGCAATTCCCATCAAAATACCACCATCATTCTTCACAGAACTAGAAAAAACAATTCTAAAATTCATATGAATCCAAAAAGAGCCTACATAGACAAAGCAAGACTAAGCCAAAAGAATTAATCTGGGGGCATCACATTACTTGACTTCAAACTATGCTGTAAGGCCATAGTCACCAAAACAGCATGGTACTGGCATAAAAATAGGCACATAGACCAATGGAACAGAATAGAGAACTCAGAAATAAACCCAAATACTTATAGCCAACTGATCTTCAACAAAGCGAACAAAAACATAAACTGAGAAAAGGACACCCTATTCAACAAATGGTACTGGTACAATTGGCAATCCACATGTAAAAGAATGAAACTGGACCTTCATCTCTGACTTTATACAAAACTCAACTCAAGATGGATCAAAGATTTAAATCTAAGACCTGAAACCATAAAAATTCTGGAAGATAACATTGGAGAAACCCTTCTGGACATTGGCTTAGGGAAAGACTTCATAACCAAGAACCTAAAAGCAAATGCAACAAAAACAAAGGTCAATAGATGGAACTTAATTAAACTAAAAAGTTTCTGTACAGCAAAAGACACAATCTGCAGAGTAAACAGATAACCCACAGAGTGAGAAAAAAATCTTCACAGTCTATACATCTGACAAAGGACTAACATCCGGAATCTACAAGGAACTCAAACAAATCAGCAAGAGAAAAACAAACCATCCCATCATAAAGTGGGTTAAGGACATGAATAGACAATTCTCAAAAGAAGATACACAAATGGCCAACAAGCATATGGAAAAATGCTCAACATCACTAATGATCAGGGAAATGCAGATCAAAACCACAATGTGATACCACCTTACTCCTGCAAGAATGGCCATAATCAAAAAATAATAGATGTTGGCATAGATGTGGTAAAATGGGAACACTTTTACACTGCTGGTGGGAATGTAAACTAGTACAACCACTATGGAAAACAGAGTGGAGATCCCTTAAAGAACTGAAAGTAGAACTACCATTTGATCCAGCAATTCCACTACTAGGTATCTACCCAGAGGTAAAGAAGTCATATAAAAAAAGATACTTGCACACGCATGTTTATAGCAACACAATTTGCAATTGCAAAAATATGGAACCAGCCCAAATGCCTATCAATCAATGAGTGGAGAAAGAAAATGTAGTATATATACCATGGGCTACTGAGCCATAAAAAGGAATGAAATAATGGCATTCAAAGCAACCTGGATGGAATCGAAGACTATTATTCTTAGTGAAATAACTCAGGAATGGAAAACCAAGCATCTCATGTTTTCATTCATAAGTGGGAGCTAAGCTATGAGGACACAAAGGCATAAGAATTATACAATGGACTTTGGGGACTTGGGTGAAAGCGTGGGAGGAGGTTAAGGGATAAAAGGCTACACACTGGGTATAGTGTATACTGTTTGGATGACGGGTGCACCAAAATCTCAGAAATCACCACTAAACAACTTATTCATGCAACCAAACACCACCTATTCCCAAAAAACCTATTGAAATAAAAAATAATTTTTTTAAAAAAAAGGTTACAAACTTTCAGTTATTAGACAAACCAGTTCTGGGGATCTAATGCACACCATGAGTGGCGATGGATGTGCTAATTAATTTTATTGTAATTATTACATAATGTAGATGTAAATCAAGTCATCATGTTATACACCTTGAAAAAAAAAAAAAAACAAGTAAAAATTGTAACTCACTTTCCCTGACTATAATAAATTACTAACAATAATATAGTAGCAGTAATTCGTAGTAAAAAGTCCACACATTTAGAAATTTTAAAACATTCTACCAAACTATTTGATCAAAGTATATGTCAAAACTCCAATTTTAAAACTATGTAAAAATATTATCAATAATAGATAATTGATATAGCAACTGTCATATCTAACTTTTTAAATAATCTTCTTATAGTAACTATAAAAGTCTGCTTAAAGCTAATAAGCATAAACCTAAGAAGACATATGCCAATCTAACATGTAGACATCTGAAAACTTTATTATAAGACAAGCAAAAGAAGATTGGAATAAATGAAGTCTCCTGTTTCTGAATAGAAAGGACATTACCAAGGCAGTTTGGAAGATCTAGGGCACAGAAGCCACTAACATATATTACTATTAATAGGAGTGATAATAGTAATAATGCATTATAAGTAATAATATTCATATTTTTGAATTTTTATGTAATTCTATTATTTCTGTATAATGATCTGATTTTCCAAATTTTCTATAATTACTATGCATCCCTTCTATAACTGAGGTGAATTCATACATATGATTTTCTTTAAAAATGAACTATTCATCAACTATATTTTATCATTCTGTGTGCCAGATCTGTTATCCCGGAATTCAGTTTGATTTGCTCTGTATAAATTGCCTATGGCTGCTTTAACTTACCCAGAAATGGCTTTTACCTTTGGTTCTATGATGAAGCCATGGAGTGTTGAATTTTACAGACTCTCTAATTCGAGTCAGGAGGGAAACTCCCCTATCGAGCAAAACCTGAAGATCCTTCTGTATTAATAATTGTTACATAATAAATCACTCCCAAAAGTTATTGGTATAAACTGATCATTTGCTTGCTCACATTCTTACGGTCAGTGATGTGGGCAGGACTTAGTTGGAATAGCTCACCTCTGCTCCACCTGGGCTTACTCATGTTTGTGACCGGGTGGCTGGTTGACCATGGCTGGTTTGATCTGGAAAGCCTCATTTCTGTATGCAGCAGTTGGCGAGTCTTTTCGCTTGGCACCTCAGTTCTCCTCCACCGAGCCAGCCTTTTATCTGGGCTTCCTCAATGGTGGATTGTTTTCAAGACAATGAAAAAAGAATCTACAAGTCCTGTTAAAACTTCACCTCAAATGTCACAAAATGTCACTCTGCCACATTCTATTGGTCAAAGTAAGTCACAAACCAGCCCAGATTCATGGTGTGGAGGGCACAGACTTCACCCTTCAAAGCAGAGTAGCAAAGTCTCATCACAAAGCAGCATGAAGAATTGCTACAGCCATCTTTGCAAGTAATCTTCCTCACCGTATCATAATTTATTCATCTTTACATTTTTTTAAGAAAGTTTTTAAGTGCCTCCCAAGTGCTAAATTCTGTTCTAGCCACTGGAGCACAGCAGTGAACAAGACAGACATAGTGCTTGCCCTTGTGGGAGTCACAGCTGTCGAGGAAGACAGGCACCGAACCATGATCATACACGTGCTGTGAGTGCTATAGAGAAGTACCAGGCTGGACTGGAGACTAGTATAGCTGACTAACCCAGAATGGGAAGTAGCAGGATGGAGTCAGGGAAGTCAGGAAGACAGTATTACTTCCCATGTATATCACAGTTTTCTACTTCCTATATCTACTTGGGTCCTAATACCTCATTTTACTATATCTGTGCTGCAGATGTATTTATTTCTCCTCTACCATAGAATTGTATGGTTACAAAGTGAACATGGAAGAAAAGCTGGGGGAAAATATTCCTTTCAAAGGAAGTCTAGAACAGTCTTGGGGCCAGGGGGAAAGAAGAACTAACTTTTGTGAAATCGTAATTTTTTTATCATGTCAAAATCTTTTCCTAATTGAGGAATTTATAATTAATTAAGAAAGCTGGGCTTTTCAAGTGCACGATTCTCCCTTTGATCTACAGTGTGCCAGGATGTGAGTTCCCAGATGCCTGAAGCTGGTTTTAACTAAAGGGTTTCCTTAGCAAAGGCATTTTCTATGGCACAAAATGAAAACACAGTTATGGTGCATTTTGTCAGAAGATCCAAATCGATAAGCTGAGATGCCAGGGTTTGAAAACCTGATGTGCTGGAGGTGGTTGACTTACTAATCTATAGATAGCACACTGAGAAGAAGATTTAGGGTTTTTGATGACTGTTCAAAGAGTGTTTGAGATAAAGAATCTGGTGGGAGAAGAGATGGAACAGAAGAGCACATCGGAGACTTGTCACACAGTTGCAGGAAAGCTCTCCACCAAAGTATTATTCTCTTCCCAGCAGGGTTGTTGGAAATGTGCTTCTTCTGTCAAGTTCAAAGAGCCTCGTGATAGGTCTGTGAGGTAGATGCTCCTGGGGGTGTGGTGTGTGCTGTCAAAGAAAATAGCAAATAGCAGCAGGCTCTCTCAACAAGAAGGATGGTTAGAGTTCAAAGTGCTATGGATGTTGTTAAGGAGTATTTAAGCAATGAGTCAACAAATGTTTTAGAATCTCTATTATGTATTAGACACTATGTTAGGTTCCAGGGATATAATGTTGAATAAGACAGACATCACCCCTGCACCTATAGAGATTATAGTCTGCTGAGGAAACAGGTAGTAACCAGGTAGTTCCAACACCATGTGAAAAGAACAGATATAGGGAAATACAGAAAACTATGGAAACAGCAGTGGTGCACCTACCTCAAACTTCAAGACTTCCTGACAGAAGTAGCATCTGAGCTGAGTACAGAAGGACCCACAGTGGCTAACCCAGAGAAGAAGAGAACATCTGGTTAACAATGGCAAAATCCACTAAAATGAAAGTAAGAGAATTTTTAAAATAAAAGACACATAAGCCTACAAGGGCAAAGAGGATGGGAAAGAAGATGCCAACAAAAACTCTGGGAATTTGGAGAGCAGATTGACAAATGGAAAATGCCTTAGCTGAGTTGAGAAAACGGACTCTCAACCGGCAGAGAGAAGAAACACAAAGCAACATCATTCATGCTGCTGAACCCCTCAGTGCTGTAGAACTCATGACACCTGGTACCTCAGAAAGCAGTGGTAAAGATGGCTTTAAAACCAGTGCACCGATTGAAACTCTAAGAGGGAACTCAATCTCCTCCTCCACACTGCGCAGCCTGGCACCTGCCCATCACCTACCGTGGCAAGGCACTTAAGGCTTTTCTTTTGGAGAGGGTAGAACAGGTCCTTGGACTGAAGACACAAGGTACAGCCCAAGGCAAAAAGGAACCCTACTGGAAATAAGTCTCACACTGAATGTTAAGAGTCTTAACTCTCTTAAAACACTTAGCAACCTGGACAGACTTGCATTCTGTTCTCTATGACTGGAAAGTTCTTTTCTAAGGAACCTGAATAACTGAAGACAAAATACAAGAATGGTCTCTAGCTGGGGGATTACCTAACCACATGGCCTAAAAAGGTTGCCATACAGTGAAGACCACAATTAACAAACATGTCCCACCTTCCACATGTACATAAACCTTCCAAATAGGTTTTTTGTGCCCCACTCCTAAATGCAAACAGTCAAGAATTATTGGACATTGTAAGAAATCATCTAAGATGGAAGGCAGATATCTATTCTAAAGCAAACAAATAATTCAAAAAAGCAAACTAGGGCAGCCCATGGTGGCTCGCACCTGTAATTCCAGCCCTTTGGGAGTATGGGGCAGGATTCCTTGAGCCCAGGAGTTCAAGATCATCCTGAGCAACATGGCAAAACCCCATCTCTACAAAAAATTAAAAAATTAGCCAGGCATGATGGCACACACCTGTAGTCCTAGCTAATTGAGAGGCTGAGGTGGGAGGATTGCTTGAGCCCAGGAGGTCAAGTCTGCAGTGAGCCAAGATTGTGCCTCTGCACTCTAGCCTGGGCAAAAGAGTGAGACCCTGTCTCAAGGAAAAGAAAAAAAAAAGCAAACTAGAAGAAACTGAGGCTGCAAACAGAGAAGAAGTCAACTTCACCAAAATTTTTTTGACATCTTCAACAAAATAAGAGAAGAAACAATAGAGACTTCCGTTGTTTCATTTGCCCAAGCTACAAACCTTGAATTAATCCTTGACTCCTTTCTTTCTGACATACTCCCATAGCCAATCCTGTCCTACTACACAGCAACCAGTGATCCTTTTAAAACATAAATTAATCTCACTCCCTCATCCAAAAGATAATCTGGCCGACCCACACCACATCGCATCCCACTTTCAGAATGTCACATCTTTTGACTCCCTCTCACTCACTCTGTTGCAGCCATGCTAATTTCCTGGCTTCTCCAACACACAAGGCACACTGCCTTAGGGACTTGACTTTAGCTGTTCCCTTTACCAAGACACTGTTCCCCTTCCTGGAACACAGTCCCCACAAACAACCTTTGGATAACTCCTTCATTATCTTTGTCTTTGGTCAAGTGTTACTTTCTCAATGCTGCTTACCTTCAGTGTCCCCCCACCCTCACCCACCATACACACACACACACACACACACACATACACTTCTAATCCCCCTTTCCCTGCTATACTCTTCCTTTTAGCCACAACATCTATTACATTCTAACAGGTATTTATGGCTCCTGGTCCATTACTCTCCACTAGAATGAGGTTAAAAATTGTATTTTGTTGAATGATGTATTCCAATCATCTGAACACTGCCTAATAAATAGTAGGCTGTATTAGTTTCCTAGGGCTACTGTAGTAAAGTACCAAAAATAAGGTGGCCAAACATTATATTTCTTGTCTCATAGATCTAGAGGCTGGAAGTTTGCAATCAAGGTGTTGGAAGGATTGGTTCCTATGGAGGGTTGTGCAGGATAATCTTTTTCATCTCTCTCCTATCTTTTGGTGGTTTTCTGGCAATCTTTGGTGCTCCTTGGTTTGTAGAGGCATCATTCCAACCTCCACCTTCATCTCACTAGTGTATCTCTCCTCTGTATCTTCACCTCACCTTCCCTCTGTGTCTGTTTCTGTGTCTAAATTTCTCCTTTTTATTAAGTACGCCAGTCATATTGGATTAGAATCAATCCCAATAATCTTTTTTAAACCTGATTGCCTCTATAAAGACACTATTTCTGAATAAGATCACATCTGAGATACAAGGGTTAGGACTTCAACATATGAATTTGTGGCAGGGGACCCAATTCAACCCACAACATGGACATTAAATAAATATTTGTTGTCGGGCACAGTGGCACATGCCTGTAGTCTGGTCTGGTCAACATAGCAAAATCCCATCTCTATCTCACCCCGGCCCGCTTCTCCTGCGCTTTCCTGAGCCCTAAACACACACGTGATTGGTAACTGCCTCGCCTGGCACCCGTTATCCTCGCAGACGACAAGGAGCATCCGTCTCCCCTCATTAACACATGGCTTCCTAAATGGCCCTATTTATGGCCTGTGAGATGAAATGCGCTTTTCTCTAATGTAACTTCCTCTTAGGATGTTGCACCAAGGAAATACTGAGAGAGAAGTCGGCCAGGTAGGAAGAACACGAGGAATGACTGGGCAGAGTGGATTAAAGGCAAAAGAGAGAAGAGTCCAGGACGGGGACAGGGAAGGGGGCAGGGAGAAGCCCGGGTGGCTCGGCATCCTCCACGGGCAGCGCCGTCAGCTCGGGGCTGAGCTGGTGGGAGCAGTCTGAGTGTTTGGGTTTTTTAATTGAGGTGAAATTCAACTTACCTAAAAATCAATCACCTTAAAGTGAATGATCAGCGGCATTTAGTACGTCCAGAAAGTTGTGTAGGCACCACCTCTGTCACGTTCCGGAACATTCTCTCATCATCGCAGGAAGCAATCATTTCCCCTCCCATCTTCCTCCTCCGCTGGCAACTGCTAATCGCCTTTCTGTCTCTGTTGTCTAAAATAGGTTTTCCCTGTTCTGGACGTTTCATATAAATGGAATCACACAAAAAAAAAAAAAAAAAAAAAAAAAAAAAAAAATCCCATCTCTAATGAAAATTAAATAAATAAGTGTTTGTTGAATATTGAATGAATTTTGTGTCCATAAAACATGAAATATTGCTGAGTGTGCTGGCTCACGCCTGTAATCCCAGCAATTTGGGAGGCTGAGGCAGGGGGATCAGTTGAGGTCAGAAGTTTGAGACCAGCCTGGTCAACATGGTGAAACCCCATCTCTACTAAAAATACAAAAATTAGCCAGGTGTGGTGGCGCATGCCTGTAATCCCAGCTACTCAAGAGGCTGAGACAGGAGCATAGCATGAACCTGGGAAGCGGAGTTTACAGTGAGTCGAGATCTAGCCACAGCACTCCAGCCTGGGTGACAGAGCAAGACTCCATCTCCAAGAAAAGAAAAACATGAAATATTTACAGAGCAACATTTTTAACATTCCTATAATAGAAATTTAAAATGATAGTAGAAATCTCTTTTTTAAACTATGGAAATGTAAGAAAATATACTTAAGGGTGTCTTTAGAAGAGAAAAGAGAGACAGAAACAAACGCAGGGGTAATCAGCAAGACACATTCAAGAATATGAAATGAGTCCACTCTGAAGCACAGAGCACGTGGGGACATCAGTGGAGAGAGAGGAGATGATTAAATCAGGTGGAAAACAAACATGCAGGGCTTTGTGAGCCTGGAGAAAAGAATTTGGGTTTAAGAGCAGTGGGGTACTTCAAAGAGATTGGGAATGTGATTAGATTTGCCTCTTTTGAACAATCAATAAAACAGTGAGCACGAGTATGATCTGGGTACAGATAGGCTATAGTAAACACAAGGACAGCTCTCACTGAGGCTCCATGACCCTGTGAGCCAAACTTTATTCAAGAACTGTTGCCTCTGAAGTCCCCTCCTGATGAATCAGGGTCCCTGGATGACACCACAGGGCCAGGCTCCTGATAACCACATTACAGCTGGTTTGGCCTTCAGGCTAAAAAGTGTGGGGCCAAAGGACAACCAGGAGGCCCAGCATCCCAGGATGAGCCTGGAGTCATGAATCAAAACAAATTCTCCAAACCAACCCTCAAGTCTAAAGAGGCCAGAGGAAGAGAGCCACAAAGCTAGTGTAAATCAAAGGGAGCATCACGGGAGTGGGGACAAGTAGGGTTGGTAGAGTGCTAAAAGCAGTCTGAAGGGATATCCTGAACTGTTCAAATGCAGGAAAGGGTCCTTTTCTAAGGTATAGTTACCCACTGCCATATAACAAATTACCCCAAAGGTTACTGGTTTAAAACAAGGAGTGTGTGTGCTCATGATTCTGTGGAACAGCAATTTGGTCTGGGCTCAGCTGGGCAGCTCTTCTGTTGGTTTTGCCTGGGCCATTTCTGCAGCTGCAGGTATCTGGCCACAATGGTGCCAGGTGGTCTAAACTGGGCTACTCTACATGGCTGGCAGCTGTTGCTGGCTGTTGGCTAATGGATCTGGGGACTTAGCTAGACTGACTGTCTCTGCTTTATATGACCTCTCATCTTCTTGTTGGTTACATCAAATTTCACCAAATGGTAATTACAGATAAGCATTCTAAGGGAGTGAGGACTGGAGCTTTAAGGCCTATGTTTGGAATTCTCATGATACCACCTTCTACTGATCAGAGTCCCAAGGCCAGCCCAGACTCAAGGGGTGGGGAGTGAGACTGCATCTCTCAATGAGAGCAGCATCAAGGCACACCAATAAAGCACATACACATAGGGAGAGGAGAAACTGTTGCAGTCAGCTTTGCAAACAGTGCCTCAGGTTACCAGGTCAGCCCAGAGATCTCCGGGAGCCTTCAGAGGTGAAAATGCCCAAGTATCACACCTGCTCACTTCTCATTGAACTTAACAGCAACAGGACACCTTCACTTTCCCAAAGGAGGTAGAGGAGTCCAAGCCCATAACATCATGGCTTATTGAGTGCCATCAGTTACATAGAAAATACTTTCATCCCAGGTGCTTTGAAGTTATAATTTAATTGTAAATTATAAGTAAAAATTTGCAGGGGATATTGTTACAGTCAGTGGATTTCTGTTCTTAAAAATGTATTTCAACCCTGTCTCTACTAAAAATACAAAACAAAATTAGCTGGGCATGGTGGCAGACACCTGTAGTCCCAGGTACTCTGGAGGCTGAGGCAGGAGAATGGCGTGAACCCGGGAGGTGGAGCTTGCAGTGAGCTGAGATTGCACCACTGCACTCCAGCCTGGGTGACAGAGCGAGACTCTGCCTCAAAAAAAAAAAAAGTATTTCATAATTATTTCAAAGTAGCTTCAACTAAACATCTATTTAATATCCTTACCTCAAAAAATTCCACCTATGAACTCCAAGATAGGCACCATCTAACAAATATATACAGCTACACCAGTCATTCTGACAGAAATAGAGAATAAAGTTCATCTTCCCTCTCAGGTAACACTACTCTGAGAGTATTTAGAGCCAGAGAGAGCTCCCCTCCTGGCACCTTGGCCTCAGGCAGGAGCCAAAGTTCACATGGCCATTGGCCACCCAGATCCTTCTATTTCCAAGGCTTTTGTAGTCAGTCTTTTCTAGGATATCAGTAGTCTGAGTTCATCTGAAACACTCTTGTGGAGAAAACATAGAGCCCACCCTCTGTTTGCCTATCACCAGCTTTTAAAAGGTTGCTTCTTTTTCCATTACTTCTCTCCCCCTCAGGCTTTGGTCTGTAATATTCTACTCTTCCTTACTTTGAAAAAAAATACACAAAGTACTGAGGAAAGGTAATATATGAAATACCAAGACAACAAGCAAAAAGAATGCCTTTTTAAACAGTCAAAAATGAATTTGGTAATTAGTCTTATACTTCCCCAATAACATAGCATCCATTTGTTAGTTTAATCTATATTTGTTGGTCACTTATTATTCAACAAATGTTTGGTGCTCAGATGCACCCTGCATGGGACACAGGGGCTACAGAGATAAACATGACCTTCCCTGATCACAGGGACTTCACAATCAAGACAAGGAGACATTTGTAAAGTAGAGTGTAGAGCGGCTGACCAAATACCTGAGAAGTTCTTTCACTGGTTTGAACCTCTTCATATGAAAAACTCAAGAGTAGGAAGTCAAATAAACTCATAATATTGTATTTGTATAACCACAAAATGTCTGGCTTTAGTGAAGGCAATATTTTTTTTTAATTATTAGGTCAAACTAGTTTTACATAAACACGATCTTGGTGAGCACAAGTCAAGAAGTTCTGTTTTCTGGTTCCGTTGTTTTCAACTCAATTCAACAAATGGAGCATTGGCTGGATGCAGGAAATGAGCTCAGAGACATAAACACATCTCCAATGTCAGAAAACTTTCAATCTAGAAAAAAGATGGGCTGTCAGGCAACTGTGTACAATTCTCATTTCAGTGTCAAAATAAATAGACCAATAATCTGTACTGTTTTTCTTAAGATGGTTGTATGATTTAAGTAAAGGAAATGAAAGGAAGCTTTGCATAAAATTAAGGAAAAGAGAAAAAGTTGAAATATCTCCATCCTCTAAGACAGAAAATATTTTGAGAACAAGACAAATCTAATATATATAAATGTTTTAAATGGCAGAGAAAACCAACTTACCCAACTGGAAAATAATGAAAACTTTGGAAAACATGATTTTGAAACAAGCTCTTACAAAGTTTAAGCTGAAATAAATAAGATCTGAATTAACATGCCTCAGAGCATTTAGATAGTTTATGCCTTTAGTAAATTGTTTACAATGTTCTGAAAATACTGAGAACTGGTAAAAGACCACCAGAGCTTTGAAAAAAATGCCAATACATTTTTATAAGACACAGAACTTTCTAATGCACTCAGCTTTGTTATCTTACTAGAAAGTCCTAGGCAGGGCATAAGAGGAATTATAGAAATCGTTTTAAAGCTTGTAGAATATAATGGCATTATGACTAATATGCTTCGGGCTTTTATGAAGGAAAAAAAAAAACTCATATTAGACAAACCTGGGAGATGTTTTTGATAGAATGACAGAATTAATGAATGGAACACAGTAGGTGTTGATTTTATGTCATTATAAGTTAAGCCTGTTATTTTGCAGTCAAGGAATGAAAAATAAATATCAAACCAGCCTGACCTGCTCTCCTGATTTAATAGCTTAATTTCCAGAAATGCCGGTGAAAAATAGCACAAATGTTTGCCTAGGCCAATTCTTCTTTATTATAGTTCATCCATTTTCCCTTTTCCACAAGGAATGCAGCACCTAACAGAGCTTAATTAAGTTTATATTTTATGACACAAACCACATTGCCTTACAAAAGAAAGCTTGTTAGAAGCAAGAGAGGAGAGTCCATAAGAAAGCAACCGAAGATGCCTACGGTATTCTATGGATCCTTACGCCTGGTAGCCAACGCAACGATGAGGACTCTTTCACAAGTTACAGTAATGGACATTTTACACTAAGCAAAGGTAGTAATGGAAATAACCTACATCCATGTCAAGAAAAGAAAAATGTCTCTGGGAGATTCATCCTCAGCCCTAATGACACTTTTCTTTCATCACATAGGTTTATAGTTTATACCTTCTTTCTTTTCTTAACATTCAGAAAGGATGTCAGAAGGATTCTCCCTGGCCCCCTCTTGAACGTGTTAGAGGCTCCATGTCTGACGAAATTCACTTAAGGTAAAAAGGTGCTTAAATGTCAGTTTATTCTGTCAGTTGGAGTTAATGTGTCAGAGCCTCAGGCATTAAGTTGCTGAAACAACTTGCTTTCTAATATTTTGGGGGTTTTTGGGGTTTTTTTAGGAGATTGCCTTCACACCAGCAAAGTGACGGATTGCCTGTCAGAGCTAAGTGAAATGTAAATGTCTAGAAGAGGATCTACATCAGGTATATAATTCAAATGAAAATAGAAGCAGGTAGCATTGTCGAGATTGCTCTGAGGAAAAAAAAAAAATAGAAGTATGAATGTTTCTGTTAGGATAGAGTCAATTGCATGGAAAAATAAAAGCCAAATAATAGTTGCTCAAGCAAATTGAAAGTTTATTATATGACACTCTCAAACAAAAGAAGTCCAAATGGAAACAGTGCAGATTTCATATTGACTCTTCCCAGTGACATCAGAGATGTAGGCTAATCTCTGTTCCAAAAACTTGGCAAATGGCTTCAGTTTTCAAGGTTACCTCATAGTCCAAGATGTCTGGCAGAGTTCCAACCATTACAAAAGCATTCCACACAGCAGGAAGAGGAATGGGAGAAAAGGCAAAAAGGCCCTTTTCCCAGCCAAGTTAGTGAAGGGATTTGTTTCCCAATGAACTAGAGTTCCTCCATATCACAATAAAAATAAGCTTACAGACCTGTTTTCCATCAGTATCAGAATCAACTACTAATTTATCAACCCTGTCAGCCTGGCTTTTCAGAAGAAAAGGGATATAACTGGTAGCCATGCCACCTGACAACCAGGCAAGTGGCTATTTGAAAAGCACCCTAGTGAGAACCAGAAGACTGGATTCTGATCTGCACCTGGGTCTCTGGCTCCCTGACTGATCTGGGACAAGTCACCCTCTGAACTTGAGTATATTGATTTGCAAAACGACAGGTCTCAACTAAATGATATTTAAGCTTCCCTCTAGTTTTTATTTTGTATGAATTATAAATCTTGGTCTCAAATTCCTCATCTGAAAAATCATAAAAATAAATAACTCTACTTTTAAAGATACTGGCCAGGCATGGTGGTTCATGCCTCTAATCCTAGCACTTTAGGAATCCAAGGCAGAAGGATCACTTGAGGCCAGGAGTTCAAGACCAGCCTTGTCAACATAGCAAGACCTTGTCTCTACAAAATCTTAAAATTTAACCAGGTGTGGTGGCACACACCAGCAGTGCCAGCTACTCAGGAGGCTGAGGTAGGAGGATCACTTGAGCCCAGGAGTTCAAGACAGCAGTGAGCCATTATTTCACCACTGCATTGTAGCCTGGGAGACAGAGAGACTCTGTTTCTAAAAATAATAATAATAATAAAGATACTATCTAATAATTGTTTGAGGATAAATTCCCTCAAAATAATCCTTGAGAAACCTGCTATGCACCAAGTACTATGCCAAGTGGTGAAGACACAGACATGAATAAGATACATTTCCCTTTTTTAGCTCTTTTAGGAACCGCCACACTGCTTTCCACAATGGTTGAACAAATTTACACTCCCACCAACAGTGTGTAAGTGTTCCCTTTTCTCCACCACCTTGCCAGCATCTATTATTTTTTCACTTTTTCATAGTAGCCATTCCCACTGGTAGATCTAGAAGAGGATCTACCTCAGGTATATAATTCAAATGAAAATAGAAGCAGGTAGCATTGTCGAGATTGCTCTGAGGAAAAAAAAAAATTAGAAGTATGAATGTTTCTGTTAGGATAGAGTCAATTGCATGGAAAAATAAAAGCCATTTTATTTTATGTGTGAGATGTTATCTCATTGTAGTTTTGATTTGTATTTCCCTAATGATCAGTGATATTGAGATTTTCTTCAAATGCTTTTTGACCACATGTATATTTATTTTGAAAAATGTCGGGGGGCGGAGCAAGATGGCCGAATAGGAACAGCTCCAGTCTCCAACTCCCAGTGCAAGCGACACAGAAGACCGGTGATTTCTGCATTTTCAACTGAGGTACTGGGGTCATCTCACTAGGGAGTGCCGGACAATCGGTGCTGGTCAGCTGCTGCAGCCTGACCAGCGAGAGCTGAAGCAGGGCGAGGCATCGCCTCACCTGGAAGCGCAAGGGGGAAGGGGATCCGTTTTCCTAGCCAGGGGAACTGAGACACACAACACCTGGAAAATCGGGTAACTCCCACCCCAATACTGCGCTGTAAGCATACAGGCACACCAGAATATATCCCACACCTGGCCGGGAGGGTCCCACGCCCACGAAGCCTCCCTCACTGCTAACACAGCAGTCTGCCGCGATCTATCCGCAAGGCAGCAGCGAGGCTGGGGGAGGGGCGCCCGCCATTGCTGAGGCTTAAGTAGGTAAACAAAGCCGCTGGGAAGCTCGAACTGGGTGGAGCTCACAGCAGCTCAAGGAAGCCTGCCTGTCTCTGTAGTCTCCACCTCTGGGGACAGCGCACAGCTGAAGACCAACAGGGGAAGTAGCAGGAGCCGGTGCAGACGCGAACGACTCTGTCTGACAGCTTTGGGGAGAGCCGCGGATCTCCCAACGCGGAGGTTGAGATCTGAGAACGGACAGACTGCCTGCTCAGGTGTGTCCCTGACCCCTGAGTAGCCTAGCTGGGAGAAATCCCCCACTAGGGGCAGTCTGACACCCCACACCTCACAGGGTGGAGTACACCCCTGAGAGGAAACTTCCAAAGGAAGAATCAGACAGGTACACTCGCTGTTCAGCAATATTCTATCTTCGGCAACCTCTGCTGCTGATACCCAGGCAAACAGGGTCTGGAGTGGACCTCAAGCAATCTCCAACAGACCAACAGACAGTCCTTTTGACTGTCAGAAGGAAAACTATCAAACAGGAAGGACACCTATACCAAAACCGCATCAGTACGTCACCACCATCAAAGACCAGAGACAGATAAAACCACAAAGATGGGGAAGAAGCAGGGCAGAAAAGCTGGAAATTCAAAAAATAAGAGCGCATCTCCCCCTGCAAAGGAGCGCAGCCCATCGCCAGCAACGGATCAAAGCTGGTCAGAGAATGACTTGGACGAGAGGAGAGAAGAAGGCTTCAGTCTATCAAACTTATCAGAGCTAAAGGAGGAATTACGTACCCAGCGCAAAGAAACTAAAAATCTTGAAAAAAGAGTGGAAGAATTGACAGCTAGACTAATTAATGCAGAGAAGATCATAAACGAAATGACAGAGATGAAAACCATGACACGAGAAATACGTGACAAATGCACAAGCTTCAGTAACCGACTCGATCAACTGGAAGAAAGAGTATCAGCGATTGAAGATCAAATGAATGAAATGAAGCGAGAAGAGAAACCAAAAGAAAAAAGAAGAAAAAGAAATGAGCAAAGCCTGCAAGAAGTATGGGATTACGTAAAAAGACCAAATCTACGTCTGATTGGGGTGCCTGAAAGTGAGGGGGAAAATGGAACCAAGTTGGAAAACACTCTTCAGGAAATCATCCACGAGAACTTCCCCAACCTAGTAGGGCAGGCCAACATTCAAATTCAGGAAATACAGAGAACGCCACAAAGATACTCCTCCAGAAGAGCAACTCCAAGACACATAATTGCCAGATTCACCAAAGTTGAAATGAAGGAAAAAATCTTAAGGGCAGCCAGAGAGAAAGGTCGGGTTACCCACAAAGGGAAGCCCATCAGACTAACAGCAGATCTCTCGGCAGAAACTCTACAAGCCAGAAGAGAGTGGGGGCCAATATTCAACATTCTTAAAGAAAAGAATTTTAAACCCAGAATTTCATATCCAGCCAAACTAAGTTTCATAAGTGAAGGAGAAATAAAATCCTTTACAGATAAGCAAATGCTTAGAGATTTTGTCACCACCAGGCCTGCCTTACAAGAGACCCTGAAGGAAGCCCTAAACATGGAAAGGAACAACCGGTACCAGCCATCGCAAAAACATGCCAAAATGTAAAGACCATCGAGGCTAGGAAGAAACTGCATCAACTAACGAGCAAAATAACCAGTTAATATCTAATGGCAGGATCAAGTTCACACATAACAATATTAACCTTAAATGTTAATGGACTAAATGCTCCAATTAAAAGACACAGACTGGCAAACTGGATAAAGAGTCAAGACCCATCAGTCTTCTGTATTCAGGAGACCCATCTCACATGCAGAGACATACATAGGCTCAAAATAAAGGGATGGAGGAAGATCTACCAAGCAAATGGAGAACAAAAAAAAGCAGGGGTTGCAATCCTTGTCTCTGATAAAACAGACTTTAAACCATCAAAGATCAAAAGAGACAAAGAAGGCCATTACATAATGGTAAAGGGATCAATTCAACAGGAAGAGCTAACTCTCCTAAATATATATGCACCCAATACAGGAGCACCCAGATTCATAAAGCAAGTCCTTAGGGACTTACAAAGAGACTTAGACTCCCATACAATAATAATGGGAGACTTCAACACGCCGCTGTCAACATTAGACAGATCAACGAGACAGAAAGTTAACAAGGATATCCAGGAATTGAACTCATCTCTGCACCAAGCGGACCTAATAGACATCTATAGAACTCTCCACCCCAAATCAACAGAATATACATTCTTCTCAGCACCACATCGCACTTATTCCAAAATTGACCACATAATTGGAAGTAAAGCACTCCTCAGCAAATGTAAAAGAACAGAAATTATAACAAACTGTCTCTCAGACCACAGTGCAATCAAACTAGAACTCAGGACTAAGAAACTCAATCAAAACCGCTCAACTACATGGAAACTGAACAACCTGCTCCTGAATGACTACTGGGTACATAACGAAATGAAAGCGGAAATAAAGATGTTCTTTGAAACCAATGAGAACAAAGATACAACATACCAGAATCTCTGGGACACATTTAAAGCAGTGTGTAGAGGGAAATTTATAGCACTAAATGCCCACAAGAGAAAGCAGGAAAGATCTAAAATTGACACTCTAACATCACAATTAAAAGAACTAGAGAGGCAAGAGCAAACACATTCAAAAGCTAGCAGGAGGCAAGAAATAACTAAGATCAGAGCCGAACTGAAGGAGATAGAGACACAAAAAACCCTCCAAAAAATCAATGAATCCAGGAGTTGGTTTTTTGAAAAGATCAACAAAATTGACAGACCGCTAGCAAGGCTAATAAAGAAGAAAAGAGAGAGGAATCAAATAGATGCAATAAAAAATGATAAAGGGGATATCACCACTGACCCCACAGAAATACAAACTACCATCAGAGAATACTATAAACGCCTCTACGCAAATCAACTAGAAAATCTAGAAGAAATGGATAATTTCCTGGACACTTACACTCTCCCAAGGCTAAACCAGGAAGAAGTTGAATCCCTGAATAGACCAATAGCAGGCTCTGAAATTGAGGCAACAATTAATAGCCTACCCACCAAAAAAAGTCCAGGACCAGATGGATTCACAGCTGAATTCTACCAGAGGTACAAGGAGGAGCTGGTACCATTCCTTCTGAAACTATTCCAATCAATAGAAAAAGAGGGAATCCTCCCTAACTCATTTTATGAGGCCAACATCATCCTGATACCAAAGCCTGGCAGAGACACAACAAAAAAAGAGAATTTTAGACCAATATCCCTGATGAACATTGATGCAAAAATTCTCAATAAAATACTGGCAAACCGGATTCAGCAGCACATCAAAAAGCTTATCCACCATGATCAAGTGGGCTTCATCCCTGGGATGCAAGGCTGGTTCAACATTCGCAAATCAATAAACGTAATCCAGCATATAAACAGAACCAAAGACAAGAACCACATGATTGTCTCAATAGATGCAGAAAAGGCTTTTGACAAAATTCAACAGCCCTTCATGCTAAAAACGCTCAATAAATTCGGTATTGATGGAACGTATCTCAAAATAATAAGAGCCATTTATGACAAACCCACAGCTAATATCATACTGAATGGGCAAAAACTGGAAAAATTCCCTTTGAAAACTGGCACAAGACAGGGATGCCCTCTCTCACCACTCCTATTCAACATAGTGTTGGAAGTTCTGGCTAGGGCAATCAGGCAAGAGAAAGAAATCAAGGGTATCCAGTTAGGAAAAGAAGAAGTCAAATTGTCCCTGTTTGCAGATGACATGATTGTATATTTAGAAAACCCCATCGTCTCAGCCCAAAATCTCCTTAAGCTGATAAGCAACTTCAGCAAAGTCTCAGGATACAAAATTAATGTGCAAAAATCACAAGCATTCTTATACACCAGTAACAGACAAGCAGAGAGCCAAGTCAGGAATGAACTTCCATTCACAATTGCTTCAAAGAGAATAAAATACCTAGGAATCCAGCTTACAAGGGATGTAAAGGACCTCTTCAAGGAGAACTACAAACCACTGCTCAGTGAAATCAAAGAGGACACAAACAAATGGAAGAACATACCATGCTCATGGATAGGAAGAATCAATATCGTGAAAATGGCCATACTGCCCAAGGTTATTTATAGATTCAATGCCATCCCCATCAAGCTACCAATGAGTTTCTTCACAGAATTGGAAAAAACTGCTTTAAAGTTCATATGGAACCAAAAAAGAGCCCGCATTGCCAAGACAATCCTAAGTCAAAAGGACAAAGCTGGAGGCGTCACGCTACCTGACTTCAAACTATACTACAAGGCTACAGTAACCAAAACAGCATGGTACTGGTACCAAAACAGAGCTATAGACCAATGGAACAGAACAGAGTCCTCAGAAATAATACCGCACATCTACAGCCATCTGATCTTTGACAAACCTGAGAGAAACAAGAAATGGGGAAAGGATTCCCTATTTAATAAATGGTGCTGGGAAAATTGGCTAGCCATAAGTAGAAAGCTGAAACTGGATCCTTTCCTTACCCCTTATACGAAGATTAATTCAAGATGGATTAGAGACTTAAATGTTAGACCTAATACCATAAAAACCCTAGAAGAAAATCTAGGTAGCACCATTCAGGACATAGGCATGGGCAAGGACTTCATGTCTAAAACGCCAAAAGCAACGGCAGCAAAAGCAAAAATTGACAAATGGGATCTAATTAAACTAAAGAGCTTTTGCACAGCAAAAGAAACTACCATCAGAGTGAACAGGCAACCTACAGAATGGGAGAAAATTTTTGCAACCTACTCATCTGACAAAGGGCTAATATCCAGAACCTACAAAGAACTCAAACAAATTTACAAGAAAAAAACAAACAACCCCATCAAAAAGTGGGGAAAGGATATGAACAGACATTTCTCCAAAGAAGATATTCATACAGCCAACAGACACATGAAAAAATGCTCATCGTCACTGGCCATCAGAGAAATGCAAATCAAAACCACAATGAGATACCATCTCACACCAGTTAGAATGGCAATCATTAAGAAGTCAGGAAACAACAGGTGTTGGAGAGGATGTGGAGAAATAGGAACACTTTTACACTGTTGGTGGGATTGTAAACTAGTTCAACCATTATGGAAAACAGTATGGCAATTCCTCAAGGATCTAGAACTAGATGTACCATATGACCCAGCCATCCCACTACTGGGTATATACCCAAAGGATTATAAATTATTCTACTACAAAAACACATGCACACGTATGTTTATTGCGGCACTATTCACAATAGCAAAGACTTGGAATCAACCCAAATGTCCATCTGTGACAGACTGGATTAAGAAAATGTGGCACATATACACCATGGAATACTATGCAGCCATAAAAAAGGATGAGTTTGCGTCCTTTGTAGGGACATGGATGCAGCTGGAAACAATCATTCTTAGCAAACTATCACAAGAACAGAAAACCAAACACCGCATGTTCTCACTCATAGGTGGGAACTGAACAATGAGATCACTTGGACTCGGGAAGGGGAACGTCACGCACTGGGGCCTATCATGGGGAGGGGGGAGGGGGGAGGAGGGAGGGATTGCATTGGGGAGTTATACATGATATAAATGATGAATTGATAAAAAAAATAAAATAAAATAAAAATTAAAAAAAAAAAAAAAAAGAAAAATGTCTGTTCATGTCTTTTGCCCACTTTTTAATGGTTTTTTGATTTTGTTTTTTCTTGTAAATTTGTTAAAGTTCTTTATAGATGCTGGATATTAGACATTTGTCTGATGCATAGTTTGCAAATATTTTCTCCCATGCCGTAGGTTGTCTGTAGGTTGTACTGAGATCAAACTTCGTTGATAGTTTCTTTTGCTGTGTAGAATCTCTTAAGTTTAATTAGATCCCATTTGCCAATTTTTGCTTTTGCTGTGATTGCTTTTGGCATCTTTGTCATGAAATCCTTGCCAGTTCCTATACCCAGAATGGCATTGCCTAGGTTGTCTTCCAGGGTTTTTATAGTTTTGGGTTTTACATTTAAATGTTTTACCCATCTTGAGTTGATTTTTGTATATGGTATAAGAAAGAGGTTCATTTGACCCAGCAATCTCATTACTGTGTATATACCCAAAGGAATATAAATCTTTCTACTATAAAGACACATGCACACATATGTTCATTGCAGCACTATTCACACACACAAAAAGAAGAAAAGAAATCAATCTAAATGCCCATCAATGACAAATTGGATAAAGAAAATGTGGTACATATACACAATGGAATACTACATAGCCATAAAAAAATGAGATTATGTCCTTTGCAGGAACATGGATGGAGCTGGAGGCCATCATCCTTAGCAAACTAACACAGGAACAGAAAACCGAATACCACATGCTCTCACTCATAAGTGGGAGCTGAATGATAATGCACGGACACAAAGAAGGGATCAACAGACACTGGGGTCTTCTAGAGGGTGGAGGGTGGGAGGAGGGAAAGAATGAGAAAAAATAGCTATTGGGTACTAGTACCTAGGTGACAAAATAATCTGTACAACAAACCCCTGTGACATGAATTTACCTATAAAATAAATCTACACATGTACCTCTGAAGCTAAAGTAAAAGTTTTAAAAAGATACACTTCTTGCCTTCAGGAAACTTACAATTCAGTAAATGAGACAGAAATGTAGTCAAAATTCATAATACTGTGTGAAATATGCAACAAAAAGAAGAAAAGTTGGAGGACAAGTTCAGGCTAGGAGAATTAAAGATAGCTTCCCAGAGGAGGTGATGTCTGAGTCGGGTTTCGAACACAGAATAGGCATTTGCTAGGCAGATAAAGGAGGAAGGGAATTCCTGGCAGACATAACATTGTGAACACAGAGGAGTGAAAACTCACAATGTTTCCAGAGAAGTATAAACTATTCAGCACTACTGAAGCTTAAAGTGTGTTGGAAGTAATGGAGAGTGGAGAAGATGAGAACTAAGATGTTCATGCCATTCTAAAGAGGTTTAGGCCTCATCTTGTAGCACTGGGAGACTATCATAGTATTTTTAGAAGAGGACTGGCAGGGTTTCATTTTAGAAAGGTCATTTTGGCAGCAATGTGAAGAATCAATCAGAGACCAGCAGCCCAGCTAAGAGGCTACTGTAGACATCCAGGCTAGTGATGGTGAGGGCTGAAATCAAGACAGAGTTCAGAAATTCTTTGTTGTGAAATCCAACGGACAGTCTTCAGTCCTTCACTGGCTTGACCTCTCAGCAGTAGTTAACACTAATGATCACATGTGCCCTCTTTAAAATTCCTTTTCTTTGGACATTGATAGTATCATACTTTCCTGATGTTCCTCCTACTCTCCAGTCTCTCTCTTTCTCTATGCTCCTATCTTTCCTTGCCAACCCCTTAAATGTAGTATTTCTCAATTCTCTTTTGCCCTCCACCCTTCCCACACTATGAATTCCCCCTGTGTATCACGTTTACTTTCTATATTTTAAATAGGGATGGCTCCCAAATCCATATCTCCATCCCACATCACTGTCCTGATCATCAGACTCATATGGCTGAGAGCTCAGTAGACACCTGTGAGCCCTAGGAAGATAGCATCAACATCCAGCTTGCACAAATAAGTATGGGGATATTCATGTATGAGTGTGTGTGTATGTGTGTATGTGTGTGTGTGTGTCTTTGTGTGTGTGAGTAGGAAAAGCAAACTGTCTGGAAAGGATTCATATCAGTAAGCTGAGGTTACTTTTATGGAAGAGGTGAACTTTCCCCTTTTTATATTATGTGCATGTCCACATATTCATTTGAGTGTTCTATAATGAGTATGAATTGCTTTTATGATTCTTAGAAATCTAAAGAAATACAAAGGATTATTTTAAATTGCATACTCATACCCTCAACTGCACTCCATGGCCATGGCAATGGTCTCTTCCCTCCTTAGCTCTGTCCTCCAAACTGCTACTAGAGTTACCATCATTCTCACTCACTTCTTAAAAACCTTACAGGATCAAGTTCACTGCTTGGAGTGACTCCTGAGGCCCGTCACAATCCGGCCCCAGCCCAGATCCCCAGTTTCATTTCCTATTCCATTTCCCTGCTCCCTCTTGCTCACACTGAATGCACCATTCTGCACATACAACATTTCCCTTTGCAAATGGATGCCTTCACCCTTGCCACTTCTGCCTCTAGTGCCTTTCCGCATTTCCCCTCCCTGCAAAAAAAAACTCCTCATAATTCTTTGAAACCCATCTCAGTATTATTTCCTGATTTTTTCAAGTAGTTATTACTTCCATAAACATGAAAGGAGTTGGTTGATCTCCTTTTTAGCATTTCCACAGTGAACTGTAAGGCACCTCAGTTCCTATCTTCACAAGACTGTGAATTCTCCAGGAGTAACAATCCTATCACAGCTTGCCCTTGTCTTTCCAATGCCTGGCTCATCACCTGTCTCATAGAAGATGTTCAGTCAATGTTTATAAACGAATAAGAGGTAGATGAGCAAATGCACTTGGAAAATTTGTGAGAAGTTCTTTTGGCTTTCTTCTACTTCTCCTCTCTTTACCTGATACTCCATCTCCACCAGCACTGTCATTAGTCACTCTCCAAGACCCTACTTTCTACCCACACATCAATGTAGTCTCTCATCCCTGTTAATGTCTTTGCTGAAAATTTTGAAAGCACTGTCCTTAGATGATTTACCAGTATATAACCTCTAACAACTGCTCAGCAAATAAGCTTCTGTTTCCTTATCCAATAAACGATGGTGATATGCAAGACTGGAATTAGTTGTTGTGAGAATTAAATGGGATCATATGTGTATAGCAACTACAACAGAATTTGGGTCCCCACAGGAAACTCAACAATACTCTTCTCCTTCATTCCTCCCAGTATTGTTCTCCATTTCACAAGGATCCCTGAAAACAAGAAAGACTTCACCATTTCTAAAGTGACTATTTGATGAAGCTAACGGCAGGTGATGGTGGAGCTGGTAATGGCAAAAGAGAATCCTGCGTGATCCCCTCAGATCTTTTCACAGTCACTTGCTTTCTCTCCTTAAACAGCCCTTCCACCTGGTCATCCCTATGGCAGTTCCTCCAAAACACCCAGCCCTCCTCTACCTCTCAGGCTCTTTCTGCCCACATTCTCTGCCTCGATCATTCTTACTCATCTTTCATGGCTGGGGAAAAGGGTCACCTCCTCTGTAGAGCCTGCTCTGATGCCCTGAAATTAGGTCATTCCTATGTGCTTCCACCAAACCTAATATCCCCCTCTCCGCTTGCCTACAGCCCATTAAGCTCAGGACTCCATCTCTGGGTCCTCTTCCCTAACCTAGAGGAAAGTGTTCTCAAAAGTGGCAGGATCCTCCCTTTCCATAGGGCTTAAGAGATTCTGCTCCAGAAAATGGCCCAGCATTGATATCCAAAGTTATGGAGTAAGTAAATAATAAATTAATTACAACTGACATAGAGAATTTTAAATCTCAAAGCCATTAGTTGAGTTTGGAAAAATAAAGAGGCTCTTATTGAATCGTTTCAGGGCACAGAGTTGCAAAAGATGCCATTATCACTGGATGATGCAGCGGGAATTCCTGGCTCTTCTCTATATATTGGAATTTAATTTCTACCTTAAATAAATCTCACTCTCAATGGGGGTTTTGACAGTACCAGGGCCATTAATGAGAAAGAAAGCTCTGGAAACCTAATTATAAGCTCAAAAGACATCCAGGGACAGATATGTAAGGGAAAGGTGTGAAATCCAACTGCTGTATCATTCTGGGCTTGTGCTGTGTCTAGGTGTTTGTAACTAATGCAATTATTTTTCTCTAACAGACATTTCAAAGAATGGCATTTAAAGTGACTATATAGTAAATTAAAGAAAAGGAAGTTACAAATTTTGTGCAGAAATCATCAAAAAGAGAACCAAGGTGTGTTGACAAAGAAGATTGCTCCTTCAAACAAGGTTGCTGCCCATTCTCTGATGTGCAGCCTTTAAATTTAAAGGTGCAGGTGGCCAAAAAAATACTCTCACAAGAAAGAGTAGCAGAACACTATGACAAAATGGCTCAAAGATTCTATTCCTTTTTATTTTTCACTCAAAATAAGGGCTTTCACTGGCAAAAACAAGCTTTTCATCAGATGACGATGATTTTACTGTGTATGTATTAGAGGCTATGCTGTTTTATTGTTTCATTCTGTCCTTCCAGTGGCCTGAATTCAGTAGCCCTCTCTGTGCACATAATCTTTAACAGCATACTCCATTGTCTGATTATCAAATTATCTCAGAAACATTCAGAGAATTTTGGAAATATTCACTGCAAAGAAACGTGACAATTCACCTTACTGGAGGATAATTTGGTCATAAATATCGAAGGCCTTAAAAATGTGCTTACCTTCAACACAGAAATTTACCCTCTAGGAATTTATCCTAAGAAAATTATTAAAGATGTGTGCAATTATGTGTATATAAGGCTGATCACTGGAGTGACAACTTCAAACCCTATAAGTATCTGACCATGAGAAATAGCAAAAAAAGTTATGGTGCAGTCACATAATGAAATGAAATAGCATCTACAACTATATTACAGACATATTTATTGTCACAGGGAGGCATTCAGAGTATAGCAAATAGGAAAAAGTTTACAAAACAACATGAATAGTATGATCTTATGTCTGTGAGGAATAATATAGTAGACCTCTTCTTTATTTGACCTAATTGGGTCATGGGTTTTGTTAAAGAAAAAGCTTTAACTTTTTTTTGACCACTTTAATGATAAAACATCAAAAAAAAAAATACATAGGCATATAGATTACACATTTTCTTTAAACCTAAAACATGAATGTATACTCTTCTACTAGTCACTTGTTAAGAGCCAACACTCACTTTTGGGGCTGTAGGGGGCTTTTTATACGGTTTTGCATTGTCTGCCTTTAGGTACTGCACTTCATGTACTGTAAACATGTTCAATTTCAATTTCTTTAATTGGAGAGAAAACATAGAGACACTTATAAAGTAATCTAAGTTCAAAATCCTCCCATACTTTTATAATTTTATTCCAGCTCTGGCAATTGTCTTACCTACACCTAGTCTGATGGAAAATATTTAGCAAGTTGACTTTTGAAAAAATTTTCCATAGCATTAAAGTTAATTTTCATCAATGACTCACGCCTATAATCCCAGAACTTTGGGAGGCCAAGACAGTTGGACTGCTTAAGCTCAGGAGTTTGAGACCAGCCTGGGCAACACAGCAAAACCCCATCTCTATAAAAAAAAACAAAAAAAAAAAAAAAAAAAAAAAACATAAAAAATTAGCCGGATGTGGTGGCATGCACCTGTAGTCCCAGCTACTCGGGGGGCTGAGGTGAAAGGATCACTGGAGCCTGGGAGGTCAAGGCTGCAGTGAGCTCCAGCCTGGGCAACAAAGTGAGACCCTGTTTCAAAAAAACAGTTTAAATAAAGTTAATTTTCACAGAAATGACCCTTTTTCAAAGTCATATTTCATCAGTTTGCATACTTATAATAACACAACCATTATAAACAGATATGGGTTAAAACAGTACAAATAGATTTGGGCAGGTAAATGTACACTTGAGAGTAGCCTGCTAGCCACATCAGACAAAAAATGCTTACTAAGCAATGGAAAGCATTGTTTAATCCAGGAAGTATGCCGAATAGATGTTGAGAAGAGGTGGAAATGCTCCTCTCCCTGTACCATGCATGGCTGGCTCATGGGCTCCCTTTAGCATGTGTGGCTGGCTCATGCACGGCTGGCTCATGTGCAAACTTCTGACCTCAGCCTGTGTCACTTCCCCACAAAGTCTTCCATGACCATCCTAACTACTCCTCTTATTCTTCATTACACCACATCATCCTGTTATTTCCTTCTGAAAATCGTCCTTTGTAATTTTCCTATTTACCTTCTAATGACTTGCTTATCATCTGTCTTCACCACTAGAAATTAAACCTGTCCATCTGGTTGCACACTAACACCCAGCACAGTGCTTAATGTAGTTGTCATTTGACATTTACTTAGTATATACATATATACCTACTGTATATATGTATGAATGCTTATAGTTTAAGTGATCTCGTGATTTCAGAGGAAAAAATTATTCTGTCTCATCAGACACAGAATATATAATCTTGCAGAGATATTTGGATGACATTGTACATATATATTTAGGATACAGCCTTAATCTGCATTCTTTTCCCCTAATTGAAATGTCTGTATTCATTTATTTTCATTTACTATCCATCCTCATCATAAACAAATATTAAATATCAAAAAGAATATAATTAATCGCTGAACAACACATAGGCAATTATAACCTCCAGAGTGAGGTGAAATAGGGTCTAAGAAATAGTCTCTTGAGGATTCCTATGGATGTTGTTCCTGTAAAGCCAGCTGAGCCATCTGTTGAGAGGTGGCATCAAAGGTCAGTGGTTTCGAGCTCCTGGAGATCAGACATCTTAAAAGAGAGATCCTTAACATGAAAACAAAAACAAAAAAAAAAAAAAAAAAAAAAACTTACATAAAAAGTTGTAGTAAAGCAAAGAGCCAGGAGGAGTTTAACTCTGAGAATAACCACTCTGGTGGATTCTGAGATTGGTGGAGGAAGGTCTTTCAGTTATACAGCAGTGCTAGCTAGTTGAGGTCTTTTGGTGATATTATTTAGTCACCAGTTTTAGTTACCTCTCATAAAATGGCATACACGACCCAATCACTTCACTAGGCTTCCTTAGTGACCCAGTTAGCAGCTTGTCCATGGAGAAATGTAACACATCCGTGGTCGGCTGCTGTGGTGAGTTCTTCAGGCTGACAGGTTTCGACTGGTAGGGCTTCCTCAGAGAGTATGGGAAAGGGCCCTCTGCAAGACAACAGTTCCCAAAAGGGATCTGGGCAGTCAGGTTTTAGTTCTCAGTAATGCTGAGTCAGACAGACAGGAAGGAGGAAAATTGGAAATGTCAGTTTTTAGAATTATAGCCAGATAATGAAGTAAAATGAAAGAATTAAAAATTACCTCTGTGGCATGGTTACTTCTGTGGCATAAGTTACTTCTGAGGCATGGAAAAAAGAAAATAAAGTCAATCTAAAAAATGTTTTAGGCTAGGTGTGGTGCTTCACGCCTGTAATCCCAGCACTTTTGAGGCGAGCTGAGGCCAGGAGTTTAAGATCAGCCTGGCCAACATGGCAAAACTCCATCTCTACTAAAAATACAAAAATTAGCTGGGCCATGGTGGCGCACATTTGTAGTCCCAGACACTCAGGAGCCTGAGGCAGGAGAATCACTTGAACCTGGGAGGCAGAGGTTGCAGGGAGCCAAGCTCACACCACTACACTCCAGCCTGGGCAACAGAGAAAGCAAAAAAATAAAATAAAATCTATAAACATACTGTTTAACCTAATTTTCAAAGAAAAGTGGATACTACATCTAATTTATAAAAATAGATTAACATGGTTGGGCACTGTGGCTCATGCCTGTAATCCCAGCACTTTGGGAGGCCGAGGTGGGCAGATCACAAGGTCAGGAGTTTGAGACCAGTCTGGCCAATATGGAGAAACCCTGTATGTACTAAATATACAAAAATTAGCCGGGCGCGGTAGCGCTTGCCTGTAGTCCCAGCTACTCAGGAGGCTGAGGCAGAAGAATTGCTTGAACCCAGGAGTTGCAGGTTGCAGTGAGCTGAGATCACACCACTGCACTACAGCCTGGGTGACAAAGCGAGACTCTATCTCAAAAAAAAAAAAAAAATAGAGTAACGTAATCTTTACAGAGAAAAATAATCTTGACATATAATAATTCAGAGACATGACATACCATGAATATGAAAAGCACACGTAAGACTATATCAAGGATATATCAAGAGTATCAAGTAAAGAGATTTGGCAAGTCTTGAGTGTGGTGTAAACCTCTGTATTTTTATAAAATTGCAGGGATAAGTGATGTAAATTCTCAGTTGAAATCTGCTGGCCTGGAAGATGTTAGATTCAAATTAAAGCAGTAAAGTTGCACCCAAGTTAACATTTTAAAAGTAACTGAATCTATTGAGAGGAGAGACAGACCCCTTCAAATTGTTTTATATTGTTTTATACTCAGAAAAGGAAAGAGAAGTGAAGCTAAAGGCAGGTAGCCCGGCGCCTAGGAACCAGACCCGAAACCAGGCCTGGGCCTGCCTGACCTAAGCCTGGTAGTTAAAGATCGACCCCTGACCTAACCAGTTATGTTATCTATAGATTCCAGACATATGGAAAGGCATTGTAAAAATCCCTGTCCTGTTCTGTTTCGTTCCGATTACCCGTGCATGCAGCCCCCAGTCAAGTACCCCCTGCTTGCTCAATTGATCACGACCCTCTCACACAGATCCCCTTAGAGTTGTGAATCCTTAAAAGGAACAGGAATTGCTCACTCGGGGAGCTCGGCTCTTGAGACAGGAGTCCTGCCGATGTTCCTGGCCGGCCGAATAAACCTCTTCCTTCTTTAACTCGGTGTCTGAGGAGTTTTGTCCGCAGCTTGTCCTGCTACATTTCTTGGTTCCCTGACCTGGAAGCGAGGTGAATGGCGGATGGTGGAGACAGCTCCTTAGGCGGCTTAAATCTGCCCTGTGGAACATCCTCGCGGGGGATTCCAACCAGCCAGAGCGAGGGGGATCCTGAGAGTGCTCCCAGATCCAGAGAGCGCTCCCGGGTAGGCATTTGCCTCGGTGGGACGCCTCGCCAGAGCAGTGTGTGGCAGGCCCCCTGGAGGATCAACGCAGTAGCTGCACACCAGTAAGGAACTGATACTTGGAGTCCGGACATCTGAAACTTGGTAAGACTAGTCTTTGGAACTTGCCTACTCCATTTGAGTGGAAGCCTGGCCTGATCATCCATGCGTGCCTTTATCACACTTTGGTTTTAGTTTTGACTTGGTTTGAATTGCTTGACAGGAACTTGCCTACTCCATTTGAGTGGAAGCGTGGCCTGATCACCCACGTTGTGCCTGTACTGGCACTTTGGTTTTTGTTTTTGACTTGACTTGGATTGCTTGACACTTTGGTTTTGTTTTGACCTGGCTGGGATTTCTGGATACTCTGCTTTTGGTTTTGATTTTGGTTTGGTGTAAACTGCAAAAGTGTGTGTGTGCCCTTTTTACCCGTTGTTTTGTGGTGTGCGTGTGGTGTGAGCGTGGTGTTTTATCTTGAAGAAGCATAGGTCAGGCACAAATAAGCCCACCCTACTAGGAACTATGTTGAAAATTTTCAAAAGAAGGAGTCAAGGGGAGAGAGAGAAAGAGAGAAAGGAAGAGAGAGAGAGAGAGACAGAGGAAAAAGAAAAGTCAAAGAGAGAAAGACAAAGTCAAAGAGACAACAAGAGATATATACAAGTAGTTAAGAAAAAAAAAAAGTGTACCCTATTCCTTTAAAAGCCAAGGTAAATTTAAAAGCTGTAATTGATAATTGAAGGTGTTCTCCGTAACCCTATCACACTCCAATACCACTTTGTTGTCAGTGTAAACAAGGGCGTATCCCTAAAGCACTGAGGCCTTTCTATCAAAAATCCTTAACCCATAACCTGCGGATGGCCTAAATGCATTCCATCTGTAGCGTCAACTGCTTTATTAACAGAAAAAAAGTAAAAAAAAAAAAAAACAAATAAATAACTTTTAGAGGAAACCTCATTTGAGCACACCTCACCAGGTCAGAAGTATCCTAAGGAAAAAAAGGGGGATGGAATTTATGTAAAAAGAGTATTCTACAGTAAATTCTTGTCCTGAAATAAATTAACTGGTTGGTTAAAGAAGGATATATTTGTAATAAGTCAGAAAGTTGAAGCATGTCGAAGAATTGTCTGTGAAAGTCGTGAAAAAGAAAAATGTTATTTAAAAAAAACAGTTTATGTGCAAGGTATATAAGGAAAGTAAAATATACCTTTGATAAAAGAATTATAAGGAAGCATAAGAATATAAATTTTTACCTACATTAAAAGGTTAAAAATATGTATATTTTGTTTTAAAGGTTTAATCAAGTTTTAAAATGTTAATTAGAAGGAAAATTCTGTGTGTAAACATTGGCTAACATTAAAGAGGTACCATCCAGTTTTTCTGTAAACTGGACATTAAAATAAAAGCATAGCAGGTTTTTCTTAAAGCACCAACCTGCTCTTTAGCAAAAATTATAAAAGGTTAAAAAGAGTCTATAAAATCTGACCATATGCTCAAACATTAAAAAGTGGATACATATGTCTACAAGGTTTTATTAAAATTAGGTTTAACATTAATAACATACTAATACAAAGGTAAAATTTAGCTTATCTGGTATAAAAATCATACAGGAAGCATTGTCAAATATAAAATGGTGTTTGGCTTCTTTGGTTTAAAAACTAATAAAAATAGGTGCTAAAGGAAATTTTTCAGTAAAAAGGCACTAAGGACTATAAAGTCCACTGCCAAGGTCCCCACATTTAAAACAAAAGGTCAGTTTCTTAAAAATTATATACTTGGTTTATCTTCCACTTTCCTTTCCCTCAAAAACTACAAGTCTTTTAGCACATGTACCACCCCTAGAATTTCCAGTATACCAGCACCAGCCTGAAGATCACGTTCTCATCAAAGGGTGGAAAGAAGAAAAACTCGAGCCAGCCTGAGAAGGACCCTACCTTGTGCTGCTAACCACCAAGACTGCTGTTCGTACAGCAAAAAAGTATGGACTTATCACACCCGAGTCAAGAAAGCACCACCCCCTCCAGAGTCGAGGGCCATAGTCCCAGGGGGAAACCCTACCAAACTAAAGCTAAGAAAAATTTAACTCTTTTCATCTATTCTATTACTCTTTCTTCTTTCCTCATGCTATGCTAGTCATCTAGTTATTAACATAACTGTTTGGACGAATGGAGGCAAGATGGCACACTTCCGGGTTCTTCACCACCAACTTTTCCTGCGCGCACGAAAATGCAGCCCGCGCCCGGGAAGGTGCAGACCAACCGGGCATGCGCCAGGTGACATCAATCCGAAGAGACCAAGATTTACCTGGTTGCACCTGCGGAACGCCTCCCGACACGCCCGTGCCCTGCCTATTGCCCTCCCACTCCTAGAAAAGCCGCTCCGGACGGACGCCACGCGCAGACTTCCCAGTCCCACTCCTGTCGGGATGTCGGGATTGTATCAGGAACCCCGCCCGAGAGCCCCATGGGGGGACTCTGTTGGCCTCCTTTGCCAGAGGCTGACAGACCTCTCCCCCACACCTTAGGTGACCAAAATAAATTTGCAGTTTTGCTCCTACCCTTGCCTACTCGCTGGTTCTTTTGTACTCGCTCTGGTGGTCTTAGAAAAAACAAATCAGTTGGTGCCGAAGACCCGGGAGGAGACCCCTCAGGCCTCTAAGGGTTGAGGAACCTCCTCCTGCTCCCACGCTGCAGACGGACCAGGACCTGAGACCCGCTTCCCTCACTCTGATGGCCTCTCTGGGGTAAGTGCCCTTGTCTCCTCTTTACCTCCCTCGGCCAAAAATCCTGTGCAGGTCCGAGGCCCACTTTTGAGCCACCAAGTGGCTTGGGAGCCACCATGTGGCTCGGGAGACCCGCTCAGGATGGAGACGTCCACCTGAAGGTAATCTCCACTTTGGCTCCATGAGCCTTCAGTCTGTCTCTGGTGGTTCCAAAGGACGCTTTGAAGCCAGGCAGAGATCCACTTCCATTTCCATTGTGTCCATTGTGTAAGTAAAGAGGAAACAAATGGGAAACCCCCCAGTCCAAATTTCCAAAGAGCACCCCCTTAGGGTGCCTCCTAGCCAATTTAAAACCTTACAGCTTGAACAAGACCTTAGGAGGAAGCGGTTAATTTTCCTTTCCACTGTGGCGTGATCAACCTCAGCAATTTCTGCCAGCGGCTAGGCAAGTGGTCCGAAATTAATTACATACAAGGCTTTTGGGCCTTATGCTCTCATCCCGACCTGCCCCATACTCCTCCTTCTCTCCCCGCTCTCTCCACCCCCTCCCTTCCTGCCCAGACTCCTCCTCCTCGCTCCTCATCGACTGGCAGCCCGCTCGCACCCATGCCCCCTTCCATGTCCTCAGCCGGCCACCTAGGGTCTCCTATCTCTGCCCACACCCGCTCTAAGTACCCTGCTGATGCCCCCATTTCTGCCCCACACCCTCCTACTGTGTTAGCACCTTTGCTAGAGGTGGCTGGGGCGGAGGGGATAGTCAGAGTACATGTCCCTTTTTCATTGGCCAATCTTTCCAAAATTGAGAAGCGTTTAGGTGATTTCTCAGCTAATCCTACCATATACATAAAGGAATTTAGTTCAAAATCCAGAAGAAAATCCAGCCGCATTCTTAAATAGGCTGACTGAGGTTCTAACCCAATATACCCGGTTAGATCCGGCCTCCCCCACAGGGGCCACCATTTTGGAGTCTTATTTCATTTCTCAATCAGCTCCTGACATTCGTAAAAAACTTCAAAAGGTAGAGGATGGTCCTCAGACACCAATACAAGACTTGGTTAAATTAGCCTTTAAGGTCTATAACTCCAGAGAGGAGACGGCAGGCTCGCCTTAAACAGAAAGCACAGCTCCTAGCAGCAGCTTTACAGCCCAGTCATAACCCCAAACCAGACAGCACACACCCCGCAGACTCCAAGGCTGCAAAAGAAGCCTGCTATAAGTGCGGCAAGGCAGGACACTATGCCAACAGGTGTCCGCAAGGTCCCCAAGCCCCAACGCAGCCTTGCTATAAGTGCAAGGCATCAGGACATTGGGCCAGTGAATGTCCTAACCCTCATCCACCAGCAACCCCCTGCCCTGCTTGCCAGCAGGGAGGACACTGGAGGTCTGATTGCCCCACCCTGAGAACAGGTGCCACATCTCCACGTGACCCCCTTTCCCAGGATCCTGGGAGCTCCTTCCAGCTCCTACATCTGGACGATGACAACTGAAGGTGCCGAGACTCGACCCCCATCACCCTCGCCGAGCAGCGGGTAACTCTCCTGGTAGCGGGTAAGACAATTAATTTTTTAATCAACAGCGAAGCTACCTATTCTGGGGACTCTCCCCCACACCTTAGGTGACCAAAATAAATTTGCAGTTTTGCTCCTACCCTTGCCTACCCACTGGTTCTTTTGTGCCCTCTCTGGTGGTCTTTAGAAAAAAACAAATCAATAACCAAGTCAATTTTGCCTCAAACTATTGCATTTAATGCTTGCCTTGTTATACCCTGTAGGGACTTGCCAAGTCAAAGACAGCTTTCTACTTCAGAAAAGTACTTCTGTCCCTCCTGACTCTCCTCAGACTGGGCATTAGTAAACTAGGACCATTTAATCCAGGGAGATTTCAATAAAGACCGCAGTGCCAACGAAGAGTCTTGCCCCCCAGTGTAGAGCTTTTGTGCCATAGTTGGTCCAACATTCTGTGGACCACTAAAGAGCAAGGATGGACTGCCCCAACCGGTTTTTGTAATTTCCTAAAATCATACATTCATTTTACTAGAAGGATCATAGAAGTTAAAGACTTAAAACAAACTTTAGCAATTAAGACAGGATACCAAGATGCAAATGCCTGGTTAAAATGGATCAAATATTCCATCTGCAAGTTAAACAAAAGCAATTGTTATGCTTGTGCACATAACAGGCCAGAGGCCCAGACTGTCCCCCTTCCACTAAGGTGGTCCTCCAGTCGACCAGGCACAGGCTGCATGGTAGCTCTTTTCCAGGATTTTACAGCCTGGAGTAATAAGTCGTGCCAAGCTCTCTCTCTCTGTGCTATATCCCGAAGTCTGGCACCCTGCGGGTCAGACCCCAAGGGCCATCCAGCCTCCATCTCCCAATACTAAGTTCACTTCATGTCTCTCATGACAAGGAGGAAACTTAGCATTCCTTGGAGACCTGAAAGGATGCAATGACCTAGAATTTTCAAGAGCTTATCAATCAATCAGCCCTTGTTCATCTCCGAGCTGATATGTGGTGGTATTGTCGTGGATTACTGGGCATTCTGCTGAATAACTAGAGTGGCACTTGTGCTTTAGTCCATTTGGCTATCCCTTTCACCCTGGCATTTTATCAACCAGAGGGAGAAAAAAAAATAAGACATCATAAAGCGAGAGAAGCCCCTTATGGGTCTTTCAACTCTCACATCTATTTAGATACAATTGGAGCCCCGCAAAGAATACCAGATCAATTTAAAACTTGAAATCAAATAGCTACAAGATTTCAGTCAATATTTTAGTAGGTGACAGTTAATAAAAATGTAGATTAGACAAACTACACCTATTACAACCAACAGCAACAAGCTTTTCATGAGTTAAAAAAAAACTCATGTCAGCCCCAGCCCTGGGGCCACCTGACCCGACAAAACCCTTTACACCCTTTGTGTCAGAAAAAAAAAAAAAAAAATATATATATATATATATATATATATATATGGCAGTTAGAGTTTTAACCCAGACTGTAGGGCTCTGGCCAAGGCCAGTGGCCTATCTCTCAAAACAACTAGGCAGGGTTTCCAAAGCCTGGCCCCCATGTTTAAGGACTGTGGCAGCAACGGACCTGTTAGCACAAGAAGCAGATAAACTAACCCTTAGGCAAAACCTGAATATAAAGGCCCCCCATGCTGTGGTAACCTTAATAAATACCAAAGGATATTATTAGCTAATGAATGCTAGACTAACTAGATACCAAAGCTTGCTCTGTGAAAGACCCCGCATAACCATTGAAGTTTACAACACCCTAAACCTCGCCACCTTGCTCCCGGTATCAGCCCAGTTAAACATAACTGTGTAGAGGTGTTAGACTCAGTTTATTCTAGCGGGCCCAACCTCTGAGACCATCCTTAAACATCAGTAGACTAGGAGCTGCACATTGATAAAAGCAGCTTCGCCAACCCCTGCAAAGTGACTCTGAAGAAGATGACAAGCCCTGCTCCAGTCACACCCAGAAGTTGACTGGTCCACGCACGGCCAAAGCATGATGAAACTCATTGTAGGACTCATTTTCCTTAAAATTTGGACTTGGACAGTAAGAACTTCAGCGGACCTTCCTGAGACTGAGGACTATTCCCAGTGTATACATCAAGTCACTGAGGTAGGACAAAAGGTTGCTACAGTCCTATTATTTTACAGTTATTATAAGTGTACTAGAACTCTAAAAAAAAAAGTGTTTGTATAATGTTATTCTATACAAGGTATGTAGCCCAGGAAATGACCAACCTGATGTGTGTTATGACCCATCTGAGCCTCCCATGACCACAGCTTTTAAAATAAGATTAAAAACTGAAGACTGGTGGAGGCTCATAAACAATGCAAGTAAAGTGTTAGCCAAACAGAAAAAAAAAAGAGGTGCCCAAACAAGTCACCTTGAAATTTGATGCCTGTGCTGTCATTAATAGTAATAAGTTAAAAATAGGATGTGGTTCTCTTAATTAGGAAAGAGGCTATATGGCAGAAAATAAGTACATTTATTGTGAATTAGGACTGTGTAAAAATAAATGTGGATACTGGTCTTGTGTCATTCAACACTTAGATAAAAAATGAAAAAATCCTGTCCACCTTCAGCAAGGGAAAAGAGACCCTTTCTATACCAGTGGTCAGTGTAACCCCTTAGAACTAGTAATAACCAACACCCTTAAACCTCGCTAGAAGAAAGGGGAATGTGTAACCCTAAAAATTGGACTAGATCTTCAAGTCAATATCATGGTTTGAGGAAAAGTTTATAAACGCTTTCCTGAGCCAGTATTTCAAACCTTCTATGATGAGCTGAATGTGCCAGTACCAAAAATTCCAGGAAAAACAACAAATTTGTTTTTGCAATTAGCTGAGCATATAGCCCAGTCTCTCAATGTCACTTCATGTTATGTATCAGCACAAGTGTACCATATGAATCATTATCAGTCTATTGCACAGGAAGACATAAGTAGCAAAAATAAGAGTGAGAACTCCCACTAATAAAAAGTGAAAGTCTCAAAGGCAGGAAATGAGAAAAGGGAAACAGACCCTCTCATATTGTTTTTTACTCAGAAAAAGAAAGAGAAGTGAAGCTAAAGGCAGGTAGCCCAGCGCCTAGGAACCAGACCCAAAACCAGGCCTGGGCCTGCCTGACCTAAGCCTGGTAGTTAAAGATCGGCCCCTGACCTAGCCAGTTATGTTATCTATAGATTCCAGACATTATACGGAAAGGCATTGTAAAAATCCCTGTCCTGTTCTGTTTTATTCTGATTACCAGTGCATGCAGCCCCCAGTCACATATGCCCTGCTTGCTCAATCAATCACAATCCCCTCACATGGACCCTCTTAGAGTTGTGAGCCCTTAAAACGGACGGGAATTGCTCACTCGGGGAGCTCGGCTCTTGAGACAGGAGTCCTATGGATGTTCCCGGCCGAATAAACCTCTTCCTTCTTTAACTCGGTGTCTGAGGAGTTTTGTCTGTGGCTTGTCCTGGTACACTATGACTGATAACACTACACTGTTGTTGGCTATTATCAAGCAAAGCAGTATCAGGAGTCAGATAAATAGGAACATCATGGATAGCAAGGGCATTGACAATTCTCTAGGAACTTCTCTAAGAGCATATAATTTCCTAAATATTTGTGTCAATATTCACTCTTACAAACTTAACCTAGAGAAGGCAAAGCCCCTCTTCTGATTTGACAGCTCTTCCCAAGCAACTCATCAATAGTAACATATCACATAAACCTAATTATTTCTAGTGCCTCTCCTTTTAAAGGTGAAAAAACTAATTATTTGTGATTTTCCAGGGACCCTCTGGAAATCTCAAATGTCAGTTTTATAGACAAAAGGTATCATTTAGGATTCAATTTGGGGAAGGCAGAGTCTGACTCACTATGGAGTGCCCAAACACTAGTCAGAAACAGCACAAAGTGCTCCCAGAAGCCTTGTTACCTGGGTGGAGTGAACAGGGTTCCAAAGGTGAGGATTCCGCTCCTGCTCGAGACATTTGTGAAAGACAAATTGCACCAGTCAACCAAGGAGATGATTTTATTCAGGTTGTTGGGATAAGGAGAATACTTATTAATGAGGAAGATCTCAGACAATGAAAGGAGTGCAGGGCTTCATGGAAGCAGATAAGCAAGCTCAGCATCTGTGAGTCTTACAGGAGCCATGAGGAAGGCTGGGGTGGGTTTTACCCAATAATAGACAAGGGCAGCATGGTTCTTTGCGGTGACAAGGACTCCCTCCTCAATCAAACTTTAGTCAGGCTCCTCTGAACCCTCTTCTCAACTAGGCCTGAAACTTGGCCTGCTGACCCAATTCAGCAAAAATCCTGCCAAACCAGTTCAACAAGAATTCCCCACTCTTCATACCTAACCAAGCTCCTCTTAGTATTTTTCCATCCACTGACTTTCTCACCCTGCCTGTTGGCTATGGATTCCCAGCTGTTTCTGTTGCACTCAGAGTTGAGCTCAATCTCTCTCCCCTATTGCAATAGTCTTGACCCCTGCTGCAATAGTCTTGAATAAAGCCTTCCTTGCCTATTTAATTTCGTCCAGTGCAATTTTTCTTTGAGAACAGCCATTTTCAGGACACAAACATATGCTGGCATATCTTAACTGTCAGTGCTTTCTGGAATCACAGGGCTCAGATAAAGTTCAACATTGTCAGACGATAAAACAAAATTGCTCTCCCACAGTGGTTTGCATCAAATAATTAAGTGCTCTCTTGATTAAGTCTAACTTCTTGCTGCCCACGAGTGAAACATCATTTATCAAAATGTATTCTTTGAGCACTTACTCTGGGTCAGACTACATGAAGGGGAATACCAAGATGATTAAGATAGAATATGAGAAGAAATCAGCTCTTCCATAATGCAGAGAATGTCTTGTTAAAAAGTCAACTTACCAAAAATATCTTTAAGATTTTACTCCTTGTACAATCATGACCCCTTTATAGAATTTCAATGTCATAATCTCCTTTGTTCTCCAGAACAAATACTGCGCCTCCCTTTGTTTTCAAATGTATATCCGACCTCTTTTCAAATGTATATTTGGCATCCTTTCAAATGTATATTATCAGAACTCCTTTTAAATATGCCCCTTTCAAATAGATTTTTGGAAGTCTGGCAACTTATTATAAGTTTGCCTTCCCTTCCCCTGTTCAGTGTCTTTTTGTCTGCTTTTTCCTACCTCAGTGCCATAAGGCTTCTTCTCCCCAGCTGACCACAAGGCCGAGCTTGAAGGACTGATTGAGTATAAAAGAAAACCTGTCATTTTGACGTGTTAAAAAACTGGGCCAAGGCAGTTCCTGGCCCCTGGTTCGTGCACTCCCTGCTTTCTTTCTGTAATTCAGGTCTTGTAAGCAGCAACATCTTGCCTTAAAATTCTGGATCTCTGGTCTTTACAGACACACATGCACACACACACACACACACACACACACACCTACCCCTTACAACAGATCACTCCATTGTAAATACAGCTGAGGTAAATTCTCTACATCTGATTCCATCTAAGTCTAAGATGATAGCAAATCCATGTCCAAAGAGCACTTTAGGAATCTTAATTGTTAAGTTTCTTGTGACAGTCCAAGAGTATGGCTCTCTGTCAACAAGGTTTATTAAAGAAGTCACTGTGTTTTAACATGAACGTTTTGGTACAAAAATCAATTGGACACAGCCCTAACTGTTCTCTAGCATACTCTCTCTCTCTCCCTTTCTCTTTCTCTCTTTCACACACACACATACATTTTTACTTTTTTATCATCCTAAACTGTCAGTCCATTACACACATGTCAAACTGACCCATCCTGACTTGTGCAAAGCTTTCCATCTCCTCGCACAGGGCTACTGGAATGAATATCTGCAGGCGAAGTGTAGAGCACAGAGTACAGAACCTTGGATAGTGCATTTCTAATGAGAACTTCAATTCTCTTCTTGCCTTTTCTTTCTGACACATCCTTCTTGAACTCTAGCTCACTCATAGGATCTACAGAAAACTACAAGCCAGAACTCTCCCTCACCACGCTTTGTGCAGGGAACCAGTCCTGTGGGTGGGAAAGAAACATTTCTTACTAAAAACCTTTCCCTTGTAAGCTCGTGATAATAGCACCTATTAAACGACACTCCCTTTCTGAAACTTTTATCCCACCTACAGGTCATATTTTTGGGTGAGTGTTTTGCTTTTGAAGCAGCTGCCAGGATGTTATGGGCTGGCGTGATGGCAATTTATAAGTGTTTCATAAATCACAGCAAGACTGAAAACGCTTGTGACAGATGAGACTTTAAATTGTCATCCTGTCTTTTTATGGGCATTAAAAAGGTGGACCTCGTGACATATTCTACAGATGCATCCCCTTCTGCTCAGCCAAAAAATCCCTACCTTGCACACCCCCAGAGAGAAAGAGAGAGACAGAGATCTCAAGGTTAGTAAACTACAACTCTCCACATCGTGTTTTGTAAGAGGAGAAAATCTCAACATTAAAACTGTGATCCTCAGCATTTGTAAATGCTTGAAAGGCAAGATCCTTGATTCATCTTCTGCCCCCAACACAATCTGTGAATTTCATGAGCCCCAGTGAATTCCCAAGTGCTATGAAATTTAAAGTAAGAAAACATTAGATCAATTCTCCTTGGGAGAATGAAGAAACTTACAATTTCCTTAATAAAGATCACAAGGTCAAGCAATGGCTCAACTGGGAAAATCATGAGAAAATGACCAGTGCCTGCTGTCTCTACTCCCTGGACCATAGTTTCTCAATTTTGGCTGAACATTAAAATCACCATAGATGCTATTTAAAATACCCCATTCCAGATCAATTTAATCAAGTCTAGTGGAGGTGGGTGCAGCTGAGGCACAAAAGTTCTCCAGGTGATTCTCGTATGCAGCCATTTTGATGCTCACTGGTCCAAAAGCACAAAAGTAGACAATATAAAGGAAAGAAATGAGTAGGAAGTCACATATCAGGGAGCAGGGCACATTCTAGCAAGCTAGAAACCACACACCTGGGTAGGGATTTAACAAGTACTATTGGGCTCATGCCTGTAATCTCAGCACTTTGGGAGGCCGAGGCAGGTGGATTACCTGAGGTCAGGAGTTCAGGACCAGCCTGGCCAACATGGTGAACCCTGTCTCTACTAAAAAATACAAAAATTAGCCGGCGTGGTGGCGGGCACCTGCAATCCCAGTTACTCGGAAGGCTGAGACAGGAGAATTGCTTGAACCGGGAGGTGGAGGTGGCAGTGAGCAGAGATCATGCCAATGCACTCCAGCCTGGGTGACAAGAACGAAACTCCATCTCAAAAAAAAAACAAAAACAAACAAACAAAAAATAGCAAGTACTACTGTTGTTTAGCTCTAGCTGGAAAGAATATGGGCCCGTTGCCAGATTTTCTGATCTGTTAAGAAAATCCAGAAATTGCGGGGATTTTTTTTAACAGGAAATCTCCTGATTTTCAAATATTGAAGAATAATTCAAAAATTTTAAAAATATTATGCAACCTAAACAAAATACATCTTGGAACTACAAGTGTGCTACCTCTGTCCTAGATATGCTGACTTAGATATCAGGAATTCCATAAATAAAAATCCTTCACCACCACTATCATAAATGGCCAGCATGGTTCCCTCAAGGCCACAGGCAAGCTTATGGAGAAGTATTCTAATGAGACCAACAAGTAGCAGTTACACTGGCCTGAGATACAGGAGGCCCCCTTCTCTGAAGTGTTCCTTTGTGTTGTTTCAGTTACCTGAGGCCAACCAGTCTGAAAATATTAAATGGAAAATCCCAGAAATAATTCATAAGTTTCAAATTGTGCACCGTTCTCAGTCACATGATGAGATCTCATGCCCTCCTACTCAATCCCACCTGGAACAAGAATCATCCCTTTGTCCAGCGTATCCACTGTAAACACTCCAGCTGTTAGTCACTTAGTAGCTGTCTCGGTTACCAGACCAAGAAAGCATCCTGTGTATATATGTGTGTGTGTGTGTGTGTGTGTGTGTGTGTGTGTGTGTGTGTGTGTGACCTATATATGGTTTGGTCCTCTCTGTGGTTTCAGGCATCCACTGGGATGGATCTTGGAATCCACTAGGGAGTCTTGGAACTGGGGGAGGCCTTGGACTATATCCCTGTCAGATAAGGAGGGGCTACTGTATGTAAATGTCAGCAACAAACATGGAAGCCATGATTGTGGGACTGGCCCTCCCATTTTTATATTTTAAGTTGCATTTCCCCAAGTGAAGCTGCTCCAGGGAAGGGAGCTGGCTTCCACATACACTTTGTTGCTGTGCTTGTCATCGTTTGAGGGGACTCGGAAATTCGGTCACCATTAACTCCAGACCTTCATTTGGCCTTGTCTCTCAGAACTACTGAAACAACTCTTTTATTTGCTTTTTCAGTGTTTGCTGACACAAGAGTCCAGGAAGTACAGGAAGAAAAAGGAGGACAGCAATCAGTCACAGCTCCTTCCAGCATTCACAGAGTGACTACCACTAATTACGCCTCTCAGACCTGTGTTTGAGCAGATCTATTTTCTCTATGAATTAATGCCAAGTGACCTACTTTTCTACATATTATTCATTATTTGTTCTGCTGTTTTATCGATTTTGAGACTGTTTGGCTACACAGGAATAAAAAAATCCAATACAATAAAACTCCTCTCATTGAAAATAAGATAGCCATACCATGAAATATAAATTTACTTTTTCTTTATGAAAAGATAGCATCTGTAGACTACACTTAGGCTGTGGGAATTAGGTGAAGGCTGCTTCATTGGATTAATAAAACCAAAAAGAAATATAAATATGTTAATGTTTAGACACGAAATCTAAGATAAAATAATAGACTACATTTCTAAGTTTTAAAACTTGTTTGCTTATAATATTCTAGAGATATTTATTTCATAAAAGAGCACAATGTTAGTTTTATAAGACTGTATATATTTTCTATTTATATTCCTCTTGTCTCATTTTTTCATATACATTATATCATCTGATTTTATTATGTCTCATATTTTATTTGTGAGATTTCATATGTGAGATTTTATTTCTTGAAATCTTAGTGAAATGTTTACTAAAAAACAGATAATTAAAAATAAAACCACACAGCTCACATGTTCTTTTTGTTTTATATGCAATTATAAACGTATTTTCAAGGCAATTTTAATGCCCAATTTTCTTTTTTTTTTTTTTTGAGACGGAGTCTTGCTCTGCCGCCCAGGCTGGAGTGCAGTGGCCGGCTCTCAGCTCACTGCAAGCTCCGCCTCCCGGGTTCACGCCATTCTCCTGTCTCAGCATCCCGAGTAGCTGGGACTACAGGCGCCCGCCTCGTCGCCCGGCTAGTTTTTTTTGTATTTTTTAGTAGAGACGGGGTTTCACCGTATTAGCCAGGATGGTCTCGATCTCCTGACCTCATGATCCGCCCGTCTCGGCCTCCCAAAGTGCTGGGATTACAGGCTTGAGCCACCGCGCCCGGCCAATGCCCAATTTTCACAAAGCATCTTCTTCTCCCTGTGCAGCACATACTCTAAGGAAATCTTAAAAAGATGCTGTTTTCGTAGTTTTAGTAATTGAAGCCTCAGAGATCCCACCCACCCAGGAATGCAAAGGAATGACTTGCATTCTGTTGACAGAAATAATTGTGGGTTTTTTTTTGTTTTTTTGTTTTTTTGTTTTTTTTTTTTTTTTTTGGTGCAAGTGGATTTCCCAGAGAATATATCCTTGCCAGGGGGTGTTGGAAGAGAGCAGTTTGGAGAGAGGCAGGAATCACTGGGATACAGGACATAGCCTGGAGGAGCCTTCATCATCCAGTGTGGCTGCCATCTTGCTATCTCAGATGCTCTCCCACCGACCTGCAGGAGCATAGTGCGCATTGACTATCAATGCCATGTAGCTACATGAGGATATACCAGTCACACTCACCTCTAAAGCAGTGAGTGTCATCACTGTCAATTTGCCCTGCCCTTTCCTTGCTTTCACTTCCTTGAAATCAACAGCAAGGCTTCTCCACGCATAGAAAACCACCAATACACCACTGCCTCCCTGATGAGGCCATCCAGAACATAGAGCTTAGAGTCACAGCTTTACAATGGTGTGCCCTACAATCTCCCCTCTCCTCCTTGGATCTTCCTGTGCTGATAGAGGGTCAGTAAGGAGAATTCAGGAACTCCATGAAAAAGGAAAATGTTTTGAGCCATAAAACTTCCAGCCGGGCACAATGGCGCACACCTGTAATCCCAACACTTTGGGAGGCTGAGGCAGGCGAATCACGAGGTCAGGAATTCAAGACCAGCCTGGCCAATATGGTGAAACCCCGTATCTACTAAAAATGCAAAAAAATTAGCCAGGCACAGTGGCAGGTGTCTGTAATCCCAGCTACTTGGGAGGCTAAGGCAGGAGAATCGCTTGAACACAGGAAGCAGAGGTTACAGTGAGCCGAGATTGTGGTCACTGCACTCCAGCCTGCTGACAGAGTGAGACTCCGTCTCAAAAAAGAAACCTTCCATCCAAAACTAGGAAACCGGATGTGTGTTCAGGTCCTAAAAGCCTTTCCTTCTTCCACTTTCTTTATTACTTTCATATTTGATACATTAAAGTAATTCACAGTTGCCGGTCCATAGACAGCTCAAAGGTCACTCCCTTCAGGAAGCTCTCCCACATAGGCCCCCCATCACTCCCATAACTCCTGTTATGCCCCACAGCATTGTCCCTATTGCATGATCCTGCGACCTTTAGTGTGGGGTCTTGGCTTCCACAGTAGACTGTGACTTCCTTGAGGCAGTGCCTGAGACTTAACACATCGGTAGCCCCAGTGCTTAGCCCAGAGTATAAGACACTTAAAAGAGGCTCAGCAAATGGCCATATGTTGTTCACACATACAGTCTATAACCTATGCAGCATCTCAGCTCAGTTACAGTTGTACTCATTCATTGACCAAACATTTACTGATCACCTGCCTGTGACAAGATGGGGCTAAATAGCAAATATACATTATTTAATGTGAAGTTCACAGTTCTCCTTCAAGAAGTGTATTTTTCTTATATTTTATAGGTATGTAAACAGACACTCAAGAAGTTTTTCTAACAAAGGTCAGAAAGCCAGTAAATGAGAGCTTTGATTTAATCTCAGGTATATTTAACTTGAAACTCTGTTTTTCCTTTTCAATCTTAATGCTACTCAAATAAAAAGACTTCTATGGTGTGTTGTCATTAGGAGAAAATAAACTAAAAAACAAATCCATGAGCATGACCTTCCCACCATGCTCACTCACACAGTATCTCTCTCTCCCGACGCCCCCTCTCTCTCCTGCATAATTAAAATTATCCATTGTTTTGAAGACTGTTATCTCAAAAAACAAAGTCAACATCACCACCTGAACTAGAAATATTAAGTATCCCACAACTAGTACGCATATTGCTTCAAGTTATTTTATCAGAAATATAGTACCAGTATTGTCTTATTATTCATTTACATTGAAAAAGAGAATTATGCTACCACAGACAACTTCACAGGCCCTACTATATGTTCAACCTGTCTTACTATCTGACAAGCTCCCGAAAGTGAGAATCGCGGATCTAAAGGACAGGTTACTTGTTATGAGCTTATCAAGCTGAAACTCCAATATTTAAAATGTAACTCTAGAAAATTCCCTTATAATGAAGAAACAAATATTTTTAAACCAAAAACTACAGTGGAACCAGTTCCTATGCTGGAAGCATGATGTTGTTGCTTGATGGGTGTCCAACCCAAACCTGTCTCTGGTTTTATATAAACTGTCTTCCTGAGCCCCACAGCAAGCAACTATCCACCTGGGTTATTAAAGTGAAGGAATTGCTTCCTGTTTGCAAGCTAAGTGCAAGAGGATGTAAAAATCAATTTGTAAGGCCAGTGAGAGTTGCTATAACCCTAACATATTTGTCACATTTATGCTATCACCACCACCATCCACTGATGGGACCAGATTTAGTAGAGTTTTCAGAATTCAAAAGAAATGACCTTCCCTCTCATAAGAAGAGGTGCTGCCACTCTTTCAACAACCCGAAATGGACAAAAAGAAACAGCATAACATTGCAGCATCTATAGATGCCAAGCACTGGGCTAGCTCATCATTCTTCGTGTCTGGAAAAAAGTAACAGTTTTAAGAAGAAGAAATGCAGGAATGCCATATACCCTAGAACCAAGGTCACCTGCCCAGGCACTTCCTTACACAACCACTAACACAGAGAAGGGAGGGATTCTGGGAGGATACCACTGCCACAAGAGGGTTGGTCTGCAATGTGTCAGCATTCCCAAATAGGTTTTTAAATTCTGGGAAAATATAAAGCCCACATTTTATTCTCCAAATGATATTCAGTAAAACTTATTACACTCACCAAATTTCCTTGGACAGGGAGGTTTCTTAGCGTAACAATACAGCTAGTTACAGTGTCCAGGAAATTACTCTAGGTCAGGATAAAGTTAAACCCACAGTCTGGCATGCCTGATCTGTCATTATAAAACCAGACAGCAAGACAAGAGCAAAGAAGTATGATCCTCAATTCTAAAACCAATGATCATTCTAGAAGCTTCACAGCATTATCAGGGACTAGGGTCCAAGAGTAAAAACCGTTGAAGTGAGTTTAGGGGGCAGTAAGTTCAAAGGAATTGCAACCTGCGTGCTTATGAAAAGAGAGGTCAGAAATTGTGGTTAGTATGTTGATTGGGCATGAAATTGAAGCGTTTGTTGGTTCTACTCAGAGGTTTGGCCATATCCTGTGGGGAACAGAGAGTTTAAGCAGGAAAAGAAATCATAACTGGATTTGTTTTTTGAAGGTAACTCTGAAGGCAGGAAGACCAGTTTAGAGACTTTGGCAACAGAACAGTGAAGAAAGGGTGAGAGTCGTGCCCACACACAGAAACACACACACAACACAAATCTTCCCACTTCATCCTACCCTTGCAGTATTACTGACCTACAAAAGACATTCACCTTTTTTTTTATATACTGAAGGTCTATTTCTGCCAGTTCCTGGCCCCACATAAATGAAATTTTGGATATAACCCTAAGCAAAGGCAGGGTACTACATGGCCCAATTGAATATATAAAATCAGAGTCCAGCAACAAAAACAAACGAAAAAAGAAAAACAAAAAAAACTGAAATGGAACTCCACACTTTACTTGTATTCTTCTAACAGCGTTAAAAGGGATTCTAACTTAAAAGAAAGGGCACCACTTCTCAATTCCATTTCTCTCTCCTCCACATTTCTCTCATAGCCTCTCTCTCTCTGGCTTCTCTGAAGCCTGCCCCTTTTTAAATGCTCTGCATCACCCACCACAAACACAAACAAAACTCTTCACCCAACTTAGCTTTACCTCATGCCCACTCTCTGTTCTCTCCCAACGTTTAATCAAATACATCTGTTTAGTTCCTGTAACTCAGGGCATTCCCCTTTCCTGTTAAGCCCCATAGTTTTCACCCTCTGCCCTTTTTATGTATCTGGATGACCAAAGAGCTGGGCACTGGCCTGACATGACCAAAGGCTCTTGGCAGGCATGGAGAATCTATGGGGGCAAAGAACATATTTTCTGTACAAAGATCTAAAGTTAAGGGTAGATGGCAAGAAGAATGCATTCTATCACACACCTAACTCCCTGACTAGACTGTCAGTGTTTTGAAGGTAGGAACCATGTCTACTTTGTGTCTCTAGCAAAGTTTACAAATCTTAAATGGAGAAACGAATGCTTGCATCACTGTCTCTTAGAGAGCCACCTCCTTTTTAATGCTTCTCTTTTCTGCTTACTGACCTGTATCTCCTTATAAAATAAGTCATCCTTATGAGTGGAACAAGGGACCATGGAGACAACTGCCTGAAGCACTACCTATCATTCATCCTCTTTGTCAATTCCCATAGCAATTAGGGGAGTGTAATTAAAAATGTCCAAAAATCTCTTAAATATTTCAAGCATCAGACATTCGCTAATATTAGTAACACATTTATTTAATCTCAAGCATCCTTCTGCATTTGATAGATTGTAAAGAGGAATTTATATGGAATGAGAGAGGGTACTTCTTCTCCTATTAAAATGAACACAAATAGCTCATGAAGGATGGTTCACTATAACAATTTGCATAACAAATGCACTTCATAAAAAAACCGTATAACAGGCACCCACTGTTCTAAACTCATGAATATTTTGAGGACTTAAGTAGAGCACACAATGTAAATAGGAGGGGAAAAAGTAAATATTTTTGCTAAAGCTTATCTGTAAACAGAAGTCTTAGAGTTTGCATTTGGGTTTTCCTACTATTTGTTTATTTAGTATGTTGTGTCTTTAAATATATATATTTCACATGAAGTTTTAAAGCAGTTTATAAAATAAACCGATAGCCAACAAAGCATATTTAAACTGGTTATTTAGTATTCTAGTCCTAAGGCAGGAGAATGGCGTGAACCCAGAAGGCGGAGCTTGCAGTGAGCTGAGATTGCGCCACTGCACTCCAGCTTGGGCAACAGAGCGAGACTCCATCTCAAAAAAAAAAAGAAAAAGAAAAAGTATTCTAGTCCTAACGAGTTAAGTGTTTCAAGTGGAATACTCTGATCATACACGTAAATTTCATCCCTGCCATAAGATCTGGCAATGATTAGTTCACATATTCTTGCAAATTACTGGAAATACCACATTCCCATGAGACAAAGTGACAGCTATGAAATTAAGTAGTGTAAGCCAAAGATTCCAACAGCTACATTAAACAAACATACCTCCAGCAAATTTCTCTACCCCACTCAAGCAAATAGAATACAATCTTGTCTAAACAGCATCTTGCAGTTTTCCATATTCAATATTGGAAAATTACCCAACTCTCTGGTGGTGGTTTACTACATTTTCAGGACCTTCTTTCCTCTCTTCAGCGGGGAAGGGAACCAAGGACACAAGATCAAGGAAAGTCCTTCCCAGGCTACACACTGGTCCAATAACTAAAGAGACACTGGTCAGATTCAAATAAATCTGATATAATTCATAGTAGCTAGCTACGGTTTTTACTCAAAATATAGAACCCAAAAAGATTTCTTTAAGAAAAACTTATTGTGTCTGATTGCTAAATTATTAACTGCATTGAATCCTTCAGTTAAATAAAGCAAACAAATGTGATTTTAGTTTTGACCACTATTCTCTCTCAAACAGAAAACAAATCCTTTCCAAGCAGTGATATCTAGGCCAGTATCTCCATTTTGCTTTTAGTTGTTTTTCATACATCACTGAAAATTTGGGGACTCCCCTCTGAATTTACTCCCTGTCTGGGCTTTGCTGCCCTAGTTGCAAATCCTTACCAGCTGACATCCTTCCTCCTCTCTATACTGCAGGTATTGCTTGTTACATGTGTAGCCTTCATGCAGTATATCCTTGACTGCTGCTACTATTCTGCTCTGCTCTGTGATTTGGAGCTTCATTCCCATCAAGTCACGCTCACTTGCACTGTATTTACTTTCCCTATGCAATCTGTATCTACCCAAAGACTCAACACCATTCCTCTCAAGACACCCAGCAGGGGAAGTTTCACACTGTTTAGATAAGAGGGTCTTAAAGGTGGTAGTCTGCTTTGAACTTGAAGCTATCATTGCAGTAGATATCACATAACAAAGAATGGGGAGCTGATGGATATTATAAGGGTTGCCATACCATCCTACAACCTCCCTGTTGAAATCTCCAAGGAATCTAATCCACCAGCAGATTACACACTAGCCACCTGCCCATTAGAAGGCTGAAGCCATCATTCATAGCTGTATTATCCTCCCTCTCATAGTGATAGAAGGGGCTATTAATTCACTTCAGAGAATCTGGATCTCTGGAGAAAGAGAGTTGGTCAGGACCCAGGAGGGGTGATACCAAGAAGAGTCAGCTCAGCCAGGCACAGTGGCTCATGCCTGTAATCCCAGCACTTTGGGAGACCAAGACAGGCAGATTACCTGAGGCCAGGAGTTCGAGACTAGACTGGTCAACAGAGCAAAACCCCATCTCCACTAAAAATACAAAAATTAGCTGGGCATGGTGGTGCATGCCTGTAATCCCAGCTACTTGAGAGGCTGGAGCATAGGAATTGCTTGAACCCAGGAGGTGGAGGTTGCAGTGAGCCAAAATCGTGCCACTACACTCCAGCCTAGGCAATAGAGCAAGACCTTGTCTCACAAAAAAAAAAAAAAAAAGAATCAGCTCCAGGAGACGGAGGTTTCTAGATTGAAGGAATCCCTAATGTAGCTAAAGGAAAGAACTGAGCTTAAGCATGATCTTTGCTCAGTAAACTTTCAGAATAGTTTTAAATTCATTTGTATTCACTCCAAGTAGACTCAAACTTTCAGAGAGAGTGCCTCGGGTTTAGTCCTCTGGAGCAAGGAAAGAACAAACATTCCTTCTATGTTGAACTGTTATGAGGATCAAATGAGATAACACATGGAAAGTATCTAGAACAATTTCTAGTAAGAGTAAACACTCAAAAAGTTATTTTTACTATATTAAAATGGAATCTAGTCATTTTATTTCTCTCACATTCATAAAATTTATTCCCCAATGCAAGTTTTATTGAAGTTAAATGTATGCAAAGCAGATTAGAATTTTTTCTTGGAGGAGTAGGCATCATTGTGGCAAGAATTTTAACCCTTCCTCTATCATCTGCTGTTGTGAGAGCAATAGCTTATTTTTACCAGGTTAACATAGTCATTCTTGGGTAGAATGTATTCTTATTGAGATCACCATCATAACCCAAAGTTTCTAAGTTTCCTGGAAGAAATTACATCTCAAATGTCAGCCAGTCCTGTTGTAAACACAGGAGTAGGGAAAAGACGTGTGATAATGCTGGTAAGAAAAATACCTCAACAACAACACTTACCTGGAAATGACTTAATAGCAACATGAGGGCATTAATTCCCTTATTTTGCTTGCTTTCTAGTGTTAAGTAAAACTGGAATGGCGTTGGTCTTCACATCTTTCCTTCTGCAATCACTATACACTATCATCAATTTTTTTTTAAGGCCACCTCTATGTACTGCTCACAGTCACAAGCCTTCAGAGGCTTCGAAATGTTAAAATACATAAAAGCAGCTGCCTGGGATCCAGCAGACAGGCATTAAAAGTGACATTTGCAAACATCATTCTTTCACTCCCAGTTCACAGGCAATTTGACAAGAAGGAAATACAAACCTTCACTCATGCCAGGGCAAACATTCTGAAACTAAATGATTTACATGGAAATAGGCAAAGGTTACATTCACATATTTCATAGCCTTCTAACCAATTTTAGTCAAACCTCTGAAGTTTACAGAAATCCTCAGCCTTTCTGTATCCTATATGAGTATATATGAAATAAGCATTTTGATGATAACTTTTGAGGTCATGAAGTTGGATCTCTGTATATGAGACTATTTACCCAAATATATATACACATATATACACACATATATATATCCCCAAAATGTATATATATATATCTCCCAAGTGTGTGTGTGTATATATATATATACACATATATATATATGAGAAATCATTTGAGGTGTAGAAATTAGGAAAAATGAACTATCCAACAAATAATACCTTGAATGTTCTTTAATATAAATTACTACTAAATGCCAATTAATCAAGGATACTTGCCTTGGCAAAATCTCCTGCCATTGAAAACTGGGGTATGGCATTTCTAATGACAAAAAAGCACAAGTTTTTACTCAAATCCCAGAATGACCGAGTGGAATGCATATTTAAATAGTATCTTAGGGTGGAAAGATTGTGAAAATGAAAAACACATCTCTAAGAAAAGTATGAAGGTGACTTTGGGAAGAACTCAAAAAGAAAAGGTTAATTTAATTTTCTATGACTTTGTCAGAGCAGAATATGTACATTTGCTAAGGGAAGCTGTTTATGTTCAAGATAAGGCTCTGGTTTCATAAATATGGAAGTGTCACTTGTCAGTTCAAAAGTCTCAACATCAGTATTGCAACATCTTGATGTATGTACATTCAACACAGGGAGATGAATTAGATGTTGGTTAATTCACCCAAGGAGAAACAGATTTTGAGTTTACTTTTTTAGACATGACACTTTTAGGACATGACCTTACATGAGACCCATTGCTTCAAATAAGGAATTTTTGGGCAATCAATCCCAAGATAGATCGCATCTGAGAACAATTGTGTCCATTGTTACACACGCACAAATGACCTCACCACCATCTTCCACAGACTGGTCTGTGCCTCCAGGAATTCCTTTTTTCCCTTTTCTCAGGCACAAGTCTAAGAAATTTAAGAGAGATACAGTCCAATAGTTTATTTTTTCCTATTTTTTTTTTTTTGATAGATAAAGAGCTGTAAACAAGAAGAATTCTTACCCTGTGGTGCTTCAGTTGGAATACATTTACAAAATTAACTTTGAAAAATATTGGAGTTGATTAGTTACATTAGATATTCTGTCAACAAATCCAACTCATCCTAATCAGTTATAATTAACACTGATGTTTGATGAGATGTACACGTAAGAGTAGCAAGTTGACATGCTAAACTGCTCCTCTAGGGGACTGGGTAAAGTGTGCTCATTATCTTCAACTTGGAAAAGAAGTGTATTTGCTTGCTTTGGCCAAATTGGCAAAAGAAACATATGCCCAGCCTCTAATGGATAGAAGACTGTTTTGTGCACATTTAGCAAACTTGGCAGGCAAGTTTTTGTTTTCTCCAGGAAAAGGATGTGAATTTTGGAATCCTGGCACTTTAGCAAAGTCAAATGTCAATCTAACCCATACTTTCCATTATGGTTTTTCAGCCCAAGAATATTAGAGAACATCTCTAAGCAAGGGCAGCAATAATTAAATTAGCATGCTTGTATGGCCTAAAATAATCCACTGGGTGATACAAATGAAGCAGAGCTGCTCATTGCATTACACCATACACATTATCCAGATTGTCAAGAAGGGAGCTTCTGGGATGCTTTGCTCTTCACCAGCAGGCACCCAGACCATCTAAGCAGACCCAGCACCCCATGACTCTTGCAGCTTTCCTGGCAGGAATAAATGTTGCCTTTGCTCTAACTCAGATATGTCATTACTTTACAAAACAGATTTTTTTTTATTTTTATTTTTTTTTTGAGATGGAGTCTCGCTATGTCGCCCAGACTGGAGTGCAGTGGCGCCATCTCGGCTCACTACAAGCTCCGCCTCCCGGGTTCACGCCAAAAAACAGATTATTTTTTCTTTTAGTTACTGAATTCCTTGTAGTTCTGCTGCAAATAAGGGAGAGAAAGAGAATCTAGTATTAGAGTTAGCATCTGTAGATTCATCAGGGCTTCAACCTTTCCTTCCAATCAGTCCTGTTACCCTTAGGACAGAGTTCTCTCTCACACTTGAATTTTCCATCTTTCCTTTTAAACGACTTAGTTTTCATCAGCCTGCAAACGTGCAAATCTTTTCATCCTAAACTCACCTTCCTCTATTTTATTATCCACATATTTCTTAATCATTGGGATCGAATTTCCACCCTTTGTTCTACTAGAATTTCTCTCTCCATAGCCCTGTCTCCCTGATCTAAAGACCCTGTCTTCATTCTTAGAGCCTTCTCTGGTGTATTGGACTGTGCTGATCATGCGTGCTTGACCACCTCCTCCCTGAGTACCAGCAATATTAATTCTCTGAATTTTCTCATCAACCTCTTGAGTTTATCTTCCTCTTCCTCTTAAATATAAATGTATCCCTAATGTGTCACAATAGCCCTTTGTCCTTCTTTCTCTTTTCTGACAGTCTCTTTTATTTCTAAAGGTGATATTAAATACAGTAAGACATTCTTCTGCAAAGGGTTAACTTGGTTAAGTTTCCTTGTCCTTTGTTCCCTGCCTTCAAGGCCAGACTCCCTTGCTCTCTGTGTTCCCTTGCCCTGGGAAACAACCTTCCACTCAGTCTTTATCTATAGAGCCCACATTCCACATCTACCATTCACTCTGTAAATTACCCCTCCCATCGTAACGCTCCCCACACTGCGCCTCCTGCCCACCCCACCAAAACTGTTTTCTCACCAGTGTAAATGCATCCCTGCACTTCTCAAGTTAGCCAACTGGGTTCAGCTTAGATTGTGCAGTCCAACTCTAGCCAATGGAAACTGGACACAGCAGTAGGAGCCCAATGCATTAAAGATAAAGCCACTGCTTTCCTTTGTTCAGAGTCCTCTCATGGTGACCAAACTAACGAGCAGCGCCCTTCTGCAGAAGTAAACTTTGCCTTGCTGAGAAATCAACTATCGGAGTGTTCATTTCATTTGTGACTTTGAGCTTTATTTCTAACAGGTGACCACTAAAACAAATGCTAATTTGCATACTCCCTGGGGCCCATGGTAGAACAGAGGCAGTAATGTCCAGAAGTGTTGATATTACTTGACTATAACTAATATTAAAACATATTCTCATATTAAGCCAAACAAATATAAATATCCACTCATATATTTAAGAGTTTTTCAGCTAATGGAATGTTTATCAGGCTCATTTGTAAAACAAAGTTGACACCAACACATATATATTGAATAATAAAATGAAAAAATGAATTCTTAGATGAAGCACAAACTTTCCAAGAAAATCTACCTTTTATGCCCCATCTCTCCCCTCCCCAAACAGCTCTTTCACATTTTCAGTATCTTCTTGGACAATTCCATCTGCATCTGTCATGGGAACCTCATCCTCCTGATTGAAAACTGACTTCACATCTCCTCCCAAAGGTGTTTCTATTCCTAGGGATCCTATCAGGAATGCCACCAATCTGATAGTGATAGTGACCACATCTCAAAATCTTACTTACATTATCGTGACTCCTCACTCTGGTTGCTGCTTCCAAGCAGTTGCCAAGCCTGAAAATTCATGATCACCCTTTTATCACTTTTCTTATCTTCATTCCTATCTTTGTTGCCCTTCTTCTAGTTCCTACCTCTCTGCTTTGAGTATTGCAACAACGTCCTAAATGATGTGTCTCCTTTTCAGCATCTCCATGTATGATACACACCTCTGCCATAGTCATCATTTTTACTCTCAAAAATTTCCTGATTCACAAAATCAATTGCATCAAGTTGGAACTCCTTAGCCCAGCACACAGTCTTCCCCAGAATAGTTACATCTTATGTCACCTTTCTCTGCTCTTATCCTCCAAAGTTCTTACATTCTCCCCATAAATAAATAAATAAATGTTCCTTCAAACCTTATATCAAAATTAGCATTTTTGCTATGCATGGGGTAAAAAACAAAGTGAGGGTTTGTACAGTTAACTTCATGAACATCTCAATAGGCCAAGTTTAGTTCTTAAATCTATTTTGCCCTCTTTTACCAAAGAGGTATATGCCATCAGCATGATGGTGTGCATTAGGCAGGGGATGTCATCTGCTGCAGAGCAGAGAAGTTTAATTTCACTTTAACCGTTCCTCTCTTCCCGTGTACAGCACTGCTGCCAGTCCCTTGGGCCTATTGGATTTCCATGTATGTGTATTTCTTTGCTTCTATGTGATCTCAGCAGAGATAAATGAACCTAAGATATTAAAATGTAATTTGTTCAGATCTTTGCCTTCAGGGTGTGCACTAAGATGCTGCCATCAGCCAGAAAATTTGTGATCTAATTTAGAAGCAGTGAGCCATGCTGTCTTTTCTCAGAGGCTTCAGAAAGCTGCACAGGGTCCCCATTTTTCAAAGGTTTTGTGAAAGGTTTTCTTTCAAGCTGTAAACAATGTTGATTTTTTTCTCCATTTTACCATTCCAAGAAAGATTCACTTAGTAAAGGCAGGGAGGAGGAACTACACCTGCTAGCTGTCACTGTTGAAATGCCATATTATACAAGTGACTTACTGTTAATCTCTCAGATTCTTCTCTATTGAAAACCCCACCCTGACCCATTTTGTTTACAGAAAGAATTAAGTATTTTTTTTTAATGCTCTGCAGACACATATGAACAGAGAACTAACAAGAATTGTAGAGAAACTTATCAACCAGTACTCCAACAAAAACACAAAGTGAAAGGAAAAAAAAATTCAAAGAAATAGATATAGCATTGTCCCTAGTCCCTAAAATGAAGGCAAGATGGCATGACTATGCACCTGACCCAGACTTTTTGGAGGAACTCTGTCCCTGACTCTTACAGATCGAGTTCTGTGCTCAGCAGTGAATTGGCTTAAGCAAGTAATTCTTTTTTTCTTCTAAAAAAAAGAAATGGGATGCATTTGCAGAACGTGCAGGTTTGTTACATAGGTATACGAGTGCCATGGTGGTGTGCTGCACCTATTGACCTGTCCTCTAGTTCCCTCCCCTCACATCTCACCCCCCACCCCCAACAGGCCCTTGTGTGTGTTGTTCCCCTCTCTGTTTCCATGTGTTCACATTGTTCAGCTCCCACTTATAAGTGAGAACATGTGGTGTTTGGTTTTCTGTTCATGTGTTAGTTTGCTAAGGATGATGGCTTCCAGCTTCATCCACGTCCCTGCAAAGGACATGATCTCATTCCTTATTATGACAGCATAGTATTCCATGGTGTATATGTACCACATTTTCTTTATCTAGTCTATCACTGATGGGCATTTGGGTTGGTTACATGTCTTTGCTATTGTAAATAGTGCTGCAATAACATACATGTGCATGTATCTTTATAGCAGAATGATTTATAATCTTTTGGGTATATACCCAGTAATGGGATTGCTGGGTCAAATGGTATTTCTGGTTCCAGATCCTCGAGGAATCACCACACTGTCTTCCACAATGGTTGAACTAATTTACATTCTCACCAACGGTATAAAAGTGTTCCTATTTCTCCACAGCCTCTCCTGCATCTGTTGTTTCCTGACTTTTTAATAATCGCCATTCTGGACTGGCATGAGATAGTATCTCATTGTAGTTTTGATTTGCATTTCTCTGATGATCAGTGATGTTGAGCTTTCTTTTGTATGTTTGTTGGCTGCATAAATGTCTTCTTTTGAGAAGTGTCTCTTCATATCCTTAGCCCACTTTTTGATGGCATTGTTTGGTTTTTGTTTTTTGTGTTTTTTTTTCTAGTAAACTTGTTTAAATTCCTTGTAAATTCTGGATATTAAACTTTTTTCAGATGAGTAGTTTGCAAAAATTTTCTCCCATTCTGTAGGTTGCATGTTCACTCTGATGATAGTTTCTTTTTTAAGCAAAGAATTCTAAGCTGACAGTTTTCATGCTCTAAAAGATTTCTTACCAAAGTATCATTAGGTTAAAATCTTCAGTAACACCATTAAACCAAAATCAAAGAAAGATTTTGTTTTGCTATAGATAAATTTACCAATTTTAGTTCCTCTCATCTCAGCTAAAAACAGGTTGTTATTCTTAGTTGATCGGTTACTTCATTTTTCTTTGATTTCTCAGAAAAAGAAAACCTAATGCTGGGCTACAAAAAGTATATATGAGGTAAAAATTCTAGACTTCTTTTTATCTCTGTGGCATAGTTAGGATAGAAGAAGAAAGCACTGGACATGATTTTGCTTAAAAGAATTTAGCACACTGAACAGTTGGATTAAATCCAATTTAAGAAAGAATCAGCTATAGAGAAATGAGTTGCTGAACATCCTAGAAAGGATCTGAGAGATTTAGCATCCTTTTGGGGACTGAAAATTTTCTAATACTCTCCTCCAGGAAAACAGAAAAAGGAGAGGTTTTAAGTTCATAAATGAAATTTAACTCAAGATGACTGCCATTTTATTTTTACCTGGCCTAATAGGCACACACCCAGAGAGACAAAGAAAGTAAATAGAAATGTATCCACATTAACTTCAGAGTAATTTAATAGCAAAATGCTAGCCTAGCAGTTCAAACTCAAATGAAGCTGGCATTTCCTTTACTTATTTCTGACAATTTTTCAAAATACAGCTTTTCCCAAATTAGATGTAGGAGAACAGAAAGCACTAGACTTCTCAAGCCTTTAGCTTAAAAGCAACTGAGTCATAAATTCATTGGCTGCTGCAGACACCAGTGGAATATCTTTTGTAAATACCTATTGGCTGACAGCATTTTTAACACTGCAACTAAAAGGGATCTGAGATTTTTAAAATAAGATGTTACCTTGCAATGCAGAAGGTAAATCTGACAGAAAGCAAATAACATTCTCAGCAAGTACAGTAGTGCAATGGATTAACAAATGTATTAGCAAGTTAAAAAAAAAAAAAAGTGAAGGCCCAGTGGCTTCACCTTTAGTAAATGATGCAAGATATAGACATACCCTTTAAAATTATGTTCACCTTAAAACCTCAGGTTTCATCCAACACTACATCTCAACTCCTTACTGCAAAAAAAAAAAAAAAAAAAAAAAAAACAGTGTGACTTGAAAAGACACAGTAATGGCCCTACACTACAAATTTACACATTGTAACCCAACAACCTAACTTTAAAGAGGAGGATCATGGTAGGGATATTATCAAAAGATCTTTAATCAGAGCTCGAAATATTTGTATCTTTTTTCTAAATCCAGCATACTGTTATGTTCTCCTTCCTTTAAAATAGCAAAGATTTCATGCAGAATAGCAGAACAACTTTGCAAGCTTGATTAAAAGGCATATCAATTTCTAGGAATAGGTTTTATTTTTTAATCACATTTTCCTCTTCAAAAACCTTTATTAGATTCTCAACTCTAACTGTGCTCTGACCATATAATTTAGCAGAATGCTGCACTTCCCTAAGCCTATTTTCATCACTCAGTCGATTGTTCATCATGAATATAAATACAATCCATAGGCTTCAACAAAATGTGGTACACTTTTAGGACTACCTTAAAATAAAAGTTATATAAATTGCCACTGAAAATTACACAGCTACATTACCTGTATTTCAAATTGTACTGATTAAGTCTTTCATATACCCAACCCATTCAACAGAGATAATTAGAGAGCATAGGAAGATCTAGCATTATAAAATCAAAGAACTTAAGTCTCGTTGTAAACTGTGCCTACCAGGATTGTGTCTCTAATGTTTATAAGGCATGGATGCCACCTACTGGCAAGCATTAAAGATTGCAACATCTGACAAAAAGCAACCATGTTGAGGTGTTCTATAGCAGAAATGCACCCGTCATTAGGTGTACAGCTTGTCACTCCAGATGTTAATATTTTTTAAGGAGACCACACCAAAACAGTTTTCGCTTTTGTCATTATATCTCACATTATAAATGCATCTTATATGTATATAAATATATATGTTTGTTCATATATGTTTGGTTCACATTTTTTTTCAGAGATTATCCTCCCCTACTAGAATGTAATCTCAAGACCAGCAACATTCTACTGGGCCTAGAACAGTGCCTGGCACTTTATGAATATTCATTGTATAGTTGAATTAAAGGATAAGTGAGCAGAATGATAATATGGTTTTAAGATAATATCGCATATTGGCTAGTAGCCCAAATTTCAAAAACGAAAAGTCATGAATTGAAACTGTGGCTCCCTTCTCTGTCCTCTATAACTTGGATTTTTGCCATATTTCTTAATTTCTTTAAGCGTTAGATTGCTCATCTACCAAATAGGCATAACATCAAGGCAGTTCAGACAATTGAAAGCACAAATATTTATACAGGATTTGGCACAGAGTAAGTGCATAATACTAAATCTGATAATAATTATTATTCAATTTCATAATCTTGGGAATATAAAGTAGTACAGCCATTATGGAAGATAGTATGAAGTTTCCTCAAAAAACTACAAATAGAACTGCTATGTAATCCAACACTCTCACTGATGGGTATATACTTTTTAAAAATCTATGTATCAGGGATGGGCATGGTAGCTCATGCCTGTAATCTCAGCACTTTGGGAGGCAAAGGTGGGCGGGTCACTTGAGTCCAGGAGTTCAAGACCAGCCTAGGCAACATGGCAAAATCCCATTTCTACAAAAAATACAAAAAATTCGCCAGGCATGGTGGTGCATGCCTGTAGTCCCAGCTACTCAGGAGGCTGATGTAGGAGGATTGATTGAGCCCAGGAAGCAGAGGTTGCAGTGAGCCATGATCACACCACTGCACTCCAGCCTGGGCAACAGAGAGAGACCCTGTCTCAAAAAAAGAAAATCAGTATATCAAAAATATATTTCCATTTTCACGTTTATTGCAGCACTATTCACAATAACCATAATACAGAATGACCCTAAGTGTCCATCAACAGATGAATGGATAAAGAAAATGTGGTGTACCCACATATTCTAACTCATAAGCGGGAGTTGAACAATGAGAACACATGGACACAGGGAGGGGAACAGTATGCACTGGGGCCTGCCGGGGGGTGGGAGACAAGAAGAGGGAGAGCATTAGGACAAATACCTAATGCATGTGGAGCTTAAAACCTAGATGATGGGTTGATAGGTGCAGCAAACCACCATGGCACATGTATACCCATGTTACAAACCTGCACGTTCTGCACATGTATCCCAGAACTTAAAGTAAAATAAAAAATAAAAATAAACAAATGAAAAAAGAAAATGTGGTGTACATACACGGTGGAATACTATCCAATCATAAAAATAAATGAAATTCTGTCATTTGTAGCAGCATGGATAGAACTGGAGCTCATTATGCTAGGTGAAATAAGCCAAGAATAGAAAGAGAAATATCACATGTTCTCACTCCTATGTGGGAGCTAAACTAAGCAGATCTCATGGAGGTAGAGAGGGTTATTACCAGAGGCTGGGGGAAGGGAAGAAAGTAGGGGATGAAGTGAAGTTGGCTAATGAGTACAAAAATACAGTTAAATAGAAAGAATAAGTTCTAGTATTTGATGGCACAGTAGGGAAATTATAGTTAACAATAATTTATTGTATCTTTCAAAATAGCTAGAATAGAATTGTAATGTTCCCAACACAAAAAAAGATAAGTGTTTGAGATGATGAATGTCCCCATTTCCCTGATTTGCTCATTACATATTAGATACATGTATCAAAATATCACTTGTGCCCCCAAAGTATGTACGAATATGATATATCGATTGACAAACACAATAAATAAATAGATAGATAGATAGATAGATAGATAGATAGATAGATAGATAGATAAATAAAGTTTCCGAGCTAAACACAACTGAGTTTTGTCAGAAATTTAAAGACATTAAGGAGCTTTATTTTCAGGATGCGTGCCAAGAGCTCTTCCTTCTCCATCATCCTTGTCCTCATCTTCCAGTCTACATCTAATTTACAAAATCCTCCAATTCCACTACTCAGCCATAAAAAACAATGAAATCCTGTCTTTTGCAGCAATGTGGATTGAACTGCAAGGGAAACAAGTTAAATCTTAAGGGAAACAAGTTAAATACTTCATGTTCTCATTTATAAGTTGGAGGTAAACTACTTGTACACATGAACATACAAAGTGGAATAGACATCGGAAACTCCAAAAGGTGGGAGGGTTGAAGGGGAATGAGGGGTGAGAAATGACATATAAGGTACAATTTACACTATTTGGGTGATGGTAACACTGAAAGTTCAGATTTTGCCACTACACAATATATCAATTTAATAAAATGCACCTGTATCCCCTAAATCTATAAAAATTTTTAAAAACATAAATCCTGCAGCTCCACCAAGTACTGGCTCTGAGTTGTTGTCCATAAAACTTCAGCATTCAGATAGTAACAGGTCCTTGGGGTTGTTAGCAGTTGTGGTGTGATATTTGAGTCACTATTCTAAAAATCTCTAACCACACTCTGAAGCACTTGGATAGTTCAGAACTCTCTGGAGGGTTTTGCAAAGGTTTTAATTTCTATTACAGCTGATAATACATTTTGTTGCCTGCCAGGGAACCATTTTGTACTTGCAGAAAAATATCTACCCATGAGTGTTTCTGCTAGAATATTAGGCAAGCAACAGAACCCATTGAAACCGACTTACACGTTAAAGAGTCCTACTGTCTCATGTAAAATGAAGTCCATTGGTAGTTTTGCTGCTAATCTGGCAGCACAAAAATATCAAGAAAAGCCTATGTTCTTTTCTTGTCATGCTCTGCTATCCACATTGTTGTTTCATCTTTAGGCTGGCTCTTCCTGTGTCTTTAGGATGTTTGCAGTAGAAATCTGTACTCATAGTGTTCTCATTCACATTCAGTGGGAAGGAGAGAGAATGGTTCCCAGAAAGATCCTAGAGGAGAGAGGAGGATCTTTCCCATAAAGCCCTGACAAACAATTTCTCTTGACTCATTGCTCAAAATACTAAAACACCTCTTTTCTTGAATGGGCTGACTCTTAAGATTAAACTCGTTGGCTTAGAGTCTTAGATCAGAATATCCATCCCTGCAGACAAATGAGGTCAGCTTCCTCTGAGCCCCATGGGCTGCATGAAGGAGGGGAGGAGACCTGAATGAAATCCAGGTATGTTAAAAAGGACATAATAGAGGGAGGGTAGGCAGCTAAAATCTCCTATGCTAATGAGCACACATAAATATAGTAGTCTGGTCTGAGAAAACAAACATCAGTACATTGAATTGTTCCTGATTTTTCTTTTAAAAGTCCCTAAAATAATTTCTTAAGGGAATACTTTCTAACAGAACACATACAAAGAATCCAAGCCAGGCACAGTGTCTCACGCCTGTAATCCTAACACTGTGGGAGGCCTAGGAGGGCGGATCACCTGAGGAAATTGAGACCAGCCTGGCCAACATGGCAAAACTCCATTTCTACTAAAAGTACAAAAATAAGCCGGCCCTGGTGGTGCATGCCTGTAATCCCAGCTACTAAGGAGGCTGAGGCAGGAGAATTGCTTGAACCCGGGAGGCAGAGGTTGTGGTGAGCCAAGATTGCGCCACTGGACTCCAGTCTGGGCAACAAGAGAGAGACTCTGTCTCAAAAAAAAAAAAAAAAAAAAAAAAAAAGAGAACCCAACATGCTTCAACAGAAGTGATACAAATTTGACAACAGATACGCCAGGCTGTGGTGGCTCATGCCTGTAATCCCAGAACTCTGGGAAGCCCAGGCAGGAGGACTGCTTAAGCCCAGGAGTTTGAAGCTGCAGTGAGTGATGACTACACCTCTGAACTCCAGCCTGGGCAACACAGTACGAGCCTGTCTCAAATATATATATGTATACACACACACACACACATATATACACATATATACATATACCTATATATACATATACACACACACACATACATATATACATGTATGACAACAGGAACATACAGTAAAACTCTCTCAGTGTCTATTGTTTCTCTGGGTCTCAGTTTCCCCATCTATTAAATACAAGATGAAATCAATGGGTTCAAAGATCTTTCCCAACTTTACATTTTTGTCTGTGAATCCATATGCACCTACATCACCAAATGAATATGCATAACAATTTGCACGTTTTTATTCATCATTATATATCATCTCCTATTATATAGACTTTACTTGGTAAGGAGCTGACAAAGACAAATATAAGGCTGCCTTCCAGAGTCTTCGTTGGGGAGAAAAGGCAGATATAAGAAAAAGTCAGAAAGTAGGCAGCAGCTGTGATAATTGGCAAGCCACATGTAGAGGAATGAAAGTGGATCCTCATCTCTCACCTCATACAAAAGTCAACTCAAGATGGATCAAAGACTTAAATCTAAGACCTAAGACTATGGAAATCCTTGAAGATAACATTGGAAAAAATCTTCTGAACATTGGTTTAGGCAAAGACTTCATGTCCAAGAACCCAAAAGCAAACGCAACAAAAACAAAGATAAATAGATGGAACTGAATTAAACTAAAAAGTTTCTGCACAGCAAAAGAAATAATCAGCAGAGTAAACAGACAAACCACAGAGTGGGAGAAAATATTTGCAAACTATTTATCTGACAAAGGACTAATATCGCCGGGCGCGGTGGCTCAAGCCTGTAATCCCAGCACTTTGGGAGGCCGAGACGGGCGGATCATGAGGTCAGGAAATCGAGACCATTCTGGCTAACACGGTGAAACCCCGTCTCTACTAAAAACTACAAAAAACTAGCCGGGCGTGGTGGCGGGCGCCTGTAGTCCCAGCTACCCGGGAGGCTGAGGCGGGAGAATGGCGTGAACCCGGGAGGCGGAGCTTGCAGTGAGCTGAGATCCGGCCACTGCACTCCAGCCTGGGCGGCAGAGCGAGACTCCGTCTCAAAAAAAAAAAAAAAAAAAAAAAAAAAAAAAAAAAAAAAAAAAAAAAAGGACTAATATCCAGAATCTACAAGGAGTTCAAACAAATAAGCAAGAAAAAAAAACAAATAATCCCATCAAAAAATGGGCTAAGGACAAGCCTAGAAAATTATCCAAAGAATAAATACAAATGGACAACAAACTTAAGAAAAAATGCTCAACATTACTAATTATCAGGGAAATGCAAATCAAAACCACAATACAAAACCACCTTACTCCTACAAAAATGGCCGTAATCAAATAATAATAGACGTTGGCATGGATGTGGTGAAAAGGGAACACTTTTACATAGCTGGTAGGGATGTAAACTTGTACAACCACTATGGAAAACAGTATGGAGATTCCTTAAAGAACTAAAAGTAGGACTACTATTTGATCCAGCAACGCCACTGCTGGGTATCTACCCAGAGGAAAAGAAGTCATTGTATGAAAAAGACACTTGCACACGCACATTATAGCAGCACAATTCACAACTGCAAAAATATGGAGGCAGCCCAAATGCCCATCAATGAATGTGTGGATAAAGAAAATGTGGTATGTATATGCCATGGAATACTACTCAACCATAAAAAGAAATGAAACAATGGCATTCACAGCAACCTGGATGGAGCTGGAGTCCATGATGCTAAGTAACTCAGAAGTGGAAAGCCAAACATTGTATGTTCTCACTTACAAGTGGGAGCTACGCCATAAGGATGCAAAGGCATAAGAATGATGTAATGGACTCTCAGCTGGTGTAGTGGCTCATGCCTGTAATCCCAGCACTTTGGGAGGCCTAGGTGGGAGAATCACTTGAGGCCAGGAGTTTGAGACCAGCCTGGACAACACTGTGAAACCCTGTGAACTAAAAATACAAAAAGTAGCCAGGCATGGTGATGCACACCTGTAATCCCAGCTACTTGGGAGGCTGAGGCATGAAAATCTCTTGAACCCAGGAGGTGAAGGTAGCAGATTGCACCACTGCACTCCAGCCTGAGTGGGACAGAGTGAGACTCTGTCTCAAAACAAAAAATGAACAAAAAGAATGATATAATGTTCCCAAAAAAAACTATTGAAATAATTTAGAAATAAAAATAAAAGACTTCCCAGAGCTTTAAAAAAAGAAACGGCCGGGCTCGGTGGCTCACGCCTGTAATCCCAGCACTGTAGGAGGCCGAGGAGGGTGGATCACCTGAGATCAGGAGTTCAAGACCAGCTTGGTCAACACGGCAAAACCTCGTCTCTACTAAAAATACAAAAATTAGCTGGGTGTGGTGTTGCACACCTGTACTCCCAGCTACTAGGGAAGCTGTGGCAGGAGAATCTCTTGAACCCGGGAGGTGGAGGTAGCAGTAAGCCAAGATCACGCCACTGCACTCCAGCCTTGGTGACAGAGTGAGACTCCATCTCAAAAAAAAGAAAGAAGAAAGAAAGAGAGAAGGAAGGAAGGAAGGAAGGAAGGAAGGAAGGAAGGAAGGAAGGAAGGAAGGAAGGAAGGGAGGGAGGGAGGGAGGGAGGGGAGGGAGGTCTTTCTTTCTTCTTTCTTTCTTTCTTTCTCTTTCTTTTCCTCCTCTCTCTCCCTCTCCTTTCCCCTCTCGCTCCTCTTCCCTCCCTCCCTCTCTCCCTCCCTCCCTCCCTCCTCCCTCCCTCCCTCCCTCCCTCCCCCTCCCTCCCTCCCCCTCCCTCCCTCCTCCCTCCCTCCTCCCTCCCTCCCTCCCTCCTCCCTCCCTCCCTCTTTCTTTCCTCCTTCCTTCCTTCCTTCCTTCCTTCCTCCTTCCTTCCTTCCTTCCTTCCTTCCTTCCTTCCTTCCTTCCTCCTCCCCTCCCTCCCTCCCTCCCCTCCCTCCCTCCCTCCCTCCCTCCCTCCCTCCCTCCCTCCCTCCCTCCCTCCCTCCCTCCCTCCCTCCTCCCTCCCTCCCCTCCCCTCCCTCCCTCCCTCCTTTCTTTCTTTCTTTCTTTCTTTCTTTCTTTTCCCTTCTCTTCTCTTCTCTTCTCTTCTCTTTCTTCTCTCTCTTCTCTTCTTCTTTTTCTGTTTCTTTTCTTCGGAGAGGAAAGGAAAGGAACAACACAGCTGCTAAGCAACCGTAGACTGGAACAGAGGCGTATTCCTGCAGTAAGGGTGAGGTTCTTCTATAGCTAGAAGAACATTTATGGCTTAGAACAGGGATCCCCAACCTCTAAGCAGCAGGCCCAGGCCCTGTTAGGAACTGGCTTGTTAGGAACTGGGTCACACAGCAGGAGAGGAGCAGCGGGTGAGCCACCTCCTGCCGGATCAGCAGCCGCATTAGATCCTAGGCGCGCGAACCCTACTGTGAACTGCAAATGTGAGGCATTTTCGTTGCCTGCTCCTTATGAGAATCTAACTAATGCCTGATAATCTCAGGGGGAACAGTTTCATTCCAAACCATCCCTTCCATCCATGGAAAAATGGTCTTCCATGAAGCCAGTCCCTAGTGCCCAAAAGTTTGGAGACTGCTGGTTTAAAAGATGGAACAAAATGAAGAAGGAGTGATTCAGGAATTGACTTAATTTGCTCATGGGACTGAGAAGACAAGACTGATTGTGATGGTGGACGATGTTGATGGTGATGCTTGATGGTGTGATAGCTGCAAGTTCCTGTTATTACCAAGCAAAAGGGGCTTGCTGCCTGATGCACTAGACATGAATACCACGACACTGGGTTTTTGAGAAAATAAAAGTTTTTATTGTAGGTCAACTAATAAGGAGACAGGAGTGCAGTTCAAATCTTCTGTCTCCCCTTGCTGGATCTAAGGCAGTCATTTTATTAGAAAAGGTTCAGGGGGTGCGTTCTGAGATTACTAGGTGATGGTGGAAGGAAGGGAGAGGTCTAGAAAGTCCTCGGGCATGCGCAGTTATCTCTTCATGCTACCTCGTGGATCACGTGCAAATTCAGCGGGAGTTAGTATAAAACATGGTGGAAACTCGGGCTGTGACATCAACAAGCTCATTCTGTACAGACTCGGGTTGGCCATATTGCTTCCAACTGATTTCAGCCAGTTTTCTTAAATCTCACAAGTAAAGGGAGTTTCAGCAGCATTCCCTGAACAGCATTTCAACAGGTGACCTACCAAGTGCAGCACTTTAGTGGCAATATTTCATATAACCTTCATAATAACTCTAGGAAAGAGGTGTTATAATCTACATGTTACCCTCAACTCATATTGCCCAAGGTAAATAATAATAATTAGCAGTAGTAGTACTAATGGTACTACTAGTAGTAAATCTTGACTAAAACACAGGTCCCTGCAACTTCAAAGACCACAAATGCTTTTGTTCACCATACTACCCTGCATCTTTGAAATGCAGTGGCTTTTCAAAACATCCCAGTGTGAGCCTGAAAGTCAGGCTACACATCCATTTATCCATGAGGGCCAACTTAGCAAAACAAAATGTTTATGGCAAGGCTACATCTTTTTTCATGCAAATGACAATAGCTGTATCAATCCAATAGAGGGGGTGAGGAAAGAGGCACTTTCACAGAGTAGATTATCTACTTATCAGATAGAATCATGACAGTGAAAATGATAAGCCAGGCGTGGTGGCTCATGCTTGTAATCCCAGCACTTTGGGAGGCTGATGCGTGCTGCCCAGGACTCCGAGACCAGCCTGGACAACAAGGTGAGACCCCCATCTCTACAAAAAATTAGCTGGACAGCGTAGTGTGACTGTGGTCCCAGCTACTCAGGAGGCTAAGGTGGGAGTATCGCTTGATCCCAGAGAGATCAAGGCTGCAGGAAGCCATGTTCCTGTGCCACTGTACTCCAGCCTAGGTGACAGAGTAAGTCCCTGTTTCAAAAAGAAAGAGAAAAAGATAGCACTGCCCGTTAGCCACTGAAATGTTAATATCTGGACATATTTGAGAAATAATATATAATAGCAGAGTCAGCTTTTAGAATTGTATTGTGTAATTGGATTGAGGGACTCTGTTGGAAAGTGAGAAAGTCCCGGGGTTGCTTGCCATTCTGTGTGTGATCATACTGCTGAGAGAAAGAGATAGAGAGAGGCAGGAGAAACCTTGCTGACCTATACAGACACTGTGCCTCCACTTCTGTCACCTGTAAAGCAGCACTTCCACGGGATATTCAGTTCAACTCAGCACATATTAGGAACTCTTATAACGGTTTCTGGGGCCCAGGCATACACTGGTCAGTGTCATCCCAGAGTATGACTATTATATGAACTACACAAACTCCATCCTCTAGTCTGCATTGTTCGAACCAAAATGAAGGTCCTGCCACTCTGCTGTAATTCCTCAGCATACTCCCCAGGAAGTCATGTACCATGACTGCTGAGCTTCCTTCACCAGGCACCATTCCCTCCCCTACAATTGTAAAAAAAAAAAAAAAAAATGCCTTTTGATCTGTGACCTGCATTTAAAAACTGACATCTGGTGGTTAGGATGGTAATTAGACATAATTTAAAAGTTATTTCTGCCTTGTTAACTGAGTTACTCTGTGATCAAATTATGGGATAATTTAGATGAATTCAGGCATATTGATTGTATAATCTATAATGTGTGTAATTAATAACTACCCCTTAAAAGCTCTGTGTGAGAATTGTAAGGATTCACATTAGGCAAAAAGTCAAGGCCTGAATGGCATTTTCTCCTCAATGCCTTTTATTAACTACATATAAAAGGGAAAGCTTTCAAAGGAGATGAAATCAAGATTAAATGCCAGAATTGATCGACATTGTTGCGCAGCTTACATCTCTAATGGCCGCAGACTGGTGTAACTTGGGAATTCTCTTGCCCTAGGTAATTGAGGTGTCATCTTCTTGGATTGCACATCTTTAAGGGAGGTGATTCTGGCTGCTGGCTTCTTTTTGATGGTTTTACCCATGATTCTTGAGACACAAGTGAGGCGAACCCAGCCATGGGGGTTGCAATGATCCAGGCTAGTCTGTCTTGAAATGAGCTGATACCAGCAGTGTAGTTAGAATAAGCTGTTTCTACTTATGCCCAAATAACAACAAAGGATTTACTTTGGTTATGGTAAAAGTGACAAGGGTCAGATTTCTGTATTCTTGAATCTTATCCTATTGTTTACAACCACACCAGGTGACCTAAAATATGCATGCATATACACACAAACATTATTTATTATTAACTAAAATATCTGCCCCAAACTCCTTTCTCTTCTTCTACCTTGTAAGCTGGGTGAAGCAACTGTGAGACAAAAGGACATCTTGATCTGTTCTGTAGGCAAACTTAAGACATTCATTCAGTGGCTCCTTTGTCTTGGCCCACCTTGGTGCTACCAGGCCCTCAAAGAACCTGATGGCACCTGAACAGGAGGCATACCAAGAAGTGAAGAGAGCAGACCTCATTTTAAAAAGGGAGAGAAAGATGGTATTCATTCAAACAGAAGGGTCTGCCTTCCCCATTGGTATACTGAAGGAAATGTGATCATGGTTCGTATTTACACATGGGCTGGTTGGACACCTTCATCGACTTATCATCCTTTTCCTCCACCCATGAATGCACCCCTTGGTGGGATGGTGACTTAATGATAGCAGTTTGTATTTGTTGAGCTCAGCACTCTGCTAAATGTTCTATATGCACTGTTTTATGGTCAGGTATGTGCCAACACAATCATCAACTTACGGATAAGGAACAGATGAATGGAAAGGTTCAGTAATCTATCCCAAATCCACAGCTGGAAGGTAGTAGAGCCAGGATGTGAACTGCCAGTCCTGTCTGACCCCCAAGCATGTGTCTGAACTCCTCCATTTCCCCCATCTAGCTATGAGTTTCCCAAAAAATCCCATTCCTCCTTGACATATTTTAGAGTTCTTCCTCCTTAGAGGTAGAATGGGGAAGACATAAGGAGTAAGGAAAAGAAAAACACTGACAACATGAAAAAAAGAAAAAAGAAAAAAAAAAAAAGACCAGATCTTAAAAAGAAAAACTGACCATGAGAAATTTTCATTGGTGACGGAAGCCAAAAGATCTTTAAAATAAAGATGGCTACTCTTCAATGTTAAATTGTTTCCCATGCAGTGTTCTATTCTGAGATCACCCCGCTGTATTAGTCAGCTAGAGCTGCTATAACAGATTACCACAGACTGAGCAACTTAAACAACACAAATCTGGAGGCCAGAAGCCTAAGATCAAGGTGTTGGCAAGGTGGGTTTCTTCTGGGACCTCTCTCTTTGGCTTGGAGATGGCTTTTTCCTGGGTCTCCACATGTTCTTTTTCTGTGTGTGTCCATGTCCGAATCTCCTCTTCTTATAAGGACACATGTCATATTGAATTAGGGCCCATATCAATTATTTCATTTAACTTTAATTACCTCTTTAAAGATACTTTATCTCTAAATGCAGTCTCATTCTGGGGTACTGAAGATTAAAACATCAAAACATGAATTTGGGGTTGGGGGAATACACAATTCAACCTCTAGCACCACCACCCACCCACACACACACACTTTATGCCAGACTTTCAGTAAAAATCTGCAAGATACACTGTCTTGGGTAAAAGAAAATTGGTGGAAAATTAAAGACAAAGTTGTCTTCCATATATGGAGTTAATGACAAAAATAGAAGGAAAAAAAAAATGACCAGGAGGTGAGATGCAAACAGGGAATAAGAATTTAACAGAAGCAGGAAATCAAGAGTAGGAAACCAAAGAGAAATGTGCTAGGAACAGTTTAACCCTACCCCCATCACAGGGATACTAGGATTCCCAACCAGATGTGGATTTGGCCTTGAGTGTATTTTGTTTCATTTGTTGTGAGTATTAAAGGAATGATACATCCTAAATGCTGGACATCTTTGGGTGACATGGTGATAACTGGTATCGCAATTTTTCAGTGAATTACTATTAAATCCCAGCCTATCTAATCACAGGTCATACAACTCGTTGTGTGGTAGAAATATAACCCAAATATTCATCTCTTAATTCCCAGCCCAGTTTACCATCCCTCATCATCAAAACAGAACTAGAGAGGATGACAAGGCCTAGAGGTGAAAACAACAGTGGGCCTCTCCTTGGATCCAAGGCAGCACAATGATTCAAAATCAAATGTGCAGCTGGCCAGGAGAGAAATTCAGGTGACTTACAGATGCTCTATTTGACTCAATCCTGTGTAATGGAATTTCAAGACAGGAATAATATTATCACACCTTCCAGCAATTCACAGCCAATATTTTCAGTTAAAAATCACTGGGTTCTAGCCTTAAATAAGGCTATGGAATAACATGCTAATAAATGGCTCTCCTTCACACTTACAAAATTATCCTAAGCCATTGGGAAAGGTCACTTCTGCTAACAGTTTGCAAAGAAAAGATCTTCCCTTTGGTTCTAATTCTGGGTGAATGGCATGCCTGTGGGGCTGACTGACAGAACCCTGTGCCAGCATGGTGCCATATGCCAGCTGGTCAGTACAGCCGAGGAGCATACGTATGCTGAGTCCTATATCAGCAGGCTCAGCTGGTCACTGACAAAGCAACCATGCTGAAGACATATTTTGCAATTTGGTCACACTAAAATTTGATTGCGTGCGTATGTGTGAGTCCGTGTGTGTTTAATGATATGAATCAATACAGTTTATTGGCAATTGTTTTTCAGACTGACAATAAGCAATACAAAGGCTCAAATAAATTGTTTCTCATCTCTTTGGAATCATGTGGAGCAAATAGGTGCAAAAAAGGAAAAGGAAAAACAGTCAAAAAAGAGCACAGGTAAATGAGACATTTTACAGTATATTACAGTGTGAGGCTGGCACTGCATTCTTACTAAAATACACACACACACAAATTGGGGCCTTACAGAGCAAAGAAAATAAATTTAAACTCCAGCTCACCCAATGCACCTTTAAGGCATTCCATTCTTACTGCTCACTCCCAAAAAACTACAATCTGGCCAGTAGGACAAGAATTACGCAGGCATAAAAATATGAAGCCAAAACAAAGGAAGAGAATGAGCCCCTGAAAACCTTAAAGAAATGAAATATTCTTTAAGAAATATTGGAGGGGGCTGGAAGCAGACACTGGAACGGCAACCAAATCAGTGTTCAGGTATCCAGGAAGCTATTTGGGGTAGGAGGGAGTAAGACTTACAGGGGCAGCCTGACCCCCAGAAGGCCATCCAGCAGCTGCAGGACACAGAAGAGATGGGAAGCCAGAAGCCTGAGTTCCTGGAGAAGATCGAGCAGGAGCTGACAGTAGCAAAGAAACACAGTGCAGCCCTCCTGGCACCCAAGGCTCAAGAAGAGGTATGAGAAGCACCTGATGCCATTCGACAGCACATCACTAACCATCAAGCTCCAGCAGGAGGCCCCGGACAACTCCAACACCAGCCCCGACACAGAAGAGCTCGTAAACATGGGCTATGCTGCCAAGCCTGTGAGGACTGCCTGCTACAAGGACATGGGTCAAGTCGAAGAGTTAATGCAGGACGTTGCTGACCAGCAAGAACTTGCAGAGGAGATTTTAACAATTTCAAGACCTGTAGGGTCTGGAACAGTTTGACAAGAATGAGCTCATAGCGGAATTAGAAGAACTAGCCTCACTTCAAAGCAGTAGGGCTGCATCACTGCTCCCTCTACAGAGTCTGCACGGGGGAGGGGAAAATTGGCTGGGGCTGGGGGCAGTAAGCAAAGCAGCAGGTGCCTGCTGTTTATGATGTTGAATTCTATAAAATAAACTGTATTTGCAAATTCAACATTTAGCTTCTGGGCTAGATATAATAACTTCACTGCTGAATCCTCAATGGAAAGGGCCACTTGTTTGCAGATGAAGGTGTCTGAAAATGTAATCTCTGTCCTTTTAAGTCAGTCAGCTTGTCCCACGTTTCTCTGTAAGACTGGTATGGTACTGGAAGAAAAGCCATTTTTTAAAAGTCATAGACCTTTCCTTGCCCTTAGCTGTAATAATGCATCTGATTTTGGTTTCCTAAAGAGCTGTATTTCTCTTCAACCCTGTGAATACTTCTCTTGCCCACTCCTCATTCCCGCTCCACTGGTCTTTTGGAGTTTGTGACTCTTATTTGAAATTGACGATATTCTCTTGAGAGCAAGTAAGATTGTTAGAATTAAATTGCAGCCATAGAGTTTTAAAATATAATTCTAAGGCCCTTGGAGCTGTTTGTAGTAACTGCTAGATAACTTGTTGGAAACATGTGCATATATTTGTATTCAAATGAAATTATAGTTTGCACTATCATCTATTAAATGTCTTGATTAATTTTTTTAAAAAAGGAAAAGGAAAATATTAGAAAACCCCAAATAGCTATTTTATTTTATTTTATTTTATTTTATTTTATTTATTTTGAGACAGAGTCTTGCTGTGTTCCCCAGGCTGGAGTACAGTGGCTCAATCTCGGCTTACTGCAACCTCCACCTCCCAGGTTCAGATGATTCTCCCACCTCAGCCTCCCAAGCAGCTGGGATTACAGACACATGCCACCATGCCCGGCTAATTTTTTTATTTTTAGTAAAGACAGCGTTTCACCATGTTGGCCAGGCTGGTCTCGAACTCCTTACCTCAAGTGATCTGCCTGCCCCAGCTTCCCAAACTGCTGGGATTACAGGCATGAGCCACCATGCCTGGCCCAAATAGCAATTTTTAAAAACTAAGATGCGTAATAGCAAAATGGGGATTCATGTGGCTAATCAGCATGCTTCCATAAACACAAAGAACTCCAAAGATGATAATCCTGACACCAACATCATCAGTATTAAGGTTCTTCTAGTAATAAGGAATAAATACAAACTCTGGCTAGATTCAGAGAGGTATGAGGGGGAAAGGGGGAGAATGAATTTATTGGAAGGACACGGGAAGGATTTCGTAAAGCTCCAGGGGTTTGAAGGGTAATTTCCTGTAGAGCATTGATTTTCAACCTTGATTACATAATAGAATCACACAGGTAACTGTAAAAAAAAAAAAAAAAAAAAAGTAAGGCACTGGCTCCACTCAGACAAATTATATCAGAATCTCAAGGGGTAGGGCCCTTGAATAAGTATATTTTAAAAGCTTTCCAGCTGATTTTAGTGCATAGCCAGGGATTGAGAATTACTCCTCTGGAATGTTAGAATTAATGCCCCTCAATCTTTATGACTCCCTGGTCCAGTGTTTTTAGCTCAAAATTCCAAAATTCCCAGGAGAGAGATGTAAGTGGCCCAGTTTACATTCATAGGATACCACTGAACAAATTTAGCCACTGCCGAGAAAATAAGGTCATATTGGACCAGACACAGCCGCTGGGAGTCCACGTCTGTGGGTCAGGGCAGGTTGAATTACTGTGAGCTGGGCAGTCACCCAGAAAGTGTCTATTACACCACCCATGGGTGTGACGGGAAGTTTCATGCTTAACCAGTACTCCCTTCTTCTCTGAGAACACACAGATAAAATGACAAGACAGAGTCCAGATTCCAGTAGGGCAGCCCAGGGTGACACTGAAGGGACTGCAGAGACGTTTCATACACCCCAGCCAGTGAATGAATCCTCCTGTGTTCATTCATTCAAACACCAATGTCACCTGGTAAAAGTTCTGGGTTAGAGATAGAAAAGAATGATTTGTAATTATTGTAACAAAGTGCAAGTCTCTGATCTGCTCACCTTGTAAATGTGCAACAGTAGCTTAAGCAATAAAAGAAAAGCTTCTCTTAAATAGATAAATCTTTCCCACACAAGCTAGTTTATGTCAATGGGAACCTAACAGGCCCTCTTTTTCCCTAAGTAGTGCCAAGATAAACTTCAATCTGAATTTAGTTCTAACACAAAGTTGGAATTAAAGAAATTCAACCTAACTTTTTTTAATGTAATAAATAAACAACTATTCCAGCTGTGACACAGATATTAAAGGGAAACATATTGCGTGTGTAGAATAATAAGATCAGTCATCTGATCTTTGACAAACCTGAGAAAAACAAGAAATGGGGAAAGGATTCCCTATTTAATAAATGGTGCTGGGAAAATTGGCTAGCCATAAGTAGAAAGCTGAAACTGGATCCTTTCCTTACTTCTTATACGAAAATTAATTCAAATGGATTAGAGACTTAACTGTTAGACCTAATACCATAAAAACCCTAGAAGAAAACCTAGGTAGTACCATTCAGGACATAGGCATGGGCAAGGGCTTCATGTTTAAAACACCAAAAGCAACGGCAACAAAAGCCAAAATAGACAAATGGGCTCTAATTAAACTAAAGAGCTTCTGCACAGCAAAAGAAACTACCATCAAAGTGAACAGGCAACCTACAGAATGGGAGAAAATTTTTGCAATCTACCTATCTGACAAAGGGCTAATATTCAGAGCCTACAAAGAACTCAAACAAATTTACAAGAAAAAAACAAACAACCCCATCAAAAAGTGGGAAAGGATATGAACAGGCATTTCTCAAAGGAAGACATGCATACAGCCTACAGACACATGAAAAAATGCTCGTCATCACTGGTCATCAGAGAAATGCAAATCAAAACCACAATGAGATACCATCTCACACCAGTTAGAATGGCAATCATTAAAAAGTCAGGAAACAACAGGTGCTGAAGAGGATGTGGAGAAATAGGAACAGTTTTACACTGTTGGTGGGACTGTAAACTAGTTCAACCACATGGAAAACAGTATGGCTATTCCTCAAGGATCTAGAACTAGAAGTACCATATGACCCAGCCATCCCATTACTGGGTATATAGCCAAAGGATTATAAATCATGCTGCTATAAAGACACATGCACACGTATGCTCATTGCGGCACTATTCACAATAGCAAAGACTTGGAATCAACCCAAATGTCCATCAGTGACAGACTGAATTAAGAAAATGTGGCACATATACACCATGGAATACTATGCAGCCATAAAAAAGGATGAATTTGTGTCCTTTGTAGGGACATGGATGAAGCTGGAAACCATCATTCTCAGCAAACTATCGCAAGAACAGAAAACCAAACACCGCATGTTCTCACTCATAGGTGAGAACTGAACAATGAGATCACTTGGACACAGGAAGGGGAACATCACACACTGGAGCCTATTATCGGGAGGGAGGAGAGGGGAGGGATTGCATTGGGAGTTATACCTGATGTAAACGACGAGTTGATGGCTACTGACGAGTTGATGGGTGCAGCACACCAACATGGCACAAGTATACATATGTAACAAACCTGCACATTATGCACATGTACCCTAGAACTTAAAGTATAATAATTAAAAAAAGAAAAAAAAAAGAAATTCAACCTAACTTTTTTTAATGTAATAAACAAACAACTATTCCAGCTGTGACATAGATATTAAAGGGAAACACATTGGGTGTGTAGAATAATTTACAAATTGAAAACAGTATATATACTTCAAAACACAAGCATATGAGAAGTACCTGCAAAGCATGCAGCGCCAGGAGAAATCAAGGTGAGACAGCTGCTGCTTTCAAGACAGCCACCACTTTGAATGGGTGACCAAACCTACGCTCAAAGAGACAGTCAAGTATCTCAAGAGAGCATGCAATTCAGAGTCAGAATGAATGATTCATTGGTAAGGGCCACATGAGTACACCAAAATCCATAATAGCTTTGAATCATGAGCGCAGCCCTGGCCCCAGAGGTCTCTCACAGTAGACCATGGAATGGGCTGGCCAATCTCATGAACAGCCCACTGGAATCCAAAACACACAAGAGCCTAGGGATCATGAAGGAAAAGCTGTGTATTCATACTGCTTTCAGTGTGGTTTGGGAGAAAACAGAGAAAATAACAGAGCCCTGAAGTATCAGGTAAAGCATATAAGGACCGTCACACAATACAATCATCTTTGTTTGGATTCTTCTATAAGCAGAGCTTGACACAAAGAATTTGAGTGCAAGTAATTTATTTGATAGGTGAAGGAAAACACAAGTAGGGGCATGGGGACCTGAGACGGGAAGGAGAAGACAGATAATAAAGGATGTGTCATCAAGTGGGTTATGCCTGTGAGCAACTGGATCTTTTTTTTATTTTTATTTTTTGTATTATACTTTAAGTTCTAGGGTACATATACACAAGGTGGAGGTTTGTTAAATATGTATATATGTGACATGTTGGTGTGCTGCACCCATTAACTCGTCATTTACATTAGACATATCTCCTAATGCTATCCCTCCCCGCTCCCCCCACCCCAAGACAGGCTCTGGTGTGTGATGTTCCCCACCCTGTGTCCAAGTGTTCTCATTGTTCAATTCCTGCCTATGAGTGAGAACATGCGGTGTTTGGTTTTCTGTCCTTGCGATAGTTGAGCAATTGGATCGTAATGCTGCTAGGGAGAAAAACCTGGGTGAAGAACACACAGTCAGAATTATCCCACCCAGGGTGAGGGAGCTAGGGTATGTATACACCAATAGCCATTGGTCGAGGGGTGCTGTAGGGGAAAACAGGAGGGTGTTAATAACCTGGCAATTTGGCCGGGCAGAGTGCCTCATGCCCGTAATCCCAGCACTTTGGGAGGCCAAAGTGGGCGGATCACAAGGTCAAGAGATCGAGACCATCCTGGCCAACATGGTGAAACCCCGTCTCTACTAAAAATACAAAAATTAGCTGGGCATGGTGGTGCACGCCTGTAGTCCCAGCTACTTGGGAAGCTGAGGCAGGAGAATTGCTTGAACCTGAGAGGTGGAGGTTGCAGTGAGCTGAGATCACGCCACTGCACTCCAGCCTGGTGACAAAGTGAGACTCCGTCTCAAAAAATAATAATAATAATAATAATAATAACCTGGCAATTTAGGTCTGCTGAGCATGTAGGTAGATTGGCTCCAGCAGCCAGGAAAAGCCTTCAGTGAATGGGATGTGAGATTGGCAGTTGACTTCAGCTGGTCTACGATGAAATGGTAAGACTTGGATGGACAGGGTGAGCTCTAACAGCATTTGCTATGATTTCCCACAGTGGAAGGAACACCAGATTTGACACGAAGATACCTATGCATGAGGCCAAGACCACTAACACATACTCCTGGGGATGGTGAGAGAAGTAGAGACAGACGATATATCCTTTACAAAACATAAAGTATAATATGCACACTAACTGTAATTATTAACTAAAAATTTTCAAAACTGAAGGATTATAGCTAGTATGTAGAAAAGGTAGTAGTCCTTAAAGTCACAGTCCTGTGTTCAAGTCCCAGTTCCACCCCTTCTTGACTGTAGGGCTTTGTTTCAGTAACTTCAACTCTCCTTACTTATCAAATGATGGCAATTAATAATACCTACTTCATAGTTCTGTTGGGATTAAAAGCACATAAACATGCAAACCATCTAGGACAATAGCTAGCAAATGGTAAGTATCTACTTCATCGCCCTTCTTATCATCGTTAAGTAGAAATGTTTGAATGTTACACATAAAGTGAATAGTAATGCAGTAAATTCTATCACAGTTAATTTCTATCGATCTATGTTAAAAGCTAGTGCACACAATAACAATAAGTGGATGGATGGATGGATGATTGTAAGGCTGGAAGTAGAGACTGTAGAGTGAGTGGTTAAAACTAAAATACTCATTTTATGTTATTCTGCTTTCAGATCATCTAAAAGCAAATGTTCAATATTTTCTACATCGTCTTAGATGCTGGCTGGCAAGGGCTTAAATTACACTAGCAAACAAATACAACCAGGAGAGTACGGTGTCTGTGAAACTAAAACCAATTCCTATTAAGGAAAACCATTTTTTATATGTCTGCTTCCCTGCTTTAGTAAACAGAACACAGAGAACATAATTGAATATTTGATGACTGAAAATCTTGCAGTGTCCGTGAGTTCTCATGCTGAACATCAGTTCTCATCACACAGGCCTGTAGGTGTACTTGTGGGATGGCAACGGATTACACAGAATCTTTAATGGCCTTGAGAAGTACTCATAAGGCTTCTTTTTCTTCATCTTTATCCTTTAAGAAATAAATAAATATTGATATCAGTTGGGTAAGGTTTCTGTTTGTAGATTTTTTCCATCTGATTAAGTTTAGGGAAATTTTGTTTACTGCTCTCTGAATAAGATGAGCTCTCTCTGCCTCTCTGCACACTGAGTCGGGGAAGTTGAGGGGGTCCTTTATCACCTTCCTGAGCACTGGGGGACTAGATACTTTCCTCTATTGGTCTAGACCTAGAGATAAGGTTAGTAAGCCCAGCTTCTCGTCCTGCAGTAGAGCCTCTGGGCATTAATCCAGGGGACTCTTCCAGATGCATTCTGAGTTTTTCAGCAAAGAGTTGTTCATAAAGAGCCATGCCCACCACCCACCACCCATCTCAGCTCTCTCTGGTCTGACCTCTCTTCCTGTTCTCAGCTCTGCCTATAAGGGCCTTTCCTAAAGTAATGAGACATCCCAGAATGCACCTCTTCATGACCCGTCCTCTCTCTTCTTCTTTTTTTTTTTTTTTTTTTTTTGTTGTTGTTGTTGTTGTTGTTTTCCTGAGATGGAGTCTTGCTCTGTTGTCCAGGCTGGAGCACAGTGGCACAATCTCAGCTCACTGCAACCTCCACTTCCTGGTTTCACACCATTCTCCTGCCTCAGCCTCCTGAGTAGCTGGGACTACAGGCACCCATCACCACGCTTGGCTAATTTTTGTATTTTTAGTAGAGATGGGGTTTCACCATATTGGCCAGGCTGGTCTCGAACTCCTGACCTTGTGATCCACCCACCTCGGCCTCCCACAGTGCTGGGATTACAAGCGTGAACCACTGCACCCAGCCCCATCCTCTCCCTTATTATGCCAGCCACATTGAATCCTGGACGTTATACTCTGGACATGCGCCTCTTAATGGATGTCAGAGGGAAAAAGTCATGGGGGGCGGACGGGAGACCTAGGGAACATAATATAAATATACTGGTTCAGCAGATAATTGTCTTGCAAATAAAAGGCAGTTACTTGATTCATTGACTGGAGAAGACTCAGAGTCCCACGTTTAAATGCGAACATTGACCTCAGTCACCATTTTCTCGCACCGTAATATTCTGGGTCAGTGAGTGGAGGATATAAAGCCAAAGAGTGCTTTTCAAAATCTAACCCCAACCATGTTGCAGTAAAAATGCAGTCTATATAGATTGAACTCTGTTTCCTCCTTGGTTTATAGCTTTTGTGCTAGCATTTTTGTGGTCATTTGTGGCTATTTTCATAGGAAGTTTGAGGAGCATTATCAGGCATTGCTTTTTAGTTACCATACCAACCCAGAAATACCAGAATGAGAAGACTGAAATTCCAGTTACCATAAAAACTGCACATAAAAGTCATCTAACCATTACTTGCAGATATCAAGAATGCAGTAAAATAGTGCTGGATTATGGGCACTAAAGCTCATGCCCTTGGCTCCTGAGAAAGCCCTCAGTGCAGAAACTAACAGTTGTCTAATTCAATAGCTGTGCTTCTTTTCCTCCTCAAACAGCTCAGTTTGTAGTTGGGTACATTATGGTCCAAAATAAAAGATCCATTTTTCATCATCCCCTGCTCCTGAGTGACCATGTGACTAAATCCTGGCCACTAAATTCTAGAAATGTTGTGTAGGACTTTCAGGAAGTTTCCCTAAAAGGGAGGAAGTACACTTTTCTTCTTTCATAATCCCATTCTGCTGCCTGGAATGCAGATGTGGTGGCTGGAGCACCAGCAGCATCTTAAAACATGAGGATGAAAGTTGCATACCAGAGATAACAAAGAAGACAGCTGGAAGGAGCCTGGGTCACTAATAAATTTCTTGAGCCCCTATTCCAACCTTATATTTCTGATTAACAAACCATGTAAAATGCACTGGCATAAAACAATAGCAATAATTTACTACAATTCTCTTTCATGATTCCAAGTGTGGTCTAGGGAGCTCTTGCTCAGTGCTTCTTATATGGGGCTGGAGTCATTTGAAGACTTCCTCACTCACATATGCAGAGGTTAATGCTTATTATATGGCTGGGATCTCAACTGCTGCTCTAACTCAGAACACTTGGCTTCCCAATGTGGCCTGGACTTCGTCAGATGCCTTACAACATCTGCTTGTTTCTGATCTTGGAATCTAGCTGCCACATAAAGCCCTTTGTGATCTGCTCTCCAAAGACAGGTTCAAGGATAAGGTCTCACACTCACTTCCAGAAAAAGGGAGGACAGGGAATGGCAAGATCATAGTTCAGGAAAAGCAGAGGATATTGTTACGCCTATAATGCAAGCACTTTGGGAGGCCAAAGTGGGTGGATCACCTGAGGTCAGGTGTTCGAGACCAGCCCAGTCAATATGGTGAAACCCTGTCTCTACTAAAAATACAAAAATTAGCCAGGCATGGTGGCGTGCCTGTAATCCCAGCTACTCAGGAGGCTGAGGCAGGAGAATCACTTGAATCTGGGAGGCAGAGTTTGCAGTGAGCTGAGATCGTGCGATTGCACTCCAGCCTGGGCAATAGAGTGAGACTCAGTCAAAAAACAAATAAACAAACAAACAAAAAAGGCCGGGCACAGTGACTCAAGCCTATAATCCCAGCACTTTGGGAGGCCAAGGTGGGTACGTCACAAGATCCGGAGTTTGACACCAGCCTGGCCAACGTAGTGAAACCCCATCTCTACTGAAAGTAAAAAAATTAGCTAAGCGTGGTGGCGGGCACCTGTAATCCCAGCTACTCAAGAGGCTGAGGCAGGAGAATCACTTGAACCCGGGAGGCGGAGGTTGTAGTGAGCTGAGATCGTGCCACTGCACTCCAGCCTGGGCGACAGAGCAAGACTCCATCTCAAAAAAAAAAAAAAAACCTAAAATCTGCCAACACCCATGCCAGCTCTAAATGCCTTACTTCCACATGTATTTTATGTGAGAAGTAAACATCTGTCTTGTTTAAGTGGGTGTTAGTATGGGTTTTTCTCTGATGTGCAGGCCAGCCTGATCCTGACTGACAGAGCTCCCGAGGCCATCACTCATACTTGATCTGCATACACTTTACACATGACTGTAACCGGCTTATTCCATCTGGAGGCTCCTCCCAAAGAAGATAATTGACAACAGAAGAGAAAGGGTGGGCAGGGAACATTGTTAGAATCAAGTCAGGCACACTCATAGCAACACCAACGGAAAAAAGAAATGGAAAAGTTATATACAGTCACCCACACTTTCAGGAGGCATAGCTATCTATATGTGGCCATTTCCTAAAAAGACAAGCAGCAGAATTATGTGAGTTAAAAAATCCTAGAGATTATAACTAAACACAGTAGAATTCAAGAATTAACAAGACCCCTATAATATTAAAAAGGAACTGAGTTTACTCGTGGAAGCCTGATTAAAGATGATTTTTGTACACATTATTACTGAGGACAATCTCTGAGAAAAGATTTCCTTGTAGGTTTTTGAGACATCATTTCATATTCTTATACTTTTTTCCTTAAAAGAATCTCTAAAAGATAATTTGCTAATGCCCAATTCCATTTTTGAATTAAGTGAACAAATAAAAAAAAGACACAAAAGCAATCTTAATTCAGTCAGAGATGTTCAAATTAAGCTCAATTTGCACATTAATTTTGTGCCTGGAGGAGCTACTGCATAGCTGTCCCACGATGCCTTGGGGAGCACAGCAGCACCATTTTTCTGTGAAGAACCCTAGATCTCAGGGAAATATTCAAGAACAGAGCAGGGACTGTCCGTAGGAAAGCCCACGGTCTGCAGAGTGCCCATCTCCACTTTCTCACTGAGAAACTAGAGTTAACGTTGTTTCTTCTATCATTTGTTGTTTTGTTTTGTTTGGGGTCACAATATGCTTTTTGCTTCTTAGGGTTCTAAAATGTCTTGAGATCAACCGATACTAAATTCAGTTTAGAAACTCAAAAGAAGAAAGTTACTTCCGTCAACATTTTTCTCCTTATTCCATCAACCCCAAAGAAAAAGAAACAAATGATTTAAGACATACATCTATTTCCTCACTAGCAGTGTCAAAAAAAAAAAAAAAAAAAAAAGAACTTAACCCCTAAAATCATGTAAGTCCTTCCCTTCTTGATTCTATTTGGCCTTACTAAAATTAAATCTCCATAGACATGTCAATCTCTCATTTCCAGTAAACTTCAGAGTTTTCTATACTTTATTATACTCAGAAATGGGGTTCATAGTTACCCAAAAAAATGACTCATTTTTTCATTATGGTCCACCACACACTGTTCACATCCAAGCCACAAGGAACTGGTGGTACAGACCCACACCACTCCATCCCCTGACTTTGCTCTATTTCCACCACCAAAAATGCACATGCCCTGTTTCCAACTGTCTATTTTACACTGCAAGGCCCACATCAAATGTCTTCTTCACCTTCTATATTAGAATTAACCTCTTCCTCCACTTTCAGCAAATATATACTTGAGTGACTACTGAATGCTGGGCACTATTTTAGGGTAAAGGGAAACAACAGAGAGAAAACATGGCAACATGCCACCCTTCTACTGGAAGAGATAAACATTAATCAAATAATCAAAGAAAACATGTAAAATTGTGATATATGCCATAAATGGGTGGCCTTGGCGCTCTATGATAAAGGAGATGTGATCAGTTATATGTTAAATCAGAAACTGTAAAGGACCTGAAATTTTATCCAGCTCGCAAGTTAACAAAATAGCCTGCCAATTTTACATACATATAACGACAGAAGATACAAGACTCCTGGGTCAGAAACATGGATAGTTTGTCATACCAAAACAGCAGCCAGGGCAGTCTCTTGTACAGCTCCTCCACCCCTCAATCTCCACAGGGCTGTGGATGAGGGACCAACGTTACCTGCTCATGCAGTAAGGTGCACCACAGGAGAGGAACCCTCAATTTTAGAAGATTGACTCTTATAAGGCTGTTCATCTACTCATACACTTCTCTGGAGAGAGAGAGTAATGTAAGCAAATCTCTGGGGAAGAGGAGGAAACATCATCACTACTCTGGAATGTGAGCAAATGGCTCCAGGAAGGTATGTTCTAAATGTCTCTAGGAAAACACCAACTCTAGCCTCCAAGAGTATTTGCTATTCAAGCATGTCCTTCGCTCAGGAGGCTCAGATGAATGAGAAATGAGAGAAATCCACAGAACTGTCTCCTCACATCATGAACATCTGAGAAATTTTTCCTAAGAAATAAAGTGTGTGCTGAAGAATAGGTAGGAGTTGATGGGACTGGGGGGGCTTGGGAGCAATGCATCCAGGCACATATATTAGCATGTGCAATGCCAGGAACAGGAGAAAGCACGGTGCTTTCAAGGAAATGCTGCATGGCTGTAGCACACGTCACTAAATCAATCTGAACAGACAGAAAGGGACCGGGTCATGCGGGACCTTGCAGGTTCATATTAAGGATGTGATTGCTTATTCCAAAGGCAATGAGAAGCTACATATGTGTTTTAAGCCAAGAAATGATATGAACAAACTTGTGTTTCAACATAGCCACTCTCTATGTTGCCGAGGATGGACTAGAGTGGAATCAAACCTCGTATTCTGGCTTCCCACGGAGTCTTTAAAATGGCCGACTCTTTGAGCTTGCTTCTACCGCATGCTAGTCTTTTCCTTGTACACCCCCCACCAACAATGCAGCCCAGCGCCTCTGAATTTGTCATTGCAGAAGAGGCAAAATCCCACCTCCATTCTTTCAGGGTCCTAGTTAGGCCTGAGTTTAAATTGTCATAAGACAGGTCAACAGAAGAACACCCAGCTTTTTTATTTATTTATTTATTGTAATTTTTCATTTTAATATGTATGTATGTATGTATTTTGAGATGGAGCCTCGCTCTGTCACCCAGGTTGGAGTGCAATGGTGCAATCTCGGCTCACTGCAACCTCTGCCTCCCAGGTTCAAGCAATCCTCCTGCTTCAGCCTCCCAAATAGGTGGGACTACAGGCACACACCACCATGCCTGGCTAAGTTTTAGTAGAGACAGAGTTTCACTATGCTGGCCAGGGTGGGTCTTGAACTCCTGACCTCAGGTGATCTGCCTACCTCAGCCTACCAAAGTGCTGGGATTGTAGGCGTGAGCCACCGCACCTGCCCAACAACTTTTTTATAAAACAGGTTTCACACTGCACAGGAGCACTCATAAGGAAATGAAGACCCAAAGAACCCGTTTGAGTCAAACATTTATATACAGAATGGGACAAAGAGTAGTAAATTCTGAATATATGATAAGGCAAAAGAGCTTGAGCTAGAATAGTTAATTGGGTAGAGAAGTGGTCAAGAAGATAAGGGTTAGTGTAACAAAGTCTGTGTTGTATAGATGTCCTTCAGCCTCAACTTTTCCATCATTGAAGATTAGAATGTTATTTAATAGGGAGGACATCTTTCACAACAGAATTTCATCTCCTGCTTTTAAGAAACAAAAAAGAGCCGGGCGCAGTGGCTCAAGCCTGTAATCCCAGCACTTTGGGAGGCCGAGGCGGGTGGATCACGAGGTCAGGAGATCAAGACCATCCTGGCTAACATGGTGAAACTCCGTATCTACTAAAAATACAAAAAACTAGCCGGGCGAGGTGGCGGGCGCCTGTAGTCCCAGCTACTCGGGAGGCTGAGGCAGGAGAATGGCCTAAACCCGGGAGGCGGAGCTTGCAGTGAGCCGAGATCGCGCCACTGCACTCCAGCCTGGGCGACAGAGTGAGACTCCGTCTCAAAAAAAAAAAAAAAAAGAAACGAAAAAGAGGTCAGAATGGTCTTCTTGCACCTGCTGTTTTCCAGTGCCTTTAATTCAAAATAATCAATGTGCCAAAATGGTGTATTTTTAACTCCTTCATCATTTATTGTTCACTTACATTGTGTAGAATAGTAATTTGAATCAAAATTATTTTCATCATTGAATCAGTAGAAGAGAAGCCCTTACCTTCCTGTAGCTTCCATTTTAATGTGCTTTGATAGATGAATGTGGCTAACCTCAATTATAGTCTGTTAATCTTTCAACTTCTTTACTTAGGATACTGCAGTGCGTCCACCACAGAAAAGACCCAGATAAAGATAATTTAGATTTGCCAGATGTTCAGCTGCTCTCGGAAATAGCTCCTGAATTCAGTAAAACCAGGGTGGCTTTGAATGAGGTCTGTGAGCTGGTATTGGTGGCCTTATATAATATACACACACACATACACACACACAAACACACATATGTGTGTATATTATATATATACAAGGACTTAGGAATCAACCTAAATATTCATCAATGGATGAATGAATAAAGAAAATGTGGTATGTATGTACACAATGGAATACTACCCCGCCTTTAAAAAAGAAGAAAATCCTGTCATTTGAAACAACATAGAAACCTCAAGGTTTCTTGAGGACATTATGTTAAGTGAAATAAGCCAGGCACAGAAAGACAAATACTGTGTCATCGCACTTAAATGCAGAATCTAAAAAAGGAGAGTTCATAGAAGCAGGGGCTGCAGAATAGGGGTGGGGATTGGCGGGATGTTGTTCAAATCATACAAAATTTTAGTTAGACTGGAGGGACAAATTCAAGAGATTTATGGTACAACATGGTGACTATGGTTAATAACAATGTATCCTATACTCAAAACACAGAGTAGATTTTAAGTGTTCTCACCACACACACAAAAAATGATAAGGCTATGTGGTAATGCATATGTTGATTAGCTTGAGTGAGCCATTCCATAGTAGATGGATATATCAAGACATCATGGTGTACACCATAAATATATGCAATTGTACTGCTCAATTAAAAATATTTTTAAAATTAAGTTTTTCCAAAAAAAAAAGACCAAATACAAAATGCAGCTCTGAATCTAGAGCCAGGGTAAATGTAAAGGATCTGAAATCTTGACTAGTCTCATGAGAGAAAATTAAGATAGAGACTGGAGGAACACAATGGGGTTAGAAGGGCAGAGGATGCAATGGCTTCCAGTAACAACTTCTTTAGAAATAGCTGATTGGTTTTATATAGGAGATACTGTTAAAAGTGTTACCTTCTGCATTTTCCCCTTCACCACAAATTTAATAACTTTATTTTCACGGCAGCTCCATCAATTTTGGTTTGGATGTGCTATGATTCACTTCCCTAGAGCGTTTGCATAATATGTATCCCGCAGGTTTCATTTCTGTAAATCACTGCTTTGTGGGGGGATAAGGGGGGTGGATTCCAGGCGAGCTCCAGCCTTTGAGTAAGTTTTGAGACCAAAAGGAGATTGCATTTCCTGATTGCTAAGTTATCTCTGCTATTCACTGAGAAATTATTTTTCCTATAACACTTTCGTTTGTATATTCGATAAAGTTAATATCTGTGAAATCAGTTGATTCTCACTGCACTAAATTATACTGGAAGAGACAGAAGATTGACTTCCTGGTATTGACAAGAGAGAACTCTCAATGTCTTTTGACTTATTATCTCTGGCAGTTGGAAAGCATTACAATAACACACAAAATTACTTTACAGGGTGCGTTTAGAGAGCAAAGAAAACTAATGGAGAGATGGGTTCTTGGGGTATTTTTGTCTTTTGATGAAGATTTCCATTTCCTGTCAAACATTTCTCCTGAATTAAACTAGCGGCACACAATGCAAATTGATTTATCCACACCTACAGAAATACCTGAGGTTTAATTGCCTCTGCAATATTTATGCTTACATAAATAATTCAATGGCAAATTAATCCAGCTTCCATAATTACCTCCCACAGAGGCACATGGCTCAGTCCCAAGGACTTAATTGTGGCTTGATGAAGGTATTTAGGTCACTACAACCAACAAGCCATATAGAAAAGACATAAAGGAAAGCAATCCATAGCTTTCAAAACTAAGTAAGTTCTTAGGAAGAAATACAGTATTTGTGGTTGATCTTAAACACTGTGGACTTCAGGAAACACTGCTCCATTCATGATGAACTTTCTAAAAATACATTATCTTCAACATCATCCAAGAGCATATCGCACATCAGGTGCTTACATTTGCACTTGAGTGATATCTTTGCCCTAACTTGGCATATTTCCCTCATAAACTAGTACAGCTATTTCTTCTTTGGTGTTTCATTCATCAAATTCAGCTGTCGTATGTTGAGCCACTGGTCTACTTTCATTTTGCTCACTCTCCTCTAATTCTTCCCTGGGCCAAGGCTGTATTTCTGGACATAGCTTTCAGGCAGAGGAGAGGCCAGTTAGCTCAGCACCTGCACCTTATTATATTTTACTGGCCATTTAACAACTTTTCTCTTCTTCCAAAATTTCATATTTTAAGTCAGGACCACCCAAAAAAGATAAAAACCATACATCCTGTCATTCGCCAATTGGAACAGGAGCTAAAATTGGCATTGAATGTTATAGCTTATTAAATGGCTTGATTACATTATCTGGGATAGCCTACCCTTAACAGAACTGGGAGGGAATTAGAATAATTCAACCATATAGACAAGAATCTGAGGCTTAAAGAGGTAAAGTAGTATGAACAAGATAATAATTAGTAGAGCCAGGCTCAAACACAAGTCTTCTTATCCTAGCATGTGAGCAGGGACTTTGTTTGATTCACTCATCTGTGTCTAGATCCTAGAACAGGGCCTGGCACATAGTAAGCTCCCAATAAATATTTGTCAAATGAATGCTTTATAATCCCCATGTGCTTTGCTCTGCGTCATGCTGCCTTTGTAGGAAACACATAATTCTGCTACTTTGAATGATGTTCACCCTCTGGCTTCCCGTATTCTCTTTCCCACAGCCCATCCAATGTATGCTTCAAACTCAGGTGACTGCCACCCAGACCTCTAACAGCACCCACGTCTCTCTACCGCATGACTCTGTTCATATTAACTTACAACACAGCTGAGCACTTGGTCATGCACTAATCTGTATTGGCTTCTAATTGTATGTTTGTCTTGTCTCTCAGTTCCTCTCAGTCTTTTCTATTTCAGCCAACCCAGGTGTGTCTGTGTGAATCTGCAGGTGGGATTCATTTGTACTGAAGATTAAATAGCTAAACTGCAAAATTTTGGCAAGGCAGCAAGCTGAATCCTTTTAATTCTTGCTACTACAGTGAAAAGAAGGCAGAAAAACCCATCACAATCTCCAACATCCCACCCCAAACATAAGAAATATGTCTAACAAAATAATTATTTTGATAGAGTAAATAATAGTTTTAAACCCTCTTATTTCTAGAACTGTAGGAATCGAACTAAGTAGTAGATAGTAAAAGAAAGGAAGTCACATGGAAGATTCTTCTAGGTGTCAATCCATTTCCTGCTAAAACCAACAATAGCCTATCAGACCCCGCCAGCCCCAGGACAGAAGATAATTTCGTTTACAGTAGGTGTTTTGCATACTGAATTTGTAGTAAGGACAGTCGCACCTTCAAGAACTTGTGCAGAAAGTTCCACCTGGCTGATGGCTCCCACAATATTCTAGTGAGGAGAAATTCATGAAAACAGCAGCACTAACCAGGAGCCATACCTGTAAGTGCTTTTTAAATCCTGTACATATGGTACATATGAATATGGATATGGGTGTGTTGCTTAATAAATAACTTCACGTTTTCATTGTGTAGATCACTCATTCTCAGTTCTTAAGTAAATAAGAACTTACTTACGTGCACTTAATAAGCATCTACCTTGCTAAGTGCTCATGACAGGGTAATCACCATACAGGTGCCTAGAATGAGCTGATGGATGAACAGACTGCCTAGTAAGTTCAATTAATAAACCGACATCAGTATGACCCCAGATGAGAACACATAAGAGGGCTTTCACTCAAGCTCCTTTCTTCTCTGAGTCTATGTTTCTTATCTGCATACTTTTCCCATATCCTGACCTTGAGGAGCACAGAAACTTTTCTTGGGGCCTCTCCCTCACCTCCCTATGTTACAGGCTCTTCCTAATACCTCTTGCAGATGACATTTTTGGGTAACTCTCTGGCTACATGGACTGATGGTGGCTTTCTATTTCACTAAGTCCTATCTGCATCCTCTGGCTGTTCCCTTAGTTTAGCTGAAACCCAGGAGCTATGTCCAGTATTTCTTCTTTATCCCCTACAGATATAAGCAAAGGGCAAATGTTCAATATGTATTTATTGCATTAAAGCTCACTGAATTCTAAGGTTATAAATGCATAATTGTCATGCTGGACCCCTACCAATTTCAGTAAGGATGGTACCATGTTCAAGAGGCCAAAGAAAAGATCTGGAGCCAGCAAACAAGACATAGGGTTTACACACAGGGCAGTTCAGTGCCAGTAGGCGGGACAGGAGAACTACAACTGCTTAAAAAAGGAATGCAGTTTATATAGCATTTTCACTTAGCACCCTCCCCCAGTAAACTCCACCTGGCAACTCTCATTTAACCCAAAACAAAGGGCCTCAATGCCCTGTATGGCCTGTATTCCATGGGATGGACCAGGGGTTCAGATATTCCTTACAGATAAGGAGTGAATCTCTGGGTTGGCCACTCCCAGATTCCTTAGCTCAGAACTCCAAACATACATTCTTCTTTGACCACAGGGTGACTCTCAGCTGCTTAAGTTATTGCTGTCAGGTGCATCTGCCATACAGGGTCATTCTCAGGGTATGGTTCAGTTATTGCTGTCAGATGTGTCTGCCGTACATAAATATTTTCAGATATTAAAATGTAATAATTAAAACATGGATTATTAATCTGTGATCTGTAAATGGATTTCACTGGAATTCCCTTCAAGCTGTATGAAAATTTTCATGCTGGGTACAAATGTTCATTTTTCTGGAAGGGGGATAATTAACCTTCATCAGCTTCTCAATAGGATCTACTATCAGAAATGAGAGGCCTGCTACCAAAAACCCTGTAGCATCTGCAGAAAGGCCAAGAGATCTGATCTTTCTCTTGTCATAAGAGACAAGACCCCTGTCAGGAAAGACAAAAGGGCATCAGTGTAGACCACAATTTCTTCAAAAGTAATATTTACAGGATTTGTTTATGTTGGAGAATCCACCCTAAAGGTTACACTTTTTTTTTTAAACAGGGTCTCACTTTCTCACCCAGGCTGTAGTACATTGGCACGAACATGGCTCCCCAAGCCTCAGCCTCAAAGGTTCAAGTAATTCTCCCACCTCAGCCTCCGAAGTAGCTGGAACTACAGGCACATGCCACCGCACCTGGCTAATTTGTGTGTTTCTCATAGAGATGCGGTTTCACCATGTTGCCCAGGCTGGTTCCGAACTCCTAAGCTCAAGTGATCTGCCCACTTCAGCCTCCCAAAGTGCTGAGATTACAGGCATGAGCCATCAGGCCCAGCTGGTTACACCTTGATGGTCATGGGCCTAGCAAGATGCAACTACGGGAAAGAAGTGGAGTCTGTCTAAGAAAAGCATCTGGCAAAATTAGCTCCTGTCCAAAAAGCCAGGGTAAAGAGTCTCTTTTGCAGAAATACTTGAGAGTTTCATCAATTTTCCCAAGAGCCTCTCTTTATCCTTTAATATTCAAATCATTCTCTTTCAAGGGGCCTCTCATGCCACTATCACAGCTGATTTTCTGTTCTTCGCTTGTTAACTGGTCTAACTCTGCCAGATTCTCATTTCTCAATGATAAGACTCCCAGCATTGCTTACATGAAATCCTGCATTTTATGTAAGATTTGCAGTTTCATATTTCAGTTTGCCTTATGTTTGCATTGAAACATCAGATGTTGATACGTTGGGTGGGCTGGACACAAGGATTAAGCAGGAAGGTATGTCTAAGAGCAGATATTTTATAATTAGTCAGTTAATGAGCTAATACTTTTATGCTGCTATATTCTAACAAGTTTGTAACTGCTGTGACTTAGGTAATAAATAGTCAATTAATGAGGACCCCTCCTGTACATCAAAACATTAACAGCAGTGATATCTGAGTAGTAGGATTATGGGTAACAAAAGTAATAAGTGATATTCATTGCTTGCTATGAATGTTAAGCACTTTACAAGCATGACCTCATTCAATGGTCACAGAAACCCCCGAGAGAGCTACGATTATTTTCCCTCTCTTCAAATGAGGAACCTAAGGTTTAGAGAGGTTAAAAATACTTACCCAAGGTCACATTGTTATGTGGCAGGGCAGGGATTTAACACAGCTTGTCTGACTTCAGAGCCCAGACCCTTAACCTCCCCACTTATTTGTATTTTCTTCTTTAATACAAAGAAAATTTATAACTAGTACCATAACGGGAGAAAGTGGCTGTTTCTTAAAACCACTGAGCAAAACTACCATTTTGTATAGATTTTCAAGGTTATATTTCCCAATCTGTTTATGGTCCATTTGGTAAGTCCCACCTCCAAAGTTTATTTCTCTGGGCCTTTATTAGAACTGGTACTTAAATTTCTTTCTACAAAATGAATATTTTAGTCAAAGATTTTTAGCTACTAGCTTATCTCTGGCTGGAAGCCTATGGCTTTTGTTGTTTTCAAAGTTCCTCTTTTGGCAGGAATATCAACTCATCTCTTTCTCTTAAGCTCCTCAAAGCAGAGAGGTTACTTAGAAAGCTGAACTAGAGAGGAAGGGCCAGAAATTGTATTTTATCCTGCAGGGGACAAGAAAGATTTGCATTTTTTCATTTGTAAATATGTGTTCATATTCTTTAATCATTTGTTCAGTAGATACTAAATATTATCTGTATATATTTTTATTCATTTTGCATGTTATTAATAGTAATGCCTTAACCACATATATGAGACTGCTAAAAAATACACATAAGTAGCCTTGAGTAGCAAACAGGAGTCTATAGGAACAGAAGAATTATGGGAGGGAGTGGAGGTGGGAAGTCCTCAGACAGACTTTAGGAATGATGAGGAGATAATGGAAATAACACTGCCCGGAGAGGCAGACTGGGGAGGGCATTACTCCCAGAAACCCTCTGATGTTTCCCTTTCCCACAACAGTATTGGCAGCAGCTCTGTGGCAAGGGTGGTTGTGACCAGTACAAAGGGAGCTTGTCTAAGCTATGGTGCCATCAACAATGGAATATCTTGACACATTAGACACTGGGTGGGCTGGATACCATTTGCCAAGAAGAGCAGCCACACAGCAGAATCCCCAGGGCCTCATGTGACCCCTTGTGATAGCAACATCAGGGCTTACTGGATACTTGCTAGATTTTTCCATTTTTTCTCCAACAACCCAGCATATCAAAGAATGATATCCTGGACTAAATAAACCCATGGATGAAGAGACTTCAAAAGATAAAATAAAGAATTTCTTGAGAGTGTGATATGCACTTAAAAGTACCCCAGGCTGGTGAAGTAGTAGTGAGATACACTTACAGAGTAGGTCTACTCTTTTACATTATTTTCCCTTCTATCTTAGTTTAATTGATTTTTATAGAGTAGAAATTTGAGGGCTTTTTAATATAATTAAACCCATCAGCCTTGTTTATAATAGTTTTCTATTGCTCTAACAAAAATTCACAGTCCTAAAGCATGCCCTGTGCTAAGTATTAGGCAAAAGACTAGAGGGTCTCATTCAATTCAACAAAAGCTCTAGCCCTGTTGCCCTTCACAATCTGTGTAACAATTCTTTTTCATGTCTTACAACTTTATATCCTTTTTGTAACATCACATTCTCTTTGCTTACAGTATATGGAATGAGGCATGGATCTAAGTTTATTTATCTCCATGCCAGTAATTAGTATACCTAAGAAAAGGGGTCTACAAACTATGGCTTATGGATTTGGCTTGCTGCCTGTTTTTATAAATAAAGTTTTATTGGACCACAGTTACACTCACTTGTTTACATACTGTCTGTGGCTGCTTTCACACTACAGAAGCAAAGCTGAGTAGGCACAAAGTCAAAAACACTTACTATCTTGCCCTTTACACAAAGTTTGTTTACTCTTACTTAAAAGCATTGATCACATAATTATTCCTTTATCATTTTATCTCATCTCATTTGTTGTTGCTACTGACTACATCAAGAGCTCTCCTTTTCAAGTCACAGTAGTAAAAGTACCAGGAAATGTAAATAAAAATTATATACATATATGTGTGTGTTTGTGTGTGCGTGCATGTGTGTGTATACATACATATATAGTGTGTGTGTGTTTTAAAGCCAGCCAAACGTTTTCTTTACTGGCTTTTACTATTATATTTTAGGTAAATTGTATTAATTAAAATGTTAAAACTTGTTCAAGTTGTAACTTAATAGTTGCGGTGATTTAATATCACTACGATGCACAACAAGCAACTATGATACTCATCGACATACAATAACAGGCATTTGTTTAGCTTATCCCCGCTGAGGATTGGCTGAACTAAGAGGGGCCAACTGGGACAGCTCTGGTCCATCAGCCTCCTTCTGGGACCAGCAGGCTAGCCCAAGTGGATTTTTTTCATTGTGATGGCAGAAACCCACAAACTTTCCTAAGGCCTAGGCTCAAAACTGGCACAATAACATTTCCTTCATCCTGTTGGCTAAAACAAGTCACAAGGTCAGCCTAGATTCAAGAGGCAGGAAACTATACCAAGAAGCGGTGTAGAAAAAGGCAAGACTGCAGGGAGGGATAAAGAGTTGAGGTCAGTGATGCAATTTATCATACAAGTGTATATACATAAACACACACAGAGAGTTATGTGTTGCTTAACAATGGTGTCCTAAGAAATGCACTGTTAGTCAATTTCATCACTATGTGAACATCATAATGTACTTACACAAACCTAGATGATATAGTCCCCTACACAACTAAGCTGTACGGAACAGCCTACTGCTCCTAGGTTACAGACCTGTACGACATGTTACCATACTAAATACTATAGGCAGTTGTAACACAGTGCTAAGTTGCACCTAAACATATCTAAACATGGAAAAGGCACAGTAAAAATACAATATAAAAGATAAAATGTGGGCCGGGCACGGTGGCTCATTCCTGTAATCCCAGCACTTTGGGAGGCCAAGGCAGGTGGATCACCTGAGGTCAGGAATTCAAGACCAGCCTGTCCAATATGATGAAACCTCATCTCTACTAAAAATACAAAAATTAGCCAGGTGTGGTGGCAGGCACCTGTAATCCCAGCTAATCAGGAGGCTGAGGCAGGAGAATCACTTGAACCCAGGAGGTGGAGGTTGCAGTGAACCAAGATCGCGCCACTGTACTCCAGCCTGGGCAACAAGAGTGAAACTCCATTTCAAAAAAAAAAAAAAAGATAAAATATGCCACACATGTATTGGGCACTCACCATAAGTGGAGTTTGCAGGACTAGAAGTTGCTCTGTGTGAGTCAGTGAGGGGTGAAGAAACAGGAAGCCCTAGGACATCACTGCACACTACTGTAGACTTTATAAACACTCTACACTTAGGCTACACTAAATTTAATTTTAAAAATAGTTTTTGGCCAGGCACAGTAGCTCACACCTGTAATCCCAGGACTTTGGGAGGCTGAGGCGGGTGGAGCACCTGAGGTCGGGAGTTTGAGACTAGCCTGACCAACATGGAGAAACCCCATCTCTACTGAAAATACAAAATTACCCAGGTGAGGTGGTGTATGCCTGTAATCCCAGCTACTCGGGAGGCTGAGGCAGGAGAAACGCTTGAACCCGGGAGGTGGAGGTTGCAGCGAGCCGAGATCACACCACTGCACTCCAGCCTGGGCAACTGGAGCGAGACTCTGTTTCAAAAAAAAAAAGAAAAATTTTCTTTCTTTAGTAATAAATGAACCACAGCATACTGTAACTTTTTTACTTTATAAATTTTTAATTCTTTAAACTTTTTGACTCTCTTATAATGACCCTTAGCTTAAAACACACACATTGTATAGCTGCACAAAAATATTTTTATATCCTTATTCTATAAGCTTTCTTATTTAAAAACTTTAAAATTGTCTTTTCACTTTTGAAATGTTTTTGTTGAAAACAAAGACACAAACACACACATTAACTAAGGCCTACGCAGGGTCAGAATCATCAATATCACTGTCTTCCACCTCCACATTTTGTCCCATTGGAAGGTCTTCAGGGTCAATAGCACCCATGGAGCTAAAATAAAATAAATAAAAACAAGGAGGTTGAGTCAGGGTATCTGAATTACCCAACAGCAAACAGTTTGGAAGGTGCAGAAGCAGAACTTGAATCCAAGTCTGCTATTTCCAAAGGCTTTTCTCTAGGCCACATTTGGATTATTACGTTTATCTAATATGGTAGAAATACCTAGCTGCCTGCTAAAATTCAATTCCTGTTATACACAGAATAGAATTTTTGTCATCCAGGGGCCCTTGAACAGAAGTTCAAAAGAATTATTTCCACCAACAAAATGTGAGCAGAATGCCTTCTTCTGGAATGCTTCCTGAAGGAACTGCCTGAAGCTGTTTTACAGGCTTTTATAAGTAGAAGGAGTATATTACAAAACAATAAAAGTATAAGGTATTATAAATACAGGCCGGATGCAGTGGCTCACGCCTGTAATCCCGGCACTTTGGGAGGCCGAGGCGGGTAGATCACAAGGTCAGAAGATCAAGACCATCCTGGCTAACACAGTGAAATCCTGTCTCTACTAAAAATACAAAAAATTGGCCAGGTGTGGTGGCGGGTGCCTGTAGGCCCAGCTACTAGGGAGGCTGAGGCAGGAGAATGGCGTGAACCCAGGAGGTGGAGCTGGCAGTGAACCAAGAATGCGCCACTGCACTCCAGCCTGGGCCACAGAGGGAGACCCCATCTAAAAAAAAAAAAAAAAAAGATATTATAAATACATAAACCAGTAACACAGTTGTTTAGTATCAAGTGTTATGCACTATACATAATTGTATGTGCTACACTTTCATATGACTGGCAGTGCAGTTGGTTTTTTAAAAAATATTTACATTCTTATGTAAATAGAGACGAGGTCTCACTTTGTTGCCCAGGCTGGTCTCAAACTCCTGAGCTCAAGTGATCCTCCCGTCTTGGCCTCCCAAAGTGCTGGGATTGTAGGTGTGAGCCATTGTGCCAGGCCATCAGTTGGTTTGTTTACACTAGTATCATCACAGATATGTGAGTAGTGCATTATGCTGTGATGTTAGGACAGCTATGATGTCAGTAGGTGACAGGAATTTTTATGCTCTATTATATCTTTGGGACCACTATGTGCTTCATTGTTGACTGAAACATCATTATGCCGCACATGACTGTATATGTGTGTTTGTGTGTGTATTTGAACTTCAAAGCACATTTGCATTTTTACATGCATTCCAACCTGACAAAGGTCCTAGGAATTAGATATCACCACTGTTGTCTTATAAAAATGAGGAAGTTGGACAGGCGCAGTAGCTCACATCTGAATCCCAGTGCTTTGAGAGGTTGAGGCAGGAGGATCACTTGAGGCCAGGAGTTCAAGACCAGCTTGAGCAACATAGTAAGACCCTGCCTTTACAAAGAAACTTTTTTTAATTAGCTGGGTAGTGTGCCACATGCCCGTAGTCCTAGCTACTCAGGAGACTGAGGTAGGAGGATTGCTTGAGCCCAAGAGTTCAAGGCCACACTGAGCTATGATCATGCCACTGCACTCCAGCCTGGGTAATAGACAAGACCAAGACCCTGTCGCTAAAAAAAATTAATTAATTAATTAAAATTAAATAAATAAAAATAAATTTAAAAAATAAAAATAAATAAAAACAAGGAGGTTAGGTCGGGATATCTGCATTACCCAAGGTCAAACAGTTTGGAAGGTGCAGAAGCAGAACCTGAATCTAAATCTGTCTATTTCCAAAGGCTTTTCTTCTCTGGGCCACATTTGGATTATTAAATTGATCTAATGTAGTAGAAATGCCTATAAACAAAATTCATTCCCTATTGCAAACAGAATAGAATTTTTGCCACCCAGGGCCCCTTGAATAGAAGTTCAAAAGAATTATTTCCACCAACAAAACATGAGCAGAAGTGATGTATGCCATGTCCAGGCCACAGCTTTCCGGTGAAAGGCCTGACCCCTCCACACTCTCTTTCCCCTTTGGCCAGGTGGAGCAAGAAGACAAGACTGTCCAATGGACTTTCTGAGATCGTGAACATATTTTACATTTGCCCTATCTCATATGGTATCCATTAGCCACATATGAACACTTGAAATATGTAAAGCACAACTGAGGAATTGAGTTTTTAATATTATTTAACTTAATATAATTTAAATTAAAATGTAGTTATTGGCTGGGTGGAGTGACTCATGCCTGTAATCCCAGCACTTTGGGAGGCCGAGGAGGTGGATCACCTGAGCTCAGGAGTTTGAGACAAGCCCAGCCTACATGGTGAAATCCCGTCTCTACTAAAAATACAAAACTAGCCGGACATGGTGGTGCACCCCTGTAAATCCCAGTTACTCGGGAGGCTGAGGCACGAGAATCGCCTGAACCCAGGAGGCAGAGGTTGCAGTGAGCCAAGATCACACCATGGCACTCCAGCCTGGGTGACAAGAGCGAAACTCCATCTCAAATAAATAAATAAATAAGTTTTTAAAAATGTAGTCACTGTATTGGACACTGCAGCTGAATAGATGGTGAGGCTGCACAATGGAAGCCTAAGTCCCTGAATCATCATTAGAGGAGAGCAAACACTCTTCTATTATACATCCTTTATAAGTTTTGGGGGGATGGAGAGAGTGTATTTGATTTTACAATTAACCTACCGCTAGTAAAGTAATCCTAATTAATTTAATTTTCGCAAGGATTTCACCAAATAGAGTATTTGGGGGTGAGATTGAAAACAGTTGAGAAGGAATTGGAGGATGTAAATGTTCCCCAAATTGGTAGAACTGTTTGGCAGAGGCCAAATACTGGCCAACACTTTCAGAAGCGAAAGAACGCATATCAAACAAACAAATTTTTGGCCGGCTGCTGTGGCAGATCACCTAAGGTCAGGAGTTCAAGACCAGCCTGACCAACATGGTGAAACCCCGTCTCTACTAAAAATACCAAAATTAGCTGGTCATGGTGGCACATGCCTGTAATCCCAGCTACTTGTGAGGCTGAAGCAGGAGAATTGCTTGAAACCAGGAGGCGGAGGTTGCAGTGAGATCGCGCCATTGCATTCCAGCCTGGGCAACAAGAGCGAAACTCCGCCTCAAAAAAGGAAAAAAAAAAAAAACAGAAATATTTAAAATGGTTATAGTGTGACATTTCTATCATTTCCTTCTAACGGTATTATAAATTAAACTCCCTTTTACTACAGAAATAATTTGCCTTTCTCACTGATACATAAACTATCACTTTGAGGCAACCTGACATATAGTATACAACATAAACGATCTTTTTATAAAACCCACCAGTTCCCTAGAGTGGTTGTACCTTTTATTGGTATTTACTGTAACAATCCAATACTTCTAATGAGTTGTGAAACTTGACTGCCCTGCGCACTTTCAAAATAAATAGCAACGCTGGAGTAGCTCCATTAACATCACTGCCATTTATCACTTACAAGACAGTCACCACGGCCGGTGCCCTGCATTACGGATAGGTTTATGCCAGCGTCCTAGAATATATGCTTTTATTCTTCCAGTGGGGTTATGAAAGAAAACTTTGAGCATATACTCTTACTTGGCCATTAACATTGTAATTGTGACGGCTGGGAAAATCTTGGCTCACTGCTCTCTCATATACTGTCGCATGTAGGGATCAGTTGACAATGAAAAGAATATTTACACATTAAACCACCAGAAAACTGATTACTTTTTAGCTTGTGTTTATTTTACGAATAGCTCTAAGTACCACCAGGAAAGGTCACCATGATGGATATGAATGGCAGTGAGTCCTCATTGGTAAAGGGGCTGCTGGTTTAATGACAGTCAAGGCCGTGGTGCAGGATGATCCAGAAATCTTTAACACAGTTACAGTTTGATATTTCTATCGTTATCTACTCTCAGGTTTCTCTAGCACCTTTCTCTAGAAAGACCTTTTCACTCTCAGCTTGGAGCCTATGATTAGGAATCAGACAGAGCCGGTTTATACTGTGGCTCCTTTTCTTACTAGCTGAGTGACCATGAGCAGGTTACCTCTCTGAACCTGTCTCTTCTTCCTTGTGAGGATTAAAGGGAATAGTGCAGATACAATGTGAGGCACGTACTAACTGCACATTGGGAGGATTCAATACATGTAGCTGTTATCTATTTTCAGAGAGTTCTCCATCCTGCCCCTATCAAATACCACCCCCTATAAGTACAACCCTAAGTGTCATGTGGCAACCTTGACTCCATTTCATTTCTAAAGCCTCAATCTTATTCAACTGAAAACAGCCTCTAACATAACTGAGAAACATGGACATATTTTTTAAAAAGCAGATAAAAATGAAGCCACGCCAACAGGTAATGCACACAGGTCACTCTGGCTATAGAACGGAGCAATGGGAGATTAGAAGATACACAAAACAGGGCAGTCAGACATCGTCCTCTTGGTACCTTAGATAGAGCTTTCACTGCTTCCCTTACATGGGCTAATGCTTTGAATAATAAACTACATGTCCTTTTATCTTATAAAATAAAATGATTGTAATCATAGAATAGTAATTAATGCTGAGCCCTCCACCTTTATCCTATTTGTTACCTTGCATTTATATGACTTGCACGCTTATCTCACGCTTGTTACTTAGACGTTGGACATGGCTGAGACCCAAGTGACCTGGAGCTTCCTCCAGGTGGTCCAAATTCAGACTGGGGCTTTCAAATAGTGAATACCATGTGCTTATCAAGGATCTGCCAAGATACTGGCGATCACAGAGGACAAATAACCTACGGATGTGCCCTTGTGCAGCCTCAACTCTCAACTTCCCTGCAAATCGCACTCTCTCCTTGCTTATTTCTGGCTATTGTTTATGGTTACAAAAAAAGTTATCTAAAGCAAGGGGATTATATAAGATGTTACCATAAAGACAGGGGCCTACTGTAAAAAACATTTTATAAAACATTTGTCCTGTGAGCTACATCTCAACAGCCCATTATGTTTGTCCAGTGAATACTGATTCCAATCAAGTCTTCCAAGCTCCTTCAATTGATCACCGTGTTAAGCTAGGGATTCTGGAAAGAACATCGTTTCTGACGGAGTGGTACACAAAACTGTAAAAGCAGGTGTGGCAAACACAGTAAGCAGCCAACAAGTATTAGGGCTCCTTTTCTATAGTGTATTGCTTGTTTCTTGTTTAATTTTTTACCTTTATCTTCTGTTGGACTTGACCATAGTGTAGAGCTGTTAATGGAGCAGCCGTCCAACCAGGGAATAGCTTTTGCCCGACCCCTCACATCTAGGTGGGGCCATGTGACATGTGCCTACTAATGGAATGTAAGTAGAAAGGATATGTGTCACTTCCTGGCTGAGATGGTGAAAAAGATGGCATTACTTTCTCCACACTCTCCTCTCTGGATGTCAATGCCCAGGGTAATATTGGAAACCATATATTGAACATGGTAGAGCTACAAAAGGGAAGAAAAGAATGCTGAAGTCCTGAACCAATTCTCAGAGGCGAGGAGACTGCCTTACTGGAAACAGATTGAACTGTTTAGGAAATGAGAAAGAAACTGTATGTACTGCAGAAACTGATGTTACCTTAATTAATAACGTGTGTATTAATAATGAAAATCCACTCCAGGTTGGGTATGATGACTCATGCCTGTAATCCAAGCACTTTGGGAGGCTGAGGCAGGTGGATCACCTGAGGTCAGGAATTCGAGACCAGTCTGGCCAACATGGTGAAACCCCGCCTTTACTGAAAAATACAAAAATTAGCCAGGCATGGTGGCAGGCACCTGTAATCCCAGCTACTTGGGAGGCTGAGGCATGAGAATCACTTGAACCCAGGAGGCAGAGGTTGCAGTGAACCAAGATTGTGCCACTGCACTCCAACCCAGGCAACAGAGTGAGACTCCGTCTCAAAAAAAAAAAAAAAAAAACTCATAGAACAGAGGGAAAAGAAGTCAAAATGAGCACCCTTCTTTTCCTGCCTGGGGGCAGCAGAACCTCTAAAGCAGCTGAGACAAATGAATTTTGAATTTGTGTGTGAATGATCAGCCTGAATCAGGATACCCTAGAATTCCTTATTATTCAGTAAATGGCCCACTGTATACAGATTCCCCACTTCCTCATCAAATTATGATTCATCTAGGAGTACCAACAAGAAATATGTTTAACAATTAAAATTCTATGGTAATTTCACACTCAACAATGCCTTGTGTTCATAATTTTAATATTAGATTTGATTGAATATTATTAAATACAGCCTATGCCTTCCAGAATGGGTTTCATGATGGATCTCAATGAACTCATTAGTAGCTAATGCAGTAGAGATCTTTCTAAATGCTAATGTTTAGCTGCCTTTGGCTCATTAATTAATTTAAAGATTGTATAATTATCACAGCTTTTGATTCAAGTACATCTCCCACTTTTTATTATTGGATAATGCTTATTTGCATATGAGCATAAAAAAATTACATTATGTTATCCAAAGATAGGTAGCATAATACCAAATAATCATACAGGTTATGTATACATTTGAAAAGGAAAAAAGAAAAGTAAGAAGGGAATGTTCTTTTGAACACATGAGGAGTCGGTACCACTACAAATACTTGTCACTAAAATGAGAGTGATAAAACAAAAGCAGGGGCCAGGTGTGGTGGCTCACACCTGTAATCCCAGCACTTTGGGAGGCCAGTGCAGGTGGATCACGAGGTCAAGAGATCGAGACCATCCTAGCCAACATGGTGAAACCCCATCTCCACTAAAAATACAAAAAATTAGCTGGGTGTGATGGCAGGTGCCTGTAGTCCCAGCTACTCGGGAGGCTGAGGCAGGAGAATCACTTGAACCCGAGAGGTGGAGGTTGCAGTGAGCCAAGATTGTGCCACTTCACTCCAGCCTGGTGACAAAGTGAGACTCCGTCTCAAAAAAAAAAAAAAAAAAAAAAAAAAAAAAAGGCACGGATAGGCAAGGAGTTGCTGTCAGGAGGACAGAAGTAAAATACTCATAAGCACCAAAGGGAGGTCTGGTCACATTAAAGAAAAATAGCCCTGTTCTAAAAATCTTAGCAAGGGAAAATCCAAGCTAACAGGAATACCTGAAATTTGAAGTCATTCTTTATAAATCTGATCACTGGAGTCTTCTTTCAAAGGGGTAGTCAGAAAATTGGACCAATTAGAAACACAATTAGAAAACTTTTGACACTTAACCATCTTCTTTCACAATCAGGGTGAGGATTAAAGGGTACTCACCTACAAAAACGTGGTATGAGATGAGTCTAGAATTCATTCCCAGTCACTGTCATCACACACTCAAGGAGATCTGGCAAATGGAGAAAAATTAATGTAACTGCCCAATGGGTTCACTGGCCCTATCTGGGCCAATTTATTAAGACAGGGGAACTGCAATAGAGAAAGAGTTTAATTCATGCAGAGCAGGCTGAATGGGAGACTGGAGTTTTACCATTACTCAAATAAGCCTCCCCTGAAAATTCAGAAGCTAGGGTTTTTCTCTTTCTTTTTCTTCTTCTTCTTTTTTTTTTTTTTTTTTTTTTTGAGACAGGGCCTCACTCTGGAGTGAGAGCACCCTGGCATGATCATGGCTCATGGCAGCCTCAACCTCCCTGGGCTCAGATGACCCTCCCACTTCAACCTCCCAAGTAGCTGGGACTACAACCACCACACCCAGCTAATTTTTAGTATTTTTGTAGAGATGCAGTATCACCATGTTGCCCAGGCTGGTCTCAAACTCCTGGGCTCCAGTGACCCACCCGCTTCAGCCTCCCAAAGTGCTAGGATTACAGGTGTGAACCACCAAGCCTAGCCTAGGATTTTCGAGGACAGTTTGGTCAGCCACAGAATGGGTGCTGCTGATTGGTTGGGAATGCAGTCACAGGGATGTGAATCCTCTGCTGGGTGGGGACACAGGACCAGTTGGCAGGTCTAGGTGGAGCCATTGGTCATCAGAAATGCAAAAACCCAAAAGACATCTCAAAAGGCCAACCTTAGGTTCTACAATAGCGATGTTATTTGCAGAAGTAATTGGAAAAGTTGCAAATCCTGTGACATTGACCCATTAGCATATTCAGGCTCCACTCCTGCTCCCAACCTGGTAGTCTTTTATTAGCTTTACAAAGGCAGTTTAGTTTGGGGGAAGTGCTATTATCATTTAAACTATAAATGTCTCCCAAAGTGAGAGTGGCCCAACACCAGGAATAATTAAATGCAGTTTGTAGGTTAAAGGCAAGACGGGAGCTGGTTAGATTAGATCTCTTTCACTATCATAATATTCTCATTATTACAATTTTTGCAAAGGAGCTTTCACTAATGTCATATTCTCATACTTAAGAACAAAGGTAAGAATAAGGTGCTGGAGGCATTCAGAGGAAAAGGAGAAGTGAAACTGGGAATGTTATAGGTAGATAGACAGGCATGAGTGGGGCAGGCCAGCATTCTCCCCAATCCACTAGGAATGTCGGGGGATGGTTTGCAATGATCACACTGCCTCTCTAAAAATGGTAATTCAGCAGTCAGGGAGAGGCAATCTCCTGAGCGTACACACCTGTTAACATTAAAAGTGTGAATTGAATGCAAGCCCCAGGGAGAAGCAGTTTCTTGGGCATTTATTCATGTTAAGAGACAAAGTGGTGAAGTATGATGTTCTGGGGCACCCACCACCGGAAAAAGGAAAAAGGTCTCAGATGGGCATGCTTGTAAGTGCCTAAGCACACTGCACATGCTCAGTTCCAAAGGTTAGGAACGCCTGGACATGCGGGAAGCCATCCCTAAGGGAAGAACCAAGGGAAAGAAGCTAGCTTATGAAGTTTTAGGATCGAGGTTAAAGGCCTCTTTTTTAATCTCTTTTCCTCGCTCTCGGACCTTCAGGCACTGGCTTGGTTCTCTTCCAAGCGAATTTTCCTTTCTTTCCTGTTATTAAGCCTTCATTTTTATTTATTTATTTATTTATTTATTTATTTATTTATTTATTTATTTAAGACGGAGTCTCGCTCTGTCTCCCAGGCTGGAGTGCAGTGGCGTGACTGCGGCTCACTGCAAGCTTCGCCTCCCGAGTTCACGCCATTCTCCTGCCTCAGCCTCCGGAGTAGCTGGGACTACAGGGGCCCGCCACCACGCCCAGCTAATTTTTTTGTATTTTTAGTAGAGAAGGGGTTTCACGGTGTTAGCCAGGATGGTCTCGATCTCCTGACCTCGTCATCCGCCCGCCTCGGCCTCCCAAAGTGCTGGGATTACAGGCGTGAGCCACCGCACCCGGCCAGTCTTTTTAAATAAACCTCCACTCAGAAACTTGCCCCAGTCTCTTTTTCTGCTTTATTCCCCTCAGTCGAATTCTTTCTTCTGAGGAGGCAAGGACTGAAATTGCTTCAGACCCATGGGGATACCGGCAGGATCTCTTCCACCTCTAACAGGAGTTGTTTTGATAGATCCCACTTACTTCCCTATGATTTCATTATTGGGACATCTCCTTGCAAAGAAGGACAGTATAGACATTTGTGAGAGGACTTTAAGCAAAGAGAGAGCTGGCATAAGCAGGATTTAAGTGATGTTGTATTATTATTATTATTATTATTATTATTATTATTATTATTTTGAGATAGGGTCCAAACATGAGAATCATGGCAAGGGGGATTACAGGGGCTTTACCGCTTCAACACTCTCTTTTACCCCAACACTCCCAAAGTCATGTCCAAGAATGATCACTAATTTTCTGTAACTGTGGCAGTTGCCACTCAGGTAACATTACAAGAAAATTGTCCATGTCTTAATCAACTGAGACATCTAACTCTTTAGCACAGTAAAAAACTAGCCTTGTGCAATACATGTCAATATAACATTTATACAGGAAGCCAATTGTTTGGATGAACGGAGGCAAGATGGCGCACTTCCGGGTTCTTCATTCCCCCCCCAACTTTTCCTGCGCGCGCGAAAATCCAGCCGGCGACCCGGGAAGGTGCAGACCAACTAGGCATGCGCCAGGTGATGTCAATCTGAAGAGACCAAGATTTACCTGGTCGCACCTGTGGAACGCCCCCCTGACACGCCCGTGCCCCGCCTATTGCCCTCCCACTCCTAGAAAAGCCGCTCCGGAGGCACGCCACGCGCGGCCTTCCTCAGTCCTCCACTCCTGTTGGGATGTCAGGACTGTGGGAACTCCGTCCGAGAGCTGTACGGGTGACTCTGGGGGCCCCTTTTGTCGGGGGGCCAACAGACCTCTCCCTACCCACCTTCTTCCCTTGAAGCTAGGTGACCAAAATAAACTTGCAGTTTTGCTCCTACCCTTGCCTAGTCGCTGTTTCTTTTGTACCCGCTTTGGTGGTCTTAGAAAAACAAAACAGTTGGTGCCGAAGACCCGGGAGGAGACCCCTCCTCAGGCCTCTAAGGGTTGAGGAACCTCCTCCTGCTCCCATGCAGCAGACGGACCAGGACCTGAGACCCGCTTCCCTCACTCCCACGGCCTCTCTGGGGTAAGTGCCCTTGTCCCTCTTTACCTCCCTCGGCCAGAAATCCTGCGCAGGTCTGGGGTCCATTTGGAGCCACCAAGTAGCTCGGGAGACCCATTCAGGACGGAGACGTCTGCCTGAAGGTAATCTCCACTTAGGCTTCAAGAGCCTCTCCTCTGTCTCTGCTGGTTCCAAAGGACGCTTTGAAGCCAGGCAGGGATCCATTCCCATGTCCATTGGGTCCATTGTGTAAGTAAAGAGGAAACAAATGGGAAACCCCCAGTCCAAATTTCCAAAGAGCACCCCCTTAGGGTGCCTCCTAGCCAATTTAAAAACCTTACAGCTTGAACAAGACCTTAGGAGGAAGCGGTTAATTTTCCTTTCCACTGTGGCGTGATCGACCTCAGCAATTTCTGCCAGCGGCTAGGCAAGTGGTCTGAAATTAATAACGTACAAGGCTTTTGGGCCTTAAGCTCTCGTCCCTATACTCCTCCTTCTCTCCCCACTCTCTCCACCCCCTCTCTTCCTGCCCAGACTCCTCCTCCTCCCCCCATCCAGACTCCTCCTTCCTCCTCCTTACCTACTAGTAATCCACTCAGTCCCGTGCTTCCTTCGGGGCCCCCAACTGGCTGTCTTGAGTCTCCTGTCTCTGCACACACCCGCTCTAAGTGCCCTGCTGATGCCTCCACTCCTGCCCCACACCCTCCTACAGTGTTAGCACCTTTGCGAGAGGTGGCTGGGGCGGAGGGGGTAGTCAGAGTACATGTCCCTTTTTCATTGGCCGATCTTTCCAAAATTGAAAAGCGTTTAGGGGATTTCTCAGCTAATCCCACCGTCTACATAAAGGAATTTAGATACCTTTGTCAGGCCTATGACTTAACTTGGCATGACCTCCAGGTTATCCTAACCTCCACCCTAAACCCTGAGGAGCAAGAGCGCATCCTAGCGGCCGCCAGGCAGCACGCCAACCAACTACATTTAACTGACGCCACCATCCCACTAGGGGAGCAAGCAGTCCCCTCGGCAGACCCGGACTGGAACTATCAAGCAAACCAGCCTGGGCGCCGTAGGCGAGACATAATGGTTCAGTGTTTGTTGGCTGGTATGCAAACAGCCTCAAACAAAACTGTAAATTTTAACAAATTAAAAGAAAGTATTCAAAATCCAGAAGAAAATCCAGCCGCATTCTTAAATAGGCTGACTGAGGTTCTAACCCAGTATACCTGGTTAGATCCGGCCTCCCCCACAGAGGCCACCATTTTGGCGTCTTATTTCATTTCTCAATCAGCTCCTGACATTCGTAAGAAACTTCAGAAGGTAGAGGATGGTCCTCAGGCACCAATACAAGACCTGGTTAAATTAGCCTTTAAGGTCTATAACTCCAGAGAGGAGACGGCTGAGGTAGTGCGACAGGCACGCCTCAAACAGAAGGCCCAGCTCCTAGCAGCGGCTTTACGGCCCAGTTGTAACCCCAGACCAGAGAGTACACACTCCGCAGACTCCAAGGCTACGAAAGGAGCCTGCTATAAGTGCGGCAAGGCGGGACACTATGCCAACAGGTGTCCGCAAGGTCCCCGAGCCCCAACGCAGCCTTGCCATAAGTGAAAGGCGTCAGGACATTGGGCCAATGAATGTCCTAAGCCTCGTCCACCAGCAACCCCCTGGCCTGCTTGCCAGCAGGGAGGACACTGGAAGTCTGATTGCCCCACCCTGAGAACAGGTGCTGCGTCTCCACGTGACCCCCTTTCCCAAGATCCTGGGAGCTCCTTCCAGCTCCTACATCTGGACGACGACGACAGCTGAAGGTGCCGAGACTCGGGGACCCCCATCACCCTCGCCGAGCCACGGGTAACTCTCCTGGTAGCGGGTAAGACAATTTTTTAATCAACAGCGAGGCTACCTATTCTGTTTTGCCGTCCTTCTCTGGACCTAGCCTTCCATCCAATATCTCTGTAGTAGGAGTAAGCGGAAAGCCATCCACTCCACAAAAACTCCACTCCTTAATTGCTGCCTGGCCAACAACTACTTTGCGCACTCGTTCCTCATTATACCCTCATGCCCTACCCCCTTACTAGGCCGAGACATCCTGAGCACCTTAAAGGCCTCCATATACATTCCCACCAACTCATCCACTCCCCTTCAACCCCCTCATGACCTGTTGCTCATGCTTTGTGCAAGTGCACAGGCTCCTCCTATGTCGCCCCCACCCCCCATCTTCCCTATTTCTGTACACCCTCAAGTGTGGGACACTTCCACCCCGGTCATAGCTGCTCACCACCCACCAGTTCTCGTCAAGCTCAAAGATCCCACTCGTTTCCCAAACCGCCCCCAATTCTCTCTCTCTCCGACACATCTACAAGGTTTAAAGCCAATTATCACGAGACTACTTAGCCAACATATTCTTGTCTGCACACATTCCCCCTGTAACACTCCAATACTTCCAGTTAAAAAGGCAGATGGAACGTATAGGTTAGTACAGGATCTTCGGCTAGTCAATGAAGCCACCCGTCCCACGCACCCTGTAGTTCCCAACCCTTACACCCTTCTGTCCCATATCCCCACCAATTATACTTATTTTACTGTGCTAGACCTTAAGGATGCTTTCTTTACCATACCCCTACACACAGACTGCCAGTTCCTTTTTGCTTTCACATGGGAGGACCCAGACACATCTCCAGTGGCAAGGGACACTCCGTGACTACACTGAAAATGAAGTCTCATTTTATACTTATATTGCTGTTTCACTCATACACTCAGACCTTTGCTAGTCCGCCTACTGTATGGCAATTTTTTTCTCATCACTGAAACTTGGCCATAAGACAGCCGAACACACTCAGTAGTACATAGTTCTGCCAGTTGTCTTCCTTAAGGCTATTTCTCGTGCAACTGCCCAATCCTTCCTTTCCGTTATTCAACTCCAAATTCATCCTGAGGTAATCATACTCAGGCACCCAATGGAGGCCAAAACGGCCCCCATTGAAGGCTATTTCTCGTGCAACTGCCCAATCCTTCCTTTCCGTTATTCAACTCCAAATTCATCCTGAGGTAATCATACTCAGGCACCCAATGGAGGCCAAAACGGCCCCCATTGAAGGCTATTTCTCGTGCAACTGCCCAATCCTTCCTTTCCATTATTCAACTCCAAATTCATCCTGAGGTAATCATACTCAGGCACCCAATGGAGGCCAAAACAGCCCCCATTGAAGGCTATTTCTCGTGCAACTGATCTCTCTCTCAAACTCTTAACCATACAGCCACTAACTGATCCCTCTATGTCCCCATGTCCTTGGTCCCCAGTCTAACTCTATACAGCCAGGCAGAAGTAGCAGAGCTTTTCCAGCAACTTTCCATGCCACTACGCCACTCCCGTCAAAACGGGCTGTTTTTCCTCCCTCTAGTTATTGGAATCAGCTGAAAGCCTGGCCTCCCTGCAGCGCCAAACTACCTCAATAGCCTAAGTAGCTGCCCAAAACAGGCAAGCCCTAGGCTTGTTTACAGCTGAAAAAGGAGGCACTTGTCTCTTCCTTAGAGAAGAGTGCTGCTATTATGTTAGCAAGTCAGGCCTAGCAGACGCTAACATTCAAACCCTCAAATGCTTCCATACCTCGTTCCTATACTAATACTGTGCTTTATTTTATTCTTCATCCGTACGTCCAAATGCCAACCATGGGCCCCGACCTTAACAGCGCCCCTTAACAGCAGGAAGTAGCCAGACAGACCACGGCGCCCCTTTATCACTATTATCAATAAAACGTTGGACTGTTTGGATGAACGGAGGCAAGATGGCGCACTTCCGGGTTCTTCATCCCCCAACTTTTCCTGCGCGCGTGAAAATCCAGCCGGCGACCCGGGAAGGTGCAGACCAACTAGGCATGCGCCAGGTGATGTCAATCTGAAGAGACCAAGATTTACCTGGTCGCACCTGTGGAACGCCCCCTGACACGCCCGTGCCCCGCCTATTGCCCTCCCACTCCTAGAAAAGCCGCTCCGGAGGCACGCCATGCGTGGCCTTCCTCAGTCCTCCACTCCTGTTGGGATGTCAGGACTGTGGGAACTCCGTCCGAGAGCTGTACGGGTGACTCTGGGGGCCCCTTTTGTCAGGGGGCCAACAGACCTCTCCCTACCCACCTTCTTCCCTTGAAGCTAGGTGACCAAAATAAACTTGCAGTTTTGCTCCTACCCTTGCCTAGTTGCTGGTTCTTTTGTACCCGCTCTGGTGGTCTTAGAAAAACAAAACACCAATAAGAGGTATATTGAGCTGGGATGAAGATCAAGCTGCTGTAACAAACAGTCCCCAAAATACAGTGACTTAAATAAGATAGAAAGTTCTGGCTCACAGTATGAGCTGGAGGAACTTATACAGGTCAGGGATATAGCTTCTTTCTCATTGCTTCACCATCCCCAAGGATGTTGTCCTCGCCTATGTTGTTAAAGCTAAATTGTCATGACATCCATATTACAGCCAAAATCCAGGGACAGATATTTGTCTTTTAAGTAGGAAGTACCTCAGTGGTATACATAGTATACATATCAGTTTGGCTCTTTTCTCTTTTGTTTTTGTTGTTGTTGTTGTTATTTTGAGACAGAGTCTTACTCTGTTGCCCAGGCTGGAGAGCAGTGGCACAATCTCAGTTCACTGCAACCTCCACCCTCTTGGTTCAAGCAATCCTCCCACCTCAGCCTGTCCAGTAGCTGAGATTACAGGCGTGTGCCACCACACCCAGCTAATCTTTGTATTTTTTGTAGAGACAGGGTTTCTTCATGTTGCCCAGGCTGGTATCGAACTCCTGAGCTCAAGCAATCCACCCACCCCAGCCTCCCAAAGTGCAGGGATTACAGGCATCAGTCATTGAGCCTGGCCTGGCTCACTTGCTATTTGCCAAAATTTGTCAGAAGTCCACATCCAGCTGGAAAGAAAGCTGGAGAATAAGCAGTTTCCTAACACACTCTGATCACTCAAATAACTGTACTGTGCATTCCCTTTCTCTCCCTCACACAGAACACACTCAACTTCTCCCCGAAAATTGATAGCCCAGGGTCCTATCCGGCTATTGCACCCAACTTTAAGTCCAAAATATCTGGGCAATATGCAGCCACCTGCACCAAACCTGGATGTGTCTCCCAGTGAACCAGTTACCAACCCATTTCCTCCCCAACCCTTTCCCTGCCTCCACCCATCCCTGTACCCATATCTTCAATAAACATTGGTGGATGAGACTGGATACACACAGTAGAAATTCCTTCTCGGAAAAAAGGAGAAACAAAATACGTATCAGCCGCTGGTTATTAGTGATGGAGTTTTGCCTGCTAGAGGTGGAAGAGATCCTGCCAGTATCCCCATGGGTCTGAAGCAATTTCAGTCCTTGCCTCCTCAGAAGAAAGAATTCAACTGAGGGGAATAAAGCAGAAAAAGAGACTGAGGCAAGTTTCAGAACAGGAGTGGAGGTTTATTTAAAAAGGGCCTTGCCCTGCCTGTGGAGTACTTTCCTTGGGGTTAGTATTTAGTTCTGGGTTCTGGGAGGAAGTTCCTTGTCCACTGTCACCTAAGTCTGTGGCTTTACCTTGGAGTGGTTCTGCCTTGCCCATTATTCTCCGTGCCCTCATCTGAGTCTGGAAACATTCCTTCCTTACGCCTTCCTTCAAGGATGCCCCGCTCCTTTCACACTACTTCCTACTAGTGCAGTTTTAAAAGCCTGAGGATTGTATTAGGTTGAACAATAACAGAACTGTGGTTTGTTTGGCAATAACATTTACCCAAATACAGGGTAGGTTTCTGGTCTATTGGTTTCGGGTCTGATTTAATGTGTCAATAACCACCCACAGTATCTTTACTGGTCATACTTCTTAAACTCTCCTTATTTTCTGGCTTCAGAGTTTAACCATCACTCTCTTCCCACTTCACAGGCAATTCCCTTGAGGTTATCTGACACAACCGGCTCAATCTGATCTTTTTTGCTGAATCTAACACCCTGGTTTGATTGGGAATCTTTTGATGAGAGGCCACTGAAGAACACTCTTAGTAACACCTTATCTCCCACCTTCGTGGGATTCAGAGTAGTTGAACCACGTGGGTTCTCCTTTTTTCCAGCTATTCTTGCAAATTGGTCAGTTTTTGCCTGGGCTCATTTCTTTGTTATAATAACCCATGAAAAGCAGCAAAGAGCAGCCAACAAACAAATATTCTGGCTGTTTGACCGTTTTATCTAGGGCTCACAATTAGACATGTGGCCTTCTTTCCAAGTAATTGCAGATGACAATTTTACCAAATATTGCCTTGACATTACAAGCTTCATCAGCTTTCCAATATCTGCAACATCTATTTTTTAATTGTCAATATCTCAAGCAATGCCACATAGGTAAGGCTTTTATAATATTAGGTACCAATATCTGTATTAGCTGGAATAATAATTACATTGCTAAAACAAAAACACCAAAAATATGTGACTTCAAAAAGATTCACTTTGGAGGGCGGATCACTCGGGGTCAGGAGTTTGAGACCAGCCTGGCCAACATGGTGAAACCTCATCTCTACTAAAAATACAAAAATTAGCTGGGTGTGGTGGCACTGCCTGTAATCCCAGCTGCTGGATCTTAGCCGAGATCATGCCACTTCACTTCAGCCTAGGCAACAGAGCAAGATTCAATCTTAAAAAAAAGAAAAAAAAAAAAAAAAAAGGCCAGGTGCAGTGGCTCACACATGTAATCCCAACACTTTGAGAGGCCGAGGGGGGTGGATCACCTGAGGTCAGGAGTTCAAGACCAGCCTGACCAACATAGTGAAATGCTGTCTCTATTAAAAATACAAAAATTAGCCGGGCATGATGACAGGTGCCTATAATCCCAGCTATTCGGGAGGCTGAGGTGGGAGAATCACTTGGACCTGGAAGACAGAGGTTGCAATAAGCCAAGATTGTGCCATTGCACTCCAGTCTGGGCAACAGAGCCAGACTCCGTCTCAAAAAAAAAAAAAAAAAAAAAAAAAAGGACTGACTTCTATTCTTCTCTCATGTAACAGCTTAGCAGGCCTAAGCTGGTGGGGTAGCCCTTTTCCAGGAGTTCATTCAGAAACCCCATGTTCTTTGCATCTATCGCTCTGCCTTGTCCTTTGTGGTGGAGCTGGGTAAACATAACACCAATATACCAACCTATGGGAAGATGGAGGAAAACAAAGTCCAGAAGTAGCAGCTGCTCTTTTAGCTAGAAAGTAGTTATCAATTGTACATATCAACTTTGCCCATGTCCTATGACTACTGAATTAGTGCTGTAAGAGTAATGGGAGGAACAGAGGAAATGCCAGGGAGTATTATTTGGGTACTGGTCCCTCAGAAGGAGTTAGGAAAACTGACAAAATCCTGTAAGAAAGCTGTAAATTCTGCCAATTGTATCTGTAATAACTTAGGGCAAAAAATATATATACATACATTAGTCCCATCCCTAAAATCACTCCAGGCTTCTTCAGGCCTAGAAATTTGGGTCCACTTCATTCCACGTTTAAGGAAGCCCTTCCCTTATTAGTCCCCACCTGTTGCTATCCCAGAATTTACCTCTTCCCATGATGATTAACAGTGATAACTTCTATTTCCTTCAGTGAATTCAAAGTCACACCCAAAGGGCAGTCTGGACGCTATGGCCCCAACCAGACAAAGATAAAACTATATTGGCATATTTCATGAAGTCTGAGTTGTATTTTATCTTATATATGGTCATTTTGTTACAAAAACATTTATTTATTTATATATATTTTTTGAGCCTCTGTCACCCAGGCTGGAGTGCAGTGGTGCAATCACTTCTCAAGCTCAGGTGATTCTCTCTCCTCAGCCTCCCGAGTAGCTGGGATCACAGGCATGTACCACCACACCCAGCTAAATTTTATCATCTTAATAGAGACGGAGGTTCACCATGTTGCCCAGGCTGGTTTAGAACGCTTGGACTCAAGGGATTAGCCTGCCAAGGTACTGGGATTACAAGTGTGAACCACTGCACTTGGACATAAAATCATTTTATTAAGTAAACTCAATGTCAGACTCAGCCTATATTAATTTTAAAAAACTTTAATGCGAAGGAAATCTCCTTTAGTCAGAATGTGGATGCTGCATCCTATGAGACCAACTACTCAACATTTTAGCCAAACAATACCACTTAGAACATGCTTGATTTAGCTACTGAGCACTCAGCAAACCATCTTAGACTGTTCAAGTGGATGCTGTGCGTTATTAATTTGTCATACGGTATTTACCGAACATCAATCTTAAGCAACATGACAGCACAAACTTGTAACCTTCATCTCTATGCCAAATGAGAATATGGAATTCACACATGAAAAGATTCCCACCATTTAGCAACATAAAAATATGCAGTACAGTTCAGTGCTTTCAGGTTTCTGATAAATTACTCAACATTGGAGTGGTATAAAAGTGGCATTTGATCAGTTCCTTGAAGGATAAGCAGTATGGGTAAGGAAAGATAAGAGAAAATAGCCTTGAAGGTAGAAAAAGTGGCAGGTGAAAAAGACTGAGCAGCGAAACAGAATGAAACAAAACAGCACATTGTGCCCTGGGACAGTCACCACTTCTGGTTAGCAGCAGAGAAGTTTCTGTGCTGGTGAGTAGTGGGAGATAGGAAAGCAGACAGGGCTAAACTTTAGAGTGATTGTCCCGCTATCGACGTGGAACTTCACCCTTTTGGTGATGAGATAAGAAAGCCAGAATGAGATAGAGAGACCAATTCAAAAACTAAATAGGAGATAACAGACTTTAGGCTGGGCATGGTGGCTCATTTCTATAATCCTAGCCCTTTGGGAGGCCGAAGCAGGTGGATCACTTGAGGTCAGGAGCTTGAGACCAGCCTGGGCAATATGGCAAAACCCCGTCTCTACTAAAAATACAAAAAAATAATCGGGCATGGTGGTATGCACCTGTAGTCCCAGCTACTTGGCAGGTTGAGGTGGGAGGCTCACCTGAGCCTGGGGAGGTTGAGGCTACAGTGAGCAGTGATGGTGCCACTGCACTCAAGACTGGGTGACAGAGTGAGACCTCATTTCAACAACAACAACAACAACAAAGACTTTAAATAAGCCAAGTATATGTACAGTTTTACTACTCAAACCTAGAGGTTTACTTCTTTACACCTTCAGATTTTTTTTTGTTTTGTTTTTTTGAGATGCAGTTTTGCTCTTGTCACCCAGGCTGGAGTGCAGTGGCGCAATCATGGCTGACTGCAATCTCTGCTTCCTGGGTTCAAGTGATTCTCCTGCCTCAGCCTCCTGAGTAGCTAGGATTACAGGCATGCACCACCACACCCGGCTAATTTTTGCATTTTTAGTAGAGACGGGGTTTCACCACATTGGTCAGACTAGTTTGGAACTCCTGACCTCAAGTGATCCACCTGTCTTGGCCTCCCAAAGTGCTGGGATTACAGGCATGAGCCACTGCGCCCAGCCTCAGAATTTTTTAATATAAAATTATTTCCCAAATGTCAGTTCTCCAATAAAAACAGGCTAATTTCCAACAGGTTTTGTTTGCTTTTTTCTTAAGTAGCAGCTTGTTTGGAAACTTTGGAATTTGGGCCTTGAAATATTAGGATGGTAATTGTGGTTTTGGTCATGACTTTTAATAAATGAGATGCACACACCAACCCCTTCTAGAAAACTGAGATGTCAATTTTTAAATATTGAAAGTTTGAGTCAATACATTTAAATTTATCAGTTATTTAATAAGTATTTACCATGTGCCAAACACAATGCTAAAACCTATTCTTATAATAAGAAGCTCCCTCCCTATATTTTCAGAACTAACAGCAAGGAAAAAAAGGCCTTGAAACAAGAAGTTACTATGCAGTGCTATTAGTACTGGATGCTGTCAAAATATGTAAGAAATGACCAGATGCAGTGGCTCATTCCTACAATCCCAGCAACTTGGGAGTTGCTTCCAGGGGTGGAAGAATTGCTTGAGGCCAAGAGTTTGAGGCCAGCCTGGGCAACACAGTGTCTGTAAAAAAAGTTCTTTTTAAGAAATTAGCTGGGCATGGTGGCATGCACCTGTAGTCCCAGTTACTCAGGCGGCTATGGAGAGAGGATCTGCTGAGTCCAGGAATTCAAGGCTGCAGTGAGCTATGATGCACCATTGCACTCCAGCCTAGGTGACAGAGCAAGAGTGAGATTCCATCTCTTTAAAACAATTTGTAGGAAAGGCACCCAACCCAAATTGAGAAGTCAGCAGAGGCTGCCTGAAGGAAGCTGTATTAGTTTTATTTTTTTCTTTTCTTCTTTTTTTTTTTTGTTTGTTTTTGTTTTTGTTTTGGTGAGATGGAGTCTTGCTCTGTCCCAAGCTGGAGGGCAGTGGTGCAATCTCAACTCACTGCAACCTCCGCTTCCTGGAATCAAGCGATTCTCCTGCCTCAGCCTCCTGAGTAGCTGGGACTACAGGTGCATGCTACCACGCCCAGCTAATTTTTGTATTTAGTAGAGACAGAGTTTCACCATGTTGACCAGGCTGGTCTCAAACTCTTGACCTTGATGATCCATCTGCCTTGGCCTCCCAAAGTGCTAGGATTACAGGAGTGATCCACCATGCCCAGCCAGAAGCTGTATTAGTTTTCTACTGCTGCTGTAACAAATGAACACAAATCTGATGGCTTAAAACAACAGAAATATATTATCTCATGGTTCTGAATGCTAGAAGTCCAAAGTCACTTTCACTGAGCTGAGATCAAGATGTCAACATGATTGTACATTCTCTAGATGTAGCGCTCCCCAACCTTTTTGCCACCAGGGACAAGTTTCATGGAAGACAACTTCTCCATGGACTGGGGACAGGGGGATGGTTTCAGGATGATTCAAGTGCATTACATTTACTGTGCACTTTATTTCTATTATTATTATAATACATAATGAAATAATTATACAACTCACCATAATGTAGAATCAGTGGGAGCCCTGAGTTTGTTTTCTGGCAACTAGATGGTCCCATCTGATGATGGGAGACAGTGACAGATCATCAGGCATTAGATTCTCATAAGGAGTGTGCAAGTTCACATGCACAGTTCACAATAAGGTTTGCCTCCTATGAGTATCTAATACCTCCACTGATATGACAGGAGGCAGAGCTTAGGCCTTAATGTGAGCAATAGGGAGCAGCTGTAAATACAGATGAAGTTTCACTCCCTGGCCTGCTGCTCACCTCCTGTTGTGCAGCCCTGGCGGTTGGGGACCCCTGCTCTAGAGGCCCCTGGGTAGAATCCGTTTCTTGTCTCTTTCAGCTTCTGGTAGCTGCTGCAATCCTTGGCTTGTGGCCACATCACTCTATTCTCTTTTTCTATGGTCACATTGCCTTCTCCTCTTCTGTCTGGTCACAACTTCCTTGCCTCCCTTTTATAAGGGGATGTATGTGATGGCACTTTGGGCCCACCCAGGTAATGCAGGATAATCTTCTCAAGATCTTTAACTTTATCACATCTGCAAAGATTTAGTCATCTAAGGTTAACATTCATGGGTTTTAAGAGTTAAGACATGGATACTTCTGGGGGAGGCAATTTAACCTATCACAGAAGTCACTTTTCAAGTAGGACTGCAAAGAAAGTTAGGAGTTCGCCTATGTGTTCTCCTTCTGTCTGAGTGTAGTCCCAGAGAATTGGTTTGGGCTAAGACATCCATATGCATAGAACACATAACAGATTAGGTGCATAATATGTCAAAACAAAATCATTTTTTTAACTGTAAAGTCATGTAGACCATATAAAGAGAAAATCTATGGCCTTAAATTACTGGTTTAATCATCTGATTAGGCAGAACTGGCATGGAAGCACAATGAGGAATGACAATCATGATATCAGTGATTCCAGCCCATTAGCTGCTCCACCACATTCACCAGGCACTCACGCGCTCTGCCACCTCCCGGGGGACTCGATGATTTAATATTCGCCTCCACACAAGCACGTCCTGAAAAATCTATTTTCTAGCCAAGCTTTTATAATAATGAGGCCTGACGCTGCCTCTTCCTTCAGATTTGAAGCTGTCCTCATCATTTTTCCCAGGCTCAGTAAATTTGCATCTTGGCTGTATAATGAGTTTACATACTTGTTTTTACTGCACAATCTGAATTCAGATCCATCTTTTTGACTTTTGATAAGAAACATGTTTGTCATCAATATATTTTGTTTCCACTAAATACGGGATTCACTGTGGCAGTTATCCAGGGCCATAATCAGCTGAAGTAGCAGCAAAGTGTTTAGGTTAGAATAGGAAAGTTGTAGAGTTTCATTAATATGCACATAAACACGATAAAGTGCCTCCCAAGGAAGGGATCTGCCTCCAACAGCTGCCAGAGTGAGACTGCATGAATGAACAGACAAATGAAGGATGTTAAGTGACGATGATATTTTCTACAAAAAAACCCCAAGAACTTTATATGCTGCAATATTGAACTTGATAATTAAAAATAACAAAATGTGTAATTTAAAAAGAAATGAAATGTACTTCTAAGTGCATGTGAGTATTTATAGCTGTTTACTTTGTGCTTTCTGAAAAACGGTAAAATAATAATGCCAGAAAAGAAAGTATGGAAAGAGATATCATTTTCCTCTAATACAAGTTAATATTATCCCATATCAGGGGTTGTAATGAGGGTGTTCTTTCATAGAAAAGGTAAATAAACCTATGCATATTCTTAGGTCACGGAAAGAAGGAACAGAGTTTTGCTTTGCTTGCCTCAGCTCTTTTTTTTTTTTTTTTTAAACGGAGTCTCTGTTGCCCATGCTGGAGTGCAATGGCACAATCTTTGCTCACCTTGGGAGGCACCTGCAATCTCTGCCTCCCGGGTTCAAGCAATTCTCCTGCCTTAGCCTCCTGAGTATCTGGGATTACAGGTGCCCACCACCACTCCCAGCTAATTTTTGTATTTTTAGTAGAGATGGGTTTCACTATGTTGGTCAGATTGGTTTTGAACTTCTGACTTCCAATGATCCACCTGCCTGCCTCAGTCTCTCAAAGTGCTAGGATTACAGGCAGGAGTCACCACACCCGGCCACAGCTCCATTATTTTTAATATTCCAATTTGGATACATACTTTGTCCAAATAGTTAAGTCTGGGGTGGAAACATTTAAAGGATCTTGGAGAAAGTAATAAGTGACATAAGCAGAACAAAAATAAATACTGGAGTAAAACTAAGAGAATAATTATAACATCCTGTGATACATTCTAGGATTTGGATAAGTAAGGATGTGTTTTAATTGCTCATTTACTTAGGCCTATGTCCCTACATTCAGTAATGAATGGCATATAGTTTTTGGCCGGGGCATTATCTGGGAACATTTAGAGGCTTCCCAAAATTCTCCTCCAGCCCCCATTGTTTTCTCACCATTCACCCTCTAAATGTGTTGTCAGGTCGGCTGCATATTCATTGTTTCAAGGGAGAATTCTGTAAGCCAAAAGTCTTAAACCCCTTACAGAATGTATAGAGTTTGCTAATGAAGTAAAAGGTAGAAAAGAAAGTTCAGTCTTCAGTAGCTTCTGCTAGAGTAATGGAGGACCAATGGAGGAAGATGAGGACTTTCCTTCCAGATCTGCTGCAGACTTTTCTGGGCTTGAGGGGAAATGAGACAGGGAGAAAGTTCTTTGGGAACAGGGAGCAGAGACCCGCCCTGTTCTTCATTTATTTACTTTCCGTTGTTCAACTTTGCATAGGTTACTTATCCTCTCTTGGCTCAGTCTTTCCATCCATGGAAAAAAAAAATTGCTGCAATTGCGTTTAAATATTATCTATATATTCCCTCTCAATTCTAAAATTCTTCTGCCAAGATGATTGAAGATCATTAGAATATAACTTATCATCTTAACTTTCTCATCAAAATGCTTCAAAATTTTTAGCATGAACTCTTCTTAGGTCTTTAAACTCACAATCTTGATGTCTCAATTAGATTCCTATCTCAAATATTTATGTAAAATCTATTTTTAATTTTATCCTTAGTGCATTGTCATTATTTTGTAATTTACTGTTCTCATTGTCTTAGTCAATGCCCAGAGAAGCTACTAATGGAAAATGGTTTGAAGTCCCAAAAGCAACTAGGTTAGCCTATCTTGATGATAACCATGATTCATCTTTTCTTCCATTATCAAAGCTTTTAGGAAGTTGGCTAAGTGACTTTGACTAAGAGATAGCTTAGAGTAATAAAGGGAGACTGACAATGACATCATGTGGATTTATGGGAACACACAATTCTACTGAATTTGCATAACAGTAACCCCTAGGAAATACAACCCAGTAAATAAATCAATTGATCCAAATTAATTAAATATCAGTTTCAAGAACAAAACCATTAGATACTTTCATACGTTTATTTTTTCTGAAAAGATACACAACATCATAATCCCAGAACTTTTGTTTTTCTCTAATAAACAATATTTAACATCTGCAGAGTGTGGCATACCCAGTGTATAAATCTGGTTAATCCCCAACGCAACCCTATGAAGTCAGTATTGTGGTTCTCACACCACAAATTAGGGTAGTTTCTGAGAAGTTTGGTGAAATGCACAAAGCTACCTTGACACAAATCCAAACGTTCCTTCCTTTCCGCTTCATTCCTTTAGAGACCACTGCCCGGTAAATGGGTCAAAACATGCCCCACTGGTGCAGGTGTGAATGGCTGCTTTGAGCATACAGCAATTTCAGTCTCACAAAGATAGTAAAGACCCAGCCTTGCTTACTCACATGAGTTTCCATGTTTAGTTTATTCATTTATCTGTTCTTTCCTTCACTGAACCTAAAGGCTTAGTACCAACCCACGTACCAGGTACTTTTTTACGTATAAGTGATACAAAGCTAGTCTAATTCGTTCATTCATCATTTATTCAGGAAGTTGTTCATTCAAAACCTGTGGCAGTGAGCCATAGCCCCTGGTCAGCCATGTGATCAGGAGGGTTAGCAATGGATACTATATGGTGTACTGTGTTGCCAGATGATTTTGCCCATCTACAGCTAATGTAAGCGTTCTAAGTATGTTTAAGGTATGCTAGGCTATGATGTTTGGTAGGTTAGGTGTATTGAGTGCATTTTTTACTTACGATATTTTCAACTTGCAGTGGGTTTATCCAGAGGTGCCCCCTTCATAAGTTATGGAGCACCTGTATTTGTAATGGGTATGGCATCCAAAGGCTTCATTTAAAATATTTGCCTATAGACAGCACCTTCATTATCAGCTTACTTCCTTAGTACAGAGGAATGATGCAAGGAATCCCAAATCATTCAGTTGAGATTTACCAAGATGTTTTCTACTTTCCCTCAGTTAAATTTGATATTCAAGAAATAATCTTTACTCTGAAGAACTCTAATTTCATTTTGGAACACAGTATTGAAAATGAAGCAACACCATCTCAGGCTATTTGTTTAAAATGCTGTCATTACCTATCAAAAAGCAATTTTAGAGAATTTCTTTTAAGGGAAAGTAAAGCATTCATAAAAATGTTATCAAGTCACAATATTAGACTTTAAGAGGGAGATTTTTAAGCAGGTTTAGATGAAATCTTCCTGGATCTTCCTGACAACTGTTTCCTCCACCTAAAATGTGTCAAAACCAACTGATTACCACATAATGTACATTTGTACTTACATTTTGTAGTTGAAGATTTTTAAGCAAGTTTCATTTGTCATAGGATTGCTAAGAGGAATATTATTCTTACTCTTTGTCGACACTGTTGAACATGGAAACAGTTTACTTTGTGAACTCAGCAGAAAAAAATTACTTTCAGGTAAATTAAGTACAAAGTACCAGGTGTGAGTGCCATTCAACAAATTAAAGCGTTAAAGATATAGAATTTTCTTTGATTTCTTGATAAAACTTAATTTCAGACTTTGAGCTACCCTTCAGGCTGTCCTATTCTACTAGGTCAGATTTTACAAATGCTTTAGGACTTTATGAGGTTTCCATTGCCCTCCTCCCTTGGGTGGTACCAGAGCTCTAGGGCTGTGTTTTTCTGGATAATCTTTTATTGGTGCAACCAGTTAGCACATCTTTCCTGAATTTATGGCCTTTTTAGGACTGTGGAGTCTCTGCTACCTCTAAGCTGTTCTTGAGACGTGAAATCTTTTGCTTAGCTCTGAAGTCCCATCTGACTAGACACAATTTACTGTCATTCCTCACAGTGGTATTGCCTGGAAGCAGGAAACAGTCTTCTCTGATCTTGGAACCCACAACCTCTTTTAGTATCTCTTCCAAAGTATTCCCCAGCCCTTGCCAGCAGACCTAATGTCTCAAGAAAATCTTCCTACCTTCATGTTACTTTGTCACATTCTTACCATGTCAAAAAAATCCACCAAGTCCTCCTAAGGACTTGAGATTTTGAGGAGCAAAACTCAGAAAGACTTAGAGAATATTTCTGCTTTCTGCTCTGCCATATGCCTTTCCTAAGACAATGAAAACATTGCTAGCCAGAATGTAACGAAAAAGTGGGCATAGCTCATTATCATTTAATATTATCCAGCAATAACAATAGTTGCTTAGTAGTTGTAGCAAGAGTGACTTCTAACCCTGTATTCTTCAATATGTCATTATTATTATTATTATTATTGTTGTTATTATTATTTGAGATGGAGTTTTGTTCCTGTTGTCCAGGCTGAAGCACAGTGGCGTGATCTTGGCTCACTGCAACCTCCGCCTCCCAGGTTCAAGCAATTCTCCTGCCTCAGTCTCCTGAGTAACTGAGATTACAGACATGTGCCACCATGCCCCGGTAATTTTGTACTTTTAGTAGAGACAGGGTTTTACCATGTCAGTCAGGCTGGTTTCAAACTCCTGACCTCAGGTGATCCACCTGCCTCAGCCTCCCAAAGTGCTGGGATTACAGGTGTGAGGCACCGCACCCACCCAATATTTCATTTTTAAATAACTATTTTAAAAAGAGATACAGTGGGCCGGGCGCGGTGGCTCACGCCTGTAATCCCAGCACTTTGGGAGGCTGAGGCAGGCGGATCACGAGGTCACGAGATGGAGACCAACCTGGCCAACATGGTGAAACCCCATCTCTACTAAAAATACAAAAATTAGCTGGGTGTGGTGGTGCACGCCTATAATCCCAGCTACTCGGGAGGCTGAGGCAGGAGAATTGCTTGAACCCAGGAAGCAGAGGTTGCAGTGAGTTGAGATCGCTCCAGCCTGGTGATGGAGTGAGACTCTGTCTCAAAAAAAAAAAAAAAAAAAAAAAAAAAGCTTAAAAAAAGAGATACAGTGGGGTGTGGTAGGCAGAATTATGACCCATCTGCCTAAATATGTCCACATCTTAATCCTTGGAACCTGTGATTATGGTATGTGCAGACCTATGCCAAAGCCCAAGAAAGCTGACAGGCTGAAGAAAGTGGCTGACAAATCTAGTTTCTTAGAAAGAAACATTTAATAGGGACTTATGAATAGAAGCCATATTTGTGTCTCAGGCAGTGGTGAGATAAGATAGTGGATGCCCATACCATTATCCCCCAGACTTTTTTAAGTTAAGAGTAAGTTAGAAGGAATGTGTAGGACAATTGAAATAAACTAACATCAAGGTTGTTTGATCTAAGGACCTGATTTATATTAAGTACCTGCCCTTACACAAGGTACAGATACACTGGAAACCTTAGCGGCCTTCCTGGAGCTGGGGTTAATCAGAAGCCAACATGGACAATTAGCATCCAAGATGGAGCAGCTTTAGACTCCACAGTATGCTACATGGCAAAGGGAAATACCAAGGTTGCTTGTCAACTGACCTTGAAACAGGCAGATTGGCCGGGCGCGGTGGCTCACCCCTGTAATCCCAGCACTTTGGGAGGCCGAGGCGGGCCGATCACGAGGTCAGGAGATGGAGACCATCCTGGCTAACACGGTGAAACCCCGTCTCTACTAAAAATACAAAATATTAGCCGGGCGTGCTGCGGGCGCCTGTAGTCCCAGCTGCTCCGGAGGCTGAGGCAGGAGAATGGCGTGAACCCGGGAGGCGGAGCTTGCAGCGAACCGAGATCGCGCCACTGCACTCCAGCCTGGGCAACGGACAAAGGGGACTCCGTCTCAGAAAAACAAAAACAAAAGCAAAAACAAAAAAAGGCAGATTATCTTGGATTATCCAGGTAGGCCTAATGTAAATAATGGGTCCATTAAAGTTAAGACAGAGGGAGAACCAGAGATATGGCAGTATGAGAAGGACTGGACTCAACTTTGGTAACTATGCAGAGGGAGAGGTCATGAGCCAAGGAATATGGGCAGCCTCTAGAAGTGAAAAGGGCAAGGAAATGGACTCTCTCCTAGGGGGTGGAGAAAGAAATATGGCCCTGCTGATTTTTTAGTCCAGCCTTGGATTTTCAGCTGTAGAATATAATAAAAGACCAAGCTTAAATTATACTTCGTCAATTAGTTGGCTTTGACATATTTAGCAAGAGTAAATAAGTCTGGTCTTGATTTTAGCCCAGTGTGACCCATTTGGGTTTCTGAACTACAGAACAGTATGTATTTGGGTTATTTTAAGCCAATAAGTTTGCGGTAATTTGTTACAGCAGTCATAGAAAATGAATACATGGGATATTGGTGAAACACTGCAAAATTTGTGGTGAGAACACCTGAGTTTCAGTCTCAGCATTTTCATGTATGGAATCTTCACTGTGGCTGCACCATTGCCTGAGAGAGTAGATTGTAAAAAAAAAAAAATGGACTGGCTCTGTCTTCTTCCAAGATTCCATTCTCCCACTGCTACCTCTACTTTTAGCAGAATTACCAGGAATACAGATAACAAGAGAGTCTGAGAAACAGAAATTGCAGGCTCCCTGGCACAGCAGAGGAGGGTAGAGAGAGCAATGATGAAGAGGAGAGAGCAGGCAGTGTCTGCAAGTACTAAGTTCAACAAATATTTAATCGTGCCTTTGTAACAAGTATTTTCCAAGTCTACTTTGTATTTATTCTCATATGAATCTTGTAAGCATTATAATCCTAATTATTTTCAGATGAGGAAAATGAGAGAGGGCAAAAGATTCTGCAACAGTTACTAAGTGGCAAAGAAGCAGCAGTGGGCCAGGGCTTCTGGATCAATCCAACTTAAATATTCTTTCTCATACACCAATGGTTTTTTATCATGAGCTAGAGATTTTGAAATGAGTCTGAAGGATATAGAGGTCAAAAGGACTTACTTGTTGCATAGGATCTATGAATCCTAACTATGTATGTTCTGAACAAAAGGCCTTCATGAGGCAAAAAATGATAGAACTGAAAGGGGAAATAGACAAATCCAGACTTTCTCTCAAACATGTCAACACTCTTCTCAGATTAATCAATAGCATAAGTAGATGGAAAATCAGCTAGATGTCAGCCACGTGACCTAACTGACACAGAGCATTCCAACAACAGGAGAATACACATTCTTACTAATACATATGGAAAATTCACCAAGATATACTATATTCTGGGTAATAAAACAAACCTCAATAAAGTCAAAATAACTGCATCCATACTAAGTATGTTCTCTAAACCTAACAAAATTAAGTGAGAGATCAAAAACTGAACTCTCTGGAAAACAATCAAATATCTGGAAGTCAAACAACACATTATGGCTGGGCCTGGTAGCTCAAGCCTGTAATCCTAGCACTTTAGGAGGCCAAGGGAGGAGGATCCCTTAAGCCCAGGAGTTCAAGACAGTCCAGGCAACATAGGGAGACCCTGTCTCTATTTTTTTTTTAATTAAACAAAATTTTAAAAATTAATAAAAGTTTTAAAACTTTTAAATTTTTCCATAGGTTATTGGGGTACAGGTTGTGTTTGGTTACAGGAATAATTTCTTTAGTGGTGATTTGTGAGATTTTGGTGCATGCATCACCCAAGCAATATACACTGCACCCTATTTGTAGTCTTTTATCCCACGCCCCCCTCCTAAACTTCCCCCCAAGTCCCCAAAGTCCATTGTATCATTCTTACCCCTTTGCATCCTCATAGCTTACCTCCTATATATCAGTGAGAACATACAATGTTTGGTTTTCCATTCCTGAGTCACTTCAACTTAGAATAATAGTCTCCAATCTCATCCAGGTCACTGCAAATGCCGTTAATTCATTCCTTTTCATGGCTGAGCAGTATTCCATCACATATATATCACAGTTTCTTTATCTGCTCGTTGATTGATGGGCATTTGGGTTGGTTCCACAATTTTGCATTTGCGAATTGTGCTACTATAAAAATGTGTGCGCAAGTATCCTTTTCATATAATGACTTCTTTTCCTCTGGGTAGATACCCTGAAGTGGGATTGCTGGATCAAATGGTAGTTCTACTTTTAGTTCTTTAAGGGATCTCCACAGTGTTTTCCATAGTGGCTGTACTAGTTTACATTCCCACCAGCAGTGTAGAAGTGTGTTCCCTGATCACCACATCCACACCAACATCTACTGTTTTTTGGTTTTTTTGATTATGGCCATTCTTGCAGGAGTAAGGTGGTATCACATTGTGGTTTTGATTTGCATTTCCCTGATCATTAGTGATGCTGAGCATTTTTTCATATGCTTGTTGGCTATTTGTATATCTTCTTCTGAGAATTGTCTATTCATGTCCTTCGCCAACTTTTCGATGGGATTGTTTGTTTCTTATGATTTGAGTTCATTGTAGATTCTGGATATTAGTCCTATGTCAGATGTATAGATTGTGAAGATTTTTCTCCCACTCTGTGGGTTGTCTGTTTACTCTACTAACTGTTCCTTTTGTCCTGCAAAAGCTCTTTAGTCCTGCAAAAGCTCTTTAGTTTAATTAAGTCCCAGCTATTTATCTTTGTTTTTATTGCATTTGCTTTTGAGTCTTTGCTCATGAAATCCTTTCCTAAGCCAATGTCTAGAAGGGTTTTTACAATGTTATCTTCTAGAATTTTTACAGTTGCAGGTCTTAGATTTAAGTCTTTAATCCATCTTGAGTTGCTTTTTTTGTATAAGTTGAGAGATGAAGATCCAGTTTCATACTCCTACATGTGGCTAGTCAATTATCCCAGCACCATTCGTTGAAAAGGGTGTCCTTTCCCCACTTCATGTTTTTGTTTGCTTTGTGGAAGATCAGTTGGCTGTTAAGTATTTGGGTTTTATTTCTGGGTTCTCTATTCTGTTCCATTGGTCTGTATGCCTATTTTTATACCAGTACCATGCTGTCTCTCTCTTTTTTTTTTTATTAAACGAAATTTTAAAAATTAAAAAAATATATAAATGTGAAAAAAACCCACATTACAAAAAGAGCCATTAGGCAAAAAGTTACAAAGAAAATTATAAAACATGTTTAAACTGAATGGAAATAAAAACACAACTTATCAATATCTGCATGATATAGCTAAAGCAGTCTTTAGAAGGCAATGTAGGCTGGGCGCAATGGCTCACATCTGTAATTTCAGCATTTTGGGAGGCCAAGGCAGGCAGATCACCCGAGGTCAAGAGTTCAAGACCAGCCTGGCCAACATGGCATAACCCTGTCTCTACTAAAAATACAAAAATTAGTCAGGCATAGTGGTGCACTCCTGTAGTCCCAGCTACCCATGAGGCTGAGGCATGAGAATCGCTTGAATACTCAGGAGGCTGAGGCATGAGAATTGCTTGAACCCAGGAGGCAGAGGCTACAGTGAGCTGAGATCACACCACTGCAATCCAGCCTGGGCAACAGAGGGAGATTCTATCTTAAAAAAAAAAAAAAAAACGGGGGGCGGAGGGGGCGAAGAAAAGAAAAGAAACTTATAGCATTAAAACCAAAACCAAAACAAGAACAAAAAAAAAAAGAGCCTCCAATCAAAGATTGAAGCTAAAACCTTAAGAAACTAGAAAAAAATGCAAATGTAACCAAAAGCAAGCAGAAGAAATGAAATAATTAAGACCAAAAACTTAATCAAATTGACAATAGAAAACAATAGAGAAAATAACCCAAAAGCTGGTTCTTTGAAAAATGCAATAAAATGGATAAATAAACCTCTAGCAGTCTGAAAAATGTTTTAAAGAGATGACACGAATTACCAATATTGGAAGGACACCATACCAATTTCGTATTGAAAAAGCAGCTATTAGACCCTAAAGACATTAAAAAGATAATATCTTTAACATTACAAATAACCTTAGCCCATAAATTCAAAAACTTGGGCAAACTGACAAATTCCTTCAAAGGCACAAACTATGAAAGAATAGAAAACATGAATAATCTAAATCTTCTAAAGACACAGATTCATGGTAAAAACATTCCAACAGAACAAAATCTAGTCTGAGATTGCTTCATCAGTGATTTCTCCCAAGTAGTTAAGGAAGAACTAATACTAATTACAGTACACACAACCCTCCAGAGGGTAAAAAAGGAAGGATCACTACCCAAGTCAGTTTATAAAGCCAGCCTTATCCTGATACCAAAGACATTACAAAGTAAATAAATAAAACTTCCCATCATTCCTCATGAACCTGGAACAAAACATTAGCAAATTAATCCAGAAACATATAAAAATGACAGTACATCATGGCCAAGTGGGGTTTATCCCAGGAATATAAGCTTGGTTCCACTTTCAAAAATTAGTCAATATACTTCCCTACATCAACAGACTAAAGAAGAAAAACCATATGATTATCTCCATGCATGTTAGAAAAGCGTTTATAATTCAACATTTATCCATAATAAAATATTCAAAAACTAGAAACAATATTTCCTCAACTTCACAAAAAGCATCTAGAGAAAACTCACAGGTAACATCATACTTTATGGTGAAAGAATGAATGTTTATTCTTCAGGATCAGAAAAAAGTGTAAAGATGTCAGCTCTGACTGTTTCCATGCAATATTATACTAGAAGTCCTATTCAGTACAACATGACCAAAAAAAAAAAAAAAAAAAGTGTTTTAAATGGCATGCAGATTATGGAAAGAAATAAGACCATGTCCTATCAACAGATGACATTTTATCTGTATAGAAACTTCCAAAAGAAAAGAAATACCTAGTGTAAATGATGAGTTAATGGGTGCAGCACACCTACATGGCACATGTATACATATGTAACAAACCTGCACATTGTGCACATGTACCCCAGAACTTAAAGCATAATAAAATAAATAAATAAATAAATAAAATAAACCCTAAAAGAGCTACCAGAACAAATAAGTAGATTTAGCAAGGCAGCAGAATAGAAGGTCGATATACAAAAATAAATTGTATTTCTATGTACCAGCAGTGAAAAACTGGAAATTGTAATTTTAGAACAACAGTATTGCCTATACCTAAAAATATAAAATATGTAAGTATAAATCTGACAAAGTAAGTGCAAAGGCAATTCAGTGGAGAAGGAAGTCTTTTCAACAAATAGTGCTGGAAGAATTAGATATCCAGGTGCAAAGAAATGAACTTTGAGCCATATCTTGCAACATATGCAAAAATTAACTCAAAATGAATCCCAGACCTAATAGTAAAACTGAAATCCATAAGTCACATAAGAGAAAACTTTTGTGAACTTTGGTTAGGCAAAATATTTTAGATATAACACCAAATGTTGATTGCTTTAAAAAGGATAAACTGTACTTCATCAAAATTAAGCTCTTTGAAAGACAACTTTAAGGCTGGGCATGGTGAGTCACACCTGTAACCCCAGCACTCTGGGAGTCCACAGCAGGAGGATTGCTTGAGGTCAGGAGTTCAAGATCAGCCTGGGCAATATAGTGAGACCCCAATTCTACAAAATATTACAAAATTAGCCAGGTGTGGTATCATGCACCTGTAGTCCCAGCTACTCAGGAGGTTGAGGCAGGAGGATCACTCATGTGCAAGTGTTGTCTTCCAGGTTGCTGTGAGCTATGACCACTCTGCTGCACACCAGACTGGGTAACAGAGCAAGACCTTGTCTCTAAATAAAATAAAATAATTTTTTAAAACACCATTAAAAAAAAAAACCAGGCTGGGCGCAGTGGCTCACACCTGTAATCCCAGCACTTTGGGAGGCTGAGGCAGGTGGATCACTTGAGGTCAGGGGTTTGAGACTAGCCTGGTCAATATGGTGAAACCCAATTTCTACCCAAAACACAAAAATTAGCCAGGCGTGATGGCACATGCCTGTAGTGGCAGCTTCTTGGGAGGCTGAGGCAGGAAAATCACTTGAACCCAGGAGGTAGAGGTTGTAGGGAGCCAAGATCACACCACTGCACATCAGCCTGAGCAACAGAGTTGAGACTCCATCTCAAAAAAAAAAACAAAACAAACAAACAAAAACAAAAGTTTCTGATAAAGGACTTGTATCCAGAATATATAAAGAACTATCAAAGCTCAATAAAAAGAAAAAAGAAAAAATTCTGATTTAAAAATGTGCAAAAGTTCTTGACAGACACTGCACCATAGAAGATATATGGCTGGGAAGTAAAGATATGAAAACTTAACATTATTAATCATTAGGAAAATGCAAATTAAAACCACACTGAGATACCACTACACACCTATTAGAATGGACTAAAAAAACCTGACAATTACAAATGTTATCAAGGATGTGGAGCAACAGACTCCCATTAAATTGTGATGAGAATGAAAAAAATGGTACTGCTACTTTGCCAGTTTGGCTGCTTCCTATAAAGTTAGTTATACATACTATGCAACCTCCCTCTGAATCCCATTCCTATGCATTTACCCAAGTAAACTGAAAACTTTTGGTTGCACAAAAACCTATGCATAAATATTTATAGCCACTTTATCCATAACTGCCAAATACTGGAAACTACCAAAATGTTCAACAAGTAAATGGATAAATAAATTGTGATATACCCATACAATGGAGAAGTAATTAGCAATAAAAATAAATTTTGATTCATCTAACAAAATGAATGAATCATGAATCCATTTTAGAAATGGAAAAAAAGCCAGATTTAAAAAGCTATACATTATCTCATTTATATGACAACATATAAAAGGCAAAACTATGTGGAAAATAGACCAATGATTGTTTGAGGGTTGAAAGAGTGGTGATGATTACAAAGTGGCTACACACAGGAATTTTTACAGCAATGGAACTATTTCTCTATGGTATTTTGCATTTGTCAAAACCCATCAAAATCTATACCACAAAGAGTAAATTTTACTACATGCAAATTAAAAAGTAATTCAACTAAAATGTCAGAATGAAATCCAGACTGAAGAATGAATTCAATTACATTACAATTACATGACATAACCTCTTCGAAGGGGTGAGAAGAAAAGGCACTATTCTAAGTAACTTAATACTGGTTTGGAACTGGGTAATGGGCAGAGGTTGTTAGAATTTGGAGGGCTCAAATGACAGGAAGATGAGGAAAAGTTTCAAACTTCTTAGAAATTGGCTAAATGATTGTGACCAAAATGCAGATAGTGATATGGACAGTAAAGTCCAGACTGACAAGGTCTCAGATGGAAATCAGAAATTATCAGGAACTGGGGCAAAGGTCACACATTATTCCTGACCAAATAACTTGGCTGCATTGTGCCCCTGCTCTAGGAATCTGTGGAAGTTGAAACTTCAGAGTGATGATTTAAGGTATATGGCAGAAGAAATTTCTTATGCTTCTAACAGCCTATACTCATATGTGGGAGCAAATAAATGATGCAAAGTGGAAATCTATATTTAAAAGGGAAGCAGAGCATAAAAGTTTGAAAAACTTGCAGCCTGGACATATGGCAGAGAAAGAAAAATCTTTTTCAGCAGAGGAATTCAAGCAGGCTGTGGAGTAACCACTTGCTAGTGATATCGGCATAAATAAAAGGGAGCCAAGTGCTAATTTCCAAGACGATGGGGAAGAGGCCTTAAACGCATTTCAGAGATCTCTCAGGCAGCCCTCCCATCATAAGCCCTGAGGGCTAGGAGGACTGAATGGTTTTCTTGGCTAGGCCCAGGACCCCCACTGCCCTGTGTAGCTTCAGAACACTGCTTCCACATCCTGGCCACTCCAGCTCCAGCCTGCACTCAAAGAGGTCCAGATGCAACTCAGGGCACCACTTCACAGGGTGAAAGCCATAAACCTTAGCAGTTTTCACATAGTGTTAAGTCTGTAGGCACACAGAGAGCAGGAGTGAGGGAGGCTTGGCATCTTTCCCCTAAATTTAAAAAATGTATGTGAAAGGATGGCTGTCCAGGCAGAAGACTGCTGCAGGGTTGGAGCCCTCACAGAGAACCTCTGCTAGGGTAGTGTGGGGAGGAAATGTGGGGTTGGAGTCTCCATACCAAGTGCCCACTAGAGTACTACCTACCTAGTGGAGCTGTGGGAAAGGGGCCACCATCGTCCAGCCCCTAGAATGGTAGATCCACTGGCAGCTTGATCCTCTGCCTGGAAAAGCCTCAGGCACTCAGCCTGTGACAGCAGCTGCGGGGTTGAACCCTACAAGGCCACAGGAGCTGTGGGAGCCTACTTCTTGCACCAGTGTGCCTTGGAGTCAAAGGAGGCTATTCTGGAGCTTTAAGATTTAGTGACTGCTTTGATGGGTTTTGAACTTGCATGGGGACCATAACACTTTTTTGTGTGTGTGTGCCAATTTCTCCCTTTTGGAATGGGAATGTTTACCCAATGCCTATACCCCACTGTATCTTGTATCTTAGGAGTAAATAAGTTATTACAGGGTCATAGGTGGAAGGAACTCATCTTCAGATGAGACTTCGGACTTTGGAGTTAATGTTGAAATCAGACTTTAGGGGACTGTTGAGAAGAGATTATTGTATTTTGTGATGTGAGAAAGACAGGAGATTTAAGGGGGCCAGGGACGGAAGGAAATAGTTTGTATATTTGTCCCTGCCCAAATCTCACATTGAAATGTAATTCCTCAATGTTGGAAGCAGGGCCTAGTGGGAAGTGTTTGGCTCACGGGGGCAGATCCATCATGAATGACTTGGTACCATCAATTTGGTGATAAATGAGCTCTCTCAGTTCATATTATATCTAGTTGTGTAAAACTGTGGGGTCCCTCCCCCCAACCCCTACCTTGCTCCTGCTTTCACAATGTGAAGTGCCTGCCTCACTTCACTTTCTGCCATGAGTTAAAGCTCCTTGAGGCCTTCCCAGAAGCTAGGCAGATGCCAGAGCACCATGCTTCCTGTACAACCTGCAGAATCATGAGCCAATTAAAACTCTTTTCTTTATAAATTACCCAGTCTCAGGTATTTCTTTTATAGCAATGCAAGAATGGCCTAGTACAGAAAATTGGTATTGTATGAAAAAGACTGTACTCCAGTTGGAGTAAATTTGTTTTTGACACAAGCATAAGTTAGTAGCTCTGAAGCTATATTAAATGTATACTAGAGTTGAACAAATAATAAACTGCAGAAAATGAGAGCCAAGTTACAAGAAAGAAGTGACAGGTAAGCCAGGGGGAAGGCAAGAGTCAACTGTGTGGCATGGGATTAGTGTTTGTAATATCCCAAGAATGCATATTTATGAAATAGAGAAAGAGAGATATGTGAGTATATATAGGTCAAGTATACATAAATATGCAAGTATACATAAATATATGAGGGGACCTAGAAGCAATGATACCTCGGGAGCAATGAACACACCTAAAGCCTGGATCTTGGTGTCTAAATACCATTCTCCAATAAAAGAATCTAAGGTCTTTAAATAAATGGCTTATCTATGACTGAGGCCTGGAAAATACTAGATGAGCCTGGAATATTTTCAAATGCCAGAAAGTAACAAAGTGCTTTTTAAAAAAGGACAGTGGCATGGCAAAAGGATACAGGAGTCAACCTGAAAGAATTCCCAATGGCTAAAGAAGTTATAATGCGAGCAACAAAATAAGTATCCTAACTTTAGGGTTGGATTCTAACCTCTAGAAAAAAATAAATATCCATGATTCTATCCTGATAGTTCAGTAAAGAATTAGCCTTGCCTAAAGAAAGTTTCACCCTTTGCCTCCAGCTCCTGGGAAGTACCCTCTTAGCCCTTGAATACCCTGCCCAATAAGTGTCTTTTTTTTACCTGGAGGGGTTGGGACCTGGCATGTAATCTATGTTAACAAGGTGAATTGTCGTGGGCCACCATAAGCCATTGGGTATCAGGCTCAATCTCTGACCTGAGGAGAGGCTGGATACGCACACATATATGTGACCCAGCCCAAATAAAATATGTACACCAAGGCTTGAAAGAGCTTCCCTACTTGGCAGTACCATTTGTGTTGCCACACAATTGCTAGGAAGGGTAAGCACTGCCCACATAACTCCACTGGGAGAAGATAACTGGAAACTCTGCACTTGGTGTCTCTTGGCCTTTGCCCTTTGTGCCTCCTTCCTTGGGTGATTTTAATCTGTATCCTTTTGCTGTAAGAAACCATAACCATGAGTATAATGGCTTTGCTGAGTTCTGTACATACTTCTAGAGAAGTATGGAACTGGAGGGTAGTCTTGGGGACCCCAGAGTTTGCAGTTGGTGTCAGAAGTGAGGGTGGCCTTGGGGATTCCCAAACTTTGCATTGATATAAATGACTGAAAAAAATGAATGAGGGGATAAATCTTCCTTATGAAAGAATGACAAACAATAAATGTAAAGCCAGACAGAGAGGCTTACACTTGTAATCCCAGCATTTTCAGAGGCCAAGGTGGAAGAATCGCTTGAGGCCAGGAGTTGGAGACCAGCCTAGCCTAAGGGAGACCATGGTGGTGCATGCCAGTAGTCTGAGCTACACAGGAGGCTGAGCCTGGAGGATCGTTTGAGTCCAGGAGTTGGAGGCTACAGTGAGCTACAGTTGTGCCCCTGCACTACAACCTGGGCAACTGAGCAAAACCCTGCCTCTAAAAATGTAAAAGGGAACAGGAAAATATAAAATTATGATTAAAACTCCACAGTAATAATTGATGCTGGTAACATTCACTTACGAATGTGAAAATTAGAGAGCCATGCTTGAAGGAGAAACAGGTTATCTGCAGAGCCTCAAACTATCCTCCCAAAATATGTATTAATTACTGTCATGGTTTTAACATACATCCATAGATGTTTGAAACGCTTACCCTCAACAGGTAGAGCTCAATTTCTCTCCCTTGAATATGGGCTGGAATTCAAAAATCATCTTCTAACGAACAGAGTATGGAAAAAGAAAAACAGTAACCTTATAGTGGAGAAATCCTGCAGACACTACATTTGCCAAATGATCAAAGTCACCAATAATAAATCATGTTATGCACCCCCTGTAATGATGTGATGAGAAGGACATTTAAAGTCTGAGTCTTCCCTCAAACCCCTAACACCTGTCTGAACATGAGAAAACATCAGATAAACTTAACTTGAGGGACATTCTATAAAATACTTGACCAGACTTCTTCAAAATTGACAAGGACATAAAAAACAGAAGAGACTGAGAAAGTGTCACAAATGGAAAAGAGACAAAGAAAACATAATGACCCCATGCAATGTGGTATTCTGAACTGGATCCTGGGACAGAAAAAGGACATTGGTGAGAAGCTGGAAAAATCTGAATAAATTCCAGCTTTGTTAAAAGTATTGCACCAATGTTAATTTCTTAGTTTTGATCAGTATACCAAACATTAATACTACCAGGCGATGTTGGCTAAAGGACATAAGGGAACTTACTGTACTATCTTTGCAACTCTTTGAATAATTTTAGATTTATAATAGACATGATTTTCTCAAGACTGATCATACCAAGTTGGTGAGGACGCAGACCAACAAGAACTGTCATATATTGTTGGTTGAAAAATGTAAAATAGTATGTAGTACAACAACTTTAGAAAACAATTTGGCAAGACTGGGCGCAGTGCCTCATGACTATAATACCAACACTTTAGGAAGAAGAGGCAGAAGGCTTGAGTCCAGAAGTTCTAGACAAGCCTAGGCAACACAGCAAGACCTCATCTCTACCCCCCCCCAAAAAAAAAAAAAAAAAAAAAATTAGCTGAGTGTGATGGCTCGTACCTGTAGTCTCAGCTACTCAGGAGGCTGAGGTGGGAGAAACGCTTGAGCTGGGGAGGTAGAGGCTGCGACTGTGCCTTCACACTCAGCCTGGGCGACAAAAAAACCATCTCCACAAAAAAAAAAAAAAAGAAGGGGGGTTTGACAAGTTTCTTCAGAAAATAAACATACACATAGTATTTCCTTCTAGGTATTTACCCAAGAGAAATCAAAGAAAGGGCATATCCTGTACACAAATAAGACCTGTACATGAATCTTCACAGCAACATTATCAGTAAGGGCCCAAAAAGTAGGAACAATCCAAAACTTGATCAACAGGTTATTGGTTAAATGATTTACAGTACATCCATACAACAGAATATTTAGCAAAAAGTAGTTCATTTCCAAAAGGAATGATGGAAGAAACATGGATCAATCTCCAAATAATTACAGAGTGAAAGAAGTCAGACTGTTCCCTCCCAAAAGAGTAAACTATGATTCCATTTTCATAAAGTTCTGGAAAACATCAACCCACCTACAGTGACAGAAAGCAAACCAGTGGTTGTCTGAGAACAGCGAGGCAGGACAGGAAGGGTTGGGACAGAGGAATTCATTCCCAAAAGGCAACAGGAAACATATATGTTTATTTGTATAAATTTAAGGGGTAGAAGAGCAGTTGTTATGTGTGAATGTATTTTATAGTGAGAAAGTCTGGTGTTTTAGTGTAACAATCACCCCAACATTGTACTCATTAAGTAATTAAGTAATTTCTCCTCCCTCACCCACCCCCAGCCTTCCGAGTCTCCAGTGTCTATCGCTCCACATTATGTGAAGGAATGCTAGATGTGGCTGACTAATGCCAATTGTGATGATTATAAGGCCTAGCTGGCTTGAGGTGGAGGATGCTACATTTTTTTTTGATATCATTTTGTGTTAGAACACAGATTGCTGTAAATAAGGTGGTAATAGTCCCCAGACATAATGTAAAGGTTTGGATTGATAGGTTATTTTCTACTAAAGGGTAGACGTGGATGAGCAGGAAAACTGCTACAACTATAGTGCTGGAGTGGAGTAGGACTGAGACGGTGGCTGGGCATTCTATGGCAGATGGGAGTCAAGGATGGAGGCTGAACTGAGCAGACTGTGAAGTAGCACCTAAAAATTCTGCTCAAAGCTAGATAAAAGATATAGTTTTGGCCGGGTGTGCTGGCTCATGCCTGTAATCCCAGCACTTTGGGAGGCTGAGGCAGGCGGATTACTTGAGGTCGGGAGTTCAAGACCAGCCTGACCAACATGGAGAAACCCTGCGTGTACTAAAAATACAAAATTAGCCAGGTGTGGTGGCATATGCCTGTACTCCCAGCTACTGGGGAGGCTGAGGCAGGAGGATTGCTTGAACCAGGGAGGCGGAGGTTGTGGTAAGCCAAGATGACGCCATTGCACTCCAGCCTGGGCAACAAGAGCGAAACTCCATCTCACTCTGTCACCAGAATGGAGTGCAGTGGCGCAATCTTGGTTCACCGCAACCTCCAACTCCCTAGAGTTCAAGTGATTCTCCTGCCTCAGCCTCCTGAGTAGCTGGGATTACAGGCACCTGCCACCATGCTCAGCTAATTTTTGTATGTAGGAGAGATAGGGTTTCACCATGTTGGTCAGGATGGTCTTGATCTCCTGACCTCATGATCCACCTGCCTCGGCCTCCCAAAGTGCTGGGATTACAGGCACGAGCCACCGTGCCCGGCAAAGATATATTCATTTTCTTAAGCGTAATTGTTTCAGACAGATATGTTCATTAAGTGTGACTGTTTCACAGGCATATACATATGCCAAAACACATGAAATTGCACAATTTAAATGTATATTTTATGTTAGAGCTCAAAGCTTTTTAAATAAATACATGGAAAACTGTTTCAATACACTAAATGAAGCAAGTCACACAAAAACATGTTTAGTATCATCTCTTTTATGTTAAAACACAATGTATTGGTTTGCTTATAAATGCATAGTAAAGTGTCCGGAACATTATGTAGCTGTATAGAACATTATGTGGAGAGAATGTCCTGGTGGGTCAGCTTTGGGATGGAGAGTATATCGATCGGTATTAGCTAGGTTATGCTACAATAATAACTCTAACATCTCAGTGACAATATAACAACATTTTCTTTCTCACTTATGCTATCTGCTCCACCTAGGCTGTCTCTAGAATGCCCTATTTCTCACAGAAATGGCTTATTTGCCTAGATTTAGTAGCACCTAACAATTCTGCTCAAAGCTAGAAAAAATTTACACCTGTAATTTTCTCTTACACACGTGTGTGGACACATACACTCCAAATGTTTTTACTTTGAAATTTTCTATAACGCATACTAATACCATAAGAAATAAGAATTACACAGAACAAAAAACACAAACAGAAAAGTAGAGTGCTATTTTGACCTTGACTAATGTTTTAAAAATTGAAGCCTAGTGAGATAATTGAAACAGGAGCCAAAAGAAAATGTGAAATGCTATGCCTTTAAAACCTTGGTTCTTAATATTGATGCAGTTTCTGCTGTTTTTCCATAAATAATAGATTACAAAATGGATGTTTGGCACAGAGTTGCTTTTAAAAGAGCATTTTCTAATTCTTGACAATACAAAAAAAAAAAAAAAACAATTGATAGATGTTAAGGGCAAGAGGGAAAAGACTGCAGATAAAGTAACACAAAGGAACTGATTACCACACACACACACACACACGCACACACACACACACCATTATCACTCAGCTAGGTTGCATGCAAAAAACAATTATATATTTTAAGATGTTCCATAATAATAATTTAAAATTAAGAACGGTTTGTTCAATAAAATACTTCTACATTCCTATCCATAATAGTACTGCTTTGTAAATCTAATTGCAACAAATTGTTTTCAACAAATCGCCCTGTCAAAAGTTTATTCTGGCATGTTTATAAACGTAAAACTAGTAATAATCATCATGCCATGTATAAAAAGCTAATTTATTCAGTCACTGTGCTGGATTTACATAATTGCTAATCCTTAAAACCATCTCAAAAGCAAGATATCTTATACAAATATTTTCTTACTAATAAGAAATTGATGTTTAGCTGTCAAGTAACTTGTTCAGGCTAACATCCCTAAGAAAAAAAGTGATTTTTTTTTTTCACTACAGTATGCCACCTTCACATTTTTACAATGTACTTTCCAAGAGTGCCTAATTATATGGTGTTTTATCATCCATCCCTTTGATAGCAACCCTCCCCCTTCTTGGCAACACCTCAAATTAATAAATCAAACATCTACAATTTTCTAGGCAATGTGCTAGGCTCTGGGGATCCAGAGGTTAAGTATGACAGTCTTTACCCCTCAGGAACTCAAATAAAGAGTAGCTAGCACAAGAAGCAATTCTATAAACAGAGCTGAGAGGGAAATGGGCACCTTGCTCAGATTGGAGGCAGAAACAGAAAGAAGCGGGCAAAGAGTAGGAAGGTACTGGTCTGAGGCACTCACTTGATTGAGGGTGAGGCAAATGAAGAGGGGAGAAGGTACTCCAGGAAGAGGCAAATGCATGAATAAAAGGGAGAAGAAACCTTACAGGAGATCCATGAATTTCAAAGAATGTGGTTGAATGTGGAGAAGAGACAAGGCTTCCTCTGCTATGGAAGTTCACAATTCCTGTAAGACCACCCCTGGCCCTCTGCTGCCTCTATCTCACAGCATGCCACAAACCAACCCAGCACCACAAAAATCTCAACTTCCAGCATCCTTAACTTTATAACCCTTTTCATAGGCCCTCCCATTGCAGCAGAGCTTCTGGTCTTACCCAGGAAGTCTACACGCTAGACACACTTAAGTTCAGACTTCAGCCAGCTGCCCTTGCCTTTGAGCTAGGCCACAGCTGGTTCCTTCTAGACATGGAAATCCTTCCAGACAGACGAGAAACTTGAACTTACAAACGTTATGCATACCTATTCCAGGGATATCCTCACTGACTAGAGGTACTGCCCCCCATCCCACAAAGTACTTAAGAGTACCTCCCTTGCAAAATGTCGACTGTTAAATGCTCCACAACTAGGATTCCTGCTAGTCTTGGGACCATTTAAGACATCCACTTCCCCATGCCTCGTAAGCACTAGTGGGGGAAAAAATCACAATGGTGCAACTTGGTGCCACTGTGCATTCATGGTTACTCACTTCAGCTGGGCCTGCAGTAGGGTCAACAAAGTGTTAACGAAAGACATACTCAGAGGCTGGGCACGGTGGCTTACACCTGTAATACAAGCACTTTTGGAAGTTGAGGCAGGTGGATTGCTTGAGATCAGGAGTTTGAGACTAGCCTGGCCAACATGGTGAAACCCCATCTCTATTAAAATACAAAAATTAGCTGGGTATCGTGGCACAGCCCTCTAGTCCCAGCTACTTGGAAGGCTGAGGCAGAATAACTGCTTGAACCCAGGAGGCAGAAGTTGCAGTGAGCAGAGATTGCACCTCTGCACTCCAGCCTGGGAGACAGACTGAGACTCTGAAAAACCGAAAAACAGCAACAACGACAACAACAACAACAACAACAACAACGACATACTCAGAATTAAAAGCAAGCTCTTAGGAATATTAAAAAAAAAAAAAAACCCAAAAACCATGAACAAAGGCTTTACTGCATTTAGACAGCTTCAGAAGTGATCAATGCCTAGACATATTCTGAGAAATTACTGAATTTCAAGGCCAAAGAATCCTTGGCAATCTAGGTATAAAAAAATTATGCGGAGGAAAAAGCTCTGTTGGGCTCAAACATCTCCACAGCAGCAGTGATTCGCAGAAGACAGCGGGACAGCACAGCAGTGGCTCCCTAGTATTAGCACACATTAGCAATGTCGGAGAGCAGGCGTAAAGTGCAGATTTCGGCTCCTCATTCTATCTACATTCTGCTTCAGTAGGCCATGGGTAGAATACCACTGACTCTCCTGTTGGGAGTCCTTGACTTATACTTTAGTATTAACCACCTGAGTTATAAAGGGAAGAAAATGTGACCCCAAAATAACACAGTTGTGTCAAGTATTCATTTTTGTGTAAGGCAAGACCACAAGTCTCAAATATGCAGGGATTCAAGGAAGGCAGGGCTCACTAGCCCTATCTGAAAATGAAGTCTGTTCAACCAAAGGACGGTTCCAAATGAAGAACTCAGGAATGAAGTAGCTGTGATCTCAAAGTCAGTGATGAATTTGCTGCAATATAAAACTGAGCATTAACAGTTGTGGCTACACCAACACAAGGGAATGGGACATTCTGCTCCTCATGTCATCCTAGCATCCTCCACGACCAGGGATGAAAATGGTTATACATCACATGCATTGCTATGTACTGAGCATGGGACTAATAAATATATGCACTGTCTCATTTATTCTTCACAATATGAGGCAGAATTATGAATCTCCAATTTACTGTCAAGGACACAAGCAGAGAGAGTCTCACCCAAGATCATCTGGTTAATGTGATCAGCTGGTCAGAGACTTAGATGCTGATAGTGACATTATTAATATGGGCAAGATTACTATCATTCATGAGACCCCTTTAAAGCCATTTAATACTGTAGGCATTTTCCCACCCCATGTCGGAATCAGTAAGCTGTGTTCCCTCTGGGGACTTCTTCCTCTACTTTACCCCTAGTAAGAACTGTTATTTATGGTAGTTTCAAGATTTGTTGCTAGTCTCAAGGAATTCAGGATAGATGTGGAGGAGAGAGAAGCAGAAGATCCTCTATTTTGACTTAGATGCTAAACTAGTTCTTCTCATGTGCATACAATTCCCCAGGAGATATTGTCAAGGCAGCTTGTGATTAGGATCTTGTATGAAACCTGAGATGGTTTCTAGAGTTTCCAGATGAAGCTAAATGGGCTACGCTTTTGATTGGTAAAGCCCTAAATCCAAACCCAAACCAGCCTCTCTCTAGAGAGTTGAACAGCATGACAGGAGTGGCTCATGTAGCTAATTAACGAAGAGGTACTCTGATTAACATACTGTTTCTTTGGAAACTTCACAGGGATGAGAGTTAGAGGATAGGGATGGTGGCTGGCACATCGTATTCCAACATCTGAGTTGCTGAATTTAACAGCAGTAATAGCAAAAATACGCCAATGGAATGTAAAAAGTAAAAATCAAAGTGAACCTCTTCAGAGGAAGCATGAAGTGCCTCATTTCTTTACCCTTCATGGTTAAGAAATCAATGGCAGGGCACGCCCAAGATGGCCAAATAGGAACAGTTCCTGGCTCCAGCTCCCAGTGTGAGCCACACAGAAGACGGGTGATTTCTGCATTTCCAACTGAGGTACCAGGTTCATCTCACTGGGGCCTGTTGGACACTTGGTGCCGGTCCGTGGGTGCAACTCGACCAGCGAGAGCTGAAGCAGGGGAGGCATCACCTCACCTGGAAAGCTCAAGAGGGAAGGGAATTCCATTTCCTAGCCAAAGGATATTGAGAAACACAGCACCTGGAAAATCGGGTGACTTCCACCCTAATACTGCGCTTTACCAAAGCGCAGTATTAGCAAACAGCACACCAGGAGATTATATCCCATACATGGCCCCGAGGGTCACACGCCCACGGAGCCTCCCTCATTGCTAGGGCAGCAGTCTGAGATCTAACTACAAGGCGGCAGCGAGGCCGGGGGAGGGGTGCCCGCCATTGCTGAGGCTTAAGTAGGTAAACAAAGCCAAAGGGAAGCTGCAAATGGGTGGAGCCCACCACAGATCAAGCAGGCCTGCCTGCCTCTATAGACTCCACCTCCGGGGACAGGGCATACCTCAGCAGAGGTAAATGTCCCTGACTGACAGCTTTGAAAAGAGCAGTGGATCTCCCAGCATGGAGGTTGAGATCTGAGAACGGACACACTTGCCTGCTCAAGTGGGTCCCTGACCCCTGAGTAGCCAAACTGGGAGACACCCTCCACTAGGTGCAGACTGACACCTCACACCTCACACGGCTGGGTACACCCGAGACGAAGCTTCCAGAGCAAGAATCAGACAGCAACACTCACTGTTCAGCAATATTCTATCTTCTGCAGCCTCCACTGCTGATACCCAGGCAAACAGGGTCTGGGGTAGACCTCAAGCAAACTCCAACAGACCTGCAGCTGAGGGTCCTGACTGTTAGAAGGAAAACTAACAAACACAAAAGACATCCACACCAAAACCCCATCAGTACGTCACCATCATCAAAGACCAAAGGCAGATAAAAACCAAAGATGGGGAAATAGCAGTGCAGAAAAGCTGGAAATTCAAAAAATCAGAGTTCATCGCCCCCTCCAAAGGAATACAGCTCATCACCAGCAACGGAACAAAGCTGGAGGGAGAATGACTTTGACGAGTTGAGAGAAGAAGGCTTCAGTCGATCAAACTTCTCAGAGCTAAAGGAGGAACTACGTAACCAGCGCAAAGAAACTAAAAACCTTGAAAAAAGATTTGATGAATGGCTAACTAGTATAATCAATGTAGAGAAGTCCTTAAAAGAACTGATAGAGATGAAATCTATAACATGAGCACTACGTGAAAAATGGACAAGCTTCAGTAGCCCGACTCGATCAACTGGAAGAAAGAGTATCAGTGATTGAAGATCAAATGAATGAAATGAAGCGAGAAGTGTAGAGAAAAAAGAGTAAGAAGAAATGAACAGAGCCTCCAAGAAGTATGGGATTATGTGAAAAGACCAAATCTACGTCTGATTGGTGTGCCTGAAAGTGATGGGGAAAATGGAACCAAGTTGGAAAACACTCTGCAGGATATCATCCAGGACAACTTCCCCAAACTAGTAAGGCAGGCCAACATTCAAATTCAGGAAATACAGAGACCACAAAGATACTCCTCGAGAAGAGCAACTCCAAGACACATAATTGTCAGATTCACCAAACTTGAAATGAAGGAAAAAATGTTAAGGGCAGCCAGAGAGAAAGGTCGGGTTACCCACAAAGGGAAGCCCATCAGACTAACAGCAGATCTCTCAGCAGAAACTCTACAAGCCAGGAGAGTGGGGGCCAATATTCAACATTCTTAAAGAAAAGAATTTTAAACCCAGAATTTCATATCCAGCCAAACTAAGTTTCATCAGTGAAGGATAAATAAAATCCTTTACAGACAAGCAAATGCTTAGAGATTTTGTCACTACCAGGCTTGCCCTACAAGAGACCCTGAAGGAAGCACTAAACATGGAAAAAACAACAGGTACCAGCCATTGCAAAAACATGTCAAAATGTAAAGTCCATCGATGCTAGGAAGAAACTGCATCAACTAACGAGCAAAATAACCAGCAAATATCATAATGACAGGATCAAGTTCACACATAACAATATTAACCTTAAATGTAAATGGACTAAATGGTCCAATTAAAAGACAACAGACTGGCAAATTGGATAAAGTGAAGACCCATCAGTTTGCTGTATTCAGGACACCCATCTCACACGCAGAGAAACACATAGGCTCAAAATACAGGAGCACCCAATACAGGAGCACCCAGATTCATAAAGCATGTCCTTAGAGACTTACAAAGAGACTCCTATACAATAATAATGGGAGACTTTAACACCCCACTGTCAACATTAGACAGATCAACGAGACAAAAACTTAACAAGGATATCCAGGAATTGAACTCAACTCTGTACCAAGCGGACCTAACAGACATCTACAGAACTCTCCACCCCAAAGCAACAGAATATACATTCTTCTCAGCACCACATCGCTGAGAAGTTTTATAACAAACTGTCTCTCAGGCCACAGTGCAATCAAACTAGAACTCAGGACTAAGAAACTCCATCAAAACTGCTCAACTACATGGAAACTGAACAACCTGCTCCTGAATGACTACTGGGTACATAACAAAATGAAGGCAAAAATAAAGATGTTCTTTGAAACCAATGAGAACAAAGATACAACATACCAGAATCTCTGGGACACATTTAAAGCAGTGTGTAGAGGGAAATCTATAGCACTAAACACCCACAAGAGAAAGCAGGAAAGATCTAAAATCGACACCCTAACATACAATTAAAAGAACTAGAGAAGCAAGAGCAAACACATTCAAAATCTACCAGAAGGCAAGAAATAACTAAGATCAGAGCAGAATTGAAGGAGATAGAGACACAAAAAACCCTCCAAAAAAATCAATGAATCCAGGAGTTGGTTTTTTTGAAAAGATCAACAAAATTGATAGAACGCCAGCAAGACTAATAAAGAAGAAAAGAGAGAAGAATCAAATAGACGCAGTAAAAAATGATAAAGGGGATATCACCACTGACCCACAGAAATACAAACTACCATCAGAGAATACTATAAACACCTCTACACAAATAAACGAGAAAACCTAGAAGAAATGCACTTACACTCTCCCAAGACTAAACCAGGAAGAAGTTGAATCCCTGAGCCAGCCGGGCACGGTGGCTCAAGTCTGTAATCCCAGCACTTTGGGAGGCCAAGACGGGCGGATCACGAGGTCAGGAGATCCAGACCATCCTGGCTAACACGGTGAAACCCCATCTCTACTAAAAAAAATACAAAAAACTAGCCGGGCGAGGTGGTGGGCGCCGTAGTCCCAGCTACTGGGGAGGCTGAGGCAGGAGAATGGCGTAAACCCGGGAGGCGGAGCTTGCAATGAGCTGAGATCCGGCCACTACACTCCAGCCTGGGTGAAACAGCGAGACTCCGCCTCAAAAAAAAAAAAAAAAAAAAAAAAAAGAAGTTGAATCCCTGAATAGACCAAAAGCAGGCTCTGAAATTGAGGCAACAGTTAATAGCCTACCAACCAAAACAAGTCCAGGACCAGATGGATTCACAGCCAAATTCTACCAGAGGTACAAGGAGGAGTTGGTACCATTCCTTCTGAAACTATTCCAATCAATAGAAAAAGAGGGAATCCTCCCTAAATCATGTTACGAGGCCAACATCATTCTGATACCAAAGCCTGGTAGAGGTACAACAAAAAAAGAGAATTTTAGACCAATATCCCTGATGAACATCAATGCAAAAATCCTCAGTAAAATACTGGCAAACTGAATCCAGCAGCACATTAAAAAGCTTATCCACCATGATCAAGTGGGTTTCAACCCTGGGATGCAAGGCTGGTTCAACATACGCAAATCAATAAACGCAATCCAACATATAAACAGAAACAAAGACAAAAACCACATGATTATCTCAATAGATGCAGAAAAGGCCTTTGACAAAATTCAACAGCCCTTCATGCTAAAAACTCTCAATAAATTCAGTATTGATGGAACGTATCTCAAAATAATAAGAGCTATTTATGACAAACCCACAGCCAATATCATACTGAATGGGCAAAATCTGGAAGCATTCCTTTTGAAAACTGGCACAAGACAGGGATGCCCTCTCTCACCACTCCTATTCAACATAGTGTTGGAAGTTCTGGCTAGGGCAATCAGGCTAGGGTATTCAGTTAGGAAAAGAAGAAGTCAAATTGTCCCTGTTTGCAGATGACATGATTGTTTATTTCGAAAAGCCCATTGTCTCAGCCCAAAATCTCCTTAAGCTGATAAGCAACTTCAGCAAAGTCGCAGGATACAAAATTAATGTGCAAAATCACAAGCATTCTTATACACCAGTATACCTAGGAATCCAACTTACAAGGGATGTAAAGGACCTCTTCAAGGAGAACTACAAACCACTGCTCAGTGAAATAAAAAAGGACACAAACAAATGGAAGAACATACCATGCTCATGGATAGGAAGAATCAATATTGTGAAAATGGCCATACTGCCCAAGGTAATTTATAGATTCAATGCCATCCCCATTAAGCTACCAATGACTTTCTTCACAGAATTGGAGAAAAACTGCTTTAAAGCTCATATGGAACCAAAAAAGACCCCACATTGCCAAGACAATCCTAAGCCAAAAGAACAAAGCTGGAGGCATCACGTTACCTAACTTCAAACTATACTACAAGGCCACAGTAACCAAAACAGCATAGTACTGGTACCAAAACAGAGATATAGACCAATGGAACAGAACAGAGCCCTCAGAAATAATTCCACACATCTACAACCATCTGATCTGAGAAAAACAAGAAATGGGGAAAGGATTCCCTATTTAATAAATGGTGCTGGGAAAATTGGCTAGCCACAAGTAGAAAGCTGAAACTGGATCCTTTCCTTACTCCTTATACAAAAATTAATTCAAGATGGATTAGAGACTTAAATGTTAGACCTAATACCATAAAAACCCTAGAAGAAAACCTAGGTAAACCATTCAGGACATAGGCATGGGTAAGGACTTCATGTCTAAAATACCAAAAGTAATGGCAACAAAAGCCAAAATTGACAAATGGGATCTAATTAAATCAAAGAGCTTCTGCACAGCAAAAGAAACTACCATCAGAGTGAACAGGCAACCTACAGAATGGGAGAAAATTTTGCAATCTACTCATCTGACAACGGGCTAATATCCAGAACCTATAAAGAACTCTATCAAATTTACAAGAAAAAAACAAACAACCCCATCAAAAAGTAGTCAAAGGATATGAACAGACACTTCTCAAAAGAAGACATTCATACAGCCAAATGACACACGAAAAACTGCTCATCGCCACTCGCCATCAGAGAAATGCAAATCAAAACCACAATGAGATACCATCTCACACCAGTTAGAATGGCAATCATTAAAAAGTCAGGAAACAACAGGTGCTGGAGAGGATGTGGAGAAATAGGAACACTTTTACACTGTTGGTGGGACTGTAAACTAGTTCAACCATTGTGGGAAATAGTATGGCGATTCCTCCAGGACCTAGAACTAGAAATACCATTTGACCCAGTCATCCCATTATTGGGGACATACCCAAAGGATTATAAGTCATGCTGCTATAAAGATACATATTTATTGCGGTACTATTCACAATAGCAAAGACTTGGAATCAACCCAAATGTCCATCAGTGACAGACTGGATTAAGAAAATGTGGCACATATACACCATGGAATACTATGCAGCCATAAAAAAAGATGAGTTCGTGTCCTTTGTAGGGACATGGATGCAGCTGGAAACCATCATTCTCAACAAACTATCGCAAGAACAGAAAACCAAATACCGCATATTCTCACTCATAGGTAGGAACTGAACAATGAGATCACTTTGACACAGGAAGGGGAACATTACACACCGGGTCCTATTGTTGAGAGGGGGTGGGGGGAGGAATAGCATTAGGAGATATACCTAATGTAAATGACGAGTTAATGGGTGCAGTACACCAACATGACACATGTATACATATGTAACAAACCTGCACGTTGTGCACATGTACCCTAGAACTTAAAGTATTAAAAAAAAAAAGGACACTGCTTAAAGTAGTAACTGAAGATGTAAATACATACTACTTAAAATTATAATAGTGACCACTAGAAGGCAGACATAAAACATGTAATTACAACTGTAATGTGGATCACAAAGAGGGTGTCATGGGACATAGAGTGAAGGATCAAAACTCAAGTTGTTAGGTGCCCCGTGCCATTAGCAAACACAGTACCTGGGATTAGGTTGAACCATTTGAAACTGTGTTTGGCAGTTTCTGGCTCAGAAAAAGTAACTTCCAGTGCTTCAACCCAATTCTTTTTTTTTTTTTTTTTTTTTTTAAACTGAGTTTTGCTCTTGTTGCCCAGGCTGGAGTGCAATGGCGCGATCTCTGCTCATTGCAACCTCTGCCCCTCAGGTTCAAGCTATTCTCCTGGGATTACAGAAATGCACCACCATGCCCAGCTAATTCTGTACTCTTAGTAGAGACGGGGTTTCTCCATGTTGGTCAGGCTGATCTCGAACTCCTGACCCAAGGTGGTCCGCCAGCCTCATCCTCGGCCTGGGATTATAAGCGTGAGCCACCACGCCCAACGTGCTTCAACCCAATTGTTTCTGTTGCAGCGCTTAATAAACTATCTTCTGTTGTAGTTACATTTCACAAGAAGAGAGCCTTTTTCTTCCTCACTACCATACATCCAGTGGCAGACACACTTCTTAGAAAACATTACTCAACAAATATTTGCTGAATTAAAAAAAAAGAGGACTCAGGACTCGGGAAGGCAAGATGGGTGAAAGTGGTCTTCAAATTTAAAAAGCCCTACAAAAAAATTCAAATGTCTGCTAATTTAGCAAACAGACCAGGAATCTGGCTTCCAGCAATATTAATATATGCTATTAAAAGTCTGGTAGTTCCAGAGTTTATAATTGGATTTAGCCTGTACATTGTGCGTAATCTACAGTCGAAAAATTTTCATCCGTGTTTAACAAAATCTTCATCACATCATTAGTATTAATAGTCATTAAATGCTAAAGAACGTAGGCTTAAAAATTTAGTTGTTTTCTGCTAACCCATAACCCAGATTGTTACTTACAGGTCTACTCTCTTTCCTATAAATATACAAAGCATTCTTCAGAGAAAATCTCCCTTCTACAAATTCTTAAATGGATCCTTTTGAAATAATATGTTGTTAGTGCCAGAAAATGGCTGGCAGGCAAGGTTTGTCGTTGTTGTTGTTTTTGAGACAGTCTCGCTCTGTCACCCAGGCTGGAGTGCAATGGTGCAATCTCGGCTCACTAACCTCCATGTCCCAGGCTCAAGTGATTCTCCTGCCTCCACCTCTGAGAAGCTGGAATTACAGGCAGGCACCACCAAGCCTGGCTAATTTTTGTATTTTCAGTGGAGACGGGGTTTCACCATGTTGGTCAGGCTGGTCTCGAACTCTTGACCTCGTACTCCACCCACCTTGGCTTCCCAAATTGCTGGGATTAGAGGCCTGAGCCACCGTGCCCAGCCAAGGGAAGCAAGTTTTAAAGAATCTTTGAAGTGTGTATTAAACGGTGTATATCAGAATTGACTGTTGTATTTGTCTTGTAAATATGAATATTTTATTGCTCCATTGTTTGTAATAGTAAACGGTGAAAAAGTAAATTTACATTATAGGGGCTAAATCCTGGTGTACAATAAAATCTGACCATTAGAAATAAAAACGTGTGGTAATACATACTGTGCTTTATACAACCAGGCACCATTCTCTAAGGGCTTCAGATATACTAAATTTGTAATCCTCATAACCCATCAATGAGATAAATAACTATCATTATCCCCATTAAGGAAACCAGGACAGCAACTCCTTAGGCCAAGCAGCTAGTCTGGATTCACCCCAGGTAGTCAGGCAGAATTCATGCTCTATTAAACCATACAGTATATTCTACATCTACAGTATAGGGGAATACTTAAGTGGAAGGGACAATGGTCCCTGATAATTTCTGTGAAAAAGTGAGTTTCTGAATTCAACGATTACGATCTCATTTGTATTTTTCTGTTTAAAGTATGTACTGAAAATGTTTAGAAGGACATATGTCAAGTTGTTAACAGTGGATACCACTAAGGACTTGGTTGGGAGTTTGAAAATGAAAATTTATTATTTATACCTTGTATTTAAAATTCTTTAACCAGCATGTGCTCTACAGTAAATATACCACATGCCAGTGACAGCCACCTCCCACATTATCTATGACACAAAACCAAACAAGCATATGAAAAGCAGCACACTTACCTTGTGCTACCATATTGGTCAACGGGTAGGACAACAGGTAGGACAAGGCATGAAAGATTCTAACGCACATTCCAAGTTAACCAACACCATTTAAGAAGTAGAATGAACTTACCGCTAACCGACTCTTGATTTATCAGACTTCATTTACTTCAACAACCAATCTGTCCAACTTCAGTTTATTCCCAACACACTAAAATATTTCAACAAGTTTTATGTCATATTAAACTTAACTGAATTACCTGATGACTCTAGGCCATCCCAAATGGCAGCTCTTCATTGTGCTAGGAGTTTTAGCTATTCCTCCCTCTCTACGGGGAAGCACTGTTCCTCATGGACTCAAGTTGGAAAATCAGATAATTGACCCGGTCCAGCAAGTGTATGTAAATTAAACCAATAAAAGCTTACGGAAAAGGTCTTGCTTCAGCAATGTGTAGATTTTTCAAAATCCCCTATATTGAATGTGAGAGATCCTGGAAGCTGATCCTGTTTTTAAATTCTGATTTCTGACTATGACGTTCAATGTGACTAGATTTTTTAACCCAACAGTCTATTTGAGGTGCTCCAGCAGTGCTTGTTTTCTCCAAAGTAGCCTGGTCCAGTGGCCATCCAACCTATGCTTTAGAGCTTTCTGGTAGCAGAGCATCTCTTAAGGCAGCTCATTCTGACATTAGATAAGCATGTTAGAAAGTTTTTTTTAAAAAAATAGGATTGTGATACTTTTTTTGGTATAGATTCCACCCCACTGGTCTTAGTTCTTAAAATATAAATTGTCTGCCCAATGGATCATACAAATCCAACAACCAAGAAACATTAGTAATTGTCTTCTGTACTTTACTAAACACTTTGTGTTTAATATATTTTTAAATTGTAAAGAAATTACAAGGAACTCCTAAAAAAATTGAATACAAAAATATTACAAGTTAGGACAATTAATCATTGAGATGACATTTAAGAAGCATGCAGAAAAAGTAGCATAGGGTTAACATTTCACTGATGACAAAGCACTTTAGGTACAGTAGAGAAAAGCACCATAAAACTACCATCTATAGTGTCTTTTCCTCCACTGTATTTTTTCAAATTAATATATTGGTAAAACAGTAAACTTTGATCTGATCTGCTATGGATTATACTCGTTAATAAATCTAATCCATTGTAAAGTATAACTGAAATTAAAAATAACCCCTTCTATTACTGTTCGAATTAATTTCAGCTTTCCCTCAAGTTTACAAGGATTCTAATCCTTAGGAATCCAACCCTTTTTGGAAAAGTATACAATGTGGGATATTATTAACAATCTATGCCACGCAATAAAAGATAACCCCTTGAAAATGAAAGCATGTCAGTTCTAACAACTGCAGTGGCTTACTTCTAATAAAACATAAAACTATGCTTGCATTTATTTCTGTTTAAGGAAATAAACAGGAAAAACAGAAGACCTGGAGAGTGTAAGTTCTTTAAAAACAAAAGAGAAAATATGCTCAATGATTCTTTTAAAAAAAGTCTCTAAACTCTAAAGGAGTTGGTATTAATTAAAACTAGAAGGTGTCTAGTTTTTCTTATAAAGTTTGTAATAACAACTAGCTAAGAGAAAAAATGATTCAACTATAATTGGCTTGTTGTGAAGCAAAAAAAGGTCACTGAGGAAGCTGAGCCTCCTGTGCTAATCTTCAACACATCTACACACTGTTTTGTGCTCAACTGTGTGGCTAAGCAAACAAATGTATCTAAGGTCTCTTTTAGTTTATGTGAAATAACGTCTTTTAAATACAATATTGATTTTTCAAAAGAATTAAAAATTACAATCCCTTAGCTGATTAGATGTTCTATTATACTTTAATAAAAATAGTAAATAACCCCTTCATTTAAAAAAATCTTATCTCCTGCAAGAAGTAATAAAAATAGTAAAATTTATAATTTTATTATGGGCTTACTTTAAAGTATATATCTTGGGAAACAATATGTTTATGAAAAACAGTGGTTTGGGTTCTGATGGCAGTTATAATCAGTAATACCAGTATGGGAGAGAACGAACATGTTATAGGTTATGAAGGCTAACTCGGAGCAAAAAGGTTTATTCTACAATAGAACACTAGAGAAGTAAAAGCAATTAAAATGTAAACAAGAAACTGTAAACAAGAATACCATCCCTCTCTCTTTACTTGACTAGTAAATAGGCTATACAAACTACATAGATATCAAAGGTTTTATATATGTACACAGCCAACATAATATCAAAATATATTTTATTCTGGACCTCTTTCAGATCTGATTCAAATTACAGTTGTCAAAGCAATACAATGCAAAGGGGAACTGCAACAACAACAACAAAAAAAAATGTGCCTAGAAAGGATAAAAGGGTCACTGGGGACAAATCATTGTGATGTGGAACCAAAATACATCGTAAGTGTAATTAACATGGTCCAGGACAGCATAGAACATCTATATCAGTCTTCCTTATACAATAATCATGAAAACTGAACAATGAAGTTCTTTAACATGTACAAAAAACTGTCATGGGCTGGTTTACACTTTTACAACAGTTTTAAAGTTAACTGGATAACTAAAGAAATGATGCAGACATTTTAATCCAGTGCTATAGGTAGGCTCACAGAATTAGACCCAAAGGATTTGTAAAAATAAAAATGGAAACAGTATAGCTACAATGTCAAAGTCAGGAAAGAAGAAAATTTACTTCTGTATTCAAGGATTACAGAGCTACAAAATGCAGTCTGCGTGTTTTTGTTTGCAATGAGATGGATAAGTACATCAGACTAGATACAACATGCAGAATGTTTTCCTGAACTTATCCAGAAATTCCAAAGAAAACATCATGAAACAACTTACTTAAAAACAAAAATATATGCCCTAGTTATTCACCCTGCTTCAACACTGTCAACGTAAAGGCAGAAATAAAGAAAGCTATCAATACCTCAGAACTACTGATATAAGACATCAAATTTCTAAATCAGTGTATTAAAAAAGTGAACACTTCCTCTTTTTTCTCTCTTCTACATTTAACTAGAATCATGTTTCAAAAAAACTGATACTAAATGTGACACTTCAGAGCTACTACTGGAAGGAGTAATTCGTAACTTCCCTACCCTCCTTCCATCCCTGCTGATTCAGAAGGGGGAAAAAAACAAAGAAAATAAAACGAAAAACCAACCAGGGTCTCTTGTAGATTTGCTGCTATTCCACAAAATGTTGGCATTTGCTGCCATGCCACAATGTTGGTCCACTGAAATAGGATTTCTGCGGAAACTGTCAACAGTAATTCACCATATGCAAGTACCATCCTTAGCATGCGACAATAATCACAGGTTCTGTAGAAATGTACAATGTGCTTAAGATAATGAAAATTGTAGCACTGCATTTGAGATTTGTTTCTCTACTTATCTAGTAAAACTTGTCATTTTTGCTCACTTAAGTATGATCATTTGTGATTCCTTTAAATAGCAAAAATGCACAGTCCTCTTTAGGCCTCTACTCAATAATAGTTTACATCACTCTTAACAAAATCATTCTACATAAACAGATATTAAATGTGTTTTAATATCTCCTTAAAAATAGTACTCTCTCATTAAATCTAATTTGACAGCAAGGAGTTTAAGGGAAAAAGGAGGGCTTTGTAAGTGAAAAAGTACAAATCTTTGGCCTTTCTCTTGACATTTTCGTATGTCAAAAAGCAAAAAACCTTCATGTAATTCAATCTAGTGATTACTTTTTGCACCATAATTTGTTTTTTACACCACAAAAGGAGGCACTTTCAGTATCTGTAAAAGGTATTTAATCCTAAAACATACTTACCTAGAGAATAATTAAAACAGAATTCAATACACTCTAACATCTATTAGGAAATTAAGAGTTACCACTTCTAAAAGTCATTTGAAAGTCAATGATGTTACCTGGTCAATGGCAGAAAATAGGAATTGGAACAAATATAAGAACTTATGGGATTTCCTACACGGAGGCAAAAAAAAAAAAAAAAAAAGATATTCCTTTATGTTGTTTAAAAGTGGCAGCTGCTCTTTCTTTATTCCATTTTACAATGAGTATTCATTCAAGTTTTCCTTTCTATTTTTCCTTATAAGTTTCTTACAGTAGCTTATACAACAACAAATAGCATAGAAAAACTACTGGATTCAATTGATCATCAGGAATAAGTTCTCAGAAAAACACAGGCGGAAAAATAAGCAAGAATCCCAAATACAGAACTTTACAAGCTGTGAAACTTGGTCTCTTGCAATCATGTTACTGCTCAAATTAGAGACAATCTTATTTCTGTCTATTGGAGCAGCATCGTGGCACATCAGCAGGCAATGATGATGTTGAGAACAGCAGCAAAAATAAACAATCGTATGCTCATGAAGAACCCAAGCCTACAAAATGGATACCTTTCAGAAAAGTGTATACTTAAAAGACCCAAGACGTCAGGATAATAAAGCTCTGTATTTATAATCTCTTACATGTCCTATTGTGGCTATGCTTAAGTAAAATAGCTAAAGGAAAAAAAAAAAACAAAAAAAAAACAAAAAAAACCCAGAAAAGATGACAATATAAAAATGTAGCTGTCTATTTTGGCAGCTATATTGCAGAATTTCTTATCTTTTAATCAGCTGGGAAAAAGTCAATAACTGTATGCAAATGAATAAACTGTCCATATCAAAATACAAAAGTACTATCAATAATCACCTCTGACTTTCAGATTTAAATTCAGTGCAATTGACAAATGCATCGCTAAAGGAAAATGCAGCTTAAAAGATACTCAAAACATTTGTGTCTATTCCTGGGAGCACATTTTAAAATTATTGCACAGATTTTTTTTATTTTTATTTATTTTTTTAAACAGTAACAGAGGTCAACCACAGATGTGGACCTCCAGCAATAAAAGCAGGAATTCAAGTGCCAGATACTCAGCATATTAGGTTTCCTACATAAGTCACATGGTAATATGTTCTAAATATCTCTAATGTGATCCAAAACCCTAAAAAGAGCTGGCACAAAACCATCGTGAATGACTGCCTCTCTGGATGTAAATTTTTAAAAATATTATTACAGTATCATAGTCCCCACTAACAACAACTGGGGTACATATAACAATGTATTGTGAAATTAAGTGTATTTATTCTCTTTACCAATAGCAAATGCTACCCTACCTTAGTAAAACGAAGACTTGCTTCAATCAATGCTGTTTTGTAAAAATAGCAAAGCAACAAATGCTGAAAATCAAAGCTGCATTACTTGGGTTAAATCAGTTTCTACCTAAACTTAGAACACAGGTTAAAATTTTAGTACTAAAAGGCCTCAAAATAATTAGTGACAGAAATAGTGTTATTAATTTGCTAAGCTCAACAGTAAGCAATTCCTTAATTAAAATCTTTGAGATATAAATTTGATGACTATTCTCTTCAGAAATGACATACCTGGATTATGTTAATCATGACAAGCCTTATTAGTCACACATATAAACATGGCCTCATGCAATCATTTGTATATGTTACTCTAAGTTGCATGAGCACAAGGTTTAATTTAATATCTATATCTTTAAGAAAATACGTGATATTATAAACAGAGTAAAAGACATGATATAGTAGTGATTACTGAAAAAAAAATTAGCAGCTTAAATCGATCTATATTTGAAAAAACGTAGTCACAAGTACCACAAATGCAGAATCAGAGCAGCAGGAAGAAGGTTAGTGCAATTATATTTTCATAAAAAAAATTCTGAATCACTGCTATTTAAAAACACCTTGAAGCAAGTCTTTTGTTTGAGATTGTTTTTTAAACTAAGGTAGCAAACATTTTGCCATGTAATGGCAGTGTTATATGCCGTTATCTTGCTTTGTATAAAGAAAACAACATGAGAGATTTTTTAATACTGGAGGTTGGTTACATTTACATATTTAAGCTTCTACACAGAATGATGGACACTTTGAGAAGCTAATCCTTATCCAGAAACATTTTAATCTCTTAAAAAACAAAGCAAAACAAACAAACAACAAAAAACCCAAAACTACTTTGCTCCTTTTCACAATAGTGCACACTTTTACCATAATTTAGTTATGGCTACAAAACATCAGAAGATTTTTTTTTTTAAATGTATCTTCTCTATGGTAATTAAAAAAAAAATTTGTGCCCTTCTAGTCTTTAATTGGCAGAAATATGTCCCAAAAAAGAAACTATTGCATTTAAGCCACATCACCAAAAAACAAAACAGAAAAAAAAAGAAAAACAAAAAGAAAAACAAAAAAACAAAACCAACAGAGCATAATACCCTTTTACTGATGTGTCTTACAGATTGACATGACCAAAGTCATAGGTTTTCATTTAATTTCCAATTCCCCCTTCCACAACATGCACCAACTGAATATATGCTCTGGGAGCCATAAAATGTACCAAACATCTACCTCTTCAAAAGAATGCATTAAAATATTTTAAAGAATTTTTTGTTGTTTAAAAGGTGAAAAAAATATAAACAAGAAACTGATTCACTCCCTTACTTCATGCATCCATAATCTAAACCAAAAACAAAATTTTAAAGCAAGAACAAACTACTGCTGCAAGTTTCTGTAAGTCCATTTTCTCTGTACATACAAACTGCTCACTACTGAAGGGAAAAAAGAATATAATCCATGGTGTCTGCTGATTCAAAGGGGAGAAACAAGGCTGTCATTTAGTATCCAAAAACTGGTACATGTATGTTCTGCTTTTATAATGTATATTTTTCTCTCTTCTGTTTTTCATATCCAAAACTTCTAAATGCTATTTTAGGGGCACAGCAGATTAGATTCCAGCACTTGGTGAACAGAATTCACAAGCTGTGACAAAACTCTGTCATCTTCAGGGTGCAATTTTGTGTATATACACTTATGTATATATTTCTTTTAGATTTGGCTGTAGTGGACTGGCCATGGTTCAAGTGGGACTATAGCAGTACATGGGTCAGGGACAGTCATTTTGGCTATGTACACATTCATAGTCGGTCCATGGCTTCCAACTAGTAGCGCTATTTCCGAAGGTCTAATACACAAACCTGTAAGAAATTAGAATAATCAACCAGTGTATTCAGAATTTTATTGTACATTTTATGTTTAACTTTCCTATAGTACAATTTGAAATGTTTCTTAGTTCCAAGTTTATAAAATTGGTAAAGCATGATAATCATGGAAATGAGCGGTTAACTGACAGAAATTAGATTTAAGCAGGTCAAGAGAACAACCATGAGCTCAAACTATGGGGGAAGAACCATGGCTAGGATTTTTAATACTCTGTTGATTAAAAAGGTAGGAGAAAATGCTCAAAACAACCATTTCCTATCTATTGGACACTAATGAAAGATATCACATACTATATTCAGCTACAGCGTCAGTAAATAGCTACCCTTTTCCCATCTTCTGTTGCTTCTACAACTTTGGAAGCCATATTTGCATTGCTGTAAAGAGTTGGCCAACCTCATCCTGAAAATCTTTCAGTATCACACATTCCTCAACACAGGAACCAACTACCTCTAGTCCTGCCTTCCCTGAGCCAAAAAAACTCTTCTGTGAAGAGGAGAAGGTAGAAATACACATTAAAAATTTCAGAGTCCTTCTCAGAATGTTACTCTGGTATACCTAATTTCATAAATGAAGGTTCACATTAAAAATGACTGTCCTTTTCTAGTTTATAAGGTACTCTTTTGGTAAGGACAGCCTAAATTTGGTTTACTTTATTTAAATCCAACGCACATGAGAAGTTTACAGCCTCAGGGAAAAAAAAAAAAAATCAGTATCATACCTTAAAATTTATTTTGAAAAAACAACAACAACAACAAAAAACCACTTTGGTATCACCAACAATAAGCTGCATTCTGATGTGAATACCCACCCACACCCTCTTTGGAAACACTTTACTATACTTACTGAACCATCTGATGCACTGGCTCCAACTTTGTCTCCTGCTGCATTCCAGCAAACTTCAAAAATTCCACCTGTTCCCCTATAGCTGTGAACTAGAGCACCTGTCTAAAAGAATGAAAAATAAAATCTTAAAAATCATAATACATATTATAATAAATCCAAATGCTGAAATAAAAATATTACATGGCCTTATTTCTAGCAATCAAAGGAGGGACTTAGCTTCAACTATACAAAATAAGTTCTGAAATTCTAGAAGTGTAATATGATCCCTTTATAAAAAGATGATACCAGCCTATTCTCAAAAGATTACTCACACACATACTCAGTTTCTCCAGTGTTGATAACCATTCTTGGCTAAGGCATCTGGTCTCTTTGACATAGCCAACAATAGCTAGAAGTAAACATTCAGTCTATCAAATAAGTTTTTGTTGTTGCTAAATGATGCATGAGTCTAGCTAACATGTAAAGAAACAAAATAAATTCAGAATTTCTTTGACAAAACTTCTTAAAGAGGAAGTATAACAAACTAATAAAGATAATTCCAGTGTAAGTCTGTTATTCACTCTATATTTACTGACCAGTTCCTAAGCTAGGGGATTATAAAAAAAAGCTAAAATAATATATGTACGTTCCTTTTTTATTTTTTTGGACACAGTCTTGTTCTGTTACCCAGGTTGGATGCAGTTGTACAATCACAGCTCATTGCACCTTCTAACTCCTGGGCTAGAGTGATCCTCCCGCCTCCACCTCCTGAGTAGCTAGGATTACAGGTACATGCCACCGTGCCCAGCTGATTTTTAAAAAATTATTTGTAAAGACAAGGTCTGACCGTGTTGCCCAGGCTGGTCTTGAACTCTTGGCCTCAAGCAATTCACCCACCCAAGCCTCCCAAAATGTTGGAATTATAAGCATGCGCCACAGTTCCCAGCCAGATATGTACACTATTTTTTAAAGATGTTATAAGTTTAAACAAAAAACACAGGCAGGAATACTAACAATGTCATCATTAATTAAGCTGAATCATAAATGTAACAAAGTTATTTTATTATTCAGCTGCCACTGAAGAATTAAAACTCAGTCCAAAAACATATTCTCCTATGAAACCAGTCAATATAGCAGGACAAAGATCAGAGGTCCTGTTGTGAAAACTGAAAAATGTACTTCAGGTGTTCTGCCCTGACAAATCAGAAAAGTGACCTCTGCAGCTTTATGGTAACCTGAAGTCAAGCTAGAGGTGGCAGATCTACTTAAAACAACACGGCAACAAATCATGCACCTTGCAAATATCTCCCATTCAGCCTATCCAAGATGACAACTAAGCTGGAAGAATGTTTGACTGAGTTTTCCTCTTCAAATTTAGCCTGGTAACGTGGCACAAATCACAGAATCACAGATGCATTGGTACTGACACATTGCTACCGATTATCAGGCTGGGAAGGCTCAACTGCTTTGTTTACTTAAAATGTCTCATAATTTATGAGATTAAGTTCAAGTATAGTAGGCTTTGAATATCTACGTTAATGAGAAGAGAAAAAAGTAGAACCAACAAAATCTAAAGTTTGCTGAGGTATAAAAAAAATAAAATCTATAGTCAACCTACAGACATTCAATCTACAGTCAACTTGGGATTGAAAAAACAAACAACTTTCTTTTAAAAGCACTTACCAATCTCTAAGCTTGAACTGGGCTATAATGAACCAAAACATTATGGTCAACAAGGCAGAGCTAAGACATTTAAAAAGGCCAATGGCTTGGATCGTCAGCATCTACCTCAAATTTGTATGTATGCTGGCACAAGACTTCTACAATTTACTCATCAAATGCTTAGGCAATTCATGAGGCAAGAAACGGGAAAACAAAAAACCTAGATGTATATATAACAATAGGATAATAACTTTCTCCTGCACTGAAAATCCACTATTTTACTATTTTCAAAGTTTGAAAAAGTAAGACTTTTGGTACACAATAGTGAAAACAAAATAGTATCAACAGTTGGTCAAATGCCCTTAAATGTCTTGTTGTATGTTCCATTAGCACTCTACAGTTCTATGCCCAAATTTCATTAAAATTGATTTTGTCACAACGGACTAAATGAGTTCACTGAAAATGTTCTAAATGTGAGCAAAAACTAGTATATAAAAGGAATATATTTTTTAAAAGAGGTCATTCACAGTAACATAAAAACCATAAGGCACCTCAAAACACATTAGGAAAAAAAGATTCTCCGAGAAATTATAAAACTTCACCGAAGGAATAAAAGACAAATAAATGGAGGTATAACATATTTATAGGTGATAAAACTCAGTAACAATTTTCCCTAATTTCACCTATAAATTCAAGGCACTCATAAACAAAACCCAAAATTGTATGCTGTTTTGGAAATATGGATGACTAAAGTGGCAAGAACAGAAAAACAGTTTTGAAGAACAATAACAAGAGGGATTTATAAAGTTAGAATTGTTAAAACTATGCTATTGATTCAGATAAGGCAAATATACAAATGGAATAACAAAGAAGGTATAAACAAATCGCATATACATGAACTGGGTGTATGAAATAAGTGGCATTATGAAAACAGAAAGGGGACAATCAATGGTGCTCACCTGACTGCCCAAACAGAAATATCTGTACTTCACATCATATATAAAAATCAGTTCCAAAGGGGCTAAAAACATATATGTAAAGGAATAAAACTTAGATACTTCATGAAAAAATATCAGACCTCAGTGATATCTCTAAGGAAAAATGAATTAAGCCATTAAAAAAAAAAAAAAGCTATCAAAAAAGAAAGATCCAGCCAGGCACAGGGCATATGCCTGTAGACCCAGTAGACACAGGATGCTGAGGTGAAAGATCTCTTGAGCTCAGGAGTCCAGCCTGGGTAACACAGCAAGACCCCATCTCTAAAAATAATTAATTTTAAAAAGATAAAGATAAAAAGCATCTAAACATTAACATTAAAAACTTCCACATGATCTGCATGTGGTGCCTCATGCCTGTAATCCCAGGATTACTTTGGAAGGTCAAGGCAGGTGGCTTCCTTGAGCCTAGTGGGTAGAGGCCAGACTGGGTAACATGGCGAAATCCAGTCTCTACAAAAAAAATACAAAAATTAGCTGGGTGTGGTGGCATGCACCTGTGATCCCAGCTACTTGAAAGGCTGGGGTGGGAGGATTACCTGAGCCCATGAAGGTCAAGGCTGCAGTGAGCCTTGATCTGCCACTGCATTCCAGCCTAGGTGACAGAGTGAGACCCTATCTCAAGAGAAAACAAAACAACAACCAAAAAAGCCCACAAACCATGTACATGATAAACACTCCACATGAAGAAAATGAAAGAAGGTGGTACTGGGAGATCACTGGAATCCATATGACCAGGAAGGATTAGTACCCAGAATGCATAATGAACACTAATCAGTAGAGAATATAAAAAAATTGAAAAACGGTGGTGGTGGTGAATTAAAATGCTGAAGTCCAACTGTATAATAACTATTTGAAAAGATATTTAAACTCATTGATAATCAAGAAAATGCAATTTAAAAAAAAACAATGCTTCATATCCATGTAACTGGAAAAATGTTTACCAGTCTGATAACCTAAGGATAAAGGAAAATGGGAAATCCTAAATATTGTGATTAGAAGTGTAAATGGGTGCATGCACATTGAAGAGCAGTTTGGCACAAGCACATAAATATACCCTATGGGCCATGATTTCCACTTACAGGATATGCCATGCACAGGGGTGTGTGTGTGTATACATATATATATAAAAGCATTCTCATAAAAGAAACTTTCATTCATGTGCACAAGGAAACGTGTAAGGATGTTCCAGCAATGTTGTATATTTTTAAATCCCCCAATAGGAAATTAAATTTGAAAATTAATATATTCATATTATGGATATATTAATGAATATATTAATGTATTGTATATATCATATACAATGAATACATTAATATATTCATATAACACTCTGGAATTGTCTAAATAAATCATCATTCTAGAGATATAAGTATTAATGTGATAGTTCAAAAAAGTGGTAAAAAACACTAGCTTGAAAAGATATACAATAGAAAATTCACAACAGCATGATTAATTACAATTTTACCACAGAAAATAGTAGTATATATCATTTATCATGGGAATGACAGGCACTCTCTTCAGGATTGCTATAGCCTCTAGGAAGGAAGAGGAAAATGGAAGTGAACACTTTATCTGTATCTACAACATTTTATCAGGTAAAAATAGGAAGGAAGAGATTTACAACAGTGTGGCAACATGTTCTTATCAATTAAATCTGAGCAGTAGGTATATGAGTGTTCTAGTATTTTCTGTTTGAAATGTATAATTATTAAAAGTGAAAATGAACAAATACTAACTTGAATACATGTCGAAATTATATTATTTAGATTTAGATTCACTTTCACCAGCTCTGTAACTGTTGTTCAGTTTAAAAAGTTTAGTTGGGTGAGGCCGGGTGCAGTGGCTCATGCCTGTAATCCCAGCACACTGGGAGGACGAGGCAGGTGGATCACCTGAGGTCAGGAGTTCAGGACCAGTCTGGCCAACATGGTGAAACCCTATCTCTACTAAAAATACCAAAACTAGCTGGGTGTGGTGGCAGACGCCTATAATCCCAGCTACTCATGGGGCTGAGGCAGGAGAATCGCTGGAACCCGGGAGGCGGAGGTTGCAGTGATCCGAGATCGCGCCATGGCACTCCAGCCTGGGGGACAAGAGCGAGACTTCATATTAAAAAAAAAAAAAAAAAAAAAAAAAAAAGTTAGTTGGGTGCATGATTAATGTCTTCCCACAAACACAAAGTTAAACTAGAATTTAGGGAAGAGTTTTTTAAAGCATATATATCATAGTTACAGAATATATCCAACACAGGCACATATTCATGAAGACAGAAAATATGGGAGTAGAGGTAAGGAATTAATAATAAAAATTAAAGCAAAACATTTTTACTTAATTACTTTTAATATTTTTTTTGAGACAGGGTCTCACTGTGTTGCCCAGGCTGGAGTGTAGTGGTGCAATCTTGGCCCACTGTGACCTCCACCTCTGGGTTCAAGCGATTCTCCTGCCTCAGCCTCCCGAGTACCTGAGACTACTGTGTCATCACGCCTGGCTAATTTTTGTAGTTTTAGGAGAGATGGGGTTTCACGATGTTGACCAGGTGGTCTTGAACTCCTGACCTCAAGAGAACTGCCCACCTTGGCCTCCCAAAGTGCTGGATTACAGGCGTGAGCCACCATACGCAGCCTAAAATTTTATTAGAAGCCCCAGCATGGTGGCTCATGCCTGTGATCCCAGCACTTTGGGAAGCTGAGGTGGGAGGATCCCTTGGGCACAGGAGTTCGAGGCCAGCCCGGGCAACATAGAAAGATCCCGTCTCTATTTAAAGAAAAACAAAAATAAATATTTAAAAATTGTATTGAAATGTAACGTAAGATTCAGGCTTAATAATCATTTGTTCAACTAGCAAAAATCTGCATTACAAAGGGTTTAGTGTTTTAGTCCATAAAGTCCTGCTAGAAATCAAAGACAATGAATAACTCAGTTGAAAAGAATGGAAAAAAACATGGTCAGTCACAGAAAAATTAACAAGTATGCTTAAATATATATAAAAAAATTCCTAATGTCATTCATAAGAAAATGCAAATTTAAAACTATGTTGAAATACCATTTATCACCAAAGGATTGAACTGTGAGGTGAAATATTATTTTATATTGTCAGTGGTAGTGTAAAATGAAAAAAGCACAATGATTTTATTCATAAAAAGAAGTTAGGAAAAAATAAAAACTAAGAAAAATTGTTACCAGCAGAAGAGGAAGACAGAAATGGGAACAAAGTTTCTCAGTGTATACCTTTATATAAGGTTTGAGGTTTATTCTGAACTGTATGAATGTATAAAATAATTTTAAAATCTTCAAAATAAGTTATGAAAATTAATCTGTGAGATGAACTATGGGAGAGGACACCTACACAAAAAGAAATACACCATAACAACTTACTACGTGTGCACCACATCCAACAAAGATCTGATAACTGAAAGGAGGGATGAGTCCAATGACTGCTATTTAAAAAGTACAGTACATAGAGCATAAAAACTAAAACACTGAGAAGATTTAAAAAATTGAAAGCAACAGGCTGTTTTCTCCACTTTTAAGAATCTCTGAAACACTATACATACTACCTGAAAAGGTAACGTAGCTGTAAGTTTCTTTCTTATAAATTATTGCATTCAGCCACAAAATCTGGTCCTTTGATGTTTACTGCTCATATATAGCTCCTTCAGAGACAACTATTTTGAAAAACAAAATCTGTCATTTATGTAAATAAATACATCCTAAACATTCACATTTGATATCTACAAAACTGTTGGAAAAAAACAAAAGAATACAATAATAATAAAATGAACGATCTAAATCCATTTCAAAATTCCAGTCTCCATAAAGACATAACTTCAATTGGTTTCTATCTTATTCTAAAACCAAGAATTCAATTAATGCCACAAGAGGAATGACAAGCAAATGGTGGGGGACAGTGTATAGGCAAATGCTTCTACCTAAATTTAAGAGTACCTGACCATTTAAATAATGGAGACATACCTGTGTGTTCCAGATGTGTACACATTTGTCAAAAGAACCACTTGCCAGATACCTGCCATCAGGACTGAAAGCTACACTGTACACAGGCTCTTGGTGTTTTGTCAAGGTATGGATGCAGATCCCTCGGTCTACATCCCACAACCTAACAGTAGAATCAAAGGATGCACTGAAAAGGGAGGGAAAGAAAGTTAATTCATAAGTAAGGAAATACTCCTCCAGCCTTGCTCCCACCCCAACCTCCCATATTCAGCCACATCTAAAATAGCCAAAATTATTTATGAGAAGCAGACCGACTGGACTGTTAGGAAGAATATTCTGTGAGCTTCAAATCAGTGACAAGAAAATAATAAATAAATGAAATTCAGAAAGAAGAGCAAGTGTTCTAGAAATTAAAAGCTAAATAAGCAAAAAACAAAAACGAAAAAAAAACCCAAAAAACACCCTTAAAGGAATCTCCCAAGTTCAGGAGTAGAAAACATAAATGTGCTCATGTACTGTATTCCTTTTCTCTCTAAATAATCCCTGTTTCGCATGGTATTGAACACTGAAGTGACCACATTTTTCCGTTTGTCTTTTTTCTAAAGATACTAAAGACATTTTATTTTGCTATGCCTCAATTGCTTGGATTTTCATCAATATTTGGTATCAGTCAATATTCGATTATTTCAATATAAAATATCATTATAACTTGAAATAATAATAAAACCCAGTGTTTAAAGATTCCCCTTAAGGAACCAACGTAAGTGCCCATCAGCTAACAAGTGGATAAAGAAAATGTGGTATACCTACACCACAGAATACTACTTAGCCATAAAAAGGAATGAAATACTGTCTTTTGCAGCAACTTGGATAGAGCTAGAGGCCATCATTCTAAGTGAAATAACTCGGGAATGGAAAATCAAATATCATGTTCTGACTTATACATGGGAGCTAAACTATGAGGACACAAAGGTATAAGAATGATATAATGAACTTTGTGGACTGGAGGTAGGGCTAGGGAGATTGAGAGAGAGGTGAGGGATAAAAGACTACACACTGGGTACACTACACTCCTTGCAAAACCAGTGCACTAAAATCTCAGAAATCACCACTAAAGAATTTATTATTGTAGCCCAAAACCACCTGTACACCAAAAACTACTGCAATTAGGGAGAAAAAAAAAAAGTTTCCATTTGATGAAACCTTCCCTAAAGTTCTGTCATATTTATTAGAAGTTGTATTTGTAGAAAACTCATAAAAGGAAGAATAAAACAGAAGTATCACCTTGCTAACATAAGGTTGGCATTTGGATTATTAGTTCCTGGTCCTGTTGGACTCCATTTGATAGTATAAATTTCTTTATTATGTGCTTGCAAATCATGGACACAATTGTCTTGTTTCATACTCCATATCTAAACAAAAAAGAAAAATGTATATAATTATTTTTCCATACAATTAGTACATTTAAAATATTATCTTGACACTTAAATTATTATATGGACAGTCTAATATATGAGTGCTATAAACAGAATGATAGAAAAGAATATTTACAAAGAAACTGAAATGCAATAGAATATATTTAATATTTGCATATCTGTTAAAAAAAAAAGTTAGCTTTAAGCCCTTTAAAAATATTCACTATTATGAAGTTTGAAGACTGAATTAACTATAGTCGTTCTGAGATTACTTTGGATAAGGTAACAATCCTAAAATGCTGAAGGTCCAGTTTTTACACTGTCCTTTAAGTAAAAGATCTACATCATAAACTGCTCTTAGAATTCTAGAATCAGGAAAATTTCACAATGGAGAACTGAAAATAAATAACCAACTTACAAATAATGATGACTCACAGAGAACCATAAAAAGTAACATAGGAAATAAAGTTCAAACGAAAAGATGGAAAGTAGGAAAAAAAAAGTAGACAAAAGTAGTCAAAGTAGAGAATAAGCCTTTCCTGAGATGAAAATATGCCTATGTATATAGATTTCAAGTGTCTATTATTTTTGAGCAAAAATTAATAGAAATCAACACGAAGAATATTTCTGGAAAAAAAAATCACTCAATAAAGACATGGTAGGTCCTACAGTATCTCCTTAACACAAACACATACAACACCCCAAACCCAAGGGCCAACCAAGAAAAAAATTAGCTCAACTTTACATTTCCGTGACACGACCATTACAAGATAATGAAGCATCACAGTGTTTTTGGTGCCCTATGTATTTACGACCCCAAGTAAAGTAAATCTGAACATGTTTTCAGAACTGATTTCATTCGATCTAATTGATGGAATTTGATACTGTAGCCACTCTCAACTCTTACCTCCCTTGAAATAATTTTCTCTACGTACTTTCTTTTTCCACTTTTGTCATTCCTTCTCAGTTTCCTTTGGAAAGCTCATTCCTCTTGATTTGGTGATAGAGTTTCTGAAGACTTACTCTTTTAGCTCCCCTCTTTTCTCACTCTGCACTACCCACACAGTTTTGTCCCTACCCCAATTTTTTTTTTTTTTGGAGATCAAGTCTCACTCTGTCACCCAGAACTATCTTGGCTCGCTGCAACCTCTGTCCCCCAGGTTCACGTGATTCTTCCGCCTCAGTCTCCCAAGTAGCTAGGATTACAGGCACCTGCCACCATGCTTGGCTAAATTTGGTATTTTCGCAGAGATGGCGTTTCACCATGTTGACCAACCTGGTCTTGAACTCCTGACCTCAAGTGAACCACCCACCACCTCAGCCTCTCAAAGTGCTTTAATTACAGGTATGAGCTGTGGCAACGTGCCTCTCATGGGGGTACCAGCTGCTGGGGTCCCCGCAGACCCTGACCCAGCGATGGATGAATAAAGTACACTAACCCATAGATACTCTGTTTTGCCAGTCCAGCTGAGGGTGTCCCAGCCACTTATAGACTCCCTGGAAAGTTCTGTGAACAGTTGCAACCATGGCCCTGATCAGCTAGTGAGACTCGCATTTATTCAATGAGATTAATTCACACAGGCTTGAGTCAACACCATTGGAGGGTAACTGACACTGGGGACTTCCCAAGTAAAAAGCACTTAAGCACCCATGGCACATCAAAGCTTAGTCTTAATATTATATAAGTAAACAAGCTAGCTAGGTAAACTACTCTGCCTTTCTTTATTACTACTTTAATTTGTTTAACTCAGGGTAAAGGAACCAGGCCGCATTCAGCCAGATCAATTACTGAAGTTACTTCTCGGCCTTCCAAGAAGATTTGTGTCTATTTCTATAACTGTCTCTAATATTTTTCCCACCAGACTGATTGAACCCCAACACTGAGCCACCAGGCCTGGCCATGCCCAAGGATTTTAACGACCACCTATCTGCTAAGAATTCCCAGTTTTTAATCTTGAGCTTACAGTTCTCCAAGCATCAGTCCCGCCTATCTCCTCCACTCACATGACTCAACGTCACCTCATTTCATCTGGCATTCCCTCTTCTCAGAAAACAGCCCATTACACATTATCCATCCATCCTAGTTTTTGCTTTAAAATCCTTCGTGACCTTTAAACATTCTTAGGATGAAGAAAAACTCTGACAATTTCTAGCTTTAACTTCTCTCCACCTTCAACTCAATATGTGGCACAAGGCCCTCTGGACATTACCTTTCTGTCATTTCCTCATATGTGTCACACACAATTTCAGAAGAAATTTTCTCATGCTGTAAGCATTAATGCATGTACATAAAAGGAAAAGCCAAAGATGAAAGCATTAAGAAAAGTATTACTATTAGCAATTTTGTAAGGGAGCCCAGACTTAAAAATTGTCTAACTAAAAACATAGCAGATACTTAAGGGAGAAAACCTCACAAGTTTCCCAAGGTTAAATTTAATCTGTTCATAGTAGCAGGAAAAGCAGTGTTCCCTCAAGATTTTCATATCTGTAAGTGTCATCACATCTGCAGTCCTTGGTACTGCAAAGTCAAGGATAAAACTGTTTTCAGTAGAGGGTTACCTGTTGCAGGAGAGGGCTTAAAGCTTCATTTATTTTGGAAATAAGTATTAGGTTGTTCTTTACCTCAAAATGCTTTTTTCCCCAACTGAGGAATCTGGTGTGCTTAGATCTGCTTAGGTGCAAGATAGCAGTTTTGCTTTTAGCCATACAACAAGAAAAACAGAGATCCATGTTGAGATGTGGATGCTGGTATGTCAACTAAGCTCCCTCACTGAGAGATTCTCTGCTATATATCAGTTTTCCAGCAATGGTAATATATATTCATACCACAGCAAAATCAAATTAATACAATGCAAAGAAGTTCAATCAAATCCACGAATGCTACAAAGATCTTGAGTACTTATTAGTCAAATCTTCACATATGCAAATAAATTTAATTGCAAATAACCTCTAATTGCATCAACATATGACTTTCTAATGGTGAAGACAATTTATAGCACGACCTTTCTTACTATTGGTGATGGCTAATTTTATATGTCTTCTTGACTGAGTCACAGGGTACAGGTATTTGGTAAAACATTATTTCCGGCTGTGTCTGAGGGTGTTTCCAGTTGAGACAAGCTAACTTAGCTGACTGAGAAAAGCACACTGCCGCCCTCCCCAATGTAGGGGTGGGGGTGTTGGGGGGGGTGCGGCGGCATCACTCAGTCCAGTGAGGCTCTAAACAGAACAAAAATGCCAAGGAAGTGAGAATTCTCTGCCTCAGCCTGACTGTTGAGTTGGTATACTGGTCTTCTGCTCTTGGACTGGGACTTACACCATTGGCACTCCTTCTCTGGCTATGGAACCATACCTCCATCTTTCATGGTCTCCAGCTTATAGACAGCAGACTGTGGGACTTCTCAGCCTCCATAATCATGTGAGTCAATTTCTCACAGTGAATCTCTCATCCATCCATCTATCCACCTATCCACCCACCCACCCATCCATCCATCCATCCATCCATCCATCTTCTTATTGGTTCTGTCTCTCTGGAGAACCCTAACTAATAGGGTATCATAAAAGTCCCATTGTATCATAAGCCATCATTTTAATACAATTTGCTACATTCAAATAGTTTTACGTATTTCAGAAAAGGAAGTATAAAATTTAAAACACAATGGTTAGCCATTTAAAATGTTGGAGTTTTCATCCAGACATAAACATTCACTGTAAGAGACACATTCTAAAAGATCTCAAAACAGTCAGAGCAACCATACTGTGTGACACCCCATCCCATTTCTCCCTACTAAGCAAATTACCTTTAAAGTCATGTCATCAGAACAGGAGGCCAGGAGATTGCCAGTTGGGTCCCATTTGATAGCATTTACTTCATTCTAAAAATAACAGCAAATATTCACGTTTTCATTGTATAGACTGGGTAGCTATTTGAATATTAAACATACACACTTTAAAACTATTCTGAAACATTACTTGTTAACCACGACCACTTTAACGTAGAAAAAAGGTTTCTTACCGTATGTCCTTGGAATGTTTTAATAGGTCTGTCTTGTCCTAATTTACAGACATGAATGCACATATCTGTACTACAAGAAGCAAAGGTGTTGTTGCTCTGCCAATCAACATCCAATGCTGGTGCTGCAAAAGAACAAATGTAAGGTTTGCATTTATTCCACATGTACTAAAATCCAAGAGTTTTAGTTTTGAACCACTGTTTGACTAATAATTTACACTAATAGGCACTTAAACATTTTACTTTATACTTTTTAAGATATTAAGAAAAAATTAAAATAAAGGTATCTATATATAACAATATTAACAAATTTCAATTTAGTTATTTCTAGGTGAGGCAGATCCTAAAAGAGAGTACACTGGCCTAGTAACTGGGAGATGAAGGTCCCTGAGAGCTGGCTCCGTAAATTACTAGCACTGGGTCTTGGGTTCTCTTTTATAAAATGATAAAATTAAACATGATATCATGCTTTTCATTTCTAAAATCTGTGAGTGTTCAATGGACAAGAAGCCTCGGTTGTGTCACTGACTAATTAGTGGACACAAGCAAGTCACTTAACCTCTCATGATATATCCTCATCTAGAGTGAGGATTAATACACAAGTTGAGCACCCCAATCTGAATATTCAAAATCCACAATGCTCCAAAATCTGCACCTTTTTGAATGCTAGTATGATGCCACAAGTGGAAAATTCCACACATTAAATGCTTAATACAAACTTTACTTCATGCACAGAACTAGTGAAAATACTATATAATGATACCATCTGGCTATAAGGTGTATGTAAAACATAAATTAATTTTATATTCAGACTTGGGTCCCATCCCCAAGATATTGCCTTATGTATATGCAAATATTCCAAAATCAGAAAAAATAAATAAATAAAAAGTACAACACAATCATGGTCCCAAACACTTAGATAAGGGATACTAAACTTGTACTATCTTTATCTTTAGTACACATGGTGAAGACCAGGTGAGGTAATGTATGTGGAAGTACTTTGTAAATTACAAGAGTTAGACAAATGTTATACTGAATATGTATCATTCCCATTATTATCTACTCAACTAACAAATGGAATACGGCATACGATTTCTAAATAATTTTCTTCTAAGCAACTTTTGTCAATCACCTCTTAAAAAGCAAATGCCCCTTAAAATCAATGAATTTAAAACCTCCGAAGCCCCAAAGCAGGCTCGCATTTAATACTTTGCCTGAGTTTAGCTCTGAAATTATTAAACATCCTTTTCCCCTGCTGCAAGGTGCAAAGGATCTCTGTAATTAGCAACACAGATTACGGTAATGATAGTGAGTAACTGGGTTAAGCGAGTAACTGGGTTAAGCAACAGAAGCATATCAAAGACACTGCATTTAAAGCAGGGGTTGACAAACTATGGCACATGAGCCAAGAATGGCTTTTATATTGCAAGGGTGGAGGAGGGGATCAAAGGAAGACATACAAATGTGAAGTAAGATTTAAAGTTCAGTGTCCATAAATAAGAGTTTTATTGAAACCCAGACAAATGCATTAAGTTGTATATTATCTATGGCTGCTTTTTCACTACAAGGGCAGAGCTGACTAGTGGCAACAGAGATCTTATTGCCTGCAATGTCTAAAATACTTTCAAGTCCTTTAGTGAAAGTTTGTCAACCCTAATTTAAAGAAAAAACTTAAAGGAGAAAAACAGGAGGGTTAAAGTTGAGCTGTGTGGCCAGGTGTGACTCAGCACTTTGGGAGTGAAGGCAGGAGAATCACCTGAGCCCAGGTGTCTGAGACCAGCCTGGGCAAGAGAGTGGGACCTCATTTCTAAAAAATAAAATAAAATAAAAAATCAACCAGGTGTAGTGGTCCATGCCTACAGTCCCAGCTATTGGAAGGCTGAGGCAGGAGGACTGCTTGACCTGGGGAGATCGAGGCTGCAGTGAGCCAGGACTGCACCACTGCACTCCAGCCTGGGTAACAGAGTAAGACTTTGTCTCAAAAAACAAAAACAAAAAGTTTAGCTATGTATACTAATTAGTAGAAATACAAAGCATTTAATAAAGGAGATTAGAAATGTCTGTGGAAAGGGAAAACAAAGCCACAAACTCCTGCATTGCGTATATCCAAGTATAACAGTAAGTGGCTATGTTAAAAATGAAACATAAACAGGTGCTTCAGCAGTTAAACTTATAAGTCAAGAGATATGTCATGCATAAGAACTTGTAACTATGGATAGGAGAAGTAAAAAGAATGCAAAAAGAAGATTTAAAGCATTTAGAACTCAGAAAGGAAATTTTAATCAGAACTATACTGAGACTTTTTTTAAAAAAAGACAAAGGATAACAGGAAAGAAAAACTGATTTCATTGCCTGTCAAAAGACAAATCAGGTAAGCCCCAAATCTAAAAGTACTATGTACTAAAGAACAAAGAAGCTAATTGTAGTAATATGACCACACATTAAAATAGTTTTGGGTATATTTCTACAATGAAAAACTAGGTATCAGGACACCACTTGGATTGAGTTAAGCTCATAAAGGAAATAGATTGGAAAGAAAATATTTAATGGGAACTTACTATGGAGGGTATATGAAAATTTGAATAACTATATTTAAAACATTTAACCCTCCCTCAGTCAACTTTTTAACAAACACAGTGCCATATAAAATTATTAACATAAATTCACCTTTTATACAAAATTTCAAATTATGAGAATTCCCAACAAAGTAAACACAGTCAAAAACCAAACTTCAGAGCTGTCAGGCTGAGTAAGTTGTAAGCTGTACTTTTATACTAGTCATGAAGCAGCACCGCTTTAGCTGGTGTTTGGTTTTCCTGCCCATAAGCCTTTTTGCCTGTGCTTTAGCAGTGCTTCACTGCTAAAGGCTGCCAGGGACAAACTTCACAGAACTGCCTTGCTCTGCTGCTGCGTCCTCCCTAGAAAACGGGTATCCAAGCTGGTGTTGTGTACGTTTTGGGGAAGGAGGGAGGGAGGGGAGATCTAAAAACCTAGCATCCTTGGTTCAATGTAAGAAAAACTGTGAGGTGCAAGCTCCCCTCTGCACCAGGCTGAGACTGGGCCTTTCTTCACCAGCGATCACTTCCTTCCTTGGCTTCTTCCCACTCCCACATCCTGCTTCCCATATTTCTTCACTTATTTCTCCTAAGAGGTTTTCCGCAATAAGTCATGTCACTCAAATGTTTGGCACAGGGCCTGCCTTTTGGGAGAACCCAACCTAAATCAACTAGCAAACAAAAATATGTGCCAACTTTATCAGCATGATGTGTGAACTCTGCCTCTGTTTGTGTGTATCACCATTTCTGACAGCAATGTGGATGACTGTCCTGTTCATTTGGCAGTCAACTCTCATTCGTTCCTTTCTGTACTCCGCCCTGCTATGATGAGAAACCCAGGAGGGCTATTGTAAGTTATTTCCCAGGTTCCTGTGCCTAGTGGTTTCCAGGTGGGTTCATACAATGTAAGACATTGTCAGGAATTCAAAGTGAGGAGTCCAAAGTCAGGAGTAGTAAGACGACAGGCACGATTGCCATCATTTCAGACTGGGTGCTGAACATTGCCAGGCAGCGTATCCTCTACACCCCAGTCCCTACGGGACAATCGCGTCCTGCCTTCTCCTCTAGAGTCTTAGACTTCCTTCAATTAGTCTCTGGGTTACCTCCTATTCCTTAGTTTTTCCACTCTTCCCAACACCTATGCAACTATTTCTTTGTATTAAATTCCCTTTCTTGGAGTGTCTGTCTGGTTTACACTCCATTTTCCTCCATGGAAGCTAATTCAGTAACTACTGTGCACTTGCATTTTAACATTAAATATTATTACTTAAAATACAATTCTAAAAATTTTAATGTTTCTTTGGTAAATAATCTTTCTATTGTTAACAAGTGCAAAAAATGAGGAAGGGAACGAAGCCTGAAAAATCTAATTGATTTAGAAGACAGTTAAAGATGCACTAAAATGTTATTAAGAAGGCCATATATCTGTCAGGATGTTCCAGAGGTGTTAATTTTATACAGGGCAGCCTGCAAAATGTTAGAGAGGAGGCTAACATAAACAAAAAGCAGCATTAAAACAAATAAGCTATTAGGTTCATAAAAATAAAACAAAAAAACCAAACTACTAACCAAATCAAGATTGTTGAGATGTAGGAAATGTTGCAACCTAAGTTGTGTGATTAATACTTCTGTGATATGCCTGCCTCATAAAATACAGTGCTTACAGATTGATATAATCAAAGAACACATAACCTCCTTATTTTATAGTTATTCCTAAAATGAGTCTTGATAGTACAAGCTTTTTAGAAAGAAAGTTCTAACATTTAAAAAAAAATTTTTTTATGTACCTGACAAATGAGACAGGTGTGTTCACTAACACTGGTCTCATTTTACACGTAAGAGGCTAAGAAAACTTAATTTTCCCAATTATACAATTTTTTTAAATCTTGGAGCTAAAGTTAAAATTTTTGTCTGCTCCACCCCTGTTCTGATTTACTTTCATTAACCCATGTAGCCTCCGTAATTTTAAAAGAGAAGGAACAAACCTCTGAGCGAAGAAGGATGCATTTATTACTGACTTCATTTTAAAAAAGCTTTATTGACATGTAATTCACATACCAATTCACCTGTTTAAAGTATACAATTCAATGGATTTTAGTATATTATTAATTCATAAAATCTGTAGTCAAATATAAAACTTTCTAACTTAATTTTGATTTCTTCTTTGGCCCATGAGTTATTTAAAAGTGTGGGTTCTCGGGTATTTGTGCTCTTCCAGAGATGTTTCTAATACTGATTTCTAATTTAATTCCATTGTTGTTATAAATGTCATTTAGTTGGTCAAGTTACTAGATAATCTTCAAATCGTTTACAGATTTACTTCCTTCTTCCTGTCTTCTCATTCCATCAATTATTGAGAGAAGAATATTGAAATATTCAACAGTAATTGGAAGCCCAGTAATTTCTATTTCCTTTGAAGCTCCATCATTTTTTGCTTCATACATTTTGAAAGTGTTATTAAATGCATTGTCATTTTAAAATGTTTTGAATTGGCTGTTTAACATTGTATTAATAACCTCCTTTTTCCCTGTAAATCTTCTGAGCTTTGAAATCTAGTTTGTCTATTAATGTAGCCATTTCAGCTGTCTCTTGATTAGTGATGGCATGGTATACATTTTCACATCATTTTATTTTCAGTCTATTGATGTTTTTCTATTTGAAGTCTATTTTACATAGGCAGCATATAGTTGAGTCTTGCTTCTTGATTTAATCTCACAATCTCTGCCTTTTAATATTTAGGCCATTTACACTTAATTTGCTTTGTCATAAGGTTACATTTAAATTTACTGTATTTCTGTTTATCTCTTCTGTTCTTCCTCTTTTTGTATTTCTACCTCCATCTGGATTAATTGGATATTTTTTACGATGACATTTTCTTCTCCTTTGGTGGGTTCTTACCTGTAATTCTTTATTTTTAGTGGTGGTTTCAGGATTTACAGTGCACACCTTTAACTGGTCACCATCTACCTTGAGGTGATATTTTAAATGGGCTAAATACTTCATCTTGTTTTCTGCCTCTCTTCCCTCCCCTACCTTTTTACCTAAGATTCTGACTACTTAGGTATTAGCCTGTCCAAAGTTGTATCACAACTCATTCATGCTCTGTCCCCACCCTCTTTTCCAGTCTATGTTCTCTGTTTTTGGATAGATTCTATGCAGCCTCCAAGGTCGTAAATCATTTCTTCCGCAGCATCAAATCTGTGGTTTATCCTATCGGGCCATTTTTCATCTCACATGTTGTTTTTGCCTCTAGAAGTTTAATGACATCTTCTGTGTCTCTACTTAGCTTTTTGAACATATGATACGATTAATCTTTGAAAATGTGAGTGTTAGGAGCACCAGCCCCCTGTGCAGCTGGAAATCTGCATATAGCTTTTTGAATCCCCAAAATCTTACCAACTAATACCCAGCTGTTGATTAGATGCCTTACTGATAATATAAACAGTTGAATAAGATATATTTTGTATATTGCAGGAATTAAAAATTATGCAGAATGAATGAAGACAGACCAAAAAAGAGTATGTACTTTATGATTCCAATCATATAACGTAATCTAATCTCTGGGGATGGGAGAGAGGTATTACTAAGGGACAACAAGAAATGTCTGAAGGTTAACAGATATATTCATCATCCTGAGTGTAGTAATAGTTTCAATGGTGTATACATAGGTCAAAATACATCAAATTGTTCAAGTAAAATACATACAGTTCATTTTATGTCAACTGTACCTCAATAAAACTGTTTTTAAAAACAAAAGTATGGTAAAAAAGAATACGATGGGTAAACTGAAGCTTATTTATTCATAAAAATACTTTCATACTATGTACCTCATCAGGTTGTAGTCAGGACTAAAGGGGACAGAAAGAGCACCATCTCCAACACAAAGTTGGTACTAATCATATGGTACCCAGCAACAGTACCATAAACATACTTACTTCAACTTTACATTACTCCTAGGATGTATGAGAAATTTTTATGATTAACAGCCAGAAGCCTGAGAGAATTCTGAAAACCAGAAGCAAAGGTGAAAAGGAAGTACAACAGGTGAACAAAAATGTGTGTAAATGCTTATTCAAGTGGTGAGCTTTCATCAAGTGGAATTGTTTAACGATGTTTGCAAACTTATTCAGACACTACAGAAAAATCATTTTGCACCTTATTTTGCTTGTTTAGGCACACTAAACAAAGAATGAAAAAAAGCAAAATGCCTGAAGTTGCAAATTTCCATTTTAAAGTTGATGCTGTGCCAATGGCTGTTTGTAAAAGGATGTCATCAAAGATTTGAGAATAACCAGGGTTATTATTTTAGTCAGTCTCCAAATTAAAATTTTTTCCAGCACAACAGAATCAAAGAGACAGCTAAATCAGGTAATACTAAAACCACTGGGTATCTTGTTCCAGTTTAACATCATTTAGTTACTGCAGTCAGGAAACTCACTGAAAAGCGGTGCAAAGGTTCTAGGCTGAAATGGAGCTCAGGCACAAAAATATGCCTGGCTCTCTACTCAAGCTGAATGTCTGGGTGTGTGGCTGTACATCATGCAGGACAGAGCACCATTTTCGAGGTCGGATTAATCAGATAAAAGTACCAGATTGAGTATTTCTTAAAAGAGAAATCCATCTAAGCCACCAACATTCCAACAACATTGGGAAAGTCTATTGTTCACTTCATGTAGACAGACGCTCAGGTATCTCGATCCAAAATGAGAAAATGACAATACCTAAACTTACAGGAGTCTATGCAGTATTTTCATGTATATCATTTAGTCTTATCCCCATAACAAATAGGCATTATTATTATTATTATCCCTCATTCACAGATAGTGAAAAGGAGGCTCAGAAAGGTTAAGTGACTCGCTCAGTCTTAATGCTTCTTAAGTGGAGTGGAACTGACATTCAAACTTAGATTTTCTGATTCAAAAATCTATGTTCTTTCCATTAAATAATGCCACCCCTAATTGCACCAGACTGCAAATGCTTTCTTTATGGTGCATTTCACAGAAAACGTTTGATGATCGTCTGACAATTAAGAGTCTGAATGTCATGGAACATCAGCTCTCGAAAGGACTAGTAACAAGACTGATACTTGATATTTCAACATTTAAAATAAATTATATGCTGTTAGAAGTTTTATTAGAAAAACAGAAGCAAGCTCCAGCTTTCACGTAAATTATAAGAAATTTACCTGAATGAAAAGGAAACTGTTGCTTGGCTTCACCAGTATGTGCATCCCAAATAATTGTAGTCTGAGAGTAAAAGGAAAAGAAAAATAAACTCATGCAAAGAAGTTTATCATAGATGCATAAATTATATGCCTAACTGTATTAAAGCAATATACAATGTCAGAGTGGATTTAATTTTAAACACTTTATCCCAAATAGTATCACAAGGCTGTACTCCACTTTGGGAGCAAATGACTATTAAGTAGTTTGGTTTTTCCCTGATGATTCTGCATCGGTCAACTTACTTCAAATAACAATTATTGGCAGTATACAAAGCATGAGGCATTGTATTAGATTTTGTTTTAAAAACTCCATTGCAATAGTACATTAACGTAAGATTCCTATAGATGTTTACTAAGAGAGTAAGTTCTTGGTTAACAATGCAATCAGTTCTCAATATTGAAAGATTTTAAAGGCTCATATTTACACAAAAAGGCAGCTTTGAATTTTGGCAATACTTAAAGCAAGAACCTCAAGTATTGTATAGTGGCAGTGACTATCAACAGGACTCAACCTCTCTCCTTCCCAGCCTACTTCACTTTTCTTGCCCTTTTGCCACTTTTTTTATTGCTCTCTGAATATAAAGAGTGAACCAGTTTCTCTTCACTTCCCTGTTTGACACCACACTCAATTATTATCACGTCCCTTCCTGGATTAAGATAATCTTAAACCCTTATTTAGGAGGAAGAAGGTCGTATTCCCAATTCATCTATATTCACCAGCCAAGTTAGATGAAGACTAGACAGATTCTGCATTTCATATTAGCTTCAATTAAGTACCAGGAGTTCGGCTAACAGACCAGCTCTAGAATTTCCCATGGATTGACTCCAGAGCCATGTTCACTGGTGAGACTAACTAGAAACCGCAGAAGGGAAGCAAAAAAGTGCAGGAGGTATGACATTGGTTATGGCTCAAATTCCAGCTAAAATTAAAAGTGTTCACATAGATAAAAGGATAAAAACATTTTGATAAGTAGATTCAGGAATGAGCTGATAGACCTAAGAAAGTATTTCTATCATAAATTCATATTTGAATTTCCCAAATAGGAATGTTTATGTGATTGGCAGCTAAGACAAAACATTGCTTTCAATTAAACCCTGTAATACATTCACCTTTACAGAACTTAATGAGCTTTTACCTTGTCTACTCCAGCACTTAGGATGAAATTTCCTTTCTTATTCCATTTTAATGCAAATATAGGGCCTTTATGCTGCCCTAAGGTGCTAGCAAGGTTACCTAAAATTCAAAAGAAAAACATTAACATTACTTTAAATTTTCTAACTTCAGATCAACAACAAAATAAAAAGGAAAATGCTTCATTTACCATCTTTAGTCCATATTCTGGCAAACCCATCATAGGAACCAGTTGCTAGAAGTGTACCTTCACTCTGCCAGAGAAAAACATTTCTTTAATTATATAATCTAGATACGGTTTATAATTTAATTGTTGTTGAAGTATCTCCTGTTTAAATCCCAGGTACAGAAGAGAATGAAGACATTCTCTGCTTCAAAACTTGCCAGTTTTGCCTACTTGTGAGTGCCACTAAAGGCCCATGAAACCCTTTCACTGTTGTGAAGCTAGCGTTGTACGGGGACCTTATATCCAAAGCTCAACAATTGACAGTAATAGCTCTGGACCAGGATCTACATCGTCCCGCCTCATGCATGCCCAAAGTATTCTCACAGACTCACACAACTAACAATGAAGGTAGAGTGGTGGATTGGGGCGAATATCAAATTCATAATCTTAGAATGATTTATTAGAAGTAAAAAAAGGAAAACTTTAAAATGTGATTAGAAGGTTTTATATGGCCATTCCTCTAAATCCTTTACTGTCTAAAACAAAGTGTGTGTGTATGATCCAAACAATATCGTTGTTTCAAATGATCGGATTCTTAAAAATTTGAATGTTCCTTTCTATTATTAATCCCTTCCCACTATGAAATATTTGCCAATAAAAAGAGCAACACAAGCAAAAGAGCCAGAAAAGAGCGCAGGCTGACTTTATAGTTAATGAAGTAAGAATAACTGCCTACTTTACCAGGAGGAAAAGTCCATATAAATTTGTCTCAACTTATATTCCCTTGCTACGCACCCTGCCTCGATGAATGGTGTAATAAAGGACAGATCTAACTAACTCTATGCAAACGCAAAAGTTACCGATTATAGTAAACAGACTATTGCTAGAATGACTAAACATTACTGGAGAATGAAATCCTGCATTACTTGACATATTCTTGATGGGTTTTGGTAAGGGCATTCAAAACAAGATCACCTATTTCACATCTCTCAAGCCATTTTAGCAGTATGGCTAAGTGACAAACAGAAACAAATGCTGGTTCTGGGAAATGCAGACTCAGTTCTGCTAAGACATGGCAATCCCTTAGGGCTCTATCTGAAGAAGAAGGGGAGCCATGTTGAAGTCAACAGTAAAAGCTTATTTCCAGATTCTACACAATGTTAAGTTTCCTCTAAACTATCAGTCCCTAAATGTTTTAGTTCATGAACTGCTCAACTAGGAAAAGAATACTTTAAGGCCGGGCACGGTGGCTCAAGCCTGTAATCCCAGCACTTTGGGAGGCTGAGACGGGCGGATCACGAGGTCAGGAGATCGAGACCATCCTGGCTAACACGGTGAAACCCCGTCTCTACTATAAATACAAAAAACTGGCCGGGCGAGGTGGCGGGCGCTTGTAGTCCCAGCTACTTGGGAGGCTGAGGCAGGAGAATGGCGTAAACCCGGGAGGCGGAGCTTGCAGTGAGCTGAGATCCGGCCACTGCACTCCAGCCTGGGCGACAGAGCGAGACTCCATCTCAAAAAAAAAAAAAAAAAAAAAAAAGAATACTTTAAAGATGAGAAATCTCACAGGCTCTCTTGCTTTAGCCACGGAAAAGAATTATTGATCAAGGATGATGTTTTCCAAGCTCACCGTGATTAACACATTTTCAAAAAGCCCACACTTTTCAAAACTATAAAATGCAGTTCAGAACTACCAAGCTCAACAAACCAATATTCATTCATTAACCATCCTTTTCAGTGTAAACTGTAAATTTCATTAAATTAACATGACCAGTGGGCCAGGTAGCATAAGAAAGCTATATGTCTGAACTAAGATACAATAAGGGCCCATATTAAGAAAATAATTCTATCTTGATCCTACAAGTAAATAATACTACCATGTGCTAAACCCCTTTGGAATTTTTAGAATTGTCATACGGAGGGGAAGAGTAAACATGCTGCTGGCAATTTTGGAAGAAAATGCTAAAAATACCTAGTTACGATTTCTGAAAAAACATGTCACAGAAACTGAGAACTTTAGTGGGAATAATGATTTTAAAGATAGATCTCATTCCTTGGGAAAAGAATTAGAAGATCCTTTAGAAAGCCCACAAAGGGTTGTTAAATAGAAGAGAAAAGAACATTCATTTGCTGAGGAAGAACTACTATCGTGAGATATTCTTTGCAATGCTGAAATAGATCTAAGAGGTTTGGAGGCGGGGCGGGGGCTAGCAGGGTGAGGTAAGAGATGTATTTATAACTAAATGGTGAGAATTTATCAACAATGAAGTCAAAGTTTTTTGTAAGTCAGAGTAGTCAAGTTGTCCTGAAAGATGTTGAATCATACACAGAATCAGAGAATTAGAAGATTCCTACAGTGGGAATAAAATTTAGATGTTATCTAGACTAATGATCCCTAAAAGGAAATTGGTAATAAAGTTGTAACAGTTCACAGAACAAAGAGAAAAACAAGAACATGTTTTCTGCTACATAGAATTCTTTTATCCCCCAACTAAGAACTCGGTTGTTATGGATTTAGTATGTTGTTTGTTATTATGGTAAGAATTTTCGCCTATTATCTCAAATATTTAGGTACCATTTTCACAGATCTACTTGACATTTAAGGAAAACGAAGTACAGAGTAAAAAGTAACAACTTAACCAAGGAGATGCTGCGGGATACACTGAAGAGCTGGACATTGTACCCTGGTCTAAGGCAAGTTTGTGTCTTTAACACCACAGTGGAGGAGACGGCTGGCAGGCGATGACTCCCAGTTTGTTACTAGTTAATAAAACCCCAATTTCTGAACAAATAGACAAACCCTGCCATGAGTCTGAGGCTCTGAGGGTTAGGTATACTAGTAATTATATCCATCATGGATATAGTGACACTCACATTCCAATCTAGAGATGTGACATCCTTGTTGCTTGGAACATCTTGCCCTCCTTCTCGTATACAATGTCTAAGTACTAACTGTGTAGAGCCACTGGTGCTGTTCTCACTAAGATTCCATATTCTTGCTGTTGAGTCTCCAGACCTATAAAAGCATGCAATGTATTTTAAATCCTCATGACATTCTCAACTATCAGAATCAAGGCAAGATATTTACATCCGAATATTAATAAGGCAAATAAAAACTAAACTACCACAGATTTTCCAGTAGTTTTCCCATTCTACACGTTGGGACCCCCAAGCGTTCTCGAAACAGTAAGTTTAATTAAAAATTCTACAATTACTTCATGAAGGAATAAAACATTTACAGAGACAAAATGGCCACAAATAAGCAACAAGAGAAAACCTGAATAATGCATATGTTTATAAAACGCTCAGTAAGATATTTGTAAAAGCCATTTTAGTATCACTTTGAGAAACACACCCTGATGCTAGGAGATCACTAACAGGGTTCCAGGCACAGATGAAAACTTCAGATTCATGGCCCCGCAACACAACTGCTTTATTAGGAGGGATTTCAACATCCCCATCCACTTCCATCATATCAGTATGATTATCTGCATTGTGAAAAACAAGTAAGCAATTCCAGTTAGGCAGTATTACAACATGGCGGATGGGTGAATTCTTAACTAGCAAATACCTTCCTTTATCACATACAGTGTTAACATTATCAAGTTAAGCTGAACATGACTACACAGTCTTAGTCACATAGAAAATAAATTCTTACCTTTAATTAAGTATTGACCACACTTTTTTTTTTTTAAGAGGGATGGGGGTGGGGGTGGGATGCAGATTTTAAATGATTAAACATGGATAAAACGATAAAATGGTTTGAACTAAACATAATGTCTACCAGTACTATTCTGAGTTTCTGCCAGTAGGGGTTGCTGATATCATTCATATAACATGAGTTGCCTTTCATCTCAATGTCGGAGCTCTATGGTATTTTTTGATAACTAGTATTACAATTTCATTTAGAAATCAAATGTAGATACAAAAATTCATTTAATGATGGGAAAAGGGCTTCTAGATATTTTAAAAAGAAAATAAAAGTAAATCTAGCTTTTTGGAGCTTCAGGAATAAAAATCTGAATTGTGTGATACAAGTTAAGGAAACAAGTTGGTGCAAGTAACAGATGAAATTTTTCGGCCTAGAAGATGGGACATTCTGTTAGAGCAAATATTTCCTCTGAGAATAAATTTTTAAAAATTCTTATCTCCTGGGACCTTCCTGGGGGATGGAGGGTGGGAGGAAGAGGAGGATCAGAAAAAATAACTATTGGGCACTAGGCTTAGTACCTGGGTGATGAAACAGTCTGTACAACAAACCCCTGTGACATGAGTTCATCTATTTAACAAATCTGCACATGTATCCCGAATTAAAAGTTTAAAAAATAAATAAACCATGTAATTAAAAAAAAAAAAATTCTTGTCTGAGCTCACTTGCTATAGTATGTGCTCCATTCTCCTCCCCATTTGCTGTGTTTTCTCCATTTTTTGCAGATCCTTGTTGGCTGGCTGCAGCTGCGGCAGCTGCAGCAGCTGCTGCCTGTTGCTGTGCAAGCTTATCTCTATAAGCTTGTTGTCTTGTTTGTACTACATCAGGCATTACGGCATCTATCAGGGACAGAGACTCTATTGGTCGACCATCAAACAAGGTACCATCCTGGATTTGGAAAATTGTGAGAGAAGAAAAATCAAAGGCAATATTTAAAGTTATCTGTATTTATACAAAATCAGAAATGAAATGAAAATCTTCATTCCTAGAAAAATATTTTGAGGAACTTGCTGAATTCATATAAGGAGTCCGGAGGGAATAAAGAAACTACAAGCAGCAACTGGAAATGACTGCTTAAATTTTCCTTTTTATTTAGTTCACACTATTATTACAGTATAGAGCGGTACAGATAAGAGCTGAAATGAAAGGGATAAGATGTAGGCCAAGCTGATAAACACGTTTATTAATTAGATTCTGAAATTCTGTTAGTCAAAGCAACAAACAATATGGAATAGCTCATATAATGATCAGAGGCCTGGTGCCCCATTATAGTAAATACCTCTTTTAAAAAACTAAAAACTTTGAGCTAAAAAGTTTCTTGTGATTTGATTCAAATATTGAAGCAGAAATAGACTTCATGAGCTATAGTGCTCTTGAATATTAGGGAGTTGTTGAAATTTCCAAAGCTCCACTTATTGATATTAGGAAATTCCTAATAAAGAGTTCTCCAAGTAAGCACAAGAAGAGACACAAACACAGAGCAAGTCAGAAATACAAAGAGTACAAATTAGCTGGGAACATGCATATGTGAAGTCTGGTTCACTTAAACTGGTAAATGCGTACCAGTGACAATCTACAGTGTCATCGTAGGGTAATGTGAGCTGCAAAAACACAGCACGTTTTTGCAGTGTTTCTGAACTGCAATTGTAACGTAATATTTGAGGAACGGAAGAAAGTATTTTAACTTATAAATAATTTAAAAAATATACTACACCCAACACAGATACACTGTGGAATAAGCGCTATGTCAAATTTACACACGTTGTAAGAAAAAATTTAGTTTTGTGTTAGTGGATTTTCACTCAAAGAGCTGAGGAAACAAACAAAAAAATCCATTTTAGTATATTATGTAATTTCTAATTCTAGTAATAATCATTGATACAGAAATCATGGATACTTCAGTTTAAAAAATACTCGCAAAAGTGGAACATGTTAATCTCTGAAATAAAAGCAATGGGAAAAGCTCCACACTATACACAAAAATTTTAAACTAGGCTGGGTGTGGTGGATCACCTCCCAGCATTTTGGGAGGCTGAGGTGGGCAGATTACCTGAGGTCAGGAGTCAAGACCAGCCTGGACAACATGGGGAAACCCCGTCTCTATAGAAATACAAAAATTAGCTGGGCGTGGTGATGGGTGCCTGTAATCCCAGCTGCTCAGGAGGCTGAGGCAGGAGAATCGCTTGAAGCCAAGAGGCAGAGGCTGCAGTAGCCGAGATTGCGCCACTGCACTCCAGCCTGGGCAACAGGGCAAGACTCCGTCACACACCCAAAACAAAACCAAAACCAAAAACAACATTTTAAACTAGACCAGGGGTTTACAACCTTTTTCTGTAAATGAGTCGACAGTAAATATTAATTTAGGCTTTGCAGGCCATAAGGTCTCTGTTGCAACCACTATTCTGCCAAAAGTAGCCATAGACAATATGTAAATGAGTGTGGCTGTGTTCCAATCAAATTTTATTTACTAAAACAGAGAGCAGCATTTGGCTAATGGGCCACAGTATGCTGACACCTAAGCCAAACAAACTATTCACATGTAGTCCTTAGATTGGCAGTACCATCCAGAGTTGGCTTCAACTATAAACTAGTTTAAATTAGGGTGTATTCAAATAATGTGAGAATTTACAATTTTCAGGCCAATAATTATGATCTTAGCATTCCACAGCACAATGCTGTTAATAAAAATTATTTCTTAGTGTTTACTTATAAAAACAGATGAAGGCAAACAAACTACTAGGCGCCAACACCTTGCCGGTGCAACCTGACAGTTACTACATTAGGGATGATCTGTCTGCACTATTGTTAACCTTGTGAAGCTAAAGTGAGAATACTGAATAAGCAAGCAAGACAGCTGACTTAACGGCATATTTAAGAGTAAAAATTAGTACTTGAAGTAAGTCTTCCTTACCTCATTAATACTAACTTCTGCTTCTACATACTGTAGACCTTTCTGGATGATAGAAATCAATGCAGCAGGTGGGACGAGGGCACCATTTATATTGGACTGACTGATATGGCTTTCTATACCAAAGGTAAATGCTGAATGAGAAAATCCTAAAAACAAAAGAAAAGGCATGAGAATTTATTTTCCTAGTGGCAACATTCTAAATGACACACAAAAAAGATCACTATAATCTTACGAAATCCCATTCTAACCATTTAAAATCCCAGACCAGTATGCTAAGGTCGTGTGTGCGTGTGCGTGTGTGTGTGTGTGTGTGTGTGTGTGTGTGTGTGTGTGTGTGTAAACATGTCGGCCTTTACATATTTTCTTTTTCTCTTAATTACCTAATGCACTCTTTAAAATTTCTAGTAAATACTTGATTGTGTAGCTTCAAATTTTCTAAAATGTAGTCATAGTACACAACTTTTCTTAACAAAAGGCATCAAACTTAAAAGGTAAAACAAGTCTTTGGAAATCATGTAATTCAACTGCTTCACTTAAGATAAATCAGGCGAAGATAGATTGTTACATTTAATATTTCTGTAGTATATTTTAACATTTTTTACATCTAGAATTAAGGAAATTTATTTCAAATTTTCTTTCATCCCAGTTCAAGTATTCAGCATTTCTCAAAAATGGTACACATAATACGCTTTAAATAGGAATTCATTCATTCTGAATGATCTTCATTTACTTCATGTAATTGTTAACTACCATGTAGTTATAATTCAATAATGTCTTTAAAGCAATCTAGTACTCAGGTAAAATCTGAAGTATTTAAATTTCTACATATAAACTGTCAAATATCTGATAAATTCAGTATTTTGGAGCTCTTTGAAACTACTTAGGAAAACTAATAAAAACTAATTAAAAATAAATTTAAATAGTAAAAAATCGTAATGGTTAAATACCATTTTATGTATGAATTAAGTGCTTTAAAAAATACCAATTCTTTGCCACTTAGTAATAACTCATCTATATGAAATATTTAAGAAATGAACAGCTAGCAAATGATTATCTTGTTTATAGGTCTCTATTAGCAATTACTTAGTTTTAACCTGAAATACTTAAAACCAAAGCACTTACTTAATAAAAATCTCTTTACGCTGGCCTTGCTTTTTGTGCATATCTGGTCAAAACTCAAAGGTAAAATTCTAATAAGCTGATAAACCAAGGATGGTTATTTACTGAAATAATAACCATGATTTATCATTAAGTAGTAATTTTTATGAAGTATTTTAAACAATTAAATTGTACATGTAATACAGAATATTAATAAACATTTATACTAAATAAAGGAAATAAATATGGGCTTATTTTGGGTCTTGGTTAAACTGATTTAATCTATATGGTATCTCTGTTGGCTAGACTGTCTAGTTTTTCAGTGTTCAGTACATGTCTTTTTTGGATTTTGTGCTTCCACTCTTATATTCCTTGTGGTACTGATAAACAGTCTAGTATAAAATACTGTGGGCTCACAAACAGCATGTGGCTAGGAAAATTTGGTTATTTGATAGTCAAAGTACACCTAAGTTGATTTTCCTCATAACCCCCACCTTCTCTCTTTGGAACACCTAACCCATTATGTTCACAACATCTAACCCACACAGTGGAAAAGGTAAGTGGAAAAATTTTCCCTCTAAGACCTTGATTTTAGCCCCTGATTTTGCCCATAGGCAAGATCATAATTAAATGCATTTATAATTTTCACCTTAATCTGAACTCACAGAGATAGCTAAGAAAGATACCAATGGGGCAGGGGGTGAAGAAGCACCGTTTTGATTTGTCCCTATCAAGAAACCCACAACTACCCGAATATGAGTAGATTTCAGATCACCAAGGTAGAAAACAGAATAAGGATGAGGGAGGATGGGGAGAAACAATGAGAGACACAGCAGCAAAATCCTTAGGCAGTGAAGTTGGAGATTCCTGTTTTCAATTATATATCCCCTCCCTGAATAAATTCACAGTAAATCATCCATAGTAAAAACAGCCAAACAGCCAAGCAGCTTAAGAGATTTAAGAAAACTTTGAGACAGAAGACATCATTTATGGAGGGCCTATACCATACGCTAGATACTGTGCACAAACATATAAGTTTATTATTTTATAATCTAATGGAAAAACACAACTAATAAATGAGAAAGTACAGATTCAAATTCATTCAGAGACTCTACTACTCCTCTTGAACAGTTAAAATATGGTCAAGGATAAAGCTAAGGGAGAGAGTGAGCTCCTGTTTCCTGACAGAAAGTAAAAGATGACTTTTGTTTTCAACTCAGGGTCCTGGAAAGTGGTTACACAGTGCATGAAACAATGAGCCATCTTACTGCCATATTTACTGCCAAGGTTTTGAAAGTGTCTTGACTTATATAATGCTTATAAATTTGTTTGAAGTACATGATTTCTGTATACTTCATTCATGGCTGTAATTTAAATAGTCAAAATTGTTCAATTTAGACTCTATTTAATTAGCTTATAGCGTTTAAGTTTAAAGTAATAATATGTTCAAGAATAGCAGGTGGAACTGTGCCAATTTCCGGCTGGAATGCTGCAGATATCCTCAATTTGTTCTGTCAGACCAGGAGAAAAACTATCACAGGTGCTTACATGCATCTGAAGGTACTGCAGATGTACTTACGATGCTCTCAAATAGCAACAAAACATCCCTGAAGTAGTTATTAGCATTGTTCTGGCACTTCTCATTAATGTTTACCCTAGAGAAGTTCCACACTTAAACGTTCTGCTTAAATGTTGAATTCAACTAGAATATTTTATTTATTTCTAGCCATGGCATTACATAGCAGTTTAAAATTATGATGTTTGAAATTACTTTTCTTCTTCCCCTCCCTAAAACTACTTTTCCTTAGAAACCTCTGATCTCATTTCACTACACCTGAAAGTCATAGTCATCCTAACTCCCTGTTCTCTCTCGGTCCCTGGCATTTGACAATTTACCAAATCCTACCATCCTACTCCAAATCCTACCACTCTACCATCTGTATATACTCATCACCTTACCTTTTCTGCCAGATCTGTGTGTAGTCCCCATTACACTTTGCTATATACATTTCTTTCCCCTCCTCCTCAATTCAGTATATATGCCAAGCTACAGCTAGACTATTACCTGTAAAACAAAAAACTGGTCATATCACTTCTTGTTTGAGAATTTTCAGTGATCCCCTTGGCCTTCATAATAAAGGTCAAACGCCTAACTATGGCACACAGTTGTTTTTGTAATCTGGCTCTTCTGTTTCTCCAGTCTCATCTCAATACTACACACCCCCCGTCTCACTCCCATTACACAATAAATTCAAGTGGTGGCAAATAGATATAATTTGAATATGCTGTGTTATATATCACGCCTCTGAGCCTTATGTGCTCCTTTGCTCTTTCTCCTATCGAATGGAGGTGAAATCCTCTTTCACTATACCAGGGCTAATCAGTCTCTCCTATGCTGATCCTAAAATTTATCTATGTGTGGCACTTAACACACTGATTTATCATCTCTGTGGCTATGGTTGTTTGCCTTTGTGTGACTACTACACTGGGATCCTGATAAAAGGGTTTATGTCTAGTAATCCTTTAATTCTGGGAAACTAGCACATTACCTGAGTCAACAAGTACTCAATAAACTTTTTTTAAATTAGAATGCAATTATACTATAATGTATTTTGGCACATAAAAAAAAATCTGTGACTCCAGAAAAAGCATATGACTTAAGTCTTCCTTGGAAAAATCTAAAACTTGAACTAGTTTCGTGCCAGAAGCTATTTCCATTTATCTGTAAATATACATGCAGAAAAGGCTTTTTCCAGGGACAGCTTTTGATTTATATAATAGGAGGCAAAAGAGACCACCTAAATCTGTTAAATGTTAGAATCCGGCATGACCATCTAAAATAGCATCCCTTCTTTCCAAGGGTAAGAGCAAATCTGATAGTGCCTCTGTAATCAAGTACACTCTAAACACTGACTAGGGTATTGAGATTTAGGGAGTAGAAGAGAGACTCCAGAAAGAAATAAGGCTGAAACACATGAAGTATATAGCCATTCAGTGACAGAGACAAGCAACGGCAGCTGGTAGGGAGTGGGGTGGCACGCATGAGATCACAAAACAGCCATTTTCTATAGATTGCTTGTTTCAGGAAGTGCTTTCTGTAAGAATGTTAGGGACTGTGTTCTCAAAGGAGAGTTAGTCACATAGAGCCTGCCAACTCTACCTTGCAAATAGGCAATACAAGAATAAGAAAATGGACCCTGAACACCAAGGTTATGGTACAGGATGACTAGATGAGACAAACTGGTGAAAAAGGCAAAGCCTAAATATGACCACAACATACTGCATCTGAAACAAAAATATGATTGATCCAAGGTCCTATTTAAGCTTCAAGTCAGAAAAACCTAGCAAAATTATACTCATGTTCTCATCATCCAATGCTTCCTTGACTCCAACTCTGCCCTACAGATCCAGATATTAGAAAAGGTAAACAGGATGGGGGAAAAAATGACACAGGGGATCTTTGTCATTGAAGAGCTAGACCTAGTACTTATACACGAGCCATACAATTTCGTGCCCTAATTTTGCCCTTAAAAATACATGTAACTATGAACATTTTAAATAAATAATACTTTCTGAAATAATTTTAATAGCATCGTAACACTCAGCCAGTAAATTATTCATGCCATGGCTGGACCTTTGAACTTTTCCAATGATCACTATTTTAGAAGAATCTTACCTCAAATATCTATATGTATAGGCTTTTGCCATGTACAATTTTTTTTTTCTCTCTCTCTCTCTCCTTAGGATGGATTCCTTCAAAAGCTGAAGGGGATATAAGCATTTTAAAGAAGGTTTTCATCACTGCCAAATTGCTTTCCAAAAAAATTATACAAATTAATAATGTCAAAAGCAATTTACATGTTTCCTTATACTCTCACTATGCTGGCTAGTCCTAAAAAACAAACAAAAAAATGCTAATTAACACTGAACAAATTCTCTGTTTGACAACTATTAAAGGGCCATTGTCCTTTGATAAGTGTGTTAGCAGGACTGTGTAATATGAATTTCCTGCGTCACCAAAAAATGGTAATTCAGCTTACAAAAAGAGGAGAAAAACTTATTTGGGGAAAGAAACAGAATTATAATTATCAGTATTTATGACAACTGCTTGCTGTTTATTGTTAATTAGTCATGGATATAACCATGTGTATAAAATCAAGGTTATTCTATATTACATTTGATTATAAAACAAAACTATATACCTACTTGCACGTCTGTAGCTGGTCATCTACTGATAAAAACTGAAAGGCAGACTGAAGGTGGACATACCAGATGCTGAGCCCTCTTCAGTGCAGTTCTTCATGCCTAGAAGCACGTTACTGATAACCACTTTAACCTGACTCCATTGAATCCACTGGTAATGTCTGTTTATAAATGGCACTGGGCGTAAGGTACACAGGACAGAACGTCCCAGTTACATTTATCTGAGTCAACAAAGAAACTGCACTGTAATATTCATTAACCATTACAGGGCTAATGTGAAACTGCTACAATAAAACAAAAAAAATGAATGAAAGAGCTATACGTTACATGGTAGTACAGGTCAGAGCGTTAATGTTATACATAAAGGTTAGTTTGTGCCTACTGTGATCATGTTGTCTAAATTAAAAAATAATTGTCTATGGTGCTGACTTGTGATCTTACAAACAAATACAACATTTGAAGTAATAATCACCATCTCAAAAAAAATGGTATGGTACAAGGCCTTTATTTCTAAGGAGACAGAAAATCCCGTTGAAAAAGTTAGGGGGAAAAAATGGAGGGAGTTAGGGTGCAAGAGAGATAAGGAGACCCTTCATAAACCAAACTCTTGAAGCCTACATGTATCATCCTTCTTATATATCATCCTGGTTAATACTGAGTGTCAACTTGACTGGATTGAAGGATACAAACTATTGTTCCTGGATAAAATTGTGAGAGTACTGCCAAAGGAGATGAACATCTGAGTCAGTGGACTGGGAGAGGCAGACTCACCCTCAATCTGGGTGGGCACCATCTAATCAGCTGCCAGCACAACTAGGATAAAGCAGGCGAAGAACATAGAAAAGACTAGACTTGCTGAGTCTTCCAGCCTTCATCTTTCTCTTGTGCTGGATGCTTCCTGACCTCGAACATCAGATTCCAAGTTCTTCAGCTTTTGGACTCTCGGACTTACACCAGTGGTTTACCAGGGGTTCTTGGGCCTTTGGCCACAGATGGAAGGCTGCACTGTCAGGTTCCCTCCTTTTGAGGTTTTGGGACTCAGACTGATCCACCACTGGCTTCCATGCCCCTCAACTTGCAGACGGCCTATGTGGGACTTTACCGTGTGATTGTGTGAGTCAATTTTCCTTGATGAACTTCCTTTCATATATACACATATCCTATTAGTTCTGTCCCTCTAGAGAACCCTAATACAGATTGTATGTATTTCCTTCTTATATATTATCTTTCCTATAAATACAGTATGCAACATCAGTTATTTTTTAAATAAATTTTTTAAAAGTAATAATATTCAGAATCACTATCTAGAAAGTTACTCATTTTAGCAATAAGGACATTTTGATTTTGCAATTCCAGTTAGTCTTTTAATTATAAGATGTGACTGTTTCATAGCTTCCAACAGTCAAGTACAATATAAATGGAGAAGTTATAGAGCTCTTAGACATGTAATAGTTAAATCTAGTATCAATAATTCTTTCCCTAAAGCAAATATACAACTGAAGCAAGATAAAATGACATCTTCTTATAGAAAAGAGGTTTTCTTGTAAGAAAGACAGGTGTCAGAAAGTTCCAAAATAATTGCCAGAAAGTATTTCTTCAGAAAAAAAAATAAACCACAACTGCAAATAACCACAGGAGTCGATGGTGATGTAAAAGGTGGGAGAGAGATTAAAAAGGTCCAAACCACCTTAGTGCCTCTAAAATTAACACTGTATCAGGTCCTACTATATGCAACTTAGCCTGTACCACTATAAGTATTTATCTGCATATAGTTGCTAGATAAGTTACCAGGGCAATGAAATTAATGCCCTTGGGCAAACACTAATTAAAGGAACAATACTTCTGAATCAAGTTAATCATTACTTACAGTACTATATATCAAATACGCTCAATTTTCAAGTCATTTCTAAAGAGAAAAAAATCATTTTATTCCCTAGGAAATATTTGTTGAATAGGGAAGTCTACTTCATAAACAGGCAGAATGGTGAGGACCAAAGAAATTTGCATAGGGTGAACTTTCTAGTGATAAAATTGCAAAAAATAAAGAGTTACAATAGTTAATAAAAACCCTACAATAAATGTATTTTTCTTTAGTTTTGATGAGTCTGAAGGATGGCCTATTTAAAATAAAGAAGTCCATCAAATATTTGAGGCTGAATATCACAATGTAAATCCCTTCTCCATAGCAACATATTTTGTAAGTGAAAAAAATGAATCTGAGAATTTATGTAATTTTGGAGGAGGAGGGAAACTTTCAAGATAGTATCTTCTAGTATTGACAACAGTAAAAAACATTTAAAACAATTTAAGTGATTTTTCCCTCTGGAGATAGATACCACAGTCAACGCTGAACAATATGCAGAGAACAAATGTTAAAAGTTCTTACAGAAAAACAGTATTACTAAACCACGTATTTATCATAAAACTTTGTGAAGTTTTTATCATAAAAACTTTCACAACGTGTTTTTGGACAGTCTTTAGATAATAAGACAAGCCAGGGGGAAATTTTATTTTTCCTTTTTGGAAGTCTTCACAAACCAGTCCTTTGAATGTCTCTGCACAAATCCTTCCTTTGCCACGATGTTCCTTTTCTGCTATCTCCTAATCCAATTCAGTGCTCTATTGCAGGGAAAGCAGCAGTATAAAGATTCCAGTTTGTTCAGTATTACTTTAGATCTTTCAAGAAACATAGTTATAACCTAAGAGCAATTTATATCGTATTTCTCAGATATTGAATGACTAATTCTCAATAAGTATCATTTGTAGGTTGTGGTGACAAATATGACGAATCCCCAAAACAACCCAGAGAAGACATTACTGTACTTGATGATTCTGAATTAGGATCTATTGCAAAAATAGTCATATTTTAGTACAATTGGAGATCAGAACCAAGAAAAAGCTTTTGGAATAGGTGGCAAGTGCCCAGATCTAAAGCTACTATGAGCATTTGTTATGGGTGAGATTCTGGGTTCTGTCTGAACTCTGTGCTGAGTTCACAGAACTGTAACATTCTCAAACTCTCTTCCGTATCCTATTTCTGGATGCAATTTCAAATAAGTATCTCGTGGCATCCTTTAAGACATAAAAATGCCTCATTATTTCTGCTACCTCATGATTCCACCTGACCCACAAACACAAATAAACACTTTGAGTGGCAGTCCCTCTTTAGGATATGTTCTCATAGCCCAGACTGCAGCAGGTGTACACTCCATGCTTTCTACTTCATCTTGAATACTCAGCATAATTTTTCTGTCACGATATTGTGAATATGCTAAATACCTGTTATCAATTTTCTTGTCAAGTTCTAATTGTCCTACAACTAATATAGACCAGTGGCTTTCAAACTTTATTAAGCCAAAAGAATCACCTGGGGCATTTGTAAATTGCAGATTCCCAGGCCCCACTCAGTGTGACTCTGATGCAGGTAGTCAGAGGATCAAACTTCAGAACTCTTACATAAGCAGTTCTTAAATTTATGGCAAGTTGCAGTACTGGGAAAACTGCCATAAGTCAAAATGTCATCAGTTGAGTCTGATTTTTCCCTATAAATCATAATGTAAATATGAAATTACAATTTTTACCGAGGGACTGGTGTTCACATTTTTAGAAATGTGATTTAGCATCGCCACTACATTGTAAAGTCTAAAACTTTGTAAAGAATATACAAAGCACACCTAAGAACATACTAAACAATCATGGAGAACTTGATATATCAGTCTACCATACAAATTTTTTAAAATTTTTGCTTTATGTTTATTTCAACACAAAACATCTTAAAACATGGAATTTAGAAGGGTTTTTTCTCTAAGAAGAAAAGCAAGTTGAAGAAGACTTTTGGGCCAGGTGTTGTGACTCACGCCTGTAATCCCAGCACTGTGTGAGGCCGAGGCTGGCGGATCACCTGAGGTCGGGAGTTTGGGATCAGCCTGACCAACATGGAGAAACTCCGTCTCTACTAAAAATACAAAATTATCCAGGTGTGGTGGTGCATGCCTGGAATCCCAGCTACTACTCGGGAGGCTGAGGCAGGAGAATCGCTTGAACCCAGAAGGTGCCTGAGCAACAAGAGCGAAACTCTACCTCAAAAACAAAACAAAACAAACCAAAACAAAAACACACTTTTGATAATATTTTATCTACTCATTCAGAAATTAAACGAGAATATTATTTTATTGCTCCTTTTTACTGTTTTCTTACAGTAACATCAAGTATCAATTTGTGGACTTTTGTTTAAAAAAGGGAAAATATGAGTGCTCTCATTAACACCACTGAACCACAAAGCACTGCTGAGCTATTCAACTGTTTCTAACTTCCAAAAGCAGTAACTTTATATGGTTCAACCTAAATAGTTGTCTTTACCATACACCAACAAGCCTTTACAATATATTTCCCATCTACTGATCCTTCACATGGTTTTTGCTCCAGTGTCCAAAAGTCTCAAAGCTCTGGCTTAAAAGGTGATCAAATTTAAAAGCAGAAAGCAGAGTTTGCTCTAATCAAAAAACTTTTTCCATTTTGGGTGAAAGTACTACATAACAATTTTCAAACACAAGTATTTGAAATTGTTAAACTTGTTTACAAGTTACATATGTAACAATCACTAGTTACTACTTTTTCACTTTATTAATCATTTTATCTTATTCAAAACAATTCTTTGGAAGTCGTCTTTTAGATCTACCTTCAGTACCACTCTACCAGTTTAAACAAGGAAAACAAAACAAGAGCTATTAACTTCGAAGCTTCATTATAAATTATTCTCTGTGGGCTTGGACACTAATCTCTCTTTCCCTCCCTGTCCTTCTGGACATCACTTTCACAGCTGTTACACCTCAGAGAGCGGCAGTGATCGTGCTTGGGAATAGAAAACCTCTACCCCCAAAAAATGCTCAGCACCGAAGAACAACTGGAAAAATCTCAGCAAGCAACAGGCTCTCAGATCGAAAGCCATGTTTGTATTCCTTGTATAGGAAAGGACAACTAACTATGCCACACAAGAAAAATGATTCAAGTCTCAAAACTATAAACTAAGGGCTCAATATTCTACAAGCTCAGACCTCTACTTCATCCTTCCATCCTCCTTCACACTCGACTACCAAAGTTATCTTTTTTACAGGGCACCTCACCTTACTAAAACATTACAGTAACTTTACAGTATAATTTCTAAAATTCAATCTCTAGACCATGACATTTGAAACCACCAAATGCTTTCATTTTTTAGTAGCAATCGGCACTTCCATTGCAATTAACCTTTCTCATCATCCTATACCTCCACCCATACCCAACCGCGTTCCCTCTTCTACTTTTACATTTTTGCTTAATCCATCTACATTTTCCCTTGCAGTATTCCTTTTGTTTTATCTATTAATAAAACTTGGAAGATCACTGATTGATTTAGTATCAGTTGCTTTCAATGATTTCTATTTATAATTACTCCCATTACAATAATAACAATTCAGAACAAGGATACACTTAATCAATTCGGATAATAATTTTGAAAGCATTCTAGGAAAATACTGTTAATTTAATTTCCAAAATATGAACTACAATTAGGACCAACAACATTTAATTGAGGATTCTGGATACACACTATCAAACTGATGGTGGCTAAAAGCTTTTACGTTCCTACTAAACATATGCAATAATCTCACCTCATAACAAATTTTAAAAATGGTCTTTGAACAGTGAAAGCCGAACTGTTACAAGTAATTGCCTTGTTTCCAACATATTTGAAAGAGTCAGAGAGTTAAACCATGCAGTAAAACATAGCTTTAAAATGGCAGTCCAGACATTAAGGAAACATACAAAGTTCAACGGTTTGGACTGATACAAATTTCAAATGCATAAAAGATTATTTTGAGAATATTAAAGTAATTTGAGGCCTATTTACTTTATAAAAGTACTCACCTGACTCTTGCAAGTATCTATATACCAAGAAGTTGACCTCATCACTGCTTATACTCATCTTTATTCCCACTTAAACCATGAGGTCACAACACAGGATATAACCCTAAAAATAAAACAAAGTTAATTATTTTCTCAGTAAAATATTTTTAAACAAGATGTAAACAATGTTGTAAAAACCATTTGATTTTACTAAATGATGTAAAACGAAGGTTCTACATTGCCTAACAATAAACCCTGACAAAGTTACTTACAATAGTTCGTAAAACGATAATACAACCAAAACATGGCTGGTGCTATTTTTCTTCAAAGTAACATACTGGCAAAAATAAAACAATTTTTTTAAGAGGGCTTTAGCATAATATTTTAATGATTTTATCAAGTAGCATAAAAAGTAGCTCAATTTTTATCCTTAACTGTAAAAAGAAGTAAATTTAAAAAATAAAAAAATGTTAGTTATTTGCAATGAGTTATCCACTACAGTTTTGTCTATGAAACTTGGCAGGATATGAAGTCTCTATTTTCTCAACATCTCATCTGTAATGTTCAAGGCTCAAAAAGCTCTAGGTATGTATGAGATAGGCTAGAATACAGTTCCCAAAACTCAAATGATGCTCTCTTACTGGACATACTTAAATCCTGAACATGAAGTGGGGGAATAACTGAGGCATGACTCAAATATATTTAATATAGATACACATATCTGTATTTGTTCTCAAATCACAGAAATGATTTAAAGGAGAGGTCAGGAAACTTTTATATAAAGAGTCAGAAAATAAATATTTCAGGCTTTATCAACCATACAGCCTGTCACAATTACTCAACTCCGCTGTGTGGTACAAAAGCAGCAACATACAATATGTAAATAAAGGAGTATGGCTGTGTTGCAATGAAACTCAACTTATGGACACTGAAATTTTAATTTCATAATATTATTGTATCATAAAGTATTCTTCTTCTTTTGGAATTTTTTCCCTAAGCACTTACAAAAATGTAAAGACCTTTCTTGTGATCCTTATAAAAGGAGAGCGAGCTAGATTTGGTCCACAATGTAGTTTGCTGATTCTTCTTTAAAAATGATATATTCACATCTATTCAGTATAAAGAAATATCTGAAGTGGAAGTATGCTGGTTGTCCTGTGACATCATGGATTTCTTTATGAAGTAGTTAACAGATTAAAAAAAAAAAAAATCACAAATTAACAAGCATTTGAGTAGGCTACTACGTGACAAACTGCTACTGCCCTAAATTGTGGAGAAAGTGGTGACTAAGTACCACCCATCAAGCTTGTATCTCACAGGGAGACAGACAAATGGGAGGCAATGACAATTTTCTAGTGGACACACACAGAAGAAGCCCTAACTAAATTTAGCAGTCTAGGAATACACTTAGAAGAAGTGTCCTTGGTCTTCAGACTAAAGGAGGGGCCTGAAAACAAGGGTGCTCGGGGAAGGGAGGGAGTGAACAGAAGCATCCCATGAGCTGCAGTAGGTGTGGAAGGGCTGAGTGAGGACACAGGCGAGTAAGGCTTGAAATGCAGGCAGAAACTATATTCACGAGGACCTTCAAGGCGGCACTAAGAGAAAACAAATCCATTAAACAGTTTCAGGAAGAGCAGGGAGAAGCACAGATTATAAAGAAGCTAGATTGGAGTAGGGGGAATTAGGGAGCCAAATTAGGAAGATACTGCAGTAATCCAGGAGAAGACTAACTCCTGGACTGTCACAGAGGAACACTGGGGTTCCAAAAATATTGAGGAGGTAGACTCAATGGTAACTGACTGGATGCACAGTTGAGGCATAGTTGAGGAAAAGGAAAGAATCAAAGGTTTCTCTCTGGACAAGTGAACGGTTGGTACTGTCAATTACTGAGATGGGAAACCACAAAGGAAGAGTGACAACTATAACATCTTCATCCAAAGAAAAGGTAACCTCTTCACCAAAAAAGTTAATTCAAAGAGTACAATTAATTTTATATAACCTGAATGTTTACTACATGCTTACTACAGTGGTAAGGCAAATACTCCTTTTAGGATACTGGCCCAGGGCACTGGTCTAGAAGTACTATAGTACACTAGATGGTGAATGCTCTGGAGGACACTTTGCTCAACTTTAGCCTAACCACCAGTAAGGTGCAGCATTGTGCTCAACACACACAGCAGGCACTCACTCAATTCTGAAGACACGCTGAACTGAATGACTTTAAAAACAAAACATCCAACCCCAACCATGATACAATTACAAGAAATTAAATCATAATTTGATCTATCATGATTGCAATTAGCAACTATTTTATTTTTTGGATTTCCCAAAATGAGATGGGCTAGTTGGAATCCAAGTGAGATAGACTGACAAAGAAAACAGAGTAAATATTCTTCTCCCCTAATATCATTCAGTCCAAAACTTGGACGAAAGTATCCAATCTGCAAGGGTTTTTCACAATGCTGGTTCTGATTAGCAAAGGCCATCAATTTCCCAGCTGAAACTAGTAATAAATGATGCTTCAACACCACCTAATGCATTCCAGGGCAAAGAAAAATACAAATCAAAATGATAAATTATTGCTTATAAAATTCCTTCAATAAATATATACTGCTGGTATATTTTTAAGTCATAATAAATACTGAATTAGAGCAGGAAAGTTATCTGTCCAAACTGCTATAAACTGATTATTTAATTGATTATAGTGCTATATCAGTTTCTGGCAATTAAAAGTAAGTTTTTTAAAGGAAAAAGACCTTGAAAGGCCTACTTCTAAAACAACTTAAAAGCCTATGTGCCAAAGAGTGAAATCAGAGAAAATGCCACTACTTCATTAGTAGACTAAATAATGCTTTGCAGAACTTGTCCATTATGGTTTATATAGGCAGATGAATGCTCTAGAATGTGATGTAGTCTTCACCTGCCTGCATGAGTACTAGATACTAGGAATTGGATCTCAAGGAGTACACAAGAAGACTTACCACTATAATCCCTCCATTATGGTATCTTTTAGAACAACTGTCTTTAAACTAGGTCACAAAACAGCCCTGAGATACTCATCCAATCTTTACACTTTACCACCCAGATATCAGGCCTGATGAAGAGTATATCATGTATAAATGAAGTCCTGCCCTCAAAGAGCTTATGGGTTATTAAATAAACAGGATATTCAAAATAGACACTTCATAAATTCACAAAGTATTTATTTATATCTTCTACCTGATCATATTTACTCATTCTTAAATAGTAACTGAGATCCTTCCAAAAATTAGATCTTTGTAACTTTCCTCCTCTCAGAAATCGCTTGTATACTCATAAAAGCTTTTATTTAAAATTCCAATCACTTATAGACAATCAACTACTTAAACCACAGCTGTATCAAAGTAGCCAAAAGCAAACACAAAATTAGCCTTAATATTTAGCCAATTAGTGGCTATATTCAAAACTTCACTTAATATTGTAAATGTTCACCATGAAATATCATCTAACTGCATAACTTTATAGACAATAATTCAGCAAATATTACAAAAACACAGGACTATTGAGGCAATCCAGCTATGACTCATTCAGTGAACTGAATATGTACAGCATTTTCAGCATCACAAAATTGAGTTCAGCATATACTCACTGTACAACTACTGCTCCAAATATTTAATCTTCTCCTAGTTCTTCTACACATTAAATACTACCTTAAACGTCACCCTCAATCATGACAGACAGCATATTCTTTTCTGACTCCATTCTTGAAGCCAGGGCCCAACTGTGATCCTCAATTACATTATTTTAAATTTAAATGACTAAAAAAAACACGATGAAAGAGTTATGGATAGAAAGAAAGAAATAAGATTATCTTCTTAAATCTCCTATCTATAGCACATTTTTAAGAGATCTGGACACCCTTTGCATGCTCCAAAGTCAAATGTGTAATCGAAATTACTTTATCTTACAAACATAAATTAGTCCAAAACTTAAGCATAATTATAACTTAGAAGTGACAAACTTAAATTACTTTTCCTTCTCTTTTTCATTGGAATCCAGAGCTCAGATGTAAATTAAAAATAACATCTCAGATGGCCTATATGATTTTAGACAAGTGATGCGAATTTTCTGGATCTCTGTATCATCTATAAAATGAGAAAATTGAATCAGACAGTCTCCTCCACTTCTAAATTTCAAAGACTTGAGTCAGTTTAAGTTATAGAGTTGTATACAGGAACCTTGCCAGACACGCGAGAGTATGAGGTCATAAAGTAATTTTTAAGAAAGCGTTTTTATAGACCTAAAAAATACATTAGAAGACCAAAAACAGGGTCAGATCTCAGACAGACATCTCCAAGAATTAGGAAAGGGGAAAACAGTAAGTTCATCTCATTAAGAAATATTTAAGTACCTATTGCACACGATGTTTATTAGGACCTATCAACCTTTATAAATGCCAACATATAAAGACATTAAAAAACAGTACACCACCTGGGCATGGTGGCTCACGCCTACAAATCCCAGCACTTTGGGAGGCCAAGGCGGGCAGATCACCTGAGGTCAGGAGTTTGCGACCAGCCTGATCAACATGATGAAACCCCATCTCCACAAAAAAATTACCCAGGCGTGGTGGCACGGGCCTGTAATCCCACCTACTCGGGAGGCTGAGGAACAAGAATTGTCTGAACCTGGGAGGTGGAGGCTGCAGTGAACCGAGATCGCTCCACTGCAGTCTAGCCTGGGCGAAAGAGGGAAGAAAGAGACAAGAAAGAAAAGACGGAAAGGAAGGAAAGGAAGGAAAAGAAGGAAGGAAGGAAGACAACACACCAAATCAATTATTCATTAGTTAACTGAGACTTCTAGTATCAAATTGGTTTCCATTGTGATCTAAGCCAGGGATCTGCAAACTACAGCCTGTATATCAAATCCAACCTGTCACCTATTTTTGTACAGCCCACAGGTAAGAATGGTTTTCACAAAATACTTTTTCAAAAAACAAGAATATTTGTTGTTTATTTGATGATAGGTAACACTGACTCATAATCTCAATTAGGCAATTTTTAAAAGTCTCAACAAAGCTCTTGAGGCTTGAGAGCAGTAAACCAGCATCCATTATATGATGAGTCAACTTTGATTTAAGTCCAAGTGTCAATAGCTACAAATTTATTTCTTTTTATATGCAAAAGACCTCTGATGAGCTGTCTTATTGCCCACAGACATTGACTTCAGCTTCCTAAATGTATAAAAGTGATTATTTACACAGATTATAACTAAGATCCTTCTAAAACATAAAAATACATTATCCTAGGAAATAATGTGTGTGGAATAACTGAATAAATTACCGACAAGGTACATCAACAGGGAAACAAAGAAGGACAAGAAACGAAAACACTAAGAGATGATAAGACAGGTCATACTACTTCTGGTACACATTTTCTTTTCTTTTTTTCTTTCTTTCTTTTTCTTTTCTTTTTTTTTTTTTTTCTTTTTTGAGATAGAGTTTTGCTGTGTCACCCAGGCTGGAGTGCAGCAGTGCGATCTCGGTTCACTGCAAACTCTGCCTCCCCGGTTCTTGCCATTCTCCCGCCTCAGCCTCCCGAGTAGCTGGGACTACAGGAGCCCGCCACCATGCCCAGCTAATTTTTTGTATTTTTTAGTAGAGAAAGGGTTTCACCATTTTAGCCAGGATGGTCTCGATCTCCTGACCTCATCATCTGCCCACCTTGGCCCCCCAAAGTGCTGGGATTTCAACAATTGAGCAGTAATCAGTCACAGAACTTAAGGTAAAGCAATGTCAGTCTGGGAACGAATCAGAAAGCCAGACATAAAAAATAAAAATCAGCTGGGTGCGGTGGCTCACACCTGTAACCCTAACACTTTGGGAGGCCGAGGTGGGTGGATCACCTGGGGTCAGGAGATCAAGACCAGTTTGGCCAACATGGTGAAACCCCACCTCTACTAAAATACAAAAATTAGCCAGGCATGGTGCCGGGTGCCTGTAATCCCAGTTACTCGGGATGCTGAGATGGGAGAATCACCTGAACCCAGGAGACGGTGGCTGCAGTGAGCTGAGATCGCGTCACTGCATTCCAGCATGGGCAGTTGAGTGAGGCTCCGTCTCAAAAATGAAAATAAAAACAAAAATAAAAATAAACTAAAATAAAGAAGTCAGTCCTTCTCACTAGCATAAAAAACTGAGTTTGTCTGAATAGGAATCAGTATTACAATAGAAAGCTAATGAAACTTTCTCAACTAAAACTTCTCATTCTAGGTTTGGAACAGACATGTTCTAAGAATCTTAAAGAGTGGAACACATGCTAAAGCTTTTCAAGGACAGTTAATCGCCAGTTAATCACCTGAATAGATGGGAACTCTGTTTAAAACTCAAATAGTATGGGAAGAACAAAGAGAAAAGGAGGCCAGAGTAATAACTACTACCCATAGCAATGCTTATGAAACAGTATATTAGAAAGAAGATGTGGTTATTCCTTGGTTCCTCATGAGGGAAAAAAAATCCTAAGTAACTCAGACTAGTAAGTAAATCAAAACATGTGTCCATGGATTGGTTACACTCAGTCAATTCTCTGGAAGGTCAAGAGTAAAAATGTCCAAAAGACTGTTCAGGCAGCAGAAATATGTGATTGCTACAGATCAAGAATCGAGGTATAGTTAAAAAAAAAAATAAACTGTAAAGAGATCAACATCCATCCCCCATAGGGCAATAAATGCTTGCTCAAATCAAGTGAAGAAGACGCAAACTAACTTTAGTACTCAGCTAACAGATTGACACATACATATGTGCACTCACACACAACCCAGCTAAGTAAACCAAGAAGGAAAAGGGAAAAGAAAATGGAGTAAAGATAACTGACATAAATTGGAGCAGGTTTCCAACTTTTATTGAAAACTAGGAGAAACTCACCATGAAAGTCTCATAGGTCAGTTTCACAGGGTGAGAGAAAACAGTTGGCAGTACTGTCATATAAAATGTACTATTTAAAAAACAAGCAAACAAAAAAGCCCACATGGCACACGGACTGGGGAGAGGAGAAGTACATCACTCCATAACCACACTGAGGCCCTACTGTAAGTGCCCTACCCAGTCAAGTTACAGTCTCTAACTGCAAAGTTAACTCTTAATATTTCTTAATAAAACAGTATCTTCTTAGAAGATTCTTTCTTAAAAGACACATAGCAATGTACTTTACTGTTAAGGCTGTTCAAGGTGTTCAAAACTTAAAATCAGATATGGTATTTTGTTATACTCATGACAAAATGTGATCAACTTTTTATTTAGCACAGTAATTGGGATCCATAGACCCCTGGAGTTCCCAACACTTTTTAAGGGATCTGTGAGGTCAAAATTATTTTTGTAGTATTACTAGGATATTACTTGCATTTTTCACTCCATTGGCATTTGCACCAATGTTACAAAGCAATAGTGGGTAAAACTGCTCACACCTTACTTAGTATTACGAACCAAGAACTGATGGTTATTACTAGTAGTCATTGTATTTTTTCACCACTATGCACTCAAAACAAAAAAAAATCCCTGAAGAATATTCTTGAATGAAGCAGAAAAAGTAATATTATGAAAATCTTAATGTTCAAATACGCATCTTTTTAATACGCTATGTAACAAAGTGCTAAGTAAACATAGAGCACTTCTGTTGCATACTAAAATAATGGTTGTCTCAAAAAACAGCACTGCAATTGTTTGAACTGCAAGTTACACTAGTCACTTTTTTCATGGAACAACGTTTATACTTCAAAGAAGAAACGACAATATAGTTATTCAGACTGGGGATTTGGCAGACATTTTCTTGCAAATGAATGAAATGAAACGGCACTTTAAAGAATACATGGCCAGGTGCAGCGGCTCACAGCTGCAATCCCAGCACTTTGGGAAGCTGAGGTGGGTGGATCACTTGAGGTCAGGAGTTCGAGACCAGGCTGGCCAAGATGGTGAAACTCTTTCTCTACTAAAAATACAAAAATTACCCGGGTGTGGTAGCATGCACCCGTAATCCCAACTACCTGGGAGGTTCGGGCAGGAGAATTGCTTGAACCCGGGAGGAGGAGGTTACAGTGAATCAAGATAGGACCACTGCACTCCAACCTGGGTGACAAAGAGAGTTGGATTTCCAAAAAAAAAAAAAAGCATTAGTAAGTAATACAAAATTTCCATTTTAATATCTGATACAGTTAATATTGGTAACTATAACATAAACAAAAGCTCTTTGAGACCATCAATAAATTAAGATTGTAACAAGGCCCTAAGATTAAAATGTTTGAGACCTTAGCCCATAGTATCGGTCATATTTTAACACAACCTAAATCTTTAGTTTGGTTTCTGTTGTGTTCATGTTGGAATACATATTATTCAATATGTTTATACTTAATAAACAAAAAAGGTACTTAAGAGCCATACACACGTGAACCCGTGAAGCAGAGCTTGCAGTGAGCCAAGATTGCACCACTGCACTCCTGCCTGGGCGACAGAGCGAGAAGCTGTCTCAAAAAATAATAATAATAAAATAAAAAGCCATAAGCATCAGCATACCAAAGTCCTAGTTTTGATATAACACATGGCATCTACTAACTCCAAAACATATTAGATGAATTAAAATTATAAATTTTCTGAGACTACACTTCTATAAATGGACTTCTATTTGTAAAGATTGAATCATTTTACTTAAATTTAGTTTTTCTATCGTGCATGTAACAAATGTTTTACTGAGTACTACACTACACACCTGCAACTGTTTACTAGTACTACACTACACACCTGCCCTCAACACTGTTACATTATAGAAATCCACCGTGCACAGTGGCTCATGCCTGTAATCCCAGCACTTTGGGAGGCTGAGGTGGGTGGATCACGAGGTCAGGAGATAGAGACCATCCTGGCTAATACGGTGAAACCCCACCTCTACTAAAAACACAAAAAAAATTAGCAGGACGTGGTGGCGGGCGCCTGTAGTCCCAGCTACTCTGGAGGCTGAGGCAGGAGAATGGCGTGAACCCGGGAGGCGGAGCTTGCAGTGAGCCAAGATCGCGCTTGCATTCCAGCCTGAGCGACAGAGCCAGACTCTGTCCCTAATATAAAGAAACAATAAATACTGTGAAGAGTAGGCTTTATAGCCAAACTCACTCCATTTGCTACCAAACTTTACTAGGAGAAGGTGTAGAGGAGTGTGGAAGCTGCTACCGCAACACACTGTCTTTCCTTCTGGTGGAATTCAGCATGTTTTTGTGTGTTTTGCCTAGACTCATCACTTGTATTGTAGAAGGTGTCAAAGGGTTGCAATACCTTTCCTTCTAACCAAAACTGGAAACTAGTCTCTCTCTTGCAGCATTTAATTCCCAAGAAAACACATTCCAGACTCCAAACATGGGGTAGCATTCTTTACCACATACATAGCAACAAAGAATGCAGTGCTTTGGTACTGGAGAATTGATTTATTATATACTCAACTTGTTTGCTACAAAAGGAATAAAGGCAGCGGGGCTAACTGGGCAAAAAATCTGAAATTCTTTATAGCCAAATTTCCAAGTTATACCTAGTACAGTTTCCATATCTGTCCCTGTGTACCTTGAGGACACGTAAGAACAGAGATGATGTAGGGAGTGAAAGAGCTAGAGAATAGAGAGGCATGTGTGTTTAATAATGCCAAGAAACTAGTTTACACTTACACTGCTATTCCTGACCATATCAATAATTGCTGTGGATATATTAGAAGATACTCAAGCATAAGATGATAGGGCTTTTCTTCTTTCCAAAATCATTGCATATGAGCCATGATCAACCTCTTTGCCAAGAAAAGGCCTAAGCCTAGGGGAAAATGTGAGTAAGCACAGCTCTCCCTATGCTTCTACCAACCCTTTCCCTAGATCAACCTTTTCCTTACCAACCACCTCAAAATTTAGCAGTATTTCACTAATTAAACTCTCTGCCTTGACAACTTCCTCATCCCCACCTTCTCCCGAGCCCAAAATCTGATCCCCCACATTCTAACATCAACGGAGCCCACTGCCCTCTTCAAACAGACTTATATTCCAAGTTTTCTACACTACCTCCCAAACCTCACCACCACCAAGTATATTTCATTCCTTAAAGCCAGTTAGGTGACAGGCTGAACCTAATATAACAAAATGTTAATGAATAATAGCTTAATGTTTTGCTTTCCAAGGAACTTATATCACAATAAAGACATAAATACATTTTAACTCAATCTTTTTCAAACTTAAGTAATAGTAAGTACCTTAATATTTTTAAAACGTGAAGGTGAACACTGTACACAACAGTTTAGGAATTTGTGGTTTATCCAACCAAAGACATTCTGATAACCTGTACAAAATGTAACAACGTAAGAGAAACAGCCAAAGACCACAAAGTACTCTCAAAATCCACATGTCCTTCTGCATCAGTTTCCCAGAGCTACTGTGATAGCTACAACAAACTGGGCCACTTAAAATTACAACAGAAACTAATTGTCTCATAGTTCTATGGCTAGAAGCCCGAAGTGAACTGTGTTGACAGTGCCACGATCCCTCCAACGCCTCTAAAAGAGAGTCATTCTATCCATCTTCCAGCTTCTGTAGCACCCGGCATTCCTTGGCTTGTAGCAGCAAAATTCCGGTCTCTGCCTCCATTTTCACATGGCCAACTTGCTTTGTGTCTGAGTCTTTACATGGCATTCTCCTCTTTGTGTGTTGTCTGTGTCCAAATTTCCCTCTTTTTATAAAAACACCAGTCATACTGGAATAGGGCCCATGTTAACAACATCATCTTAACGTGATTTACAAAGATCTTATTTCCATTCCAAATAAGTCACATTCACAGGTACTGGGAGTTGGCACCTCAACATATCTTTGTAGGGACACAATTCATAATATCTACTAGCTTTTGAAACTTCCCTACTCATCAACTATAAAACTTCGTGTTGTGTGGTTCAATACAGATTTCCAGCTTAGAAAGAACTAACTCAAGTATAGTTCACTTTTTCAGGCTGAAAAAGATAACAGATTTGAAGGTATGTTTCTCAATCTAAAGAGACAGACCCCTCCTCCTGCATCTACTTAGCAGCTAGACTACTCATTTATGCAATAAACGTTAAAAAATAAGCTAACCTCAAGCTCATTTCTTCCTGCCTTGGCTGCCAAACTTCTGTTTAAAGGTGCTTTCTAGCAAAGTTCTAAATTAGTGTGACAATAAAGTACCATAAACTAAGAGGCTTAGAACAGAAATTTATTGTCTAATAGAAGTCCAAAATCAAGGTGTTCACAGGGCCACATCCCCTCTGAAGGTGCTAAGGAGGGGTCTGTTTCAGGCCTCTCTCCTAGCTTCCTTGGTGTCTTAGTCCACTGGGGCTACTGAAAAACAAAACAAAACACCTCAGATGGAAGTTTTTTCTCACAGTTCTGGAGGCTGTGAAGCCCAAGATCAAGGTGCCAGCAGATACAGTACCTAGTGAAGGCTCTCTGCTTCACAGATGGTGCCTTCTGGCTGTGTCCTCCTCATCCTGTGTAAGGAGCCTGGGGGTTCCCTTCAACTTCTTTTATAAGGTCACAATTCTATTCACTGAGGGTAAAGCCCTTATGTCTTAATTACTTCCAAAAAAGCCCCACCTCTTAATACCACTGCAATGGAGATCAGGTTTCAACATAAATTTTGGAGGCCCAAATTCAGACCATAGAGCTTGGCTTGTAGATGCATCACTCTAGTCACTTCGCCATGTTCTCCCTGTGTCTTCATACTGTTTTCCCTCTGTATGTGCCCAAATTTTCTCTTTTTCATAAGGACTCCAATCATAAGGTATTACGATCTACCTAAATGATCCCATTTTAACTTGAGTATCTCTATAAGGACCCTATTTCCAAATAAGATTACATTCCGAGGTACTGGAGGTTAGGACTCCAACTTATGAATTTAGGGGGATACAATTCAATCTATAATAGTCACACTAAGCTGAGAAAGCCTGGGATGACCAATACAGATTCCATCATTTGCCCCTTCCATGCTGTAGAAGACAGGTATAGACAAGGGTAACAAAAGCCTTTTCCTCTTACCTCCAGTCATCTGTCTACCTTGGTTATCAGAGAATCCCCTTAAAACAAAAACAAAACTAACACTAATAACAGTAACTATGATGGCATTGACACATGGGAACAACCAATTTTAGTGGCTGGAGGAAGCTGAAGGCACTACTGGTTCAGAATTCAAGCGTTCTTTTTCCCTGCAATAGAGTTATTCATCCCCCTCCCGGCAACATGAACCTCGGCTATGTGACATAATTTGGCCAGTGGAATTCCAGAAGATGTGATACACACTATATCCAATCACAAGATTTTAGAGACATTAAAAGTGTCTGCCAGCTCTCTTGCTCAATGAGCATGTCCTGTATGGGGCCTGCTTCAACAGCTTGGCTCTCCAAATGAGCAGACAACTGGAAGACAACCACAGTCAACCCACCTTGTCTACATACAAAATGAATGGCAAAGAACCTTCTAATACTGTAAAACAGTAAAACTGTCTACTAACAAAGAAACCTTACAAGAGTACTTTCGCTGCACACATCTCTAGGGAATATAATCTAAGGACAGAAAAGAACCACAAAGAAATTTTAAACTGCTTTTGTTAGTCTTATAATAATAGTTTTATTAGTATTATTAACTTGAAACTTTTTATAAATATAGAGCAGGTAAGAAATTATGTTAAATCCATCATAAAACAAAATTTTCAGAAAGGAAAAATACTTAACTTTTACTTTACATCTCACCTGAAAATCAGGGATTTTGGTGAGATGGAGTCCTTGAGGAAAGGGAAAAAAAACTTATATTCACATAATACAAATGAGGCTTTAAAACTCTGTACATTCTAAAATGTATTCAACACCTATTACAGCCACATCTTTCTTTCTACAGTACCTATCACCTGTATTATTACAATAGTCTGAGTCTCCTAAGTTCTCCATTCTATGGTTCCAAAGTACCTATCTAGCCATACAGTACCACCTTTAAATGCACTTTACTCTTCAAGTGAGTATATTGGTATCATTCTAACATGTCCCACAACTTCCACTTGATTGCTTTTAGTTCTGTTTCAACTGCACTTGTTGAAATTCGTCTATTCTTCTTCAAATATTGTATGTTTATGATACCTATTCAAATATCAACATTAAAGATGTCTGGCTACTTTCCTCCTGTACCCCTAAGTGCAGTTTTATTACTCTTCTCAAAACCGGACAACAGTAAAAAATTATTAGACCAGAAGTCAGAACGCTGACATTTTCCTTTTAATGCTACTGGCTTTTGACGTTAAGACATTACATCAAGTCATTTTAACTTCCTGGAGCCCCAGTTTCTTCAACTGTGAAAGAGAATAAAACCTAATCTACACACCTCACAGGTGGGAATGCATGGAAAAGCCATTTATAATCTATTAAGTGTTAACATTATGATGATGTCACCTTTTAATATGCATATTTTTTCAACCACTACTAGATTGTAAGCATTTAAAAAGCACTGTCATGCTCTGGTTTCTCTTCGGAATGAATAAATCTTTTGCCTTTTTTAACAAAACAAAACAAATCAGCAGCCTGTATCTTATAAGGCGCCTAAAACATTATTCAAATATATTTTTAAGCTTTCATAAATAATAAAACATAGCTCTCATGCTCCAGCATATAAAATATAATTCGGCTGAGTGCATGGTTCACACTCGCCATTCCAGCACTTTGGGGGGCCGAGGCGGGAGGATCACCTGAGCCCTGGGCAACATAGGGAGACCCAGTATCTACAAAAAAAAAAAATTGGTTTTAATCAGTCAGGTACGGTGGCATGCACCTGTAGTTCCAGCTACTGGGGAGGATGATGTGAGAGGATCACTTGGGCCCAGGAGTTTGCAGTGAGCTATGATTATACCACCACTGCACTCCAGCTGGGGCGAAAGAGTGAGACCCCATCTCAAAAAAATAAAGTATAATTCAAGCAGTATTTACATAAAATTTTTGCCTTGATTAAAATAAAACAATGTCAGCTGAGCACGGTGGCTCATGCCTGTAATCCCAGCACTTTGGGAGGCCAAGGCAGGCGGGTCACGAGGTCAGGAGATCGAGACCATCCTAGCTAACACAGTGAAATCCCGTCTCTCCTAAAAATACAAAATTAACCAGGCATGGTGGCAAGCGTCTGCAGTCCCAGCTACTTGGGAGGCTGAGGCAGGAGAACGGCTTGAACTTGGGAGGCAGAGGTTGCAGTGAGCCAAGATCGTGCCACTGCACTCCAGCTTGGGCGACAGAGCTCAAAAAAAAAATAGGCAACTAAAAATAAAAAATAAAACAATATCTACAAGTCTTCACACAGATATCTTTCTAGGAAAACTAGTCAAATAAATATTTCTATCATAGATCCCTGATTTAGTTCATCTGAATCACAATTAGTTAACTGACAGTTGACTAGGGATGCTTTACGATGGCTGACGAATACTTAACTAAATAAAAAATTTCAAAAACCTTAATATTTATCTATGTGATGTAAAGTGTCTGTGTGATTATGACAGTGGTACTCTGTCCAACTCAACTAATTTATCCAGCATTCATAGCAGTTAAGCATTGGTGCTTTAGTTTACCCTAAAATTATAAAATCTGATGCCATGGTTATTTCAGTGACATAACGCCACAGATTTCTTATTTCTTTTTAAGAGACAGGATCTCACTCTGTGGCCCAGGCTGAAGTGCAGTCATGCGATCAAAGCTCACTGCAACCTCAAACTCCTGGGCACAAGGGATGCCCCTGTCTCATATATCCAAATAGCTAGGACTACAGGCGTGTGTACCTTAATTACAGAAATAATTTTATAATTATCTTCTGTAGAGATAGGGTCATGCTGTGTTGTCCAGGCTTGTCTCAAGTTCCTGGTCTAGAGCAGTCATCCACCTGAGCCTTAATAAATGGTGGGATTATAGACGTGAGCCACCATGCCTGGCCAGCAACAGATTTTTTTTAAAAAATGAATATGTAGGGCTGGGTGTGGTGGCTCATAGTTGTAATCCCAACACTTTTGGGAGGCTGAGGCAGGCATATCACCTGAGGTCAAGAGTTCAAGACCAGACTGGCCAATATGGTGAAACCCAGTCTCTATTAAAAACACAAAACTTAGACAGATGTGGTAGTGGGCGCCTGTAATCCCAGCTACTCAGGAAGCTGAGGCAGGAGAATCGCTTGAACCCAGAAAGTGTAGGTTGCAGTGAGCCGAGATCGCGCCATTGCACTCCAGCTTGGGCAACAAGAGTGAAACTCCGTCTTCAAAAAAAAAAAAGTGTTGATTTTCATTAAGCTGGTAGATTTTGTACTTTCCTGATCTTTTACAAATGCAAAATTAATTGACAGGCAACATTCATAAATTTTTTTTTTTTAAACGGAAGGTAAGGGGTTGTGATAGTTAAGACAAAGGTAAGGCAAGTTCTCCCTCTTTTTCCCTCCCACCTTCCTCCTCATGGGGCTTGGACACCTCTCTTCTGCCCTTGGACCTCAGAACTCCATATTCTCTGGTCTTTGGCCTCCAGGATTTACACCAGCAGCTCCCCAGGTGCTTAGGTCTTTGTCCTCAGACTGAGCGTTAAAACACGGGCTTCCCTGGTTAGGAAGCATTCAGACGTGAGACTGAATCAGGCTTCCCCAGTTTTCTCCAAGCTTGTAGACAACCTAGGTTGGTCTTCTCAAACTCCATTAGCACGTGAGTCAATTCCCACAGTAAATTCACACACACATTTTTTTTCCCACCTCTCTGAAGAACCTGGACTAATGCAGGGGTAAAAATGACGCCTTGGTCCTATAATCTGTAATCATGAACTTACTGTAAGAACCGGAGAAAGGCTGGGCACGGTGGCTCAAGCCTGTAATCCCAGCACTTTGGGAGGCAAAGGCTGGTGGATCATGAGGTCAGGAGATCGAGACCATCCTGGCTAACATGGTGAAACCCTGTCTCTACTAAAAATACAAAAATTGGCCAGGCATGGTGGTGGGCGCGTGTGTTCCCAGCTACTCGGGAGGCTGAGGCAGGAGAATGGCACGAACTTGGGAGGTAGAGCTTGCAGTGAGCCAAGATCGCACCATTGCACTCCAGCCTGGGCAACAGAGCGAGACTCTGGCTCAAAAAAAAAAAGTCCTTGAGTTGCCCTTGAAAACCACATAAACCTGTAATATCGTGTGAAAACAGAAAGCAAGAAAATTACCAAAAATTGCTAGGGACTTGTCAAAAGGATATAGGAGCCAACCTGAGTACTGATAAAGAAAACAACGCGATAACCTAAAACATAAATGTGCATAAATCCATGCATTCATAGCACAGGCTATTTTAATGGCAGTTATATCACACTGTTGGCTATTTCTTGGGATGTTGGTATTTCACAAAAAAATTTAAAAAAAAGTTTTTGTATCCAGTATTATAGCTCCTTAGATCTCATCCACACTTTTGGACTTATTTGTAATTAACTTTTTTAATCTACATGTAAGACTCTACAAATAATTCCTGTTACACATTTTAATCAATTGTTGCTATAATGCCTGATAAAATGGCAGTCATCATTGGTAAGAAATCCTCTGAAAGTTTAACTCTTAAAAATAATAGTCAAACATCAAGAAGAGGTAGCAGCAAAATAAAAAAGTGTCACAAGTATTTGGGTCTATATAATTGATTAAAATAAATATGGGTAGAAAAGGAAAATAATAAGAGTTAGACAAGAATGAGGACTAGTAATTAATGAGGGTAGCAAATCACTTTATGTGTTCATTTAAAAAAAAAAAACAAACGCTCACTCTGTACGTGATGTTGCTGAGTTCCATAAAGACAAATATCGGGCAACAAGATGTGATAGAAAGAGTCCTGGACTGAGTCAGGAGACCTTTGTTCTAGTCCAAGGCCTCAGTTTCCTCTTCTGTAAAATGGGGGTACTGAATTAGATAATATGAAAGGGCTCCTCTAGCTTTAACACTGAGTGATCCTAAAGATGAATTTAGGAAGAATCAATCAAATGTAAGATGTTTGTTAACAGTAAGGTCTAACTGTTAACACTGGAAATAGCAGTAGGGAACAAGGTTGAAAATAATTTTCATAAGGACATAATTATGCCCTCAATAAAAAGGACATAAAATTTAAAATTGCAAAAAGCAACTGCTTTCTATCTTTTAACTACTAGAAAGGTTTTTAGAATTTATCAGCCTCAGTACCATGATCAGGCTTAATCATTATCATCTAAGCTGAATTAGTAACAAGTAACCCAAATTATGGCCCGAAAAGACCTATTCACCTTTGGCCAGGCTGCCCAAGTAAATCTAGAAAATAGCACATCTTTGAGCTAGTATTAACTTTAAGTGATAAAGTGCCCATAACTGTCCCATATTAAATAACTGAACAAAGAATAAAATGACAAGAAAAATGATTAAACTATTTAAATTTAACATGCAATAAAACAATAAGTACGCTTGTAATATCCTTCTGTGTTGATGAGCATATTTTCCCTACTCATAATATTTTTTTCTGGTTCTCTCAAAGTAGAATCTGGCTTCTCCTTCTGACAATAAAGCTAACTGAAAGGGAAAAAAAGTGTTTTTTTTTTTTAGTGACACACAGAAACATTTTTTTAAAAAACAGTGTCTCCATGTTTGTTTTCTATACTGAAAGAAATCAAATATCTCTCGGTAACAATAGGTCCTGGTACCTCAAAATCTGTGGTTTTCTAACTAATTTCCTAAATATAATTAACTGCCTGGTTCTAGGAAATTCTCCAGGATCTGACAAATTTAATAACTAGCTTTAAGTTCAAAGATCAACTGATGTTCTACTTTATATTTCTTTATTCCTTTATACCTCCTTGCTTATGTTGATGCTAAGATTCTTACTGGCAGACTTAACACTTCAAGGATGTGAGAACCAGTAAACGTATCTCTACAATCAAGAAGCTCTTAAAAAATCTACTTTTAAAGGATGTAAAGATATGATGAAACATTCAATGGAAAAACCTTGTTTTTTAAAGTTTTTCTTAAATGCAAATTACCTAAAGTGATTATAAAATAACTTGGCATACATGCAAGTCCACTACTTAGTCATTTGAACATTTCACCTTGGCAATACACAACATTCAGAATCATTAATAAGATTTCTCTCTTGTTCGTGGCCAGTCTTAAGATGGATGTAATATCAATGTGTCTCTGAGATAGAAATCTTTGAAGCAAAACTTTCATTTACATTAAATGTATTTTTCATTTTGATTTTGGTATTATGATGGCAAATAACAGAAATCGCAATGATACACAGATAACTCTTTAGGGTTCCATTTTGATCATGAGCTGTTTTCAGCAATTTTATCCATCTACCTTACCTTGTCCATCATTTTTTTCAGAGAGACTTAAATATTCAGATATTTAATAACAGGTGGGTTGTGGTGGCTCACACCTTTAATACCAGCACTCTGGCAGGCTGAGAGAGAAGGATCACTTGAGCCCAGTACTGTATAATATAGTATATATATTACTATAATACATATAGTATTATACATTATAGTCTTTAGTCAGTATTACATAGATGTAAATCAGCGCCTGCAAAAATTTAAGTCTAACTGAACTATCGTTTCTGTTTGGGTAAAATATTCTCCTCTAGAAGACATTGGTACTAAAATTAGAAGTTAAGGAGAATTTGAAGTTTAAATAACTAGCTGGTACACAGTGTGAAACCCACTCGATTGTTCACCACTAAATTTCTATCTAGAAGACATAGACACACAATTGTAATTCTACCATCTCCAAAGTTAGCACACAACACAATTTTCTCAAAGACCAAAATGCCTCATTTAGATATCAGTAATACAGAATTCTTACAACAAAATGACCAGGGCTAGGCGTAACATAGCAGTTTTCCTTTGATAAAGTTATAATATATACAAATGGTGATTTAAACAAAAAAATTACTGCAATACATTTGGAGTGATAGACAAAAGACCAAAAATGAAGTCCAAATTTTTGGTTTCTAGAGAAATATCAAATCATTATAACATCAAGTAATTTCATGTTATGTTCTAAAATGAATTTAAAATTGAAGTGCTTCCAAAAAAAAATACCAGAGAGAAAATGAAATAAATTTTAAAATCTTTTTTTTTTTTTTTTTTTAGGCAGAGTCTCGCTCTGTCGCCCAGGCTGGAGTGCAGTGGCCAGATCTCAGCTCACTTCAAGCTCCGCCTCCCGGGTTTACGCCATTCTCTCGCCTCAGCCTCCCGGGTAGCTGGGACTACAGGCGCCCGCCATCTCGCCTGGCTAATTTTTTGTATTTTTTTAGTAGAGACGGGGTTTCACCGTGTTAGCCAGGATGGTCTCGATCTCCTGACCTCGTGATCTGCCCGTCTCGGCCTCCCAAAGTGCTGGGATTACAGGCTTGAGCCACCGCGCCCGGCCAATTTAAAAATCTTTTATCTTGTAATTACAAATTATATTTTAATATCAATACTTCACTTTTCTCTCATCCCCACTCACAATTTAATCTGATATATATATTTAAAAATTGAGGCTATCAGAATAACTTTCCTAACAGCAAATTAACAGAGGCCAGAAAATGAACCAGTATTTATAACATTTATGCATAACACTGGATGTTACAGTACTGAATTTTAATACAACTGTACTTGGTATCTCAAAACCATAAAATCCTGTCACAGTGCTTTTTAATCCAACAACTTCCTAACAGACCATTACTAAATTTCTAAGATAGAGATTTTATATATATTATATATAAAAGTATATATATTTGTGTGTGTGTATTTTTTTTTGAGACAGAGTCTCACCGTGTCGCCCAAGCTGGAGTGCAGTGGCACGATCTTGGCTCACTGCAAGCGCCGCCTCCTGCCTCAGCCTTCCAAGTAGCTGGGACTACGGGCGCCCTCCACCACACCAGCTAATTTTTTGTATTTTTAGTAGAGACGGGGTTTCACTGTGTTAGCCAGGATGGTCTCGATCTCCTGATCTCGTGATCCATCTGTCTCGGCCTCCAAAGAGATTATATTTTAAAATAAATTCTTTTTTTTTTTTTTTTTTTTTTTTTTTTTTTTTTTTGAGACGGAGTCTTGCTCTGCCACCCAGGCTGGAGTAATCCACTCTCGCTAATAATTCCACCATAAAAATCATACAGCATTTTTTTAAAAAAAATAAATACAACACACTTAAAAAAGTGTCCTAAGCCATACTCCACAAATGACTATTGGTCAATTAAGAGAGTGGAAACAAACTCTTAATAATTTCCTCCCGTGGCCGGGAGTGGGGGCTCATGCCTGTAATCCCAGCACTTCAGGAGGCCGAGGCGGGCGGATCACGAGGTCAAGAGATCAAGACCATCCTGGCTAACATGGTGACACCCCATCTCTACTAAAAATACAAAAAATTAGCCAGGCGTGGTGGCGGGCACCTGTAGTCCCAGCTACTCAGGAGGCTGAGGCAGGACAATGGGATGAGCCTGGGAAATGGAGATTGCAGTGAGCCAAGATCGTGCCACTGCACTCCAGCCTGGGCGTTGACAGAGCAAGACTCCATCTCTAAATAAATAAATAAAATAATTTCCTCCCATAGCATTTTCGAAAACGTGTTCGAAATTAGCAATTCCATGAATTCCATCTCCCATTAATCATACTTGAATCTGAGCATAGTCTAATTACATGTCCATCCCCTCCAAATGTAGGTATTAGAAATGACCTTAATTAGCCTTTGCTACATCATTTTGAAATGATCTAGTATGTGTGTTTTGTCTTGTGCTTTTATTTATTCATATTTCTCTATCCTTCTGCATCATAAGCAGGTCAGAGCTTAATGCACAGGCAGAAAAATGTTACCGATGGGCTCTTCAAACTATTTTCAAATTTAAATAAATGAATTTTGATGAATGCCATTAAAAAAACAAGAACAACATATTAACAGGAACCTGACTTCGAGAAATACCATCCACTGGTCTCCATTTTTTCTTAACATTTTACTATGAAAATTTTCAAAAATATAGAAAAAAATGAAAACAGTATCCACATAGCTACCATCTACAATTTAAAATTAACATTTCCTCATATTTAATACATCTATTCAAAGAATTTGCAGTCATCAGGATACTTCTATAAATACTGCAACTTGCCCATCAAGTAATGTTTTTTCTTTATTTATTTATTTATTTTTTTTTAGGAAAAACTTGGCCAAGCACAGTGGCTCATGCCTGTAATCCCAGCACTTTGGGAAGCCGAGGCAGGCGGATCACGAGGTCAGGAGTTCGAGACCAGCCTGGTCAACATGGTGAAACCCATCTTTACTAAAAATACAAAAATTAGCTGGGCATAGTGGTGGGCACCTGTAATCCCAGCTACTCGGGAGGCTGAGGCAGGAGAATCATTTGAACCCGGGAAGTGGAGGTTGCAGTGAACCGAGACTGCCCCATTGCACTCCAGCCTGGGTGACAGGGCGAGACTCCATCTCAAAAAAAAAAGGGGGGGTGGGGGGGGAACGGAAAGGAATGGAAAGGAATGGAGAAGGGAGAGGAAAGGAGAGGGGGAAGGGAAGGGAAGGAGAGGGGGAAGGGAAGGGAAGGAGAGGGGGAAGGGAAGGAGAGGGGGAAGGAGAGGTGGAAGGAGAGGGGGAAGGGAAGTAGAGGGGGAAAGGAAGGAGAGGGGGAAGGGAAGGGAAGGGGAGGGGGAAGGGAGGGGAGGGGAGGGGAGGGGGAAGGGAAGAGAAGGGGGGAAGGGAAGGGAAGGAGGGGGGAAGGGAAGGGGAGAGGGAAGGGAAGGGGAAGGGAAGAGGGGAGGGGAGGGGGAAGGGGAAGGGGAAGGGAAAAGAAGAAAAGACTTACACAAAATACAATGGACGTATACTGGCTATATCATTCAGTAAGTTTTGACAAATGTTATGTACCTGAGTAACGTAAATCCCTAACGGAACACAGAACATTGCCAACACCTTAGAAACCTGCCACATGCACTTCCCCACTTAATCCCTTTCCTCACCACTCATTCCTACCACCTGCCAACCTCTTCATTTTTCCCCTTCATAACTTTGTTTTGCCTGCCCTACCCCACATGCACAATAGATGAGGTCTGTATGGTTTTAGGACATCATATATATAGAATCACATATGATGGCTTGTTTTATGTAAGACTACATTCAATCAGCATAATGTTTTAGAGATTAATCCAAGTTGCTGCAGACATCAACGCCTTGGTTCCTTCCTATTGCTTAGTAGTATTCCATTGTACACATACAGCAACTTGATAATCCATTTTCTTAGTTTATAGACACCTGAACGGTTTCCAGTTTAGGGGTCAACTCCATATTTTAGCAGAGGTTATAAACCAAATTTAGTACTCCACCTCTATTATTTTCTTCCAGGATTTCCTCCTTCCCTGTGCTGGACTCCATTACTCTGCAGTGCAGCATTAGTGCTGAACAATTCTCTAGTTCCTCTGCCAAAGGGAACTTGTCCCCAGGCAAAGATCTGTCAATAACAGGAAACTCCAACGCCATTCTCATAAGACTCTAATCCAGTATGGCTTCTACTTGTTTCAGGTTTGTTCTAGGGTGTCCTCATAATGTTTGTTTTTCATATGTTGTCCAGAGACTGTAGTTACTATTTGCGGGAGGATTTGTTCCATAGGAGCCCCTACTCCATTTGTGGAATTATAACTCTCTACTAATCTTCTGAGCACACTTGTTCAACACTATAATTGGCCTACTTTTTTGGTGTTCCCCGCAACGCTTACCAGCTAGATTGAGCCAGTTTCTTTCAATCAAAAAAGCCAAACTAAACCAGAAATGAGGCCTCCAGGAACTGAAGAGCATAAGAAAAAATCCCTAAGAGAGAAGAAGTGGATCCTGTAATTCTTCCTATGAACCAACACAAGTTCCAAATTCATCCCAAGATGTACATGTGGAACATACCTAAAGAAGCACTACAAAGGTCTTGAGAACTGAAGGCACAAATCACCTTCAGGTTCCATACTAACTCCTCAGAGGCTCATTCACCAAGTAGACTCAAAGTAGCTTAGCAAAGACTTTGAAAACTGAACCGACGTTTGAACCACCGCCCACGGGTGCCACAGAATTTGGAAGTCTGAGCCTATCGATGTTAATTGCCTGCTTTCATTTAAAAACAACAACATTCTCTAGGAATGGTACAGATGAAGAAAATCTGATCATTCTCAAAGGAAAAGAAAATAACAGATATTAATCCTGAGATGATCCAGGTGTCAGAATTCTCAAAGATGTCCGTGAAGGGACAGGAAAGACAAGTTCTCAGAAGTAGACACTATAAAAAAAGAACCAAATGGAAAGTTTATGATTGAAAAAATATGGGAAAAAATTCTAAGACAATAGGAAGTATAGAAAAATGATAGCAAAAATTGTATCTTCCTGAATAAGAGATTACAACATAGATGATAATAAAATTCTAAGTTTTAATAAAAGAAAATTTTCCCAAAATAACAATTGCCTTTAGCTCTCAAAAGTAATGAAAAAAATCTAGAGACCTGTCATCATCAAGATGCTTTCAACCCTATTATTCTATGTTTCAATATCTGCAATTTTTGGAGCAGTGATATAACGCCACAAGCAGAAGATTCCACACTTGATCTCATACGACAAGTCACAGTCAAAATTCTGGTTCATGCACAAAATTATTTAAAATACTGTATAAAATTGCCCTCAGGCTATATATATAAGGAGTATATGAAACATAAATGAACTTTGTGTTTAGACTTCGATCCTATCCCCAAGATATCTCATTACAGCTATGCAAATATTCCGAAATCCAAGTAAATATGAAATCTGAAATACTATGGTCCCAAGTGTTTAGGATAATCAATGCTCAACCTGTATAAAGATTAAATCCATGTAAAAATCCAAGCTTTCTCTGCCTTTCACGTGATACCACAGTCTTTCACGGCTTCCATTTTAGGCTCAGTTATTTCAGCCTTTAATAGGCATACATTCTCAAAGCTAAGTAGATAGTTGGTAGTGTTAAATTATTGTCAACACCTCACATCCATTAGGATAGGCACTAGCAAACAAACAGCAAATGTCCAGTGTGTAGAACCCTGTTGTACTGTTGGTAGGGATGTAAAATGGTGCTGCTGCTCTGGAAAGAGTACAGAAATTTTTCAAGGGGGGGAAAAAAACCAACCCTAAAATTACCATATGATCCAAAAATCCCTGTTCTGAGATCCCAAAAAGAATTCCAGCTCTAAAAAGAGTTGAAATCAAGATGTCAAAGAGATTTGCACATCCATGTTCAAAGCAAGACTATTCATAACAGCCAAAAGGTAGAAGCAACCCAAATGTCTACCAACAAATGAATGGATGGATAAAAAAAATGTGGTATGACTTCTATTCAACACAGTACTTACTGGAAGTCCTAGCCAGAGCAATCAGACAAGAAAAGACATCAAGGGCATCCAAATTGGTAAAGAGGAAGGCAAACTGTTGCTGTTTGCTGATAATATGATTGTATACCTAGAAAACCCTAAAGACTCCTCCAAAAAGCTCCTAGAAGTGATAAATGAATTCAGCAAAGTTTCAAGATACAAAATTAATATAAACATCAACAGTGACCAAGTGAAGAATCAAATCAAGAACTCCCTTTTACAGCTATTGTAATAGCTGCAAAAATAAAATAAAATACTTAGGAATATAGCTAACCAAGGAGATGAAAGACCTCTACAAGGAAAACTAAAAAACACTGCTGAAAGGAATCACAGATGACACAAACAAATAGAAACACATCCCAAGTTCATGGATGGGTAGAATCAATATTTTGAAAATGACCATACTGCCAAAAGCAATCTACAAGTTCAATGCAATTCCCATCAAAATACTGCCATCATTCTTCACAGAAATACAAAAAACAGTCCTAAAATCCTATGGAATCAGAGAAGAGCCCACATAGCCAAAGCAAGACTAAGCCAAAATAACCAATCTGGAGTCATCACATTACCTGACCTCAAACTATACTATAAGGCCATAGTCATCAAAGCAGCATGGTACTGGTATAAAAATAGGCATATAGGCCAATGGAACAGAACAGAGAACCCAGAAATAAAGCCAAATACTTACAGCCAACTGATTTTCGACCAAGCAAACAAAAATACAAAGTGGGGATAGGACACCCTATTCAATGAATGGTGCTGGGAGAATTGGCAAGCCACACATAGAAGAAGGAAACTGTATCCTCATTTCTCACCTTATACAAAAATCAACTCAAGATGGATCCCAGAGTTAAATCTAACACCTGAACCCATAAAAATTCTAGAAGATAACATTGAAAAAACCCTTCTAGACACTAGCTTGGGCAACAACTTCATGACCAAGAACCCCAAAGCAAATGCAACAAAAACAAAGATAAATTAAGATGGGACTTAATTATTAACTAAAAAGCTTCTGCACGGCAAAAGAAATAATCAGCAGAGAAAACGGACAACCCACAGAGTGAGAGAAAATCTCCACAATCTATACATCCAACAAAGGACTAATATCCAGAATCTACAAGGAACTCCAACAAAGCAGAAAGAAAAAAACAAATAAACCCATAAAAAAAGTGGGCTAAGGACAGGAATAGACAATTCTCAAAAGAAGAAATACAAATGACCAACAAACACATGAAAAAATACTCAGTATCACTAAAAATAAGAGAAATGCAAATCCAAACCACAATGTGATGCCACCTTACTCCTGCAAGAATGGCTGTAATCAAAAAATGAAAAAATAATAGACGTTGGCATGGATGTGGTGAAAAGGGAACACTTACACCGCTGGTGGGAATGTAAACTAGTACAACCACTAAGGACATCAGTGTGGAGATTCCTTAAAGAACTAAAAGTAGAACTACCATTTGATAAAGTAATCCCACTACTGGATATCTACCCAGAGAAAAAGAAGTCATTATACGAAACAGATACTTGCACACGCATGTTTATAGCAGCACAATTTGCAACTACGAAACTATGGAAACAGCCCATCAATCAACAAGTGGATAAAGAAATTGTGGTATGTGTATATACACCATGGAATACTATTCAGTCATAAGAAGGAATGGAATAATGGCATTCGTAGCAACCTGGATGGAATGAGAGACCATTATTCTAAGTGAAGTAACTCAGGAATGAAAACCATAACATTGCATGTTCTCACTCATAAGTGGGAGCTAAGCAATGAAGACGACGCAACGGCATAAGAATATACAATGGACTTTGTGGACTGGGGGAAAGGGTGGGGGATGGAGAGGGATGAAAGACTATACTTTGGGCACAGTATACACTGCTCCAGTGATGAGTGCACCAAAATCTCAGAAATCATCACTAAAGAACTTATCCACCTATTCCCCAAAAACCGATTGAAATAAAAAAAAAAAAATACAAAAAAAAAAGAAAATGTGGTATGTACATAAGATGGAATTTCATTTTGCTTTAAAAAAAGCAAGGAAATAATGTTACAGGTTACAATACAGATCATTATGTTAAACAAAAGCAGCCAATCTCAAAAAGACAAATACTATATGGTGCTACCTATATGAGGTATCCAGCAAACTCAGAAACAAATAAAAGGGTTGTTGCCAGAGGACAGGCTGGGAGGAGAGTGGGGTGTTAGGAACTTGCAGGGGGGTGGGAGAGGGTGGGTGCTGTTTAATGGGTATACAGTTTTGGTTTTGCAGTGAGCACAGATCACGCCACTGCACTTCAGCCTGGGCAACAGGGTGAGACTGTCTCAAAAAATAATAAATAAAAAGTCAAAATAATAATATACACCTGCTGGCCAATGGGTCCTACTAATGCAATATGAGATAATTACAAAAAAAGTAGTTATGAAACATTTGATACAGGAAAACAGCTATAAATCATGATTTAAGGTGCAAAAAAAAAAAAATTTTTTTTTTTGAGATGGCGTCTCAGTCATCCAGACTGGAGTGCAGTGGCTTACTGCAACCTACGCCTCCCAGGTTCAAGGGATTCTCTTGCCTCAGCCTCCTAAGTAGCTGAGATTACAGGTGTGCACCACCACGCCTGGCTAATTTTTGTATTTTTAGTAGAGCTGGGGTTTCACCACGTTGGCCAGGCTGGTCTCGAACTTCTGATCTCTCAAGTGTTCCACCTGCCTCGGCCTCCCCAAAGTGCTGGTATTACACACATGAGCCACTGCACCTGGCAGTAAGGTGCGATTAGATTTAAAATTACTTGTGGCTAGGTAAAAGAAGGGTGAAGGCAAAAAAGGATGTTATGAATCCCTCATATTATTTAACAAGAACAATGTTCAACAAGGGAAAAGAAAAATGTTTGAGGAGATGGATATCCCATTTATCCTAACTTGATCATTTTATATTTATACAAGTATCAAAGCATGCACTGTAAAATAAGTACAACTACTATATATCAACTTTTTTAAATTTTGAAAGAAAAAAAACACTGTTGAGGGTAGGTAGGGAGGTGGTACAGGTAACTGTATATAATCCCACTAAGCATTCTGGCATTTTCAGAGAAAATAAATATGACATACTACACAGCACAGGTTCAACCCAGAATGTTATCGCATTTCTGAGGGTCTTGGGAGAACCACACCATTTTGAACCAGTACCTATAAATTTACTAGCACATCTGGTCAAATATATACAAATGGCTTCAGTGTCCTTAGCTAGACTGTCAGCAAGTTTGCTGTAATCTTGGTCTCCTTCATCTCTCACACACACTAACATACATACATATATACATACACACACCCATACACACTTAAACTTCTGTGATGACATTAAAATGATTTCGGAGATTTTCAACAAAACCGACAAACATGTTTGGGATGATCTAATTTAAAATACAGTCTATAAGCAGTTATAAAAACAGTCTGTGAATAGCACATAAAAACTTTTCACTTAAGGATAGGCACCTGTATCTCAGATACCCAACTGGTCTGACTGCCAAGGGAGACGTGCCAAATACTAAGGATCCGACAACAAAGAAGAGTAACAGGTTTCAAATGTGAACTTCATTTGAACAAAAACTTCATGTGAACAAAAAGTCAAGAGCAGACACTCCAAATACCAAAGTTGATTTACCATGGATGTATTTCTTTCATGAGAAACTCTAGTGCTCCCTGGGAAACAGCAGATTTAGTGGTTAATGAGTCACCAGAGCAACCCAAAGACCCCAGCAAGTGCTTTATAAATTAACAAAAAAACATGTCATCCTTTGTGCTAGGTAAAGCTTGGCTTGGGGGGTGGGGAATATGTTATTTTCTTCAACATCTCCTATCAACCCCTGAGAGAGAAAAGAAAAAGGAGAGAGGAGGAGAGGAAAGGGAGGAGGGTGAGGAGGATGCAAAGAGAGGAAAAGAACAGGGAAAGGAAGAAGTCAACCTTTTTTTCCCTACAGGAATTCAGAAGAGTTTAGACAGAGAAAATCCTCCTCCTATCAACATACTGAAAACAATTCATCTCCAATAGGAATTATTTCTGGGAATATTTTCTCAAATATCTTACCCACTTATTCTGGTTCTTAACTTTTAATAGTTTTTCTTTCAGACTGATACATCATTTCCCACCAAATTCTATAAACCTCAATCAGTTTCTCTGCCTCCCTAATTTAGTAAAAATAAAATTGTTGGTAACGAACTACAGAAAATACTTATAAATGTAAGATGTTATTATTTAATTCTTTAAAAAAGTAAAAATTCATTTCTCTTCTATTTATTGATCCCCAAAATAAACAACAATATTATTTTGGTAAGAAATTATTTTTTAAGAGAGAATCACTCTGACTTCTAGTTAACAATGATAAGCACTTGACATACAGCTAGAATAAACCTTAGAAATTAAGTCCAATTCCATCATCTAAGATTTACAAGAGTACCTGCCAAAAGTCAAAGATTCATAGTATATTCAGGAAATAAAGCAAATGCCAGCTCTCACAGAGTCCGGTAGTCTTTCTGCTCTATCAAATGATTGCCATTTATACTCTACAGTGAAAGACTTCTTAAAAATCCTCTTAAATAGATAAGAATGACTCTCCTTAAAATGATTAATTACAACAGTAGAATCCTAGCCATTTAAATGCACATAACTAAAAAATATTAAGATAAATGCAATACACAAAAACAATCTATTTTAGTGAAATGATGGACAAAAATAGAAGAGCAAAATGCCACTGTTGCATTTTTAACAAGAAAGTACTATTCACAAAATATAGTTCATTTGACAAAACACAAGACCATCACGATATAACAATATTTTTCATCCTGATGACTGTAGCTAAGATGTTTTTAAAACTACAGAACACAGAAATCTTCAGTTGGACACGGTGGCTTGCACCTGTAATCCCAGCACTTTGGGAAGCTCAGGCGGGTGGATCACCTGAGGTCAGGGGTTTGAGACCAGCCTGGCCAGCATGGTAAAACCCTGTCTCCTACTAAAACTACAAAAAATTAGCTGGGCGTGGTGGCACATGTCTGTAATCCCAACTACTTGGGAGGCTGAGGCAGGACAATCTCTTTAACCTGGAAGGCGGGGGTTACAGTGAGCCGAGATCACGCCATTGCACTCCAGTCTGGGTGACAAGAGTGAAACTCCATGTCAAAACAGGAAAAAAAAAAAAAAAAAGTAAAGTAAAGAGAAATTTTCAAAAGTAGCAATTTTTCCTTTACCAAATATTCAAAAGTTACTTTTAAGTAACTTAAACTACATATATTTAAAAAGAATAAAAATTTTAAAAAAACAAAAAAACACTTACTTAGCTTGGGAACACATGTATTTTGTCAAATTGTGAGAAACTTTCAAACTTCGCAAAAGATTCTAAAAACAAGAGAATAATAAACACTCTGACAATGGGAGTTGGAGAGTCTTACCATTGGCAGTGCATTGATGTGGGGATGTGCAACTGAATATCCGGTCACCGCCAATCACAAGTTGCTGTTGTTGATGCTGAGGAAAAGGAAAGTAAAGTATTCAATGTGCCCTAAAACAAATTCAGTTTAAAAGATTTTCCATACCAAATGTTACATGTTTGAAATATTCTTTAAAGTCCCCACCAGTGAATTTCTTTCTCCCCCAAGTAATTGTTATCATAAACAACAGCAGCAACTTTTGAGTGCTTAATACTTGGCAAGTCTTTAGAATGTTCACAAGAGGTTGGCATAGTGAATAAAATGAGACTCAAAGAGATTAACCTGCACACAAGTGGTCTCACCACCATTCAACTCAACTCATGTAAATATTACTGTATTAAGGTCCAATTAGTATGTTCATAATCTAAAACCATGGGCCACCAAGAATGGCATAAACTTGCATTCTATATTCTGTTTAATAATAAAGAAAAATATGTCATTGGTTTAGAAACAATTTCAATCAAAACTTATTAACGTTGATCTCTTTAGACTTTAAATATTTAATAGGGCTTATCCAGTTTTCTCAATTGCTAAGTCAGGGCATATTATATTCCACACACCCTCTGTGTAAATAAAAAAGTTATACTTCATGGCCGGGTGCGGTGGCTCACGCCTGTAATCCCAGCATTTTGGAAGGCCGAGGCAGGCGGATCACCTGAGGTCAGGAATTCGAGACCAGCCTGGCCAACATGGTGAAACCCTGTCTCTACTAAAAATACAAAAATCAGCCGCGCGCGGTGGCTGGCGCCTGTAATCCCAGCTACTCGGGAGGCTGAGGCAAGAGAATTGCTTGAACCCAGAAGGCGGAGGTTGTAGTGAGCCAAGAGCACGCCATTGCACTCCAGTCTGGGGGACAACAGCAAGACTTCATCTCAAAAAAAAAAGTTATACTTCGCATACCATGTCAGAGGAGACTCTTAGTTGGAACACTGACCAGTACAGTTTCCGTCATGGAGTACAATTTTGTAAAGAGTAAAATCAAGCTGACACCAGAGAAAAGAGCTTACTATAATATATGGGAGGTTTAGCTCCTACACCAATTAGGTAAAGTTAAGTAAGAAGATAACTAAGTAAATGATGATTATGCCACTTACACTATCCCACCAATCCCTGTGGCTTCAAAACAGGGCATGGGCGTGAGCCCCCAAGGTTTGTTGCCTAGAGGCACTTGTGAGCTACTTGATAGTTCTTTTCTAGTATGGACTGAGGAAATGTTCTTTAGACATCATGTCTAGATACCACTAGAATCTGTTTACCTCAAGGTCATTTGTTATGAACGTCGATTATTTCAATATATTTGTCGGCCGGGCGCGGTGGCTCAAGCCTGTAATCCCAGCACTTTGGGAGGCCGAGACGGGTGGATCACGAGGTCAGGAGATCAAGACCATCCTGGCTAACCCGGTGAAACCCCGTCTCTACTAAAAAGTACAAAAAAACTAGCCGGGCGAGGTGGCGGGTGCCTGTAGTCCCAGCTACTGGGGAGGCTGAGGCAGGAGAATGGTGTTAACCCGGGAGGCGGAGCTTGCAGTGAGCCAAGATCCGGCCACTGCACTCCAGCCTGGGTGACAGAGCAAGACTCCGTCTCAAAAAAAATAAAAAATAAAAACAAAAATAAATAGAAACAAAGTTTTTGTCAATTTTTGAGCTAAAGTTACATAAGGCTGCTTGTTATCTAAAAATCAACAGAGCACTTTTGTCTCAAAAATTTTTGGCATACATGCATTCAATTTATTTATAATTAACATGTACTACTAAATAACGTATATTTTAAAACACATGTAAGATGTCAGGCACAGTGACTCATGCCTGTAATCCCAACACTTCAGGAGGCCGAGGCGGGCCGCTTGAACTCAGGAGTTCAAAACCAGCCTGGGCAGCATGGCAAAACCCTGTCTCTGCCAAATATACAAAAAATCAGGCATGGTAAGTCATGGTGGCCCACAGGTGTGGTCCCAGCTACTTGGAAGGCTGGGGCATGAGGGTCGCTTGAGCCTGGGAGGCGGAGGCTGCAGTGAGCCAAGATGGCCATGCCACTGCATTTCAGTCTGTGTGATAGAGACTCTGTCTCAAACAAAAAAAACTCCCAACATAAGTAAAAGGCTTTAGATAAATAATGTACTTACAGTGCTGTATTTTTGTTCATAACATTCTACATCCTTAATGTCTTAATGACAGTTTTACATCATAAGGTACAACTTAATCGTAGAGCAAAGCTCATCAATACCAATAGTGAATATTGCACTTTTTTTTTTTTTTTTTGACAGACTCTCACTCTGTCACCCAGGCTGAAGTGCCGTGGCACAATATCAGCTCACTGTAACCTCCGCCTCCTGCGTTCAAGTGATTCTCCTGGTCTCAGCCACCCGAGTAGCTGGGACTACAGGTACAAGTCACCACACCTGGCTAATTTTGGTATTTTTAGTAGAGACGGGGTTTCATCATGTTGGCCAGACTGGTCTCGAACTCCTGACCTCAAGCGATTCACACGTCTCAGCCTCCCAAAGTGCTGGGATCACAGGGGTGGGCCACTGCACCCCGTGGAATAATCTACATTTCAAACATCTTTCTTGATAATCGCTAATTTTTTCAGACATCTATAAAATGATTAGATAATAGCAAGTGAAGAGTTCATTCTCATAGTTTAAGTATTGGCTCTGCCATTTTCTTTCTTTCTTTTTTTTTTTTTTTTTTTTTTGAAATGGAGTCTCGCTCTGTCCTCCAGGCTGGAGTGCAATGGCACAATCTCAGCTTACTGTAACCTTCACCTGCCAGATTCAAGCGATTCTCCTGCCTCAGCCTCCTGAGTAACTGGGACTACAGGCACGCGCCACCATGCCCAGCTAATTCTGTATTTTTTAGTAGAGACGGGGTTTCTCTATGTTCGTCAGGCTGGTCTCGAACTCCTGACCTTGGGTGATCCACCCACCTCAGCCTCCCAAAGTGCTGGGATTACAGGTGTGAACCACCATGCCCAGCCATAATAATGGCAAAATTTTTCATACATCTATTAAATGATTAGATCATAGTAAGTGAAGCGTTCATTCTTGTAGTTTAAGTATTGGCTCTGCCATTTTCTTGTTTCTTACAATTTTGGTTTTAGATGCAATTTTTTTGCAAGATTAAGTCATGAGACTGTTTTGGTGAGGCTTGGTTAAAACTGGATAATAAAATCTACAAATCTATGTAATTAAACACAAGTGAATACATGCTGTGTTTTAATTGTGTCCCTCAAATTCCATGTGTTGGAGACTGAATCCCCAAATTCATATGTTGATGGCATTTGGAGGTGGGGCCTTTGAGAGGAATTAGGATAAGGTCATCAGGTTGTAGCCCCCATGATGGGACTGAAGGCTTTATAAGAAGAGCAAGAGGGACTCGAGCTGACTGGCTCTTGCCTTCTTGCCATGTGATGCCCTCCAACATGTTATAAAGCAGTAAGAAGGCCCTTCCCAGAGGCGGCCCCTCAAGCCTGAACTTTCTAGCCTCTGGAACCATAAGAAATCAACTTATTTTCTTCATAAACTACCCAGTATATGGTATTCTGTTATAACAACAGAAAATGAACTAAGACAAGTAAACTTATGATACTAAGCTAAAATAATAGCAATTCCAGGAAATAGAATGAACGAATGGATATATCACTGGTGCTTTGTGGAACCTCCACTTTTTCCTCCAAATAGCATTATGTACAATATGTTATACATGACTCTCTTATACTAGAACCAAATGAGGGTACAAATTTGAACCCCTGTATTACCCATTGGGATTTTTTTACTTTGAACTGAACATAAATTGACTAATAAGGTACGGTACACATATAACACGCAAACTTACATACGTCTACCTTTATAGAATGCTAAATTAGATCATTCTTCCAGTTTCTTTTTCTAACTTTTCAGCCATCAGTGAGTCTCTCATCACCCTCATAGATGTATCTAACCTCAGTTTTTACTAATTACCTTTTCTCTACCTTTGTCTTCATTCATTCATTTAGCTTTTCCTATTATACTACAAGTCTTTAAGAAGAAAGACCACAATAGTGATTTAATAGTTGATGACATGGTTAAAAAGTGATTCTAGGATTTGAAGGATGAATAAATATGTGAAAAATGGTATACCAATTGCACATGCAATTTAATCTGGAAAATTTCTAGAAACATATGCAGGGCCATATTTTTTCTCTCTTAAGATGTTTTCCTAGTCAACTCATTGACCTATGTCCTAGCCATCGTGCAAGCATTTATAAAGCACACCACGTAATTAAAATAAGTGTCTAAATTTTAAAAGATATAGTGATATACTTTACAAAGGAATTACAAAACTTAAGGGGCATTTAAGACAATCTGACAATGTGTATTCAAACTATTTGTATTAAAGGAATTCAAGTCCAAAACAGGCGTATCCTGTCTTATCTGCGTTTCTACTTTTACTCAACATTCTCAAATCTCATCACAGCAGATCACTATGACTCTCTTATCTGCACTCTTTGGCTGCCATGACGTTCCTCATTCCTCACCAGAAATGTCCTTCTGACTATGGTTCTGCTCACAATATCCCTCCTTCAAAGATCAGGCCAAATCAGCTTCCTCCATTAATTATCCACCCCACCATCCAGAGAGAGAAAAATGAGCCCCAGCCTAACATATCTCCCTTTCCACAACTGCATAGTGCCTTATTCTTTCATCATGCCTCTCTGATCAAATTTCTGGAGACCCAGGACTGATGTAATCATCTTGCTGTCTCCCAACAGAACTAAGAATAGTGCCTTGAACATACATGGTTCTTAAGATATATATGTTGATAAAATGTTAAAATATCTAGATATTGAGGAATGAATTTACACATATTTGAAAATAAAATGCAGTAGAGACTGAATTACTGTACAAATAAATCACACTGGGAAGGAAAAACTCACCAGTGGATTGTTATTTTGAAAATGCTTGAGAGAACCTGGCTATACCAATAATTTTAATACCACTTCCAGAAGGTGACCAATAAAGGTTGATCTTCTATCATTAACAAAAAACTCAAGAAGTACATGATCAATCACATTATTGGTGTAAAAACTATCACCTCCTTTGTGTACTACATAAACTGAATCTATTTACTCTACTTCTTGTAATAAAATAAATGGCTGCAGGGTTTGTGTTTTGTCTCCAAACAAAAAGCTTTGCTTCCAAAAATGTATTTCAAAGCATTTTATCTAAAGTAAATGATGTATTAATTTTAAATAAGGCTTTCAGCATAGAAAGACACTGTTGACTTAGCAGACATCTTCTAAGATCTGTCACCTATGCATAATTAGAAAGACTTTTTTAAGATGCAAAAATTCTGGAGAACAGCAAATTATATATTTTGACTGCTCTTCAAAAATACTACACTGCAGTGTCTAGAAGTAAATTTATTTAATTTATAGATAACTTTGAAAAGCTAATGGACATTACGGGCCCTTTTCCTAGACAAAGGTACAAACACAATAAATACTTAAGGTAGCAACACATTCTAATCTAGAACCTAGTGGTCAGTAACAAGTTCAAGGAAGTATATCTGGTATCCTTTATAAAAAAAGTTTTAAAAAAAATTTTTAACGTACAGAATTTGGGAAAGTCATCCCATGAATTAAGAGAAAAATATAATCCCAGCACTTTAGAAGGCCAAGGCAGGGAGATCACTTGAGGTCAGAAGGTTTGGGTGGATCACTTGAGGTCAGAAGGTTAAGACCAGCCTGGTGAACATGGAGAAACCTCATCTCTAAGGAAAATACAAAAATTAGCCAGGTGTGGTGGCAGATGCCTGTAATCCCAGCTACAAGGGGAGGCTGATGCAGGAGAATCACTTGAACCCAGGAGGCAGAGGTTGCAGTGAGCTGAGATCACACCACTGCATTCCAGCCTGGGTGATACAGCAAGACCCTGTCTCCCAAAAAAACAAAAACAAAAAAACACACACACAAAAAAAAAGGAGAAAGAAAGAGAGAGAGAGAAATATATGAGAATCCTACCAGAATTGACTCTGCTTAGAAAGATTTTTAATAAATTAACTGCCAGGAAAAATCACAGAAAAAGTTCAAATTAAATTGCTTAGCACATGATTGAAGGCACAATTAAGAAAAAACAAAAACAGTACTACCTCCTAATGAAAAAATTAATACATATTTGTAAATCAGAGTTTCAACTGAATCTTCTTAATCCGTTTTACAAAAAGGAATGTTAGTATGTTATCTCCAACAACATACTATGCATACCTCAAAGCCTTTAAGCATTATATCCTCCACTATCCTCACCCCATCCTTATTTCCCATGGAATTTACACATACAGATAATATTCCAGACAGCCAGAAGGTAAGGCAGTGAAAAGCAGAAGGAGCTGTAACAGCAGGGATATCTTAAGTGACTCTGAGATCAGACTCACTGTCAGGTCATGCACAGCTTTGCAATTACTGCCTATGTTTTCATTTCCAATTGTTACTTAAGCAATTTGGGGAAAACTGATTCAAAAGTTATCTGACTCCAATTTTTAAAAATAAGCTATTCTCAAGATCACATACTCACATAAAAACAATTTAAACATGCACTGGTGTCTAATCACCTAATTGCTACCTTAGTTGAGTTAGTTTCACCGGTAACATCACATGTAATTGAATTTTACGTTAAGATTATATAAAAATAAACTATTGTGCAAGAATAAAACAAAAAAACTATCAAGTATTTCTAAATTTGTCTATCACTGGGTAAGCAATGTAATTAAAAATAGCAAAAACTCTCTTACAATGACCCACAGAGTTCTTAAAATTAAAGGTTGGTTTGAACAGTTTCTAATGCTAATGTAAGTCAAGTTTATTATTTAGGCACTAACACCTACACACCGAAAGCTTCCGGTTCACAAACCTTCAGTGATAGGGATGCTGAACATGAGAAAAGGCTTACACTCCAAATTTACAGATACTTGAAAACTAATATAAAAATGTATGGATCATTTTAAGTTACTTTTTTTAAGTGAGTACAGTATTAATGTGTAAATATAACTGTTTTCTCCAAAATAAGTTATTAAATTAATGGTGTAACTTACAGTGCCTTTGAAATACCACAGGTATGACACTGTTTTCTTGTTTACACAAAGTCTGACAGCTGCTAAACCCTTTGTTAAAAAAGTAGTTTGGAAGAAAGAAACAAGTGTGGGGGGCGGGGTGGGGGACTAGCAGAAACAGCAACGAGGATCTAAGAAATAATACATGGGGGTAAAAAAAAAAAAATGAAGCTTTGTTGCCTAAGACCACACAGGTGGGTACACTGGCACTTAAGTTAGAAGAGAAAAATGACATTCCTACATCTTATTAGATTTCTCACTCTTTAGCCTAGGTTTGAATATCTGATTCAAGGTATTACGAATTTGAATAGCTAATTAGGCTACAACACAAAAATCATTCAGTTGAACAACACATTTCCAGTAAAAATAACAGCAGCTCTAACAAGAAGACTAAGTCTTTGATTAACTCTGTCCTACAGAAATGCCCCAGATTAGAACCTAACTATGACGTGGTGAGCCCCTCACTCGGATGTCATTGGTCTAGGGTAGGACCTACATCACTTGCATTTAAAATCCTCCCCACCAATCCTGGGGGGTTCCATTGGGGGTTGAGAACCACTGGGCGTAGGGGTGTCAGTGTGTGGGTGTGTGTGCGCATGTGTACGATTCCAGTGGGGACTGAGAACCACTGGGTGGGGGGGTGGGTGTGGCAGGGGAGGGGACAGGATGGAAAATTTTACTAGTCAGGTTCTAATTATTAATCTAAGGGAGGAGAGTCGCTTCTTTCAAATACTAGATTGCAAAGTGAAAGGTGTTCAGAACTAGAGGGAGAAATATGTTAATACTATGTGAGACTAAGTTCTTTATTAATCTAATTTTAAGATTAATGATGACAAACAAAAGATAAACTCAATCTGTCTCCCAAAAATGAACAGAAAAGTAAGGACAATGATAATGAAGACACCATAAACAGAAAGAGGCCTAAAAAGACTACAAAACATAGTAACAAAAAAAGAAGAAGAAAATGCATAAAAATACATAAAGCCCAAATGAGCCTCAGCTACGTGTGACAAAATTTTAAGTAATAGGCAGAAGTTATAGAAAGGTATTTTTTTCCTATTCAATATAAGGGAAAACAAAACCATCGCACAAATCAGTGACAATGTTCAAACAAAACCTGGATATGTGATTCATCAAGGAAGTTCTAGTGGGCACATAGGCAAATGAGCTGAAGTTTGTTCTATGTGCGCCTCATCCCTTTCTAACTTAGCACTCAAGTGTAATTATCAGCACCAGCACTAGCTTCTGCGGTACCTTTGTGCAAATTAGACTCTAGCAGAAAAAATTACAAAAAGGAAGCCATGTGGTATCGGAGGTTAAGAGCCTGGAATTGTGGAGCCACACAGGGGTTTGGACTCCCTGACTCTGACTCTTAGTAACTAGATGACCTAAGTAACTAGATAACCTCTCTCAGTGCCTTGGCTTTTTCATCTGTAAAATAAGTTAGGAGACTGGAATAAAAAGTGCTCATCAGTGCCCAGCATAGGAAAAAGACGTAATATATATTAAATAATATAAATAAATTGTTATGAAGGAAGCTCCTTCCTCTGTGAAGACAGCCTATTAACAAGGAAATAGCGTGGCCTGGACTGCAGTGCCCACTTCTCCCTTGGTTGTGTACCTCTGTGCAGGACACAAACTGCCCATTCAGATTCTGCTGTCCTGTGTGCTACTAAGGCTACTAAGTCCAGTTACATTATGTCTTTTTGTGAGTTAACACAACAGCATTACCGCTTTAAAAAAAAAAAAAAAATTATCATTTATGAAACTTCTAAATTACAACAGATTTGGAGTATGCCCAAACATAGCAGTCATCCTGAGTAGCATAACCTCGCAGTGACAATGAACACCTTCTCAATGAAGCAGTTCTTCAAATACACTTCACAACTAAACATCTTCAATGTTTACTTTGTAACAGAATGCAAAAGGCCTGTTTTGAAAAAAAAAAAAAAAAAAAGAACATGTCAGCAGATAATTACTAAACTGAAAACATCATTCTGAAGTACATTGGACACAAAGAAAAAACACATACTTACATTAAACTAGATATTAGGTTCAGAATTCTGAAATGCTACATTTCTATTTATCCACTACTGATGAACTCAAAGAGTTGCTCTTATGTGTCCTCACTAAAAACATCTCCGTACAGATTCACGTGAAAAAAGGCTTTAAACTTAGTTTCTCTGATTTCATATTTTGAAAGTTGGCATAATCTAGACAATATCAGCAAATGCTTTTCCTTCAGTAAATTAAAACGAATTGTTCATTTAACTACCACATTCCAATCAAAACAGCTGCCAAAAATACATTCCTTTATGAAATCAAGGTTGTATGGGGTTTTTTTAAAGTGGAATATTCTTAATTCTGGAGAATGCCAAGTTCTCATCCGGTGTTGGTTTGCCAAAATGCTTTCAATTCAACTTGCTCACCAAACTTAAAATGATACATTTGAACCAGCAAACACAAGCTGTGTTATCCTGCGTGACCCATTCAGGAGCCACTTCTGGTTCACAAACACACACATACACCACCCGGCGATCGTGAAAGAAAGGAAACTACCTTTTTTAACATTATATATATATATATAATATATATATATATATATATAATATATATATATACATACACATATATATATACACACACATACACACACACACTTATATATTTATTTCAATACAGAAAACTGCTCCTCTCTCTGCCCATCACCCAAGTTGTTATGATAAAACACCAACTGAGATTATCTGATTACAATGACTCCATCTTCTCAGCCATTAGCACGCAACGGTCTAAGGCAAACTATGGCCAGTAAGTAGATATTTTTTTATTTTGCAGGCCATTTGGTCTCTGTCACTAGTACTCAACTCTGCTATTACAGAGCAAAGTAGCCATAGACAATACATTAAAAAATGAATGGGCATTACTCTTTCTAATAAAACTTTATTCAAAAAAAAAAAAAAGATAACACACCACAGGTCATAGTTTGTTGACACTAAAGCAATACCCAGAACCATTCACATTTCTACAGATTCAGGATAAAGCAAAGAAGCTTTTAGGTTAAATGAGGTAAACATTTTTTTTTAATCAAATAAGTTAATGGACCAAGCAAAAACACTTACTATTTAAACACTGCCCACTAAAAATACATAACCATTCTATGAAAAGGAAATGTTCTAAAGAATTCAAACATTGTATCTTATGTGGCACTATATATAATAATGAAGTTCAACAAGAAAATTATGAGCATTAAACTTCAACATTCCTCTGCCATCTTCAGAAACTTAAAAGACAGTGGGGGTAAGAATGGAAAGAATAAGGCTTTCTGTTCTGTTTAAAAACTCAGCTCTTTCACATCATACCCATACAACCGTAAGCAAGCCCTCAGTGTCTTCATCTGTATTAGTGTATTAGACAGCTTGATAACAAGTACGAACATAGTGTTTGGCTTATTGTAAAGAAAATAAACTAGGATTTATAATCCTATTGAATGCCTAAAGGCATTTTTGCATAGAAATAATACTAATAAATATCAGTTAATTGTAACTGCATGTACAGTTTAAAGGGGGGCAAAAAGGTTAAAAATAGTATAGTATTAAAAGACAACAAAAAGAATCAACTCCCTAAGCAAAAAAACTGTTTGAATTATGAATTTCCGTGAGTTTAAAGAATACCAATGGTAAGTTTTTTTTTTTTTTTTAATGCAAACAACAAAGAAACAGACAATAAAGACACTGGGATAGCAGACAGCGGTCCTGGAAAGGCATCCTCTTTGCCAGAGCAAATGGAAGGAAGGAAGAAAGAGAAAACACTGGCCATAAGTTATGGTAATACTACGTAATGTTCACCAAGTAGTGATGAGAAGAAATGTTATGCCCATCTTAAAAATTAACAGAAAATGAGCTTATAGTTTAGCTTTTTGATGGGATAAGGATATCTGGATACCAAAAATCCCTTCTATAATAGGGACGAAAATGTTATCATCAAACATGTTTTCTTTTCACATTTTCTAACAATCCTAAATCATAATGTAATTCACAGATAAGTATGGGAAAAAACACAAGTAAATTGTATACTCATAATTAATTTCTAAAAACAAGTTAATAAATCTATAAACAAAATTACATTTAAAATTGTCAATTTCATGCCTTTTCCCAATTTTCTTTTTTTTTTTTTTTTTTTTTTTTTTTTTTTTTTTTTTATTATACTTTAAGTTCTAGGGTACATGTGCATAACGTGCAGGTTTGTTACATATGTATACTTATGCCATGTTGGTGTGCTGCACCCATCAACTCGTCAGCACCCATCAATTCATCATTTATATCATGTATAACTCCCCAATGCAATCCCTCCCTCCTCCCCCCTCCCCCCTCCCCCCTCCCCATGATAGACCCCAGTGTGTGATGTTCCCCTTCCCGAGTCCAAGTGATCTCATTGTTCAGTTCCCACCTATGAGTGAGAACATGCGGTGTTTGGTTTTCTCTTCTTGTGATAGTTTGCTAAGAATGATGGTTTCCAGCTGCATCCATGTCCCTACAAAGGACACAAACTCATCCTTTTTTATGGCTGCATAGTATTCCATGGTGTATATGTGCCACATTTTCTTAATCCAGTCTGTCACAGATGGACATTTGGGTTGATTCCAAGTCTTTGCTATTGTGAATAGTGCCGCAATAAACATACGTGTACATGTGTCTTTGTAGTAGACTAATTTATAATCCTTTGGGTATATACCCAGTAGTGGGATGGCTGGGTCATATGGTACATCTAGTTCTAGATCCTTGAGGAATTGCCATACTGTTTTCCATAATGGTTGAACTAGTTTACAATCCCACCAACAGTGTAAAAGTGTTCCTATTTCTCCACATCCTCTCCAACACCTGTTGTTTCCTGACTTCTTAATGATTGCCATTCTAACTGGTGTGAGATGGTATCTCATTGTGGTTTTGATTTGCATTTCTCTGATGGCCAGTGATGATGAGCATTTTTTCATGTGTCTGTTGGCTGTATGAATATCTTCTTTTGAGAAATGTCTGTTCATATCCTTTCCCCACTTTTTGATGGGGTTGTTTGTTTTTTTCTCGTATATTTGTTTGAGTTCTTTGTAGATTCTGGAAATTAGCCCTTTGTCAGACTTTTCCCAATTTTCTAATCGAACATAAATTGAATATCAAAGCAACCAAAGATTCAATCAGCAACAAAGAATCTGCACACTAAATGAACTCTCACCATTAGAAATGCATTAGTAACTCAAGAAAATACAAACTATGAAGAAAGCTTGACTCTCCTTTAAAAGAATGGGAAGAAATGTAATTTAAAGCCTATGCTCATCTCCAAGATTAAATAGAAGGTTGTTCTGTTTTTGTATTTTGGAATGATTGTAATATTTGTCCTGCAGCAAACAGAACTATGGGAAGAAAGAAGAGGTGGGGAAAGAAAGGAAGGAGGAAGAAAAAACAAATTGTAATTAACCTTTCTACTAGAGATTGATAACATTAAAAGTTAGCCCTTTACATCAAGTGACTATTAATTCACCAACACTAGGAACAAAACTTACTAAAATACATCAGTAAATAAAACAAAGACCCCTGCCCTCTCACAGTTTAAATTCCAGCAGAATTTTGATTAACAGGTGTAGTCTTACAATCATAAATGCTATGAAAAAAGAAAAAGTCCAAGCAAGGTAAACGGATTCGGAAGCTGGGGGGAAGAGAAGGGGAAAGAGGAACCCCTGGGTTGCAATATCAAAGTAGGATGGTCAGAGCCAGAGTTAGTTTGTATTTCAATTGAGAGACAGCAAGATACTCAGGAAGCTATCCTGTATGCTCGATGTTCTGTGTACAGGCAATTATGTATGAAGATGTGCCTCGTATCTTGGTGTTGTCAGCTTACTACTGGAAGCCATACCTAGAACACTTTCTTATTCACAAAATACGTCATTATGTTTTAATTACTCTAATTTTTTCTCTGCAGTATCTATTTGTGCCTGATGCCTCCTATATATTGTGAAGCTACAATTCCTAGGAGACCTATCAGGCATTATAAATGACAGGTTGTATATGGAGGCCATCATAAAAGCTATCAAACGCTGAAGAGAAAATATGCCAAATCAAAGAAATTCTTAACTGTTGCCCAGAGTCTACTGAGTCAAAATATTTTCATACACACATTCTTACAAAATTAACAGCAAAGAACTTCCAAGTTTTTCTAAGACACATGATACAGAAAATCAGAAAAAGTCACCAAAATAGAAAATCTAATGACTTAAGCCCTTCTACAGTTTAGGCAACAGACTCAATTTGTAAATATCCAGCAAATACTTACAATGTATCTAGGGCTATATACCCACCATTACGAATTTAAAATGCCTGACTAGGTAAAAATAACAAAACACAAACCAGAACTTCTTAAAATGCTTAAGAACCCCTGATCCTGGTTTTGTTTATGGTTTTTTCCCCCTACTGTGTTCACTGTTCTTCAGCAGAAGACAAAGAGGAGGCAAAGGAGAAAGGCTTGTGAAAAATGCATAAAGCTAGAACTATAAAGACACTGAGCTGTATTTTTTCCAATACCTTCTATTGCAAAAGTACAGGAATAAATGACAGTATGTCTATGACTTGTGCCTACTATTGTACCTACAACACAATTCTAGATATGAATAAGAATTAAATGAGACGAGAGGAAGGAGTGGTCAGAACTTAATGAGAACAGGGAGGGATATTTTGGGAAGCAGAAAAGTATGAGGGCAAAATCTTACCTATTCTTCATGAGAGAAAAGAAGCCAGAAATTGTCTAAGGAATACTTCTTCCAGATAGGGTCCAGAAAAGGAAAATATTTTTCACACAAAGAGGATGAAAATGTGTTGTGTATGATTTTCACCCCCTTGATCTCACGTCAAGCAAATCAATCCGTTGAAAAGAACTGCTCTAACAACTCAGACTCAACCAGACAAATTCACAAAACCTAAGTAGGCCACACCTGGCATGTGTTCATCGAGAAAGCTACAGGACAGGAAAGGCTAGCAGGGTAGTATCACGCCAGGTACACAACAGGAGGAGGACATGCAATCCAGGAGCTATTGTCTTTGCACCTCTCCCTACTATCATCACCATCATCATATCATTACCCAGGTAGGTATGCAAAGAAGAATCCCCAGACACTGCAAAAGTTACACTAGGTTAGACAAACCTAAGTTCCACTGAGAAACCACCACGATTTATTTATTTATTTATTTTTTTAAAGAGAGAGCCTTGCTCTATTGCCCAGACTGGAGGGCAGGGGCGCTATTTCCGCTCACTGCAACCTCTGCCTCCTGCGATTCACCTGCCTCAGCCTCCCGCGTAGCTGGGACTACAGATGCATGCCACCATGCTAGGCTAATTTTCGTATTTTTAGTAGAGACAAAATAGATGGGAGGATTGGTTGAGGCCGGGTTTCACCATGTTGGCCAGGCTGGTCTTGAACTCCTGACCTCAAGTTATTTGCCCGTCTAGGCCACCCTATGTCCTGGGATTATAGGTGCGAGCCACTGCGCCAGGCCCACTATCATCTTATAAGCATCTCCTGGACATATCTTCCAGGGCACTCAATCCACCAAGGATATGCACAGTTTTAAGAATGCAACACACTTTCCCGAACCAGATGCAGTTCACGTGCCAGGAATCTCTTTGCCATACCCTATATGGTGGCTGTTAATGTTGCCAACATTCCACTTTAGATTTCAGATGAGTCAGAACTAAACATTAAACCAATGTCATTTACTCACAGAAAGAGAAAGGGTTTGGGGAACCTTTTACTCACAATGCACCTGGGTCCTCATCCCAACTCTGCCTCTGGGGTGCCAGTGGTCTGAGGCCTACAACTTAAGCCTCTTAAGACTCAACGCCAACAAGCAATGACTGGGTTTACTGGATTGACTGCTAAGATCCTTTGAAGCCTTTTAAAAAATAAGAACTAGGCCCTGAAATGAAAGAAGAAAGTATCTCCTGCCTTCTGAGAAATAAGACAACACAGATAAAAAATCAAATTGAAGTATCGTAGTATCTTTTTTTTTTTAAGAGGGAGTCTCACTCTGTTGCCCAGGCTGAAGTACACTGGCACGATCTCAGCTCACTAAAACCTCCGTCTCCCGGGTTCAGGCGATTCTCCCACCTCAGCTTCCTGAGTAGCTGGGATTACAGGCGTATGCCACTATGATCAGCTAATTTTTGTATTTTTAGAAGAGACGGGGTTTTGCCATGTTGGCCAGGCTGGTCTAGAACCCCTCTCCTCAGGTGATCCACCCACCTCAGCCTCCCAAAGTGCTGGGATTACAGGCATGAGCCGTGGTACCTGGCCTAAAGTATCTTTTAAATAGCATGGAAAACTTGCTTTGATCATAGGACAGTTAAAGAAAAGCTGTCTCATTCAATCCCCTTTGTTTTATGCACAGAGATTGAGACCAAAAGTGGTTAAACGTTCTTATCAGAGGTGACAAAATGACTATTAAACTCTACATTGCTGGCACACTCAGTATCATTTAAATCTGACGATTTCGTACAGTACATATTATTGTCCCTGTTTTAAAAACAAGTAACCAGGCGCCCAGCCAAACTTCTACTTTTCAAGAAAAAGAAAAGTATGAGAATACTTTTTGTGAAAGCCCTCAAAGACCTGCCAGGCGCAGGTGGCTCACACCTGTAATCCCAACACTCTGGGAGGCTGAGGCGGGCAGATCATGAGGTCAGCAGTTCGAAACCAGCCTGGCCAACATGGTGAAACCCCGTCTCTACTAAAAATACAAAAATTAGTCGGGCGTGATACCATGTGCCTGGAGTCCCAGCTACTTGGGAGGCTGAGGCAGAAGAATTGCTTGAACCTGGGAGGCAGAGGCGGAGGATGCTGTGAGCTGAGATCATGCCACTGCAGCCTGGATGATGAAGCAAAACTCTGTCTCAAAATACACACACACACAAACACTAATGGAATACCATAGAGAGAGCCCAAAAGTAAATCCACACATTTACAGCCAACTGATTTTTGACAAAGGTGCCAATAATACGCAGTGGGGAAAGAACAGTGTCTTCAATAAATGGTTTTGGGGAAACTGAACATTCACATGTAGAAGAATGAAAGTAGACCCTTATCTTCTACCATATACAAAAATTAAAAAAAAAAAAAAAAAAGGATTAAAGACTTAAGCGTAAGACTCAAAACTAGGAAATTACTAAAAGAAAACCCAGGAGAACACTTCCTGACAGCAGTCTGGGCAAGGATTTTATTTTTTTTTATTTTTATTTTTTTTTGAAAGGACCTCAAAAAGCACAAGCAACGAAAGCAAAAGCAGACAAATGGTATTACACAAAACCAAAAGCTTCTGCACAGCAAAGAAATAAAAAAAAAACAATAACCTACAGGAGAAAATATTTGCAAATTATGTATCTGATAAATAATAGGACAACTCAATACAAAAAATCAAATAACCTAATATTTAAAATGGGCAAAATGGCCAGGCACAGTGGCTCATGCCTGTAATCTTAACATTTTAGAAGGTGAAGGCTGGAGAATCGTTTGAGCCCAGGAGTTTGAGACTAACCTGGGCAACATATGGAGACCCCATCTCTATAATTTAAAAATTAAATAAAAATAAATAAATGGCAAAAGACCCGAATAGACACTTCTCAAAAGACATGTGAATATCAACAGGTATATGAAAGAATGTTCGACATCACTAATCATCAGGAAAATCAAAACCACAATGAAATATTATCTCACCCCAGTCAGTATAAGCATTATCAAAAGGACAAAAGACAAGAAGTGCTGGTGAGAATATGGAGAAAAATGAATCCTTACGCACTGTTGGTGGGAATTTAACCAGTACAGCCATTACTGAAAATAATATGAAGGTTTCTAAAAAAATTAAAAACAGAAATAACCATCATATGATACAGTAATCCCACTACTGGGTAAATATCCAAAGAAAGTGAAATCACTACTATTTTGAAGAGATGTCTGCACTTCCGTGTTCATCACAGCACTATTCCCAATAGCTAAGATATGGAATCAATCAGTGTCCAGCAACAGATGAATGGGGCCTGGCACAGTGGCTCATGTCAGCATCCCAACACTTTGAGAGGCCGAGGCAGGCGGATGGCTTGAGTCCAGGAGTTTGAGACTAGCCTGGGCAACATGGTGAAACCCCGTCTCTACAGAAATCAGTCAGGCATGGTGGCATGTGCCTGTAGTCCCAGCTACTCGGGAGGCTATCGTGGGAGGATCTCTTGAGCCTGGTAGGCAAAGGCTGCAGTGACCCGAGACCATGGCACTGTACCCCAGCCTGGGTGACAGAGTAAGATCTCAAAAAAAGATGAATAAAGAAAATGGAGTACATACACACAAATGGAATACTATTCAGTCATTAAAAAGAATAAAATCCTGCCATATATGACAACATGGATGACATCAGGTTAAGTGAACAAGCCAGGCACAGAAAGACAACTATCACATGATCTTACCCAGTGCAATATAAAAAAGTTGATCATATAAAAGTAGAGAGTAGAAAAAGCAGTAGAGGTGGGGGTAGTAAGGGGGGGGGAAAGCTGGAGAATCGTTGGTCAAAGAATACATAATTACTGTTAGGAAGAATAAACTTCAAGAGATCAATTATACAGCAAGATGACTAGAGTTAAAAATGACATAATTCTTGAAAAATGTAGAGTAGAAGTTATGTGCTCTTACCACAAAAACGGTAACTATGAGGTAATGCATTTGTTAATTCACTAGATTTCACCATACATACACACACACACATACACACACACACTTCCAAACATTCCATATATGTATATGTGATATGGGTCTTGCTTTGTTGCCTAGGATGGAGTACAGCAGCATAATCATAGCTCACTGCAGCCTTGAACTCCACTCCCCCAACCCCAAGTTCAAAAGATCCTCTTGCCTCAGCCCCCAAGTAGCTGAAACTGTAAGTGTGTGCCAGCAAGCCCAGCTAACTTTCAACTTTTTGTAGAGATGGGTCCTCACAATGTTGTCCAGGCTAGTCTTGAACTCCTGGGCTCAAGAGATCCTCCTGCCTTGCCCTCCTAAAGTGCTGGGATTATGGCATGAGCCACCACACCCATTATGAATTTCAAAAGATTGTGGTGTACATGATAAAAACACAGTGTTCTCTGTCCCTTTTTTAAAATTGAAAAGGTTAAAAAAAGAAAGAAAAAAAAGTTTGGCCAGGCACGGTAGCTCACACCTGTAACCCCAGTGGTTCGGGAGGCTGAGATGGAAAGATCGCTTAAGCCCAGGAGTTCAAGACAAGTCTGGGGAACACAGCAAGACCCCATCTCTATAAAAAAAAAAAAAACTTTTTAATTAGCTGGGCAGGGTAGCATGCACTTGTAGTCCCAGCTACCCGGGAGGCTGAGGCAGGAGGACCCCTTGAGCCCAGGAGTTTGAGGTTGCAGTGAGCCATGATGACACCTCTACACTCCAGCTTGGGCAACAGAGTAAGACCTTGTCACTTTGAAAATAAATAATAATAATAATGATTTTTAATTAAAGTATCACTGTATGGAGGAGTGAGGTGGTCTACATCCATACTGTCTTATTGCTACAGTGCCACGGGCAGGATGGAGTCCATACAGTAAGGATCTTGGGCCCCCACCAGAGTATGATGTAAGGCCATCAACCAATGAATTAAGTACACTTTTTAACCATCTACCTGACCCAGCTTCCAAACACTTTGACCTATAGTGTTTCTCATACAACTAACTACTTCTTGCAATACTATATGGATTCAACTGTTAAAAAAAACTGATACATATAAAAGTCAGGAACTTCATCTGATCATTCAGGTCAAATTTACCTAATTTATATAATCAGTATTTATAAGACAGACTGAAATTTTAAAATACATTATCTTCCTCCTTTTGGAAGTTTACCAAAAAGTCTTGAAAGGCACAAAAGCACTAGTTATTACCGTAGTCACATTGTGCTGCTTACTGCTATTCATTACCCAACCAAAAGCCTGAGAGTCACACCTCTTTCCTCTGCCTCCTTGGTCCGCCACAACCACACTTTGGTCAACTCTTTCCAAATCTCTCTATGCTGCCTACTGACCCCCGCTTCAATCACACTATCCGCACTCCTTATTCCTCTCTTCCCCTGCAACTTTGAGGTCTAAAGCCCAAATTATTTTTAATGCATCCCAAAATTTATAATTGAACATCATTTGACATATAAAAATTAAGCTTTTGTTTTTTTAGTTGTGAAGCAAGAGGTAATAAAGGGTTTCTTTGCTGAGGTACTACTTAGTTAACTATTCATTTAAATAACAACTCTTCAGATGCCTTCAGCCTCCTTGCTAACATAATTCTAATTTTCTTCAAGGCAGCAACATGTCCAGACAAATACTTGCTTTCCTAACCTTTCTTGCAGCCAGAGGCAGCCACAGTGAACAGTTCCGGCTGGTAAGACCTCAGGAGAAGTCCGCTAGGGAGGGGAAGAGAAGGCTGGGGGAAGCTTTTGCTTTCCTGAAAATAAAGAACAGATGCAGCACTTCTTCCTGTTTAAATATGATGCCTTCTGCAGCAGTAGCCATTTTTCAACCGAGGCATACCTGATGGAATTCATCACACTAAGGACAATGGAATTTTGAAAACCAGTAACTTCCTGTCTCACAATTTGTTTAAAATAATACTTTAGTTACGTGAAACCAATTGGACATCATCATTCTTCCCCCAACCCATGGCATACAACGCATTTCAAATTTTCTATGTATAAATTTAATTCATCTCCCACCCCAAACTTGTTCCTCTTCTCGTGTTTGCTATCTTAGTGTACAGCTCCATTTTCACCCAACTTGTCAGCCAAACTAAGAGATACGGCTCCTTCTCCTCCCTCATTTCCTCTAACTAAGCACTAAGCACCATGACCTTCCATTTCTAGGGTGCAACTTGACATGTGTATGTTTTCAGTTTCCTAAACTTGTCATATATTAGCAGACTTTGGATATGCTGTATCCTCCGGCTAAATTTTAGATCACTCACATCCTACCTAAGCTTTACTAACAACTGTGGATACTCATTTTATATGCCTGTCTCCCTTCACTAGAAGGTATGTATCTTGAAAGACGCTTTATCCAGCTGCGTAACTTGAATGCCCAGAACAATGACTGGAGAACACAAGGGATATCGGCTAAAATGAAGACCCTGAAGACCTTACTCTACAGGTAATCAATGACAATAAATAGATAAAATAGATGCATAGATGGTTTTCCACTCCTCCACAAAATAAATTTCAAGAAAAATTAAGATAAATGTTAGCCTAATGCAAACCATTTGTAAAGTTCAGAACACTGGAAGTATAATTTTTGTTCCAATGGTAAAGAATGAGAACTATGAACAATTATTTAACAACCACACTTCACTGTGAAACACCGTATTACCTAAACACATTTTCATAAGGAACACATCTTAGTAAAACACTTGAAGCTCATTTTAATACAATGGTAGTCTGTAATAAATGTAAAATTTTAAAAATACAACCTTTGCTTTTAAAACACATTCTAAGTTTTGCTCTTTTCAGGTGCAAGGTTTTATTTTGATCCTGTTGATTATTCCAGGTCAAACAGAGTAACTGGGAAGGCAAAGGAGAACTACATAAAAGAAAAAGAATCATCAATAGCCTGAAGTTGACTGAGAAAGACTTACGGTTATTTTTCCTTCACTGATCTATAAATAACTAAGTAGAATGCTGGAAAACTGAACAGACTACTTCAGAAAATTAGAATAAGCAGGGACACTCTTCATTATGAGTCTGACCCCAAGATGCTGGCTTTCCAAATGTGCTCTACTGGCATCCCAACACTGGCAGGAATAAAATCTGAAATAATACAGATGTCCCTTAAATGCCACTATAATGAAGCTGTCTATGCATTTTCAAATATAGGTTTAATCCACCCAGTCTGAAAGTCCAGAATGCTTTATTTTGTGTGCTTATGAACATTACACAGTTTGTTTTATAAAAACAACATGACCTTGTTACTAAACACACTGCTATTGGCATTCTGAAACAGGGTAACAATTCTAGAATAAATACTGAATATAAAAGAGAGGGGAGAAAAAAGAATTTGCAGGAATGGGTCAAGATTATGGCTTCGAAGAAATGATGCCCATTTTTAACATCACAACCAATAATCTATAGTGGGTATTGGATTAATCAAATGTACATTATTTAAACAATCATCAGTCTAGTACTATTATTCCTGTTCCCTGTCTTCCAAATAGTAGCTGTGAAGCAATGAAACTATTGCCTAGAATAGCAACACTGAATTCCTGGGAAAGATATTTTCAGCAACGGCAAATAATGGGTAAATTTAATAAGGCTTCCATTAAGCCTGCTCCATAATTATACAGTATTTTAAAATAGTACCTTTATTTTGGTATTGAAAGTCATGCAGATTGCTGAATTATCTGCATAGTCTAAAATTTCCCTTTTAGATATGACATCAAAATAATTTTAAAACAGTCATAGAAAATACTCGTTTCCCATTCAGCAGAGTTCCTTATAGGCAGCATAAGCTCTCAGGTCTCCCAGATTGTTTGCTACACAGGGAAATCTAATGTGCTCTATAAATTCTATTAATATGCATCATTTCTAGTGCAGTAATGAAGATGTCAACACTTCGATTCAGTCTGACTTCAAATTCCACTAGTACAGTGACTACTCTTCTAATTTGAAAGAATTCAACCACTCTTACTTAGAGCTTTAATGAACTCTACTTCTATGCCATTGCTTGGGAGAAATATAAAGTAAAACTGGCTATTTCTTTCCAAGGGCAAAGAAGTAGTATTAAAGAGCACAATAGGTTCAATGGGAAGGAAAAAAGGAAAAAATGTCAACCAATAACCACTGAATATTCTGACCCCCTCAATTTGCTATTTTTATACTATACAAGGTAGTAAGAAATCAGAAACCGGGAGTCTATGGCAGGTAGTAAGAAATTAGAAACCAGGAATCTAGGGCCAATGGCCTTTTATAAATGTTTTATAGGTAGTGTATGAATTGTGACTTTCTTTCTTTAACCTCACTTATTTTATCCACTCTTCTCAGCCAGAAACTCAGGATACATTCGTAGAAAGCTCAAGCAATGACTACCTACATTCTAAGAAACTAGTTCTATTCCACACCAATATAGAAGGTCTAGATCCCAGAGTCTGTTATTTCAAAATCATCCAATCTTTTCAAAGTCTCTAAAGTGTTCTTGAAGATTCATTCATTCACTCATTTAAGAGCCTATTTAAAGACAGGCACTGTGAACAAACATTAATTATACGTCTTTCAAGCCCTTATCGCTGAGGAGCTTTAACATTGAGCCTAATGACTCAAAATGACCTAATGAGGCCCTTTTCTCATCAGAGCTAAAAGTGTGACCATGGCATTTTTATCCAAAGGCATGACTAGATTCCTGAAAAATTAAAATGCAGCTTCTCATACTCACCTCTTCACTGATCAAAACAAAGCCCATAATGGAAGGAAGAAGAAAGGAAATAAAAAGAAAGACATTAGGAAGACTTTAAAGAGAATCTATTTGTGAATTCTCTTCTTTATTAGGCTTAGTTGCATGTAAAGCTGTCAAATATCATAGTTCTTCATTTATTTACTGAATGTATACTATTTGCCATGCTCCATTTCAGGTGCTAAGAACAACAATCAAGAAACCACCTTAAAGTTTGCATTTTAGTGGAGGAATACAGACAAAATGAATACAGTATAATATATAGCAAGTGTCTTATTTGTTCGATTTCTCAAACTGAACTTTTATAAAATCAAGAGATACTTAACAATTTAGCATTGTAACCATTCAGGCATATTGTGTGCAAACCAGACAGCAACTCCACATAATAACTCAAGAAAAGTGGGACTTACAGAAAGTATAAGCTCATAAACACAAAGAAAAACCTGGATAATCAGGGGTTTTTTTGTTTTTGGTTTTTGTTTGTTTGTTTGTTTGTTTGAGGCGGAGTTTCACTCTTGCACCTCAGGCTGGAGTGCAGTGGCATGATCTCGGCTCACTGTAACCTCTGCCTCCCGAGTTCAAGCACTTCTCCTGCCTCAGCATCAGGAGTAGCTGGGATTACAGGCACCCGCTGCCACACCCGGCTAGTTTTTGTATTTTTAGTAGAGATGGGGTTTCACCACGTTGGCCAGGCTGGTCTCCAACTCCTGATCTCAGGTGATCCACCCCCGCCTCAGCCTCCCAAAGCACTGGGATTACAGGTGTGAGCCACTGCACCTGGCTGATAATCAGGTTTTAAAAGAAAAGAAACTACAGCAGTTCCACAGGTGAAGAATATTTACACCCTACCCAATTTGATCCTGGAACCTTTTCAACAACTTGTCATAAAATATGGTTCCATCTCCTTTATTTTTCCAATCAATGGCTGGATTCCTATATAATTAGGGCTTCTTCTGATTTTGTTTAGATAAGGAAATAGACATGAAGGCTGGGGCAAAGGGGGTTTTGAATCCTGAGGCAGAGAAACCTACACAGAATGGTTATTGTCTTTGTTTCTTAACTGCTCCATGACAGAAACTGTTGAAATTTGCTGAATAAACAATGACCATTCACTACATTGTGATACACTGCTGGTCTGGATCCCAGTCTAATTACCCAATTACCATTGGTGATCCCAGCACCAATTACCAATTTTACAGATTATTTTAGATCATACTGTGACCATTTAATGTTCTTCCATGATCAACTGGCATATTTGTATGGTGCGGTCTCCAGAAGCTCCAGAATCAACCACATGACATGAAGAAACATTCCAAAGAGTTCTTGGCCCTGTGTATTGAATTAGTGGTCTATACTAACCTCATCCATTTTCGACACGGTCATTTTATTGTAATGCAACCGTTGCCCTTGGTATTAGTTACTTCCAATTTCAGGGAGAAGAGAGTTGGGATATCCTCCTTTCACTAACAGAAAGCCCTTGGGGACTCGCTCATCCAAAAATACTGCATACGGTGAATCTAGTTATACTCCAGCAGGTGTCTCATCAACCTTTATTTAAATAAGAGGGCCATTTTCCAACTGTATCAACTCTAAACAGCAAACGTAACTATATAGAGCCTACTTCTGGAGCACAGAATCGATAACCTTAACTTCTCATTACTTTCAAACATGCACTCCTCCCTGTAATACAACAGGTATTTACTTCCAGTTGTGCCTTCTTTCACTGGGCATTCTTCTTCTAATGGCTTCCCCTTTTCCTCTTCTCCTATCTAGAGGCTGCCTACCTTTCAAGATGCAGATGACCTCCTTCCTGATAAAAGCTTTCCCTTACTACTCTGTCTTACCAGGATGTTTCTCTTCCCTGAAGAATGCTGAAAACCTACCAGTCATTTTATAGTGTTAGAGAGCAAGGTCTAGGCAGGTTAAATAACTTACTCCAAATCATACAACCAGCTAACGGCAAAGGCTGGCCTACAACCCAGACCTTCAAACTCTAACTCCCAAGATTCTTCTAACTTCCTCACTCTAACATTATTTCCCACACTAATCTGACTATATCCCCTTACACTTAAGATTTTCCCATGGATTCTCCACACCTAGATATTTTATCCAAAGTCAATCCATCCTTAAAATCAAAGGTCATGTGCAACCTCTTCCACTGAAACTTCCTTTTGGCATCTTTAACTCACTGATTTTCCTCTTTTCCAAATGTACTATATTTTATTTTTAGACTAGTCAAGTGCAATAGTGAAAAGTGGGGGAAGAGAGTAGAACAAGTTCGAACTGTTACTGACTACATAATCAATTGAGGTAACTCACTACCTTTAGACCAGCTCAAATTTACAGTATTTTAATCACTATCACACAGTGTAGCATCTCTGTACTTCGTGTTACCTCATTTACTCCCAACAACTTGAAAAGGCAGGAATTTATTGGTCATATTTTATAAATGGTCCTAAAATGTTAATCAATTTGCTTAAATTTATACAATTATTCACAACAGCTACCCAAAAGAGCTGAGATTTAATAGCTGAGTGTCACTATTTCAAAGTCTACATTCTTTAAATACTGAATATTACAATTCCTTTCTAAGAGCCAGGACTCAGGACTCCTGATTCTTGGTCCTGAATTAGTTCCATTATAACCTACAGCTTGTCATAGAATTCTATCATTTTCATTCCTTTAAAATCACAGTTAAATATAATATAAATCTTGTCCTCAGGAAACAAACATAAACTGAGGAATGTGCTTTAAAACCATCAATGTGATAAAAGACAAGGCTGAGGAACTATGCCAGATTAAAGTCTCAAGAAACATGACAACTAATTTCAACATATGCAGATAACTGTTGAAGCTAAGCAAAACGATACAATAATTCATTTTATTATTCTTATATTATTTTCAAATTTGTCATAATAAAAGTTTAAAACTAAAGTCCTTCATAGAGAAATTTTGCTGGATGTCAACTTTTTTTTCCCTTCCATAGCCTACTCACCGGCTATCTCCTCTAGAAATAAGTCCCAATTTGACTTCACATACATCTTTCTTTCGAACATTAGCCCCCCTTCCAAACAATGGGCAATTTTTTTAGCCAGACTAAATTCATCCAGATTACAAATTACCTGCATTAACTTTCTCGTTAAATACTAAACTCCCTGAGGGAAAAGGTCTTATCTGGTAATTAGCATAAATTTTTTAGTCTAAAAGGATTATGATGAAAAGCACCTTTCATCACTGGCTCTGAGGTCCACCTCTTTTTGGCACATGGGAAATGAAACTCACAATCCCATCGAGGCTGTTCCTTCTGAGGTTTAGAGAAGGCAAGCCTGCTTCCATTAAGGCTACCTTCATGTCTGACACACCTTTTAGATACTACAAGTGGTTTAGAATGTTCTTACCTAAAGATGTTAAAAAAAAAAAAAAAAATCCATGAAACTTCCAATAAAAAGAGCCATTAATTACTGGAAACCTGGAATTACTAGAAGTCCTAGAGAGAATGGGATTGAAAGAATCACAATGCAAGAATAACCCTCATCCCAATCCTACAAATAAAGGATGATCATTTAGGATGATCCCAGCATTCCAATTAACTGATGTGAAGGTGAAACCATGAAGTGTTGAAATCTAAAGTATTAATAAGCAACATTTTATTCTATTAATTCAAATTATACTTAAGGTATACTTGTACAATGTTGATTAATTCACCAAAATGCTGCTTCTGAACATTACTGTTAAATTTACTTATTACTTAAGACTGTGTTTACTAAATGGAATACATTCCGTTAGGTACTATAGAGTAGGTTAACAATTAAAATATTCCCTCCTCCTCTAATACAAGTTATATAAGGCAGATAAAAACACTGTAAGGCTGTGTCAAAGCATGTAGGAATTCAGTTAAGAATGTCACACCTGACTGGGGTTGTAGAAGAGGAGATGTAATAGAGCTAAGAAAAGAGCATCAAGAAGTTCAGCATGTACCCCGAAAACTGCAAATAACCCAAATCCCTTAACATTATCATGAGATCTCTAACACAGACGTCAAATTTTACTCTATACTAAGTTGACCTCTTGCGCACTAGAAGATATCTGACGTAAAATACTTCAAGTCCACCAACACTGAAGCTACATTGTTGGAAATTCAATTTTACTGGGCTAGCTTTCATAATGCTATTAAAGTCGAGTGTGAGGAAAAGCAGAGTTCTTGGATCAATGGCTTCTAGCAGATAGGGCTAAATAAGGCAGCTGCAAAGAGCAACAGGTTCTTTAAACAACAGTGGATATAGCTGCAAATCAAAGCATAGAAGATCACATAAGTGCAGAAGGGACTCATGATTAATATTAGTCGTTTCAGGCTCATCCACAAATACCAAACAATTAGCATCAACTGTATGTTTATCTTCCAACTCTAACAGTGTTTTAATAATGTGGCTTATTACAGTTGAATATGGAGGTATTTTTAGCACAATGAATCCCTCTGTAAATTCAAGTAATAGAACTGTTAAACATTATGAAAAAAGTCAGCCACAGAAAACCAAACATCACTAACAATATTGTACCCACATTTTGTCTTGTGTCGTACATATGTTTCTTGTGTCTTTTAATTGAGAGGAGGGGAAATAGAAATCTTTTACTACTGTAAGAATCCTGCAAAGAAACCTGTGAACAGCAGCAATCTTTAAGAGGTCCATTCAAAAACAGACAAAAGAAAATCTTGATTAGTATATTGTAATAGTTTTTTTTAAAATGTACAGTAACTTCAAGGGAGAACTTGTATCATACTAAAACAGTACTTACCTTCTTAATCATAAAGTATATACATTAACAAAAGTTCAAAATTCAAGTCTTAAAAAGTTATATAACATCTTCATATTAATTGATTTACATCACTCATTGGGCATACATAGCTACACCAATATCACTGTTAAGAAGCTTTTGTTTGGAGCCAATTATTTCCAACCAAGGAGATTCAGACTATGCTCAAATCTGTAACAGAGAAAACCCCTACAATTGGGCAAACAAGATAAATATTTTTAACATGGAAGAAGCTAAGCTCAAAAAGGTTTTCCTATTTAAAAGACTATTCCAAAAACCTCACTTCAAAGAAAAAATATATCTAATTTTCTCATGCTTCCCATTCTGCTTTGATTAATATTTTACTTTGAAGTTTGAGAGCCTTATAGCTAAAAGATTCTCAAATTAGTCTGCCTGAAAACCAGGTGACTGAAATCATTCATTTGCCTCAGATTATATAATCAGATTTTTCCAAACCTTAAAACATATGATTCAAACATACCCATCACAAAAGTACAAATATGCACTAGCACGTTTTCTCCTGAGTACATTCTGAACCATCTACTCTTCAAGTGGATCATTTATAAACTAAGAACATAATTCCCTGAATCAGTAAAGTTAACTTTATTTTCACGAAACGATGACAAATTCCATTTACACTATCACAATTTACATTTTCCTACAATTCACGCAGCTTTCTTCAATTCACAATCTACAAACCACAACAATGCACAAATTTGATGTTAGACAGATACTTTAATGTTTAGTTCTCATTTCAACAGTCACTGTTGCTACAGTCTCTCATTCTCACTCTTCACTGTGTTACTTAGAGAACAAAGAACTAAAGAAACTGAAAAGAACTAGATCAAGTGATGAGACCAATTTTCAGCGTAAGGCATAACATTAGCTAATCAAAAAGTGGAGTATTTCTATCATTTAATCCTTCAAGGCAATAATAACCTCCTGTTTTCCCTTACTTTCCTTCCAATAACTTGACAGAATTCTGTGGAAGGATGGATCCCAAGCAGAAAATCTTCACAAATGTGAAAGAAAATGGAAATCCTAGCATAGTCACAAGACTAACTAGAAATCCCAGAACTCTGTAAACAACCTTTGTTTTCAATGCAGAAATCATTTCTGTACTTTTAATGACCCATCATTCAACCTCACTTGAGCTCCTCCAATCATTGGCACTACTTTACCAAGTTATTAGACGGTTCTATTAGTAGTTATTCGAAAAATCATTCTTCTCTATAATTCAAATATGTCTGACTATAACTATTTCTTACATGCTATAGGGCTAAATAAACAAATTCCTCAGCTTGAAATGAAAATCTTTAGCTACTATAAGGTCTTTCTTCCATTCTCTCATTCTCATTTTTAAAATCTGTGACCTATCAATTTCAAAAACCTATTCCAGTTTCTCCTTAAAGACTCCTAAAAAAGGGAACACAGTGCTTTACTCACAGCACCTTTTTCTTCAATACTTAATAAATTTATTCTCTTAATGGACAATGCAATGAGAGTAGTAAAACTCAAAATCTTCTCAACTGCTAGTAAGATCTAGAAAGTCTAGATAAAAACTCATAAAAATCTGTCACTGTAACTGAGACTGACAAATGGTGTTACGAATGCTAAATGCAAAAGAAATGAATTTAGAACCCACTTCACACCATCTAAAAAATTACCACAAACTGGGTTATAGAACTAAAAGTTAAAACTCTGAAACATTTAAAAGAAAACATACAGGTCAATCTTTACGACCTTGGATTAGGCAAACAGTTTCATAGATATGCCACCAGAAGTATAAGAAACAAAAGAAAAAAAAATAAACTGAGATCACAAATATGTAAAACGTTTTCATTTCAAAAGACACCATCAAGAAAGTGAAGATAACCCACAGAACAGGACAAAAGTTTCGTAAATCATATCACAGATATGAATCATATCATTTGCATCCAGAATATATGAATACTACAACTCAATAAAAAGCCAATTTTGAAATCTGAACAGATAACCCAAAGAGTAAAATACAAACGGCCAATAAGAATATGAAAATATGGGCCGGGCGCGGTGGCTCAAGCCTGTAATCCCAGCACTTTGGGAGGCCGAGATGGGAGGATCACGAGGTCAGGAGATCGAGACCATCCTGGCTAACATGGTGAAACCCCGTCTCTACTAAAAAATACAAAAAACTAGCCGGGCGAGGTGGCGGGCGCCTGTAGTCCCAGCTACTCGGGAGGCTGAGGCAGGAGAATGGCATAAACCCGGGAAGCAGAGCTTGCAGTGAGCTGAGATCCGGCCACTGCACTCCAGCCTTGGCGATAGAGCGAGACTCCGTCTCAAAAAAAAAAAAAAAAAGAATATGAAAATATGCTCAACATCACCAGCTATCAGAGAAGTGCAAAACACAATTACAATGAGGTACTACTTCACGCCCATTAGGATGGCAGTCAACAAAAGAACGGTTGTAAGGGTTGACAAGGATATGAGAAAGATGAGAAACTGAAACCCTCATTCACTGCAGGTGGAAATGCAAAATGATGCAGTCCTTTGGAAGACAGTCTGGCAGTTCCTCAATTATTAGCATTTCATTAGAAATAATGAATTAATAGGATATTTAAAAAATTTAGTATAAAACTGACAAGTATCTTTTATTTCACAAGAATAAAAAATACATCAGGACATGTTTCATATATACGAAAATATATATATATATATATATATATATATATATATATACACCAATGACTACAAAAAATCACTTTTTAATTCTAGAAGGCAACAGCCAGTATACTTGATGTGCCATGGAGAAGTGCTGGCAGTTTTCTTTATGATTCACTGACAAGACAATTAAAATAGCTTACTAATTTATTCAATTTCCAGGTTTTCAAATTTCCAAGTAAAAAAATTACCCTCCAAACTAACAAAGATTTTATACTTCAAATAGTAAACTAAGGAATGGCTTTTAATCAAATTACGGAATGGGCTATTAATCATTACTAGCCAATGAAGTTGACACATATATTTCTTTTAATTTTGTTTTTAATTTTTTTAAGTACACAGTAGGTGTATATATTTATGAAGTACAAGAGACATTCTGATACAGGCATGCAGTGTGTAATAAAAAATATGAAACCTTCGTAAAATTGTGTGTCATCCTTGTGCAGGGGCCATGCTATCTTTGTATCATTCCAATTTTAACATATGTGCTGCCAAAGTGAGCATCAGTTACCGCATTTTTAAAAAGATAGTCATTAAGTAGAAATGCCTCTCTCAAAATAAGACCTATTAAAGCACAGGGTGCTGGAACCCACACCACTTTCTGATTCAATGACTAAATATGGGATGCAGCCAAGAATCTGCATTTCCAACAAGTTAGCAGGAGATGTTGATGCTGTCAAGGATCACGTTTTGAGAACTACAATACTCTCCTGAATCATCTAACACAACAATATTCTTTTTAATATCAAAAACTGGTAGTATTAACAATCCAATCATTTGTTAAACATCATTTACCAAACATCAGTTATGTAAGATACATCAGAGAAGCTTTAAATCATCAGGACTTTCCCAGTGTTGTCTGCTCCAATTATTGTATCTTCTACTAATACACCCATAAGATGCCTTTCAAGTCCTGCATCCATGAAGCCTTCTGATTCCTCCAGCTAGAAATAATTGCTTATTCCTTTGAACCTAAGTCATCACTTCTAACACCCATTAAACACTGCCAACTTTTATTACTTGTTTAGCTATTCACATTCAAGACTTTCTCACCTACTAACATAAGTTCCATGGTAGCCTACTGATAGGCATTTTCATATCCCTCAGAATTCTTGGCACTGGCTCTCCATAAATAGTCGATAAATATGTCTGTAGTAAATGATTAAAATCAATATATCCTTGATTTCATCCCCCATTTTCAGCAAAAAAAGGGGGGGGGCACAAGTCAAGCTTTTACAGAGAAATGTCCAAATCAAATCCTTTTCAAAAGACTGTACATAATGTTCAATTGTAATATTTAACCATGTAAGTTTCGGCTTAAGGAATAAGAACATTAGAAAGGCAGTTTCAGCAAAACCCAGTTTCAGCAAAAACAGTGTAACTCTCAGTTGGTAAACTAACCTATAGTTCTCTTCTCATAAAATGCACTCAACAATACAAAAGTTTGATTGTTTTAAAGAGTAATCTGCCATAGACTACAATCAGTGTAGAACCTGCTGCCCAAGTATAATTCTTTCCATAATGTATCATTTACATTAAAAAAACTCTTTGTGTTATGGCATATATCTCAACAGACTGCCACCTGACCTACATACAGAAGCTCAACTTGTATATCTAGTTCCCACCAAGTCCCTTGAGTCATTTATTTTATGGTATCTCCAACACCATATAAAACAGCACAGAATTGCAACATCTTAAAAATGTTTAAAATTATCTGTAATTCTCAGTATCATTAAAAATTCTATGATATAACTCCTTCTACTATCCTTTAATCTGTCTGCCCTTTATAGAGTGTGAAGAAAAAAAAGAACACAGGGGACCTAATGTTATTTATCTCCAAAACCTAAAAACACAGTATCCGGTATACAGCAGGTGCTCAAGAAATACTCTGAATTGCAATCATTGTTGTTACTTGCTATCTTGTGTACTATTCTTCACATAGCTCATTAGACTACTAGTATCAACATCTAGCAATTTAGGTAAGAACTGAGATCTATAGCAGCTCCAGAAACTCAAGTCCTAAGTACAAGAAAAGCATACCAAACATGCAGTTCTAGTTAATCTTTGATGGACCTGAAGGTTAGAAAAGACAATGAAGAAATCACTGCCTGAAACACTATTAAGTCACTTTAAGGAGTTTGGGAGGTTTTTTGTTTAAACATATACCAGCAGTTCACACTTTGAATGGTAGTGTGGGACTGTAAAAATCACCAAGATTTGAAACTCAACAAGGTGATATTAATCAGTGTGAATTGTTCCATTACTTTAAAAAATTTCATCAAGATATTAAAAATGTTTACTATAAGTTATTAATGTATAATTAAAATATTGTAAAACGGGCCGGGCGTGGTGGCTCATGCCTGTAATCACAGCACTTTGGGAGTCTGAAGCAAGCCAAAGACTTGAGGTCAGGAGTTCGAGACCAGCCTGGCCAACATGGTGAACCCCCATCTCTACTAAAATACAAAAATTAGCTGGGCGTGGTGGTGCACACCTGTAGTCCTGGCTGCTCAGGAGGCTGAGGTAGGAGAATCACCTAAACCCAGGAGGTGGAGGTTGCAGTGAGCCAAGATCACACCACTGCACTTCAACCTGGGTGACAGAACAAGACTCCGTCTCAGGAAAAAAAAGGAAAAAAAATCATTCTTTTAGTACACTGTAATCTAAAACATTAGAACCAACGTGAATTGTTTTATTTCTTGGTAAATAGCTTATCGAGAACTTTGAATAGCAACTTTTCTTCTCATATAACTTATGACACAGAGAGCAGGCATCTTTTCCTCTTTTTTGGAGACAGGGTCTTGCTCTGTCATCCAGGCTGGAGTGCCGTGGCACAAACACAACTCCCTGCAGCCTGGATCTCCCAAGCTCAAGCGATCCTCTCACCTCAGTCCCCCAAGTAGCCAGGACAACAGACACATCCCACCACGCCTGGTTAATGTTTGTATTTTTAGTAGAGATGGGGTTGTGCCATGTTGCCCAGGCTGGTTGAGAACTCCTGAGCTCAAGCAATCTGCCCACCTCGTCCTCCCAAAGTGCTGGGATCACAGGCGTGAGCCACTGCACCCAGCCTGAGCCACTGCACTTGGCCATTTATGACACAGAGCAAACATCTTTTCTATTTCTTGGGGAAATTTCTTGGGGGCATTTTCACAACTCTCTAAAGCTTCTAACATTTTATCCTTGCATTTTCAATGTCTTGAAATATCTCTGAGAGTTTTTGGCCAGTGACACTTCTTATGAGGCCATCGTCTTTGTCATCACAACCACTTGGACATAATGTACATTTATGTCCACAAATTCGCCTTCACTAAGCTTCTCCAGCTGCATATGAAGACTTGCAACATTCTCCCCATCAGCTATTTCTTCTATAACTCCATTTATACACGATTCAAATTTCATGTTCAGCAGTCATTTTTAGAGAGGGTTTTTGCACTTTAATCTTTGATGACATTAAAGTGTAATCTAACAAAGACTATGGGATGCTCAAAAGACAGTAGGTCCACAGGAGAAAACAAGTAATTGAGAAAAAATGTAAATAGCCACAAAAAATAATATTACAATTTTTTAAAAAATTCTTTATGGCAAGAACTATCATATGCAAAATCAAGAGGCAGGACTAGATGAAGAAAACAACTACAACTCATATCCAAAACAATCAGCTTCCTTTACATGTAACAAGATCCATAAGAAAATGATTCCCCACTCAAGGATACAAAATTTAAACAGCTTACAGAAAATAAAAATTTTAAGGCTTAAAACATTAAAAAGTGCTCAACCTCCCTGCAAGAGAAATGCAAATTAAGATTTCACTGAGAACTTCTGATACAATTTGGATGAATCTCAGCAAAATAAATCTCTTATAATGCTGAGAAAAACAAGCCATAAATAAGAGCACATACTGTATGATTATATGAAATACAAGAATAATGAATAGATACCTTAAGTCAGGATAATGGTTACCTTTCCAGAGGCTGGGGATAGAGTAATGACTGGTATAGTGGTTACACAGGTGTGTCCAATTTGTGAACTTCACCATCTGTATTCTGTACCTTTCAATGTATTCCGCATATCATAATGAAAAGCATATCTTTAAAAAAAACGACAAGATATCATTCTTTATCTAACAGTTTGGCAAAGATAAAAAGCTTTATAACACTCTATAGTGTTATAATACACACTGGTGGTAGGAGTATCAATAACCACAACCTCCATGGAGACAGCCTGGCAGTGAAATTTTAAAATGCAGTGCAGTGGCTCACGCCTGTAATCCCAGCACTTTGGGAGGCCGAAGTGGGCAGATCACCTGAGGACAGAAGTTCAACACCAGCCTGGCCAATATGCCGAACCCCCGTTTCTATTCAAAATGCAAAAATCAGCTGGGCGTAGTGGTGCGCGCCTATACTCCAAGCTACTCAGGAGGCCGGGGCTGGAGAATCACTTGAACCCAGGAGGCAGAGGTTGCAGTGACCCGAGATTACGCCACTGTGCTCCAGCCTGGGCAACAGACTGAGACTCCATCTCAAAAAAAAAAAAAAAAAGAAAAAGAATAAATAAATAAAATAAAAATGCACATATCCTTTGACCCTGAAATTCTACTGTGGGGAACTTATTCATCAAAACGTTTGCACACGTGCAAAATACCTTATATACAATGCTATTCATTGCTGCATTAGAAAAAGAAACAACAAATTCTCCATCAACAGGGGCCTGGTGATATTACAATAAAATAGTATTCCGTTAAGAAAAAAAAAAAAACAATGAAGACACTCTTCAGATTCCGATTTGAGAATGACCACCAGGAAAGACAGTTAGGCAATAAAAGCAGTGCATATAATGCTCTACAACGTTTTTGGGAAATACGCTGGGAGAGAGCATGTTACATACTTTTTTGTATATAGTAACATCATCTCTGGAAGGACACACAAAAAAATAATAATACCTGTCACTGCAGAGAGGTGAGCCAAGTGGCTAGGGGACAGATGTGGAAAGGTTTTTTGCTGTATACACTTCTGTACATTTTAAGTTTTGAACCATATAAAATGCTCAAGTATTCAAAACAAGTTAAAAAAATAATTACCTGAAAGGGAGGCAAAAATAGACCTGTAAAGGGATGATCAAAGTCCAGTCTAAAACAATTAACTCCTCAGAAAAGATCCATCTAGAAATGTTTTGGGGGGAAAAAAAAACGCCACCATATTTGGGGTTTAGAGGTACCGTGAAATTGGTTACATTACTGAGCCGGGCACAGAGGCTTACATCTATAGTCCCAGCTGCTTGTGAGGCTGAGGTAAGAGGATTTGTTTGAGAAAAGGGAGTTTGAGACCAGGCTGGGCAACCTAGCAAGACCCTGTCTCTAAAATAATAAAAAATGTTAAACTCCATCTCTTCTAAAAATACAAAAGAAAAAAATTAGCTGGGAGCGGTGGCGGGCGCCTGTAGTCCCAGCTACTCGGGAGGCTGAGGCAGGAGAATGGCGTGAACCCGGGAGGCGGAGCCTGCAGTGAGCCAAGATCGCCCCACTGCACTCCAGCTTGGGTGACAGAGTGAGACTCCGTCTCAAAAAAACAAAATTCTTTAAACTTACTGAGGCTTATCACGCAGTCAGTAGCACAATAGCAACAGAAACTAGGTTTCAGAGAATATATTGAGAATTTCTTCAGCAAATGAGGGGAATCTATGTCAAGTGTAGGAGACACTTCAAAAAGAACATATTGAATGCCTAACTCTTCGTTCAAAGACACATAGCAACACACACACAAAAAGTCAAAAGGTATTTGCCTTATCATAAAGACCCTTAAGAGAGAGTCCAAGAAAAACAAAGAAATAGCAAGATAGGGAACAGAATCACATTCACTTTTATACCCATTCCTTAACACTCACTGCCGCCTGAGCCCAACACTGCATAAAGTGCCTAGTCTTCCAAAGATACTTACCCCCACACCTAAAAATTGAGAAAAGAAAAAAAAAAAACAAACCTAAATGGAAAAAACACTTTGTCACTCTGAATATCCTTTTTTTTTTTTTTTTTTTTTTTTGAGACAGAGTCTCACTCCGTTGCCCAGGCTGGAGTGCAGTGGCACAATCTTAGCTCGGTTCACTGCAACCTCCGCTTCTCGGGTTCAAGAGATTCTCTCGCCTCAGCTTCCCAAGTAGTTGGAATTACAGGCATGAACCACCATGCCCAGCTAATTTTTGTATTCTCAGTAGAGACAGGGTTTCACCATGTTGGCCAGGCTGGTCTCAAACTCCTGGCCTCAAGTGATCCACTCCCCTTGGTCTCCCAAAGTGCTGGGATCACAGGCATGAGCCACCCCGCCCGGCCCTGAATATCCTTTGTCAAATCTTAAACACATTAACAAAATCATCACATCTTCCAACAAAGACAAGATTCCTGCTCTACTGGCATTTACATTCTAGTGGAAGTTTAAAAAAAAAAAAAAAAAAAGGAAACAAAAAGCACTCCCAGAAGGCTGGAATTGTCCTGTGTATATTCCTGAAATAAGAAAGGTATTGGCATGGCACTGATACCTGGTCAAAGCATGAAACATACTGATTAATAATGTTGCTCTGAAACCATGAATCCCATGAGCTATGGCCTGTCTGTACCATCTTGTCAGCACTGTTTACTGTTAACAGTGAGATTGATGGTTTGCACCTGGTTTTGGTGAGCCCCTAGAGGTTTCTGCCATTAAGGCTGGTTATGCAGCAAAAATATGCCTATGTGGCCAGCAGGAATGTAAGCCCCACTGAGACTCCACTGTGGGATCCCTGGTTCCAAGGTACTCTCTGCACACATCAGTGACCCTGATCCAAGAAAGAAAGATATCCATATGGCCCTACAACTGAACCTCACACTCAGCCTCTTCAGGTCCATTGATGGGAGGCACCCTTTGCTTGTGATGTGCAACCTAACTTGAAAGCACTTGATTTAAGTATCGTTTTTCAGCAATAAACCACAGATTGATGAGCACTGTTACTTTGGATCATGTGAGTTTTCTTTAGCAATCAAACCTTGTCACTGTTAACAGAGATGAAAAAAAAAAAAGGTTAACAGATTGTAATAACTGTGGTTAAAAAAATAAAACCAAATGATATGATAGTGAAAAGCCATAGAGGCAAAATAGGATTAGAGAACATGGCCAGGAAAGGAGATAGGGAACATGAAATGAGGTACAAATGACAAGAATCCAACAAAGTGACAACCAGAGGTTAAGAGAATTCTAAGCAGAGAGAACCACAGCAAGTGCATAGGCTCTAAGGCAAGAACAAGTGTGACTCCCACAAAAGTAAGGGTGGCTACAGAGTGGCAAGCAACAAACAAACGGTAGGAAATTAAATCAGAGGTAGGCAGGGGCAGATCACACAGAGCCTTATAAATTCAGATTTCAACCCAATAGCTTTCTTACTGATCTTGCTGCCTGTATCTGCTCACACAGCCCTTCACCCTTACCTCCATACATACACTACCTCCAGAAAGAATGTTCTGAGATACTAAGTAATTTCACTACTTAAAATAAATGAATTGGTCAGGCACAGTGGCTCATGCCTGTAATCCCAGCACTTTCGGAGGCCAAGGCAGGAGGATTACCTGTCAGGAGTTTGAGACCAGTCTGGCCAGCATGGCCAAACCCTGTCTCTACTAAAAATACAAAAAATTAGCCAGGCATGGTGGGGCACATCTGTAATCCCAGCTACTCAGGAGGCTGAGGCAGGAGAATAGCTTGAACCTGGGAAGCAGAGGCTGTAGGGAGCTGAGATCACACCACTGCACTCCAGCCTGGGCAACAAGAGCGAAACTATGTCTCAAAAAATAAATAAATAAAATAAATGAATCCAAAATCCTTGGGTTGACATTATCTGTATTTACCACCCCCTCCACAATATGACATAGTTTCAGGATATACACCCTGAGCTTTCATTGCACATTGCATCAAAGTTCTGCTCACTTTTTACACTCATATACACACACACAGAAGTAACATTACATATTATTCTACATCATATACACATATATGCACAGAAGTAACACTCTATGCACTAGGCGTGGTGGCTCACATCTGTAATCCCAACACTTTGGGAGGCAGAGGCAGATGGATCATTTAAGATTAGGAGTTCGAGACCAGCCTGGCCAACATGGTGAAACCCCATCTCTGCTAAAAATACAAAAATTAGCTGGGCGTGGTGGCACACGCCTGTAATCCCAGCTACTGGGCAGGGTGAGACAGAGGCTGCAGTGAGCCAAAATCATGCTACTGCACTCCAGCCTGGGCGACAGAGTGAGACTCCTGTCTCAAAAAAAAAAAAAAGTAACACTCCATGTTAACACTATATATGGACGTCTGTTGTTTTTAGTCTTCTGCTTTTGCTTTAGACAAACTACAGTTTCTTCCGCACAGTCTTGGAATTTTCAATCACAGTGCCCTTTTATTCCCCGGGCAAAGGCCTGGAACATAACTCCAGCTAGCCAAATCAGACAGCCTCCTAGATATGTGAATGTAAAGAGAGAGAAATTATACAGGAAAAATAATTCAAACTGATTCTTAACCACTGCCAAGTCAGCCCACTGTGATGTCCACGACCTAGATTCTTTATTCCTCTGTTTTTCGTTAATTCAATGAACTTCCCCACCTTTCCCTTTTTTTGCTTCAGATAACTAGACTATTTCTGTTGCTTGCAAACAAAAAACCTGGAGTCAAGGAACCAAGACTGTGAAAGAGGTCAGCACAAGTCACATAGCAACAAACAGGAACCATAAATCAGAGGAAAGCCTGGTCTATTGGGAGCAGGGAGAAAGAGAAAACAGAATTATGGCAGAATACTAGATTTGGAAGCTTAGTACTGTCGCTGCTAAGGGGAATACATGATAATTCAGTCCCTAAGAATGTGCTACATTCTAGAACACATGCCAATTATCCATGAAGCCAGAAAGTGAAAACAATCAGTTATAGGCAAAACAGTACTACAATTTCCTGAAACACTTGGCTTTGCAGCTTTAAGATAATTATGGTCTTTCCCCCTTATGTTTCCTTAAAGAAATACCCCATTTAGCTGGTGGTAATTTAAGAGATTCTGTTCCTTAAAATTTTTAAATATGGACTACATCTGTAATTTCCCTACCCTGACTTCCTCCTTTAGGTTACAATACCTCTTACATACTCTACTAACATCCACCTCACCCTGTATGGCAGTTATGTCTGTACGTCTCTATAGTAATAGCATGTTGTCTCTCTAAAAGCAAGAATAAAGTTGAACCTCAGAGCCTACTTAATCTAGTAACTGGTATATATTAAAAATAATGACGATAATAAAAGGCTTCTAATTATTAAATATCTATCTGTATCACTCCTGGCACTGCAAGGCAGTGTGTGTGTGTGTGTACGTGTACATATATATATATATATTTTCTTTTTTGGAGACAGAGTCTTGCTCTGTCACTCAGGTTGGAGTGCAGTGGTGCGATCTCCGCTCACTGCAACCTCTGCCTCCCGGGTTCAAGTGATTCTCCTGCCTCTGTCTCCTGAGTAGCTGGGATTACAGGTGCACCACCACGCCCAGCTACTTTTTGTATTTTTAGTACAGATGGAATTTCACCATGTTGGCCAGACTGGTCTCGAACTCCTGACCTCAGGTAATCCACCCGCCTCAGCCTCCAAAACTGCTGGGATTACAGGCGTGAGCCACCACGCAAGGCCTCACTTTGTATACATTTCTAGTGATCACAGCCAAGCTAACAAGATATTATTTTCAGCTAACAGCCGCAAAAATAAGCAACTGTAATGAAATCACTGATATCTTCCAACAAAGACAAGATTCCTGCTCTACTGGCATTTACATTCAGGCGGAAGGTTGTTTTTTTTAAAAAAACCATGTAAATAAAAAGCACTCTGGAAGTTAATCCCAGAGGGCTGGAACTGGCCTTCTGGGATTAACCCGAGTGCTTTCTATTCCTTCCAAATAAGGAAATTACCTAAAACTGTTAAGCTAGAAGAACCAAGATCTACTGGAATCCAAATCTCTCCATCTTCCCTTTATTCCAATAGATCAGTGTCTAAAATCAGGGGTTTTCAAACTGCAGGTCACAATCAGTTTGTGGATCATAAAATAAATTTAGTGAGCCATATCCTTTCTTCATGAATGCAATATGAGTGCATCACATGAAGGGCAAATACTGTTTCATGAAACTAATTTCAGTTTTATATACATATATGTACAAGGCAGAGATATGCATCTTACTGTGAATCACAGTCCAAAAGTCCAAAAGCCACAGACACAAGCACTGCCTTACTGTTGTAAGTACTGACATATCCTCTCAATTTTATTTATGTATTTATTTTTTTTCTCATATTGCCCAGGCTCGAGTGCAAAAGTGTGGATCTCGGCTCACTGCAACCTCCGTCTCTTGGATTCAAACGATTCTCCTGCCTCAGCCTTCCAAGTAGCTGGGATTACAGGCAGGCTTCAGCCACTACACCCAGCTAATTTCTGTATTTTTCGTAGAAACAGGGTTTCACCACGTTGACCAGGCTGATCTCGAACTCCTGACCTCAAGTGATCCACCCTCCTCGGCCTCCCAAAGTGCTGGGATTACAGGCATGAGCCACCACGCCTGGACATCCTCTCAATTTTTAATCAAAATCCTGATGTTTAAAACATTTGAGTAGTAAAATCTATCATTAATGTCCTACACATTATCAAAAATAGATAAACAGGGTTTAAAAGGTGCTGCATAAAAAGGCATTTGGAGCATAAGTACCATATTTCTCCCCTGCTAAAGTGTGCCCTAAAACTACAGTGTATATCCTTAATACAGCAACGAAGAAAAACGAACTGGCTGGTCCTGTCTTTCGCTCTCTTCCCCCAGGGCTTTTACTAAATCATTTTCAAAAATGTTTCAAAAAGCTTTATTATGCTTCACTAAAGATAATTACTCAATTTTATCAGTTTTCTGACCATTTTCATGAGTGATTAGATAAATATCTTCCAACATATACTGTCTTTAAAAAAAGATGACCTCACTCACATGTATAACCTTATATACATAAAAAGCACTCAGCAAGTGAAAGCAAGCAGTATGACAATGACCATGCATGTTTACTTCTGTAACAGGCCGTAAGCCCAGAAAACAGCTCTAAGCATTATGGCATATATTAAAATTAATATATTATGGGGGTGGGGGGAAGATGACTGATTAATTCTTCTAAGGCACCACATACTAAAGAAGTAATGTACATTAAGAGAAAGACATGGCCGGGCATGGCATGGTGGCTTGCGCCTGTAACCCACCACTTTAGGAGGCCAAGACGGGTGGATCACCTGAGGTCGGGAGTTCGAGACCAGCCTGGGCAACATGGCAAAACCTCATCTCTACAAAAAATACAAAAATTAGCAGGGCGTGGTGGCGTGTGCCTGCGGTCCCCGTTACTTTGGAGGCTGAGGCAGGAAGATCAATTGATTCAGCCCATGAGGTTGAGGATGCAGTGAGCTGTGATCATACCATTGCACTCCACTGGGTAATAGAACTCAAGACTCTGTCTCAAAATAAATACATGAATTAATTAATTATAAATAAACAAAATTAAACATTTTTTAAGGAGATATGGGAACATTTGCAGTCATAAATGAGCCAATTACAGTTCAAGGCAGACAAAGGTATCTACTGCTCCTCCTTCCCAAGGCCCCATGCAAAATGAAGGGAATGAAATATTGGGCCAAGGTCCCCGGCTCAGGTCTGTCATCCCAGCACTTTGGGAGGCTGAGGCAGGTGGACCACTTGAGTCCAGGAGTTCAAGAACAGCCTGGGCAACATGGCAAAACCCTGTCTCTACAAAAAAAAAATACAAAAATTAGCCATGAATGGTAGTGGTACCTGTAGTCCCAGCTACTAGGGAGGCTAAGGTGGAAGGATCAACTGAGCCTGAAGTTGGGGCTGCAGTGAGCCACGATCATGCCACTGTACTTCAGCTTCCATGACAGAGCAAGACACCATCTCAAAGGTAAAATGAAACAACAGCACTGTTGCAAAGCGAGCAGACGTCACTGGATGATGATAAATTCTAAAGAATTTTGGTCAGGTTGAAAGTAGAACAAGGCCAGGCACGGTGGCTCAAGCCTGTAATCCCAGCACTTTGGGAGGCCGAGACGGGTGGATCACAAGGTCAGGAGATCGAGACCATCCTGGCTAACACGGTGAAACCCCGTCTCTACTAAAAAACACAAAAAACTAGCCGGGCGAGGTGGCGGCCGCCTGTAGTCCCAACTACTCTGGAGGCTGAGGCAGGAGAATGGCATAAACCCGGGAGGCGGAGCTTGCAGTGAGCTGAGATCTGGCCACTGCACTCCAGCCTGGGTGACAGAGCGAGACTCTGTCTCAAAAAAAAAAGAAAGAAAGAAAAACAGACTGACAAGAAAAAAACCCACGTATAAGACAAGAAAGTCTTTTCAAGGCCGCACTAAAGAAGTTCCAAGTTACATACTAATCACCACTACAAGGAGAAGGAAACAACGATGGTACTTCATCAGGGCACTGCATTACCCACATTCTGGAGAGATGACCCCATCCTCTGACCCTGTGAACAGAGATGCTGATTGGTGGCAGCTCTTAAAGGTAAGGATAAAGCCAGAGAAAGAATCTCTATAAAAAGTGGGTACTGGCTGGACGCAGTGGCCAACACCTGCAATTCCAGCACTTTGAGAGGCCGAGGTGGGAGGACTAATTGAGCCCAGGAGTGTGAGGCCAGCCTGGGCAACATGGTATGACTCCATCTCTATAAAAAGTAAAAAAATTCGTTGGCGTGGTGGCACACTCCTGTGATCCCAGCTACTTGGGAAGCTGAGGCGAGAGGATCACTTGAGCCTGGGAGGTTGAGGCTGCAGTGAGCCATGATCACATCACTGTACTCCAGCCTGGGTGACAGAGCAAGACCCTGTCTGGAAGAAAAAAAATGTGGGCATCGTTGCTCGGTAAGGCTTTCTATGAGAGCAGCCAGGCAGGAGAGAACAGTACAACAGAAAGATGAAGGCAACACCAGACCTCTAATGCTGAGAGAGAAATAAAAGGAGCTGGAAGCAAAAAGGGAGAAAAAGGAAGGAAAGAGGAAGGGATCTCTCACCATTTCAGTGAAATATACCAAAGCACTACTCCTTGGAAGTACTGAAGACACCACAGTAACCCAAGCGTGTGCCTGCTGACTCCTCACCCATACTCCCTAGAAGGAGCACTGCTGGTCCATACCTGACCCCCTTTCACAGAACTTGTTACCAAAACTACTATTCAAGAGAGAAGCCTCATAGAAAAAGAACCATTATACATACTGCAACAGAAACATACTTTAACTAACAACACTAACCAAGATGTACCAAAAGTTTGCCAAAACCTAATAGTATAAAAGGTGTAAGAGGAACATACAGAAATCATGGAACAGACAAACATATTTTAATTCTCATTAATGTCCTCACAGGGACTCAAAAAACACATTGCAAGATTTAAAAACAAAACAAAACCTTGGCCACATTTAAGAAAAAAACACATAGCAATAGCTATAAAATTAGTAAAGCATTGGCCAGCAGTGGTGTCTCACACCTATAATCCCAGCACTTTTGAGAGGCCAAGGCAGGCAGATCACCTGAGGTCAGAAGTTCGAGACCAGCCAGGCCAACATGCTGAAACCCCGTCTCTACTAAAAGAAAAAAGACAATACAAAAATTAGCTGGGAGTCCTGGCGTGTGCCTGTAGCCACAGCTACTTGGGAGGCTGAGGCAGGAGAATCGCTTGAACTCAGGACGGGAAGTTGCAGTGAGCTGAGATCATACCACTGCACTCCAGCCTGGGTAGGACAGCAAGACTCCATCTCAAAAAAAAAAAAAATTAAAGCATAAAAAACTCAACTGTGTAACAAAATGGGACATAACTAAACACCAAATTCATTTGCCTAGAATATAAACATTTCCCAGAAAGTAAAGCAAAAAAAAACAAAAATATAGTAAGAAAAAAACGAAAATGTGACAATCTAGAGAGTCCAACATCCACTTACAACATAGGACATCCAAAAGTGAAGAACACAGAGAGATGGAGGGGCAAGTTAAACTTTCGAAGAGTTGAAGAATGATTCAGTTGTCAAACTGAAAAACTACAGAGTAACACTAAAAAAAATGAAAAATACCTATAACGGGATTCTCACCAGTAAAATTTCAGAATGCCAAGAAAGCTTCCAGAACAAACCTAGGATCACCTTAACACTCACCTTCTAATCAGAAATAACGGGTGCAAGAAGACAATATAGCAGTGTCCACCAAGTTCTACAAGAAAAATACCTTGAAACGGCCAGGTGTGGTGGCTCATGCCTGCAATCCCAGCACTTTGGGAGGCCAAGGTGGACAGATCACCAAGTCAGGAGTTCAAGACCAGCCTGGCCAATGGTGAAACTAAGTCTCTATTAAAAATACAAAAATTAGACACACACCTGTAGTCCCAGCCATGCAGGAGGCTGAGGCAAAAGAATCACCTGAACTCGGAGGCAGAAGCTGCAGTGAGCCAAGATGGCGCCACTGCACTCCAGCCTGGGTGACAGAGTGAGACTCCATCTCAAAAAAAGAAGAAAATACCTTGAAAGTATATTCCTGTAACTCAAAGCTTCCTCAACATGTGTGCTGCCAACAGGTTACCAGTTGAGCATCCAGAGGCCTTTGCAACAAGCAGTATCATCCACCATACAAATATTACCATTTTCTATCAATTTACGACATGAAAAAGGTTGAAACCATTGCTGTCAAGTCAGATTTGCCACTGAGTCAAAAATAAAAGCATTTTCAGACATTCAAGAACTGAAATTTTACTTATATGAAAAAATTGAAAAGGTAAAGCAGCAAAACAAAAAAGGAATCCAAGAAAACACAACATGACATGGAACAAACAGTGGCATCTGAGTACGAACCAGAAGTAACAAGTAAAAAAGAAAACAAGAGTATACCCTTGTCACTGACAGTGGGAGATTCTCCTTTCCTTCTTCGTAAGTAACAGTCATAACAATAATTCTGTTTTTCAATTTTAAAAATCATCCTATAGGAAAAAAGTAGGTTCAAAACCACATAGTTGCAATCGCTAATCCAAGCTTGTCCAACCCACAAAAACTTTCTTAAAACATTATGAGATTTTTTTGCAATTTTGTTTTCTAGCTCATCAGCTATCGTTAGTGTATATTATATACAGTCCAAGACAATTCTTCCTATTCCATTGTGGCCCAGGGAAGCCAAATGATTGGACACCCCTGCTCTAATCCTTGTCTTGTAAAAATAATATATTTAAATGGAAAAAGAAAATGTAAGTAAGAATAAATGCATTAATTTTCTCAAAGCTTTCAAACGAAATGTGTCCCACAGTTAACAGACTCTTTAGTATAATTTATCATTTAAAAATAAAGCAAGCAAGAAATAACTATTAAGAGTGACTGCCTCTAGAAAACTTGGGGATGGGGGAAAAAGATAGTCTTAGTTTTCTTCATACCATTCTATCCTGTTTGGAGATTCTGCTGTATGCATGCATTACTTTTAAATAATTTAAAAACTGATTTTGATTTCTAAAACGTTATGGTACAGAGTCAGGATACCAGGCAGAAGTTAAGAACAAAATAGAGTATTTACATGAATAACACAACATATTAGGTTATCAATAGAGCAGTATGCATATGATCTCAAGTGTTATTAAACTACATATAAATCATATTAAATATTTTTCACATTTTTATGTACATTGAAAGTGCACAAAAAAAATTTGAAAGGTTACATATTGAAGTCTTAACAACAGCTGTATTTGGTGAATAGAATGAGCTCAAACTAAGAACTTTCAACATATCACTTTACAGTGTACATCTGTTCCATTTGGTTGCTTCACTCATTTTTACAACGTGTATGTATGGCATATAAAAGATAAACTGTTAGCAGACCAAAAAAAAGCAGGATCTCAAAAGAGGTATTTGTACACCCGTGTTCACAGCAGCACTATTCACAACAGCAGAAAGTAGGAAGCAACCAAAGTGTCCATCAACAGATTAAAAATCATGGTTTACACATACAATGAAATATTAGCCTTAAAAAGCAAGGAAATTCTGACACATGCTACAATATAGATGACTGTGAGGCCATTATGCTAAGTATATTAAGGTAGTTTATAAAAAGACAAACACTACATGATTCCACTTACATAAGGTACCTATAAATACTCAAATTCATAAAGACAGAAAATAAGAATAGTGGTTGCCAGTGGCAAGAGGCGACAGGAATGAGAAGTTGCCTAATGGGCACAGAGTTTCAGTTTTGCAGGATGAAGAATACTGGAGACTGACTGTGGTGCAGGGTAGACAAGAGGCAAAATTGGGGCTTAGCCCTGGAGGGTTCTTGGCTTCACCCAGGAAAGAATTCAGGGTGAACTGGTGGTGTTTGACAGCAACTTTTGTGGAAGCAGCAGCAGAGGTTTTGCTCCTTGCAGAGCAGGGCTCCCCCATAAGCAGTGTGACCAGAGTGCCAGCTGAGGGGCAGTTCTGCAGTCACATTTATACCTACTTTTAATTACATGCAAATTAAAGAAAAGGTTCTGCAGAAATTTCTAGAAGTGTGGTAACTTCTAGGTCGTTGTTAGGGAAAGGGACAGAAACTTCCAGGGGTTGCCATGGCAATGACAAACTGACATGACACTGGTGGGCATGTCTTTATGGAGAGGTGTTTTCGCCTTGTCTCTGCTTCAGTTAGTCTTCAATCTGGTGCAAAGCCACACCTCTGGAGTCAAGTCCCATCTCCTACCTCAGTAGGAATTTACTTAACACTACTGAACTATACATTTTTTAACAATTAATATAGTAAATTTTTATGTCTATTTATAATTAAAATAAATAAGTTTAAGAAGTGAAATAGAAATTTAAAAATAAATTTACAATAATAAATTAGTGGCATTAAGGGAAATACAGTCAATCCTCACCAATTCATGGATTTCACATTTATGAATTTGCCTGCTTGCACCAAAATTAATACTTGCGGCACTTTTGCAGTCATATGCGAACATGCACAAAATGGTGAAGAATTTGAAGTGACCACTGCACATTTACCCACCTGCAGACAAAAAAGGCAGCATTCGGCCCTGTTTCAGCCATCATATTGTAAACAAATGTCCTCTGTGTGGTCTATTTAGTGCCACATTTGTGTATGTTTGTGCTTTCTGCTGGTCATTTCATTATTTAAAATAGCACTTTAACACTATGCTTAGGGCTATCTAGTACTGCTAAGCGCAAGAAGGCTGTGGAGAAAATATGTGTGGGAAATAAGCTTTGTTCATATGAGTTTTAGTACTGTTGACTCTAAACGCAATAGTAATCAATCAACAAAATATATATTAGTAAGATATCTTTAAACAGAAACACACAAAATTACTATTGACCAGCTGACAAAAATGTTATGACTGAGGCCTACAGGAACCTAACCCTGTATATTCCGGTAGGAGCGATGGCTCAGTATTTGCTAATTCAGTGTTCAAGGCAACTAACTATAAAGAACATCACTACAGTGAATAACGAAAATCTACAAGTCAAAAAAAAAAAGGGAAGGAATATTATAGGCAAAAGATATTATGTCAACCACTTTAATTATCAGCTAATCTTTGAAATTAAATTTTTTGTTACGTGTGAAAAGCACTTAGCTCACTCAGTGCCTGTGCACAGCAAAAATTGAGTAAAATACTATTAAAAATACAACTACCCTATGAAGTAGGTAAATGAGCAAATTTTCAAGGTAATGGGAATCTGAGAATATTATCCAATTGTTTAGGTTTCGATTCAGTGAGGGTATAGTTAGTAATATAAGATGGGTCTCTGATAGTTCATTCAGGCTCTAACAAAATTAAATTATCAACTGTGGCCATCTGCAATGAAGTGACTAAAGAAAACAAGGCTTTGGGGACCAAGTAAGACTGGTAGAAAATCATGAAGGTCATGCCACAGATATACGAGGGCAGTGGGGTAGGGATGACTGTGTTAACGGTGTTGGAGTTAAGAAAGTGACATATTCAGGCCAGGCGTGGTGGCTTATGCCTGTAATCCCAGCACTTTGGGAGGCAGGTGGATCACCTGAAGTAGGGAGTTCAAGATCAGCCTGACCAACATGGAGAAATCCTGTCTCTACTAAAAATACAAAATTAGCCGGGCATTGTGGTATATGCCTGTAATCCCAGCTACTCAGGAGGCTGGGGAACGAAAATCGCTTGAACCCGGGAGGTGGAAACTGCAGTGAGCCGAGATCACACCATTGCGCTCCAGCCTGGGAAACAAGAATGAAACTCTGTCTCAAAAAGAACACAAAGTGACATATTCTCAGCATAAATTTTTGACTTATGGCACTGACAAAGAAAGAGCCACTTACTAAGTACAACATTAAAGAATTGTTCTCCACCCTGTAAAGCAAAGTTTAGAAAACTTTTCTGTAAAGGGCCAGAGAATAATTTTTCCAAGGCCAAAGGTCTTTGTTGCAACTATTCAACTGTGTAGTTGTGAGGTGAAAACAGCCATAACCTGGCCAGGCATGGTGGCTCACGCCTATAATCCCAGCACTTTGGGAGGCCAAGTTGCGCGGATCAAGAAGTCAGGAGATCAAGACCATCCTGGCTAACACAGTGAAACCCGTCTCTACTAAAAACACACACACAAAAATAAATAAATAAATAAAAATTAGCTGAGTGTGGTGGCGGGGGCCTGCAGTCCCAGATACTCTGGAGGCTGAGGCTGGACAATGGCATCAACCTGGGAGGCGGAGCTTGCAGTGAGCCAAGATTGCTCCACTGCACTCCAGCCTGGGCGACAGAGCCAGGCTCCATCTTAAAAAAAAAAAAAAAGCAAGCAGCCAGAATCTATACATAAATTATTCAATATGGCTGTATTCCAATAAAACTTTATACATGAAAATTTGAATTTCATATAACTTTTAACTTGTCACAAAATAATCTTTTTTATCTTCTTTATTCAATTATTTTAAATTGTGGAAAATATTTTTAACTTGTGGGTAACAAAAAAACAGGTTGGCCACATTTGGCCTGCAGACTGCAGTTTCCCAACCCCTGCTCTAAAGCTTTAAAACCAAAACTCAAATGCACAGTCTGATTTTGTTGACTGTTTAATTATAACTTCAAGTGGTACCAGGCAAGCTTAAAGAACAGGAACCTAGTGGTTATCAAACTGGTTTGTCTGCAGGAACCTTGGAAAGTCCCTAAAACCGTAACATAAAGACATTCCACTATAATCCTATGTGATCTGCACCAGAGGTATGAAAACTACAAGCGGAGGCAAATCTGACCCACTGTGTTTTCGTAAATAAAGTTTTAACAGAACAGAAAAGCTCATTTATGTACTATCTATGACAGCACTGCATTGTTTTTTTCAGAGACTGTATATCTGGCCCCCTATAGAAAAAGTCTGCTAACTCCTACTCTGGGTTAAACAAGTATGTATGGAATACAGAGACCTGACAAGGGGAACATAAGCCACCAAGATAGAAAAATAATAGCCTCTCAAAGTTCGCAGAGTCTCTAGAATGAAAGCAGTAAGGCAAGGTACCCTTTACACAAAGCTCTATAATTACATCACAAGTACTGTGATTTCCCTCTTGGCTTTCCTCAAAGATCAACAGCCACTTATTAAGGTAACCATGTACTTGAAAAGTGAAACACCCAGACCTTTCTGGGACTATAAAAGCTAACTCTTAAATCTCTAAAAGATCTAGATAGCACCAATGTGGCACATTTGTCAGAAAGAGGAACGACAGTGGTCAAATAATAAAGTTTTGGTCAAAAGTCCATTTATCACAGTAGATTAACCCTCCCAATTTATTGGTTATCTTCTCCAGGTGTCGAACATATAGTTGCAAGGAGCAGTCTTAGTTTTCCAACTGACAAAATTCCCGTATTGATGCCATGACAGGTGGAGCTGCAGGGTAGTTTTTATCAGGAAGTCTGACTGAGATCCTAGGAGCTCTCCCTCCAAACAAAAGTAATTTGCATTCCTGAAAGAATTGTCAAAGAACTGAAAGATGCAAGGATTGCAATTCCCAGCAGATACTTACTTAATACAATTGTCTGGCTAATACAGAAAACAAATATTTTTAAAGGATGACTGTGTTTTAATCTTAATGACTACAAGGAAGAGCTGGTATTCAAATGTGATCTGCTTAGTTCAGTATCTGGTATGCTGCTACCATTCTGGCAAAGGTTTTTCTATCTCTACAAACACAATTTCAGAAGCAATTTGCTTTCATTTGGCTTGTACAGCAGTACATCTTCACTATACTGCCTCAGGTTAAGTCAGTTTTCTGGCTTTCATATGATCTGTTTTGTTTTGAGATGGGAGTTTTGTTCTTGTTGCCCAGGCTGGAGTGCAACGGCGCGATCTTGGCTCACTGCAACCTCTGCCTCTCGGGTTCAAGCGATTCTCCTGCCTCAGGCTCCCGAGTAGCTGGTACTACAGGAATCCACCACCATGCCCAGGTAATTTTTTGTATTTTTAGTAGAGATGGGGTTTCACCATGTTGGCCAGGCTGGTCTCGAATCCAGGAGGCGGAGGTGGTGGAGAGCCAAGATCACGCCACTGCACTCCAGCCTGGGCAGCTGAGCGAGACTCCATCTCAAAAAAAAAAAAAAAAAAAAAAAAATTGTATTCACTACTATTTTTACCAAGATCATCAGAAGAAGTCTAAGTAACAGGAAGCTATCAAGCTCACAGTGTCTAACAATTTTCCAAAACTCAAACTTTCACGTGAAATCTGATTTTATCACTGGCAACAAATACCATCCATCGTTTTCCTTAAAGTAGAAGCTCACTTTGAGAAAATATCTCTCAAATGCTCATGTCAGAATCACCATAGTGAGTCACTGTTTGAAGCGAAAATTAAAGAAGGCTGGTTTTGCTCATAACTCAAATAATTCCCATGAGTTTTCCCTCTGAAACCATCATACTTTTGCATTCATAAGTATTTTATGAACATTTCCCATTTCATCACAAAGACCATTAAAAAGATTCAGACTCAGATAATGATTTTTTTAGATTAATACTTTTTACTACTTCATCAAGAACATTCTTAAGACTTTTCTTTTTTTTTTATTTTTTATTTTTTTAGAGATGTAGTCTTACTCTATCACCCAGGCTGGAGTGCAATGGCGTGATTTTGGCTCACTGCAGCCTCAACCTCCTGGGCTCAAGTGATCACCCCAGCTCAGCCTCCTAAGTAGCTGGGACTACGGGCACGCGCCACCATGCCCAGCTAATATTTTTGGTTTTCTTACAAAGACGAGGTCTCCCTATGTTGCCCAGGCTGGTCTCAAACTCCTGTGCTCAAGTGATTCTCCTGCCTCAGCCTCTCAAAGTGCTGGGATTACAGGGATGAGCCACCATGCCCCACCAAGTAAAACTTTGTTTACTATAAATATGTGGTGATGGTGGCGCAGAACATAGTTTGAAGAAACTGCACTGATTTTTTCCTAACCAGCAAGTTTTCCAAAACATCATTTTTGAGGCAAAGTGCAAATGTCAACACAGTGAAAGAAAGTACTTATGATTATTAAATTAGTTTTAACTCTGAAAGGGTCTTGGCTTCGACAGCACAAAACTTATTTCTCATTTTTGCTGTCAGCTACAGGTTGGCTACAGGTATCTTCTTCATTCTGGAATCTGGCAAAAGAAATAGCCTTTATCTGGCCCATTTTTCTTGGGGCAGAGGAAAATAAGCAAAAATCATTCATGCAATGGCTCCTAATAAGGCTTCAGCTTAGACATGACAAATAATCATTTCTACTCATCTTCCAGTGGCCAAATCAAGTTCCATGGCCAATTCTGATGTCCACAGGAACAAGGAAGTACTCCTCCCACAAGCAGGAGGTCCTGTAGGGAGAAGCCAGCAAAGAAGGCTTTTTTGCAAAAAATAGCAACTGTTTTTGAATAATGTGATCTACTATAAGCAACAATTAACTCTTGAAGTCCTCTCCCCTCCACACCAAACAGTACCACATTTCACAGGGGACACAGAGCTACCTGGTAGTAAGATGATAACACTCAGAATCTTTCCACCATTAAGAAAGTTATCTCTGCTCTGTGAAACAGACACTCAGCTTTTGTCAACAACCTTATTCTGGCTACCTTGGAAACAAGTTCATTATTTATCATTTTTTGTTCTGAATGAAGAATCAATTTTAGGAACTAAATAACCAACTCTCACCAATTTAGAATAGAACACAAACTTTTTATAAAGTGTACATTTTTTAGATGACAGCTAGTTAAGGATGTTGGAAGTTTAAGTACAAAAGGAGGTATACATGCTGATAGGTGACAGTTAAGTATTTACTGCTGTGGACATCCATCAAAAGTTTGAAAACACTTTTTAATTTGTGGATATTTCCACATTCTAAAATCTACTTACTCTCTAAACTAGAAATTAGAATGTAAAATTCCCAGCTTCCCTTATGGCTAAAGACATGGCATACTCTTTGATCTCAAAAATAAACTTCCAGCAGGCACGGTGGCTCATGCCTGTAACCCCAGCACTTTGGGAGGCCAAGGCGGGTGGATAACGAAGTCAGGAGTTCGAGACCAGCCTGACCAACATGGTGAAACGCTGTCTCTACTAAAAATACAAAAAATTAGCCAGGCATGGTGCCGCACACCTGTATTCAAACCTACTCGGGAGGCTGAGGCAGGAGAATCGCTTGAACCCAGGAAGCAGAGATGACAGTGAGCCGAGATCGCGCCATTGCACTTCAGCCTGGGCAACAGAGCAAGACTCAAGAAAAAAATAAAAATAATGAAAATTGGCTGGGTGCGGTGGCTCATGCCTGTAATCCCTACACTTTGGGAGGCCAAGGCAGGCGGATCACCTGAGGTCAGGAGTTTGAGACCAGCCTAGCAAACATGGAGAAACCCCATCTCTACTAAAAATACAAAATTAGCCAGGCATGGTAGCAGGCACCTGTAATCCCAGCTACTCGGGAGGCTGAGGCAGGAGAATCACTTGAACCCAGGAGGCAGAGGCTGTGGTGAGCAGAGATCGCGCCATTGCACTCCAGCCTGGGCAACAAAAGCAAAACTCCCTCAAAAAAAAAAAAAAAAAAAAAAAAACTCCAGGAGACCTTGATTTGGAAGGAAGCAATGAGCAGAGCTTCCATTTATTGCTCAGTCCCAAGATGGCAGACACATTTGGCTTTTGATGATGGCAACGGCCAATGCTAGCCATTTCCCACTGACTGCAAGGCAGAGTACCTGTCAATGGAACACCACCAGAGACAACGACAGTAGCATCTTCAATCAAACTGAGTGTGTATTTAGTGTTCAGTGTCCCTGGCTTTCTCAAATCTAGTTCTGCAGCATGGTTTCTGGCAATGTTCCCAGAAGCTTGGACTTAAATCTGTATCTCTAGCACTCCCCAATGACTCTGTGAACCACCTAACATTCTTTAATAATATTTAATATTCCCTACTCTGATTACAGTAGCCAGGGTAAATTCTGTTGTTTATAATGAAGAACATATTTTATAAAACTTATTCTCATTTTACATACAAGAAAACTGGGGTTTAAAATGGCTAATTTACTAATAGGCTACCTAGATTTTAAAGCTTTTTAACTAATTTTATATTATATAAATTCTACAATTAATCACTTAAATAGTACAAGCAAGCAACTGAAACAAAACTCATCACCACTGCTCCGAAACAGGAGTTGACAAAAGATAGCCCATGGGCCAAATCCAACCTGCTTTCGTATGGCCCACAAGCTAAGAATAATTTTTACATTTCTAAATGGTTTGGGGGGATTGGAGGGGGACACAACGGGACTGTGAAAATCATACAAACTTCAATGTATCACAAATAAAACGATATTAGAACACAGCCGTGTCTATTCATTTACATATTATCCATGGCTGCTTCATAACAGTACATGCCTAAAGTATCTACCATCTAACCTTTAATCCTTTACATAGTGTGCTGACCGCTGCTCTAAAATTATTCTAACTCAGGAAATGTCAATTTAAATAAATCTGAAAGTGGATATTAATATATTTGTTATCATCCCAGATTATCTACTTTGAGAACATGCCATATGTAGCGTACTATAAAGTTTACTCTAATTAAATCCCAAAATCCCGTTTTTTTCTCTTATCTGATTCCAAACAAGAGTATCAAACTAGAATTTAGTGTCAAAAAGGGTTGTTTTCAGAACAATCAAGATGTTGTCAACCAAGAGCCAAATGCACCGTCCTAATTATTTGTCTTTCCCAGAAACCGAAAAGCCCAGCAGTCAGGAAGATTTTTTTAAATTAACTAACTGGCCTTAAAGAGACATATGGAATGGTATTCAAGAATACAAAAGAGGAGCAAACAGTGTGGTGTCAAAGAGGCTGATATTTTAACAGAGTACTGGGTCCTCAAATCCTTAAAACTCAGCAAAATAAGCCAGACGACAGGAATGCGCAGCTGCTATGAAATGCTCCTAGCAGGATGGATGCCTTCATGCATGCCGAAATCCAGAGATCAAAAGCTATCAGGTCACTAAAATTGAAAACTGACCAGTGTCCAATCCTTTCCTCCTCTTTCAGCAACTACAGACTGAGTTACCTAGGAAAACAAAACAAAGTATCATGTCTCTTTGAAGTCCTCAGATTCAGGTACTGTTTTTCCATGTCACATAATGTTGTAAAATTTGTCTTCCCATTTCTTGGTTGTATTCCCAGCTCTACCTGACTATCCTCAAACTCCCAAAACGACCTTCTGTGTGGAAAAATGTCCTGTATAAGCCTCTGTTTAGATGCCACACAGCTGAGAAGGCGCTAACAGAAAGTAATTATCTAAGGATGCTGACATAATTCCAGTTAAGGTAAGCTGGGAAGGTAATCGAGTGAGGTATTAATTAACAAGGAGAAACAGTCACAAAGCTTTTTATTTTATCTTCATTTAAAAATTAAGACACGAACTGGAACGTGTGAGAATCTGAGATTGGACCTCAGTGTATTGGAAGGTGAGTTGTCCACAACTTAAAACATTCTTTCTTGCAAATAAGGTTATAATTATATGTAATATACTTGTTTCTCAGGTAGCTCAGAAAAGCTAGTAATAATAAACAAAAACCCACAGAATCACAGAATCAGAAGACACTTTAAACATGCTGTTCAACTCCTTTATTTTACAAATGGCACCGCTGTGGTGAAGAGAAGGCTGAGTCACTTGTGAAGGGTCACAGTGGTATATAAAAGCAAAGCTGGGAAGAAAGCCAAATCTATGACTCTCAGAGCCACACATTTTTCACACTGAACCACCTCTCCTTATGAAGTATTTTTCAAGTATTTATGTTTCAGCATAGCTTAACATTACCAGGGTGTATCAAAAGCAGTATTTAAAACAGTTGCAGTTGATTTTCTTAGTTGGTGATGGTTTACACCAGGGGTCCCCAAACCCCGGCTGCAGCTGCGAGTACCAGTCCATGGCAGTGGGGCCAGCATTACCACCTGAGTTCCATCTCCTATCTGATCAGTTGCAGCATTAGATTCTCACAGGAGCGTGAACCCTATTGTGAACCGCGCATTTGAGGGACCTAGACTGTATGCTCCTTATGAGAATCTAATGTCTAATGAAACCACACCCCTACCCTCTGTCTGTGGAAAAACTGTCTTTCATAAAACTGGTCCCTGGTGCCAAAAAGGTTGAGGACCACTGGTTTATACAATAAAATGACAAACAGGCTGAGTGTGAAACCAGCTGTACTCCAGAACACCTGAGGTATATTCTCTGTCTCCGCCACTGTGAAACCTCAGAGTAATTTTTCATTACCCAAGGATAAAAAGAATTTTCCCGGTTGGACACAGTGGCTCACACCTGTAATCTCAGCCCAAGGAGGGCAGATCACCTGAGGTCAGAAGTTCGAGACCAGCCTGGCCACCATGGTGAGCCCCTGTCTCTACTAAAAATACAAAAATCAGCTGGGCGTGGTGGCAGGCACCTGTAATCCCAGTTACTCGGGAGGCTGAGGCAGGAGAATCACTTGAACCTGGGAGGCGGAGGTTGCAGTGAGCCGAGAGAGCGCCATCGCACGCCAGCCTGGGGGACAAGAGCAAGATTTCGTCTCAAAAAAAAAAAAAAAAAAATCCCATTAGAAACTGTACTCTTTTGTCCTAAATACAGCTACTAAATACAATTTGTTCCAAGTTGATACAAATGGGTAACAGTATGAGTGAATAAGAAATAAATTATGATCAGAGCAAATTAAAAGTTTAGATTACTCAGCCTGGCTATGTTGAAAACTTCTTCCAAAGATGCTCCCAGCTGTCACCCTTCTTTTTCAGACCACAGAACATTTTAAGTTGCTACATTCACTTCAGATTATGCTTTTTACTGTTCACTCCCAGAGCTATCTTCTCATTAGTTTCCCCAAGGCCAAGTACTTGACTAATTTAAGGCCTACCTTTTTTTTTTTTGGACAGAGTCTTGCTTGCTCTTGTTGCCCAGGCTGGAGTACAATGGCGCGATCTTGGCTCATTGCAACCACTGCCTCCTGGGTTTAAGCTGGGATTTACAGGTGCCTGCCACCACGGCCGGCTAATTTTTGCATTTTTAATAGACACGGGGGTTTCGCCATTTTGGTCAGGCTTGTCTCAAACTGCTGACCTCGTGCTCTGCCCGCCTCGGCCTCCCAAAATGCTGGGGTTACAGGCATGAGCCATTGTGCCCGGCTGCCCCACCCTTTTGCTTAGCTTTTTGCAGAAAGCTGTCATCTTTATTCCTCACTACTAAAGTAATGTTGGCCCTGGGTTCTACATATCTCCATATATTATTTATTTTCTATATAGATTTCTCTAACCATCATTCTCAGAGAGGTCTCAGAATTTGATAGCCCATTACTTTGTTCTTGATTATCCCTAATTACCTTATTATTGCTTCTATCTCCCTTTGCTCTTTTTCCATTTTCCACACAGCTTTCCTAAAAGTCTGCTTAGATTTTTTGCAATTCTAACTCACATTCCTATTAAGCTGGCCCTACCCAACAGAACCACATTGTTTGTGGATCACTTGAGGTTAGGAGTTGGAGATCAGCCTGACGAACATGGTGAGACCCCGTTTCTACTAAAAATACAAAAACTAGCTGGGCGTGGTGGTGTGCACCTGTAATCCCAGCTACTGGAAAGGCTGAGGCACGAGAATCACCCGGGAGGTGGAGGCTGCAGTGAGCCAAAATCGCACCACTGCACTCTAACCTGGGCAACAGAGTGAAATAGTGTCTCAAAAAATAAATAAATAAAATAAAATAAAGTGCTCAAGTAAAAAGATAACACATAATTCTACACCCAGTGAATATATCCTTGAAAATGAAGGGGGAAACAAAGACTCTAGCAGACAAACTAAAGTTGATGGAATTCCTCACCAAGAGAACTGACTAGAAGAAGTGTTAAAGGAAGTTATTCAGCAGAAAGAAAACAGCAGATACATGAGGAAAACCTCGATCTTCCCAAAGGCATGTGGAGTGCCAGAACTAGTAAATATTCATGCACATATAAGACTTTTCATTTCAAAAATTCCTCTAAAGGGTAATTAACTGTTTAAAGGAAAAATGATATTCAGTGTTTATAGCATACAAAATGTACAGCAAAAATAGTACATAAAAGGGAAAAACAGATGCATACTATAAAAAATCTAACACAATAAGTGAAATGCTACAATTTTACTTGAACATAGAATGGAAAAGTATGCAATTAAGGGTTGGGCACAGTGACTCACACCTGTAATCCCAGCACTTTGGGAGGCCAGCGCGGGTGGATCACTTGAGGTCAGGAGTTTGAGACCAGCCTGGCCAACATGATGAAACCCCCTACTAAAAAAATTGGCTGGGCGTGGTGGCACGCGCCTGTAATCCCAGCTACTCTGGAGGCTGAGGCAGGAGAATCACTTGAACCCGGGAGGCGGAGGCTGCAGTGAGTCAAGATGGCACCACTGCACTCCAGCCTGGGCAACAAGAGCAAAACTCCGTCTCAAAAAAAAAAAAAAAAAAAAAAGGATGCAATAAGAGAACCACAGGGTAGCCACTAAAGCAAACAAAAAGGTATACGGCTAATAAGACACAAGTAGAAATAATATGGAGTGCTAATCAAGGCGGCAAGAAAAAAAAAGAACAGATAAGATAAATAGAAAACAAATATCAATATGGTATAAATTCAACCACATTAATAATTATGTTAAATGCAAATTATCTAAATCCCATTATCAGCCTGGATTTAAAAACAAACAAAAATCCAACTATATCCTGTTTAAAAGAATCCCATGTTAACTATGAAAACCGATGAAAAATAAAAAATGGAAAACGTATCTCATGATAAAATTAAGCACAAGGAAGCTCTAGGTGTAATCTGATTATTAATACATTAATATCAAACAAGGTACTCTAGAACAAGGACTAAGAGGAACATTTCTTTAATGATAAAGTGGTTAATCCATCAAGATAACATAAAAATTCTAAATGTGTGTACCTAACACCTTAATTTGGAAATCTGTAATCTAAAAATTGACAGAACTTTTTTTTTTTTTTTTTTAAAGAAAGAGTTTTACTCTTGTTCCCCAGGCTGGAGTGCAATGGCACAATCTCGGCTCACTGCAACTTCTACCTCCCAGGTTCAAGCAATTCTCCAGCCTCAGCTTCCTGAGTAGCTGGGATTACAGGTGCCCACCACCATGCCCAGCTAATTTTTGGTTTTTTAGTAGAAACAGGGTTTCATCATGTTGGCAGGCTGGTCTCAAACTCCTAACCTCATGATATGCCCGCCTCAGCCTCCCGTAGTACAGGGATGAGCCCCTACGCCTGGCCGACAGAACTTTTTAAAAAAGAAATAGGTAAACCATATTTAGAGTTGGAGATTAACACCCTTCTCTCTGTAAATAATAAAACTAAAAAGTAGTAACAGGGAAGATCTAAACAACGCTTGACAAATTGGACTTGTATTTACAGAAAACAACATCCAATAAAAACAATACAAAATCTTTTAAGTGCAAATAAAACATTAACAGAAGAGATCACACGCAGAGTACAAAACAGATGCAAATCTAAAAGATTTAAATCACAGAGTATTTTCTCTGGCTACAGAGAAAAGTCCCACACAAAGTTACCCAATATTTGAAACCAGATACATATTCCTAAAGTAAACAAAGGCTCAAAGAAGAAATCACAATGAAAATTAAAAATCATTCTGAATTATATGAAAAAAGAGCGTATCAAACATAGTAAAATGCAGCTAAAGCAACACCTTAAGTGCACTATTTCACAAAAAAACTGGAATTTGAGATAACTGATCTAAGTTTAAGAAGCTAGAAAAAGGGCAAATTAAACTAATAAAGCACTAATATCAATGCAATAGAAAACACACACCAATACTGAAAAAGCACTGAAACAAAACTATCTTTTGAACAAGTCAGTAAAACGGATACCTCTCACTAAACTGATCAAAATTTATATTGTGAATTATGAAAAATAAAACAACATAGCCACAGACTCCAAATTAATTGAAAGAATATTAAGCTAATAAATTCTTTAAGAAATACAACTCTTTTCAAAGACATGAATTACCAAAAATGACTCAAGAAAAGATTTTTTTAATCTATATTGTTCTGTATCTATGAAAGAAATTTAATTTGGAAAACAAAAGGTTTATGAATTACAAAAAAAGAATAGTCATTGTCTATAGATAACGTGAATATACAAGAAAATCTGATCTTTAAGGATACTAAGGACTTCCAAAAGGAATAGTTTTTTTCTTTTTTCCAACAAATGGTACGAAAACAACTGAATAGTCACATGGAAAAAAAATGAACTTCAACTTTTACCTAATACCATATGCAAAAATTAAATCGGTTTTGGCTAGGTGCAGTGGCTCATGCCTGTAATCCCTGCACTCTGGGAGGAGGGCGGATCGCCTGAGGTCAGGAGTTTGAGACCAGCCTGACCAACATGGAGAAACCCAGTCTCCACTAAAATTACAAAATTAGCCAGGCATGGTGTCGCATGCCTGTAATCCCAGCTACTCGGGAGTCTGAGGTAGGAGAATCGCTTGAACCGGGGAGGCAGAGGTTGCAGTGAGCCGAGATCGCACTATTGTACTCCAGCCTGGGCAACAGCGAAACTCCGTCTCAAAAAAAAAAAAAAAACACCATTTTTAATCTAAAAGCTAACACTCTAAAACTTCTAAATAGAAATACAGGATAAACTTTCTTATAACAAAAAAAGCAGAAACCATTTTTTTAAAAAATCTAGAATACATGAAAATGTAAAACTTCTACTCTACAAAAAAAGGGGGGTGGGAGGTCATGAAAGGAATGAAAAATCAAAACATATATTGAAGAAGAAATCTGTGTAATTCCAGCCACTTTGGGAGGCCGAGAAGGGCAGATCACCTGAGGTGAGGAGTTTGAGACCAGCCTGGCCAACATGGCAAAACCCCCGTCTCTACTAAAAATACAAAAATGAGCCGGGTGTGGTGGCTGGCGCCTGTAATCCCAGCTACTGGGGAGACTGAGGCAGGAAAATCCCTTGAACCTGGGAGGCAGAGGTTGCAGTGAGCCAGGATCACACCATTGCAGCCTAGGGACAGAGCGAGACTCCATCTCAAAAAATATATATATATGTGTGTATATATATACACACACACAATTTATATATATACGCACATATATATATATATATATATATATATAATTCTAACAAAACACTTGTACCTAGAATATAAAAAAGAACACCACTACAATTATATGAGGACATATGACCCAAATTTTCAAAGGAGCAAAATATTTGAACAGTTCACAAAAAGATGTATGAATGTCCTCAAGAAGTAAAAACTAAAATACAAGGAAACACTAGTTCCCATATACTACTATACACTAGAATATAAGTCAAAGATGGACGCAACACAAATATCCATCAACTGGGAATGGACAAAAAATTGTGCTACATCCACACAACAAAATGGCACTTCAAGGAGGGAGGAGTCAAGCACAAAATACACACTATATGTATTACTTTCTATGCTTGCTAGGTGAATTACCATAAACGTAGTAGCTTACAACAACACAAATTTGTTAATTTGTAGTTCTGTAAGTTGCAAGTCTGACACAGGTCTCACTGGGCTAAAATGAAGGTGTAAACTGGTGTAATCATTCCTCTCTGGGCCAGGCACAGTGTCTCGCACCTGTAATCCCACTTTGGTAGGCTGAGGCAAGAGGACTGCTTGAGCCCATGAGGTCAAAGCTGGAGTGGGCTGTGACTGTGTCACTGTACTCCAGCCTGAGTGACAGAATGAGACCCTATCTCAAAAAACAAAAAGGAAAAAAAAAATTCCTCTCCAGAGGCTCCTAAAGAGATTCATGTCTTTTGACTTTCCTAGACTCTAGAGGCAACAGCATTCCCTTGGCTCAGGGCCTCATCCTCCATCTTCCAAGCCAACAACTGTGTGCATCTGTGACCATTCTTCAGCAGTCATTAGTCCTAGCACCCTCTCACTACAGATTTTAAGGATCTGTATGATGAGATTAGACTTGCTGACATGATTCAGTATATAGTACTATAAAATTCTGAACTTAAAGGGCACATTTACTCAATTCCGAACACTGTGGGTTATAGGTTACCTAGTTTGTTTAAATGAGGATTGCCTTAACAATACTCTCTGCATCAAGGCTCTTAATCACATGTGTAAAATCCCTTTTGCCATGGAAGGTTAAATAACCACAGGTTCAGGGAATTAGAGTATGGATGTCTTAGATGGGTCTTTATTCTCCCTACCACAAACTAGAATGGAATTCCATTCACATGAAATTTCTCAAGAAGCAAAACTAATCTGTACTGTTAGAAAGCAAATTAGCGGTTTCCTAGGATAGGAGTGCCAAAGGGGACTAACTGCAATTGGGAACAAGTGAGCTTTTCCAGTTTTAAACATGACCTTTGTCTTAAATTGTGGGAGTTGCACAGGTATATACATCTGTATATTATTCAAATACACTTCAAATGAATGCATTTATCATATGTAAAGCATAGCTCAATGAAGTTTGCTTAAAGATCATAAATACTATCCTTGTAAGTATTTTATTTTCGTTGTTTCACCCCCCACCCTCCCAACTTGCTTACAGCCTCACAGTTTTCCAACTTACCTATCTCATATATCTTAAAGTCCCACCACGGTAGTTTTCAATAAAACAATCTATATGACTACAGAAATAAAAAGCATTTACCACCGGAGAACTGGATAGTTTTTACAACATTATTTCTTTTAAAAAGAAAAAAAAAAAAAATCCCGCAAATTCCACTGTAAATATATGATTTTTTTTTCTTTTTTTTTTTTTTGGAGACACGAGTCTTGCTCTGTCACCCAGGCTGGAGTGCAGTGGCACAACCTCCACCCTCCTGGGTTCAAGTCATTCTCCTGTCTCAGCCTCCCCAGTAGCTGGGATTACAGGTGCAAACCACTATGCCCAGCTAATTTTTGTATTTTTAGTAGACACAGGGTTTCACCATGTTGGCCAGGCTGGTCTTGAATTCCTGACCTCATGATCCGCCCACCTCGGCCTCCCGAAGTGCTGGGATTACAGGCGTGAGCCACCACGTCTGGCCAATATAGAAATTTAAAACAAAAAGGCCGGGCGCGGTGGCTCAAGCCTGTAATCCCAGCACTTTGGGAGGCCGAGACGGGCGGATCACGAGGTCAGGAGATCGAGACCACCCTGGCTAACACGGTGAAACCCCGTCTCTACTAAAAATACAAAAAAAAAACTAGCCAGGCGAGGTGGCGGTGCCTGTAGTCCCAGCTACTCAGGAGGCTGAGGCAGGAGAATGGCGTGAACCCGGGAGGCGGAGCTTGCAGTGAGCTGAGATCTGGCCACTGCACTCCAGCCTGGGTGTCAGAGCAAGACTCTGTCTCAAAAAAAAAAAAAAAAAAAAAGAAAGAAATTTAAAACAAGGCTACAACTGACAAAAGAGCCATTCATCCCTATAGTATATTCCTAAATTTCATATTATATATTAGTTCCTGAAAATCTTGTTGCTATGGTGCTGCTCCCAGGAGACATTTCAGCAGCAGTAACCAGAAAGAGCTAAGAAGCTGACAGACCTGCATATAGATATGATTAGAAAATCATCTGTGGGGCTTTAGGGATTCTGGTTGAGCACCTCTAGATTAAAGAAAATTGGACACTACTAACAGCCCTAAGGCTATATAAACCCAAGAAATTAACCTAACCTCCCCAGCCCCTCAAGTAATATTAAAGAGATATCATTCTATAAACAATATAAATCAAGAAAAGAAAACATCCATCCTGGGGAGCACATTAAACTACTAAGGCCACTAAATGGACATATTTTCCCACCTCCAAAACTAAGCTATAGTAAATACAATACGGTCTCTAAAATTATTAGCATTCAAAGAGCCTCAATACAGAGATACCCAATTGAAAGTTTTAATTCTCCTAAAATGTAAAAACAACAAGAAGATTTTTTATTTTTAATTCCTGCAGTGGTAAAGATGATTTCTACTTATGTGGAACTCTGTTGGATTTTCTCAACAGTTTTAAGAGAGAGAAATCAGTTTTTACCATAGGTTTAAAAAGCTGAGGCTGATTCTCCTGCTGCTAAGGAAAGTAAATAGCTCACTTCCAATACTGAATGAAGCAGCTACTTGAAATTATATCAATTCTCTAATGCTAAAAAGATTACCTTAAAAATGGTAAGTAAATTACCACTTATAGCACAATTGGAGTATACATTTTATAAAATAAGGGCCCTCTATTTTAAAATAAAGCACATTCAATGCTGTTGTGAGAACTGTATGATTTATTTAAAAAACTATATAAAACTCCATATATATAATTTATACACATATAAATGACAAGGTTGGTCAAAATAACTACTTGAAAAACCAAGACACAAAATTCTCATCACATTTTCAGCAGCATGAGTTTTCATATCCATTCTCTCTTCTTTCTTAAAATAAGCACCAAATTTATAGCACCCCTTTGAAGCATTAAAGATACGTCAGTGTGCAAAAATCAGGTAGGAAAAGAAAAAAAGTCATCCAAGTAAATAATTATAATCAGCATTAAGTGTTACGAAGTACCAGCTCTTACGAAAGCCCTCTCTAAGTAAGTAATGTCCCTGCTGCCACCTGATGCACAGGGCTTAGCAAAGACTAATGATGGCCACTGTTTCCAAGTGAAGCAATGCTGGCCCCTGTGTTTCAAGACACTAGTTTTGCATCTTCATAAGGATGTTACATTTTTTGCAGTAAAATTCAGGATGTCTATTTGTTTAAAAACCTTTAAGCTATATTAATAGGTAAGGTCGTTAATACCACCACATTAATGCATTTAACCTCATAGTTTCATTTAACTTAATATAAAGTAGTGGTGAAGAGCAAGGCTAGAGAGCTAGACTTGCATGTAACCCTGAGCACATTACTTAATCCAATAAAGAGTGGGGAAAATAGAGCAAGAGGGTACAAAATAACAGTACTTTCTCAAGAAGCTCAGACAAATAACAAGTAAATTAAAGAGCTGTTGGAAGCCTTATTTAGCTGTTTTGCAAACAATGCAAGAAGTATCCAGCCGGGCATGGTGGATCACTCCTGTAATCCCACAGGAAATGTTGGAAATGTTCTAAATCTTGACCCCAGTCTTGACTGGGGTGGGTTACATGGTTAGATAAAGCTGTTAAAACTCATCAAAACAGTACACTTAACATCTGTTCATTTTATTGAAAGTAAATCATACCTCAACTAAAAGAAAGTTTACTGAGTTATACATCTACAAGTGTGTACTTTGCCTTATGTAAATTACAGCACAATAAGAAAACGGAAGAGCCCAAAATAAAACAGTCCACTAAGAAGAAAAAACTTAAATATACAAAAAGATGCTCAATCTTATTCAAAAAAAAAAGAAATTAGAAAGACAGACACTAGGCTGGGCGCGATGGCTCAAGCCTGTAAGCCCAGCACTTTGGGAGGCCGAGGCGGGCGGATCACGAGGTCAGGAGATCAAGGCCATCCTGGCTAACACGGTGAAGCCCCATTTCTACTAAAAATACAAAAAAATTAGCCAAGCATGGTGGCGGGCGCCTGGAGTCCCAGCTACTCAGGAGGCTGAGGCAAGAGAATGGTGTCAACCCGGGAGGCGGAGCTTGCAGTGAGCCACGATTGTGCCACTGCATTCCAGCCTGGGCGACAGAGCAAGACTCCGTCTCAAAACACAAAACAAAACAAAAGACAGATACTAAAGTAATACCTTCACTAGCAAATTACCAAAGAGCAAAACATTTGGTAACACTATGTTGGCAAGAATGTGGGCAGAGACACATTGAGAGCAAGAATATAAACTGGTACAGCCTCTGTGAAGTCAGTCTGGCAGTTGCTACCCTAATTATTTACAAATGCACATATCCTTTGACCCAGCAATTCCAAGTATTTATTTATCATACAGATATCTTTTTATGCATAGGGAATGATATATGCACCAAGGTTATTCACTCAACATTGCCACAGCCACAGACTGAAGCAACCTGAATATCCATCAACAAAGGGACTAAACTACAGAGTACCAAATACAGTAAAATGTCTTTCAGCCATTTAAAAGAAAAAAAAGAGGCCAGGCGCAATGGCTCACACTTGTAATCTCAGCACTTTGGGAGGCCATGGCGGATGGATCACTTGAGGCCAGGAGTTCGAGACCAGCCCCGCCAACATGGGGAAACCCCGTCTCTATTCAAAATACAAAAAAATTAGTTGCGCATGGTGGCGGGTGCCTGTGGGGGAAAAAAAAAGAAAGCAAGCAAGCTCTGTGTGGATGTGAGAAGACGTAAAATATATAAAGCAAAAATAGCAAAACACATCAAAGTGACTAGTACCCTATTACTTGTGTTTAAAAACAATACTGGGGAGAGGGTGTAAAGTATACACTTAATTACTTTTATCTATATATAAAATAACTGGAAGGCTACAAAGAAAACTGATGACAGTGGTTGGCTCTAGGAAAGTAACTTGGTGGCTAGCAGTAGGGGAGAGAATACTTATGAATTTTGAACAATGTGAATATATTACCTAGCCAACAAATCTTTTCTGAAGCAGTAATCAGCTTCAATTTATATGTATCACTTTCTATACACATAGGTATACACATAAATATGCAAAATGTATCAGTAAATTTATGTTATTACAATTAAACAGTAAAAACTCAGTACTTCTTACCCAAGCACAAAAAGAATATACACCTTTACTCACCTCAAATATATTTCCAATATGTTCCTAAAAAGGAAATATTTTTCTTCGACCAGAGAATTATTAGCAGCAAATCAATAACAGAGAAAGCCAAGCAGGTTATACACCCTTTTTAACACCAATCTTGTACATGCATACACTCAGCAACATACTGTGAAACAACTAACGTAACATTTCAAAATTCTTGTTCCAGAGCTGAGTAAAATTCATTATTGTGGCTTGGTTAGGATTCCCTGACTTGACATGAAAAACTGTTCATGTTTACAACTACCACAATGTTTGCTATCGGAGTATTCCCTCCTGCAAAGGCCTTCGAATGGCCCCTAAGTTGTTAAAACTTGAATAGCTTAATTTATACATCACTCCCTATTTTCAGTTACTTTTTTTTTTTTTCTTGAGACAGGGTTTCGCCTGTCTCCCAGATTGGAGTGCAGCGGCACAATGGTGGCTCACTGCTACCTCCATCTCCCAGGTTCAAGCGATTCTCCTGTCCTAGCCTCCCAAGTAGCTGGGATTACAAGCGCCTGCCACCACTGCTGGCTAATTTTTGTATTTTTAGTAGAGACGGGGTTTCACCATCTTGGTCAGGCTGGTCTCACTATCTTGGCCAGGCTGGTCTCAAACTCCTAAATCTCACGATCCACCCGCCTCAGCCTTCCGAAGTGCTGGGATTACAGGCGTGAGCCACTGCGCCTGGCCTACTTCTAAATTTTTGAAGAAACAAATTGAAAGAGATTATACACATAAATGGAAAGATGTCTCATGTTCATGAACTGAAAGAATATTGTTAAAATGTCCATAAACCCAAAGTGATCTGCAGAGTCAATGAAATCTCTATCAAAATTTCAGTGACATTTTTCACATCTTCTGGAGCTGGGCTGAATAGAGATTATGAACTACAAGACTATGGCACCCCTAAAAATTTAAAATACTCTACAGCATTGTAGGAAAAAATATATATTTACTTTAAAATATTTTTACACATATTTGAGTTCATTGAAGTTTTTTAAATTTTTTTTACAGTGGCAAATGTACTACATTTTAGTTAACCTTAATGCCTTCCTTCCTTTTAGTATCTAAAAATTTGTTATGGGTTCTAGCTAATACAATAAGAAAAGGTACAGAATGGGAAGGAAGAACTAAAACTATCTTTGTTCACAGATGACATGATTGTCTACACAGAAAATCTAAAAGAACTGACAAAAAAAAAAATTCCAGGAACTAATAAGCAATTACAGTAAGCTTGCAAGATACAAGGTTAACACACAAAAGTCAATCGCTTTCCAATTTGAAGTGAAAAACACACAACCGTTTACATTACTTAGGTACAAATCTAACAAAATATGGATAAGATCTATATGAAAAAAACTGTAAAAGTCTGATAAAATAAATCAAAGAACTAAATAAATGGAGAAATATTCCATTTCCTTGGATAAAAGACCCAATACTGTCAAGATGTCGTTTTTTCCCAACTTGATCTACAAATTCAACACAATCTCAATCAAAATCCCAGCAAATTTTGTGGATATCAACAAACTTAAGTCTTAGGTTTATATGAAGTTTTGAAGGAGAGAAGAACAAAGTGAAAGGATTTGCCCTACTTGACCTCAAGGCTTCCTAAAAAGCTACAGTTATCAAGACAATATGGTATTAGTGAAAGAACAAATACATCAGTGAAACAAAATAGCCCAGAATACATCTACACATAGAAAACGGATCTCTGACAAAGTAACAATGGAGCAAAGACAGTCTATTCAACAAATAGTGCTGGAACAACTAAATATCCACATGCAAAAAAACAATCTAGACTCAGCCCTCACACTCTTCACAAAAACTAACTCAAAATGGATCACAGAGCCAGGTTCAGTGCCTCACACCTGTAATCCCACCACTTTGGGAAGCTGAGTAAGAGGATCACTTGAGGCCAGGAGTTCAAGACCAACCTGGGCAACATGGCAAAAGTCTATCTCTACAAAAAATTAGCTGGGCATGGTGGTATGCCCCTGTAGACCCAGCTACTCAGGAGGCTGAGGCGGGAGAATTGCTTGAGGCTGGAAGGTGGAGTTGGCAGGAAGCCAAGACAACCTCATTGTACTCCAGCCTGGGCAACAGAGCCAAACCCTGTAAAAAAAAAAAAAAAAAAAAAAAAATGGATCATAGGCCAGGCACATCTGGTCACACCTATAATCCTAGCACTTTGGGAGGCCAAGGCAGGTGGATCAGCTGAGCTCAGGAGTTTGAGACCAGCTTGGGCAACATGGTGAAACTCCTATCTCTAAAAATAGTAACAATAATAATGAGATAAATAAAATACAATAAAGGAAAAATATATTAAAAACTCTTAAAAACTCACCAATAAGGAAACATAAAATCCTATTTTAAAAATAGGCCAAGAATATTAAACAGAAACCTTATTCAAAGAACACATACATATGTAAATATGCATGTGAAAAGATGTTCCACATCATATACTGATATGGTTTGGCTTTGTGTTCCCATTCAAATCTCATCTTGCAATCCCCAGATGTTGAAGGAAGGACCTTGTGGGAGGTGAATGGATCATGGGGACAGCGTCCCCCATCCTGTTCTGATGATAGTGAGTTCTCACGAAATCTGATGGTTTTATATGGGGTTCTTCCTCCTCCTCCTCCTTCACACTCTCTTGTCTGCTGCCATGTTGGAAGTGCCTGCTTCCCCTTCTGCCATGATTGTAAGTTTCCTGAGGCCTCCCCAGTCATGCATAACTGTGAGTCAACTAAACCTCTTTTCTATATAAATTACCTGGTTTTAGGCTGTTGTTTATAGCAATGTGAGAATGGACTTACTACATACACCACCAGGGGAATGCAAATGTAAACAATAATGAAATATCACTATACACCTATTAGAGTGGTCAAAACCTGAAACACTGAAAACACCAGATGCTGGTGAGGATGTGGAGCAAGAGGACTCTCATTCATTGCTGGTGCAACTGCAAAACGGCACAGCCACGGTGGAAGACAGTTGAACGCTTTCTTACGAAAACTAAACATACTCTTACCATACAATCCAGCAAACACATTCCTTGGTATCTACCCAACAAATTTAAATCTTACGTCCACACAAAAACCGGTACATGGATGTCTATAACAGCTTTATCCATAACTGCCAAAACTTGGAAGTAATCAAGATGCCCTTCAGTAGGTCAAAGTTGATAAATAAGCTTGGTACATGCAGACAATGGAATATTATTCTATACTAAAAAAAAATCAGCTATCAAACCATGAAAGGACATGGAGGAATCTTAAATGCATATTACTACATGAAAGAAGTCAATCTAAAAGGCTACATACTGCATGATTCCAATTATATGACATTCTGGAAAAGGCAAAATCATGGAGGCACCCAGAAGGTTGCCAGGAAGTAGGGGAAGCGATGAATAGGTGAAGCACAAAAAATATTTAGGGCAATGAAAATCCTCTCTAGTATAAGGCTAGATGAAAATGTCATTATACATTTTTCAAACACACAGAATGTACACCACCAAGAGTGAACTCTAATGTAAACTATGGACTTTGGGTGATAATGATATCAACTTAGGTTCATCAGCTGTAACCAATGTACCACTCTGGTGCAGGATGTTGATAACGGGGGACACTAGGCAGAGTGTATGGGAAACCTCTGTGTCTTTCTCTCAATTTTATTGTGAACCTAAAACTGCTCTTTAAAAATTAAGTCTCTTAGGCCGGGCGCAGTGGGTCACTGCTGGGATTACACATGTAATCCCAGCACTTTGGGAGGCCAAGGCAGGTGGATCACCTGAGGTCAGGAGTTTGAGACCAGCCTGACCAACATGGAGAAACCCTATCTCTACTAAAAATAAAAAATTAGCCAGGCATGGGGGTGTATGCCTATAATCCCAGATACTCAGGAGGCTGAGACAGGGGAATCTCTTGAACACAGGAGGTGGAGGTTGCAGTGAGCCGAGATCACGCCATTGCACTACAGCCTGGGCAACAAGAGGAAAACTCCGTCTCAAAAAAAAAAAAAAAAAAGATTAGGTCTCTTAAAGTGTTTTAGGACAAAAACTCCAATACAAGTTTTATAATTACTACTCTGAACTTTCAAATAATAAATGGGAAATAACCAAAAACTTTCAGCATCTTTTCAGTTAAGCTAAAATCTTCCACGTAATGAGATAAATATATAAACAATAGAAATTAGGCCGTTATATAATAGAAACTAGGTTTCTGTCATAGGTAAATTAAAAATAACTTATGAATCCTTTTTTAATTAAAGTATTTCATTTAGGTACACAAAATTCTAAGAAATACATTACTACTTCAAGTTAAAAAGAAAACACGGAGGCCGGGCGTGGTGGCTCACGCCTGTAATACCAGCACTTTGGGAGGCCGAGACGGGCGGATCACAAGGTCAGGAGATCGAGACCATCCTGGCTAACACGGTGAAACCCTGTCTCTACTAAAAATACAAAAAATTAGCCGGGCCTGGTGGTGGGCACCTGTAGTCCCAGCTACTCGGGAGGCTGAGGCAGGAGAACGGCGTAAACCCGGGAGGCGGAGCTGGCAGTGAGCTGAGATCATGCCACTGCACTCCAGCCTGGGCGACAGAGCGAGACTACGTCTCAGAAACAAACAAACAAACAAACACGGAAATATATGAAACCCCCCCCCCTTTTTTTTTTGGAGACGGAGTTTCGCTCTTGTTGCCCAGACTGGAGTGCAGTGGTCCAACCTTAGCCTCCCGTGTTCAAGCAATTCTCCTGCCTCAGTCTCCGAGTAGCAGGGATTATAGGCACCTGCCACCACACCCAGCTGCACCCGCCACCACACCCAGCTAATTTTTTTAATTTTTAGTAGAGGTGGTGTTTCACCATATTGGCCAGGCTGGATCTTGAACTCCTGACCTGAGGTGATCCGCCCACCTGGGCCTCCCAAAGTGCTGGGATTACAGGCGTGAGCTACCACGCCCAGCCATGAACCATTTTCTAAAGACTCCAAACACACCATATTTCACAATCAGTTGTTACTGCTTCACCTGGTGTTCATGAAAGGATGTGAACATAATGAACATTGACTGAATTTTTCTCTCTACAAACTTGTATACATTTAATGCTACAATAAACACATACTTTGCAAAATATTTAAGTATTAAAATAAAAAGCCCATCACTTCTGAATTACATTTACTTATTAAACCTAAAAGCTGCATTATTTGATTTACAATTATTTAAAGTATTCACTTCATTGAAATCTTTAGCCATTTTATGGTTTTCCATAATAGGAAAATACAGATTTGGAGAGGAGGAACAAATGTTGGCTCATCCTGTCTTTGCCTTAGCAATCCAACTACCCTCTAGTCAGTCAATCATCTTAAACGAAGTGATTGACTTTTTTTCTTATTATTTTAGGACCACTGAATCCCTAAAGCTTGACCGCATATTTACAAAAATGAAAACTCCATTTCAGTTGTTAAGGTGGTAACAGTAATTACATTATTTTCTTAATGTTGTTCATTAATCAATAGCGATAAAGTGGGGATTTATCACTTCAATATGCTCCAACATCAGTGAAGACCAAACTCCATGGATAAATTCTTTAGACTTTAAATCTAGAATTTATACCTTTTGTAATCATTAGCCTAAAGGAGAAATAAATTATCACCTTACAGCCACAAAAGTGGATAAATCTTTGAATTTTACAATTATCTCTGCTTTTTAAAAAGCACTATTTCATTATGTTAAGATTCACAGTTATAAAAACAATCAAATTTACATTTCAGTTACGACACAAGGGTTCCAGGAGACACTAAAGAGTCAAAGCTAAGAAAAGCATGATCATGACAGATATACAGAATAAGAAACTATTCAAAATAATGCTACCATATTAGAACATTTTGTAAACTACGCACTACATGTATACAAAACCAATGTTATAACTGAAGCTCAGTAGAGAAATGACAAAGATTTCCAGTAACGGAGTGGTGCAATTTTTCCAAAGGTAATACGCAGGACAAATTGCACACATACCCATATAAATGTTTCCAAACACTAATCCCTCCCTCTTTCTTCACTGGTCAAAAAAGTCAGCAGCTATAAAAGATATAAATGAGATGAAGACTGAAAATGATGCACAAGCACTGCCAACAAACAGATCAGGAGATGAAGAGATCCACAATGACCACTTACTTAAATCCTTCCGCCTAATTCACTCCCTTTATCGCACCCAGTGGCTCCAAAATACTCCTTATATCAGCAGTTTCAGCATCACCTGGGAAACTGCTGAAAATGCACATTCTCAGGTCCCAGTCTAGGACCTGCTGAATCAGAAATCGGGGGGCGGGGCTGAGCAGTCTGTGTTTTAACAAGCCCTCCAGGTGATTGTGATGCACACAAGTCAAGAACCACTGTTTCACTGTTCCTAGTTAAGACTTCTACTTCTCACCTCTATATGACAAGAGCCTCCTCAATCCCCCAAGGTGCTGCCAAGATTATCTGATTACACCGCAGTTCCACTCAAATTCCTTCACTAGGTCCCTCAACTTTCCAAAGCTTTGAGTTATCCACAAGCCTCTCATGACCTGAGATCCTGTCATCACTACCTCCAACTCCCACACCAACCGTCCCACACACAAACACTTACCTCTAGACCTAACTCACAAATTACTATCCCTGGCTGTCTTTCCATTGATATTCCTCTTTTTGGAACATCCTTCTTCCCCCACCCCTCCACATCCCCATATCTAGCAATGATCTAGTCATCTTTCAAGATTTGCTCTACACTCCACCTGGCCCAACACTGGGTTAATAACCCATCCCATGTGCTCCTAAAAACAGCCTGTAGTATGCTTACCCAGCTCTTATTATTTCCTGTTGACATGGCACAGTGCCTGACACATAATAGGCACTCAATGAAACAGAATCAGGGTGGGGAAAAGGTCTTTCTCACATCTACATTCTGAAGTCCTTGAGATCAATGGTTTTTGTTGTTGTTGTTGTTGTTGTTTTGAGGCAGGTTCTCACTGTGTCACTTGGGTTAGAGTACAGTGTTGTGATCTCGGCTCACTGCAGTCTCCACTTCCCCAGCTCAAGCAATCTTCCTGCCTCTGCCCACCAAGCAGCTGGGAATACAGGTATGCACCACCATGCCCAGCTAATTTTTTTATTTTTTGTTGAGACGAGGTCTCACCATGTTGCCCAAGCTCGTCTCAAACTCCCGAGCTTAAGCTATCCACCCACCTCAGCCCCCCAAAGTGCTGGGATTGCAGGCATGAGCCACCGTGCCAAGCCAATGATCAAGTCTTACCTGCCTCTGGATCCCTAGTTCTAACAATGCTGGCATGTAGCAAACACCTTTTTGAAGCCCACTGAGTAAATAACTGTGGTTCAAAAGCCTTAAGAAAAAACTATTATACAATCACGTACAAGCAAATACCAATATACCTTATAAAATCCAGGCCGGGCGCAGTGGCTCATGCCTATAATCCCAGCACTTTGGAAGGCCGAGGCAAGCGGATCACCTGACATCAGAAGTTCGAGACACACCTGACCAACATGGAGAAACCCCATCTCTACTCAAACTACAAAATTAGCCAGGTGTGGTGGCACATGCCTGTAATCCCAGCTATTCAGGAGGCTGAGGCAGGAGAACTACCTGAACCCGGGAGGCAGAGGTTGCATTGAACTGAGATCGCGCCACTGCATTCCAGCCTGAGCAACAAGAGTGAAACTCCATCTCAATAAATAAATACATATATACATACATAAAATCCATATGAAGACACAACCTCCTGAATTAGAATCAAAGTTTGTTGTTGGCCAGACGCGGTGGCTCACACCTGTAATACTAGCACTTTGGGAGGCCGAGGCGGGTGGATCACGAAGTCAGGAGATCAAGACCATCCTGGTCAACACATTGAAACCCCATCTCTACTAAAAACACAAAAAAAATTAGCCAGGCGTGGTAGTGGGTGCCTGTAGTCCCAGCTCCTCAGGAGGCTGAGGCAGGAGAATGGCGTGAACCCTGGGAGGCAGAGCTTGCAGTGAGCCGAGATGGCGCCACTGCACTCCAGCCTGGGCAACAGAGTGAGACTCCGTCTCAAAAAAAAATTTAAAAAAATTATAACCCAAAGAATGGCCTGGCGCAATGACTCACACCTGTAATCCCAGCACTTTGGGAGGCCGAGGCAGGCGGATAGGTCAGGAGATCGAGACCAACCTGGCTAACATGGTGAAACCCTGTCTCTACTAAAAATACAAAAAATTAACTGGGCGTGGTGGCACACGCCTGTAATCCCAACTACTTGGGAGGCTGAAGCAGGAGAATCACTTGAACCCAGGAGGCAGAGGCTGCAGTGAGCCAAGATCACGCCACTGCACTCCCGCCTGGAAAACAAAGCGAAACTCCCATCTCAAAAAAAAAAAAAAAAAAAGTATAAACCAAAGAACAAAAATATCCACAAGTCCACACTGACATAAATCATGGAATGAGTGAATAAATAAGTAAACAAACAGGAGAAAAGGAACAAATCTCCTGTAAAGAAAAGAAAATCCAATTAATGCATATGAAAAGGAATAAGGAAACTAGAAAAATCACACCATTAGAAAACCACAGTCATCGGCCAGATGCAGTGGTTCATGCCTCTAATCCCAGCATTTTGGGAGGCCAAGGCAGGAGGATCGCATGAGCCCAGGAGCTGAAGGTTAGTGAGCCATGATCACGCCCCTGCACTCCTGCCTGAGTGATAAGGCAAGACCCTCATCTCTAGAAAGAGAGAAGAAAGAGAGAAGAAAGAGAAGAGAGAAGAGAGAAGAGAGAAGAGAGAAGAGAAGAGAAGAGAAGAGAAGAGAAGAGAAGAGAAGAGAAGAGAAGAGAAGAGAAGAGAAGAGAAGAGAAGAGAACAGCCATAGTAAGTATGACTACAGACGAGATCCACTGATGAATGCCAAAATTACTGGATAAAACTTTCAAGAAAAAAAAACGGCTATCTTCACAGCCTCAAAGTATCTCTCCACAGTATTTCTTAATTACCATGGTTGTTTTAACATATGTCTTCGACGGGGCACGGTGGCTCACACCTGTAATCCCAGCACTTTGGGAGGCCGAGACGGGCGGATCACCTGAGGTCAGGAGTTTGAGACCAGCCTGACCAACATGAAGAAACCTCATATCTACTAAAAAATACAAAATTACGGCCGGGCGCGGTGGCTCAAGCCTGTAATCCCAGCACTTTGGGAGGCCGAGACGGGCGGATCACGAGGTCAGGAGATCGAGACCATCCTGGCTAACACGGTGAAACCCCGTCTCTACTAAAAATACAAAAACTAGCCGGGCGAGGTGGCGGGCGCCTGTAGTCCCAGCTACTCGGGAGGCTGAGGCAGGAGAATGGCGTAAACCCGGGAGGCGGAGCTTGCAGTGAGCTGAGATCTGGCCACTGCACTCCAGTCCGGGCGACAGAGCGAGACTCTGCTTAAAAAAAAAAAAAAAAAAAAAAAAAAAAAAAAAAAAAAAAAAAAAAAATTAGCCAGGCCGGGTGGTGCATGCCTGTAATCCCAGCTACTCTGCCGTCTGAGACAGGAGAATTGCTTGAACCTGGGAGGCGGAGGTTGCAGTGAGCCAAGATCGCGCCACTGCACTCCAGCCTGGGCAACAAGAGCAAAACTCCATTTCAAACAAAACAAAATACCATATTTCTTAATTACCATGGTGATTTTAACATGCGTCCATAAATTTTTCGATGCTTTTCCCTGTAGTATGTAGAACTTAACGTCCCTTTGCCTTGCTTGAGGGCTAGATTAGTAGACTCACTAATGAGTAGGCTGAGAAGCGAAAAACAGTAATTTCAGAGTGAAGGAACTTGGCACACATTATCTTAACCAAGAGACAAAATTAACATCACCAAGATTAAGATTTACCAATAAGTGCCCCCTGTTTGGTACAATGTGATGAGACAGGCACATCAACTCTATGGTATTCTACCCATAACCTCAGTATAATCATTACAAATATGAGACAAACCAGAACCCTTCAAAATTGTCCAGGTCATGAAAAAGGGGAAAGACTGAGAAACTGTTACAGGTCAGAGGAGACTAAGGAGACAAATGCAACAGTAAGAACCTGGATTGGCTATTGGAACAGGAAAAAAAAGACATTCGTGGAAAAAAACTAGGGAAACCTAAATAAAACCTAATAGTTTAGTATTATATCAATATTCATTTCTTAGGTTTGATAAATACACCATGGTTAGGTAAGACTGTAACACTGAGGAAGCAAAGTGAGGGTACACTGGACCTTTGTACTATCTTTGCAACTTTCTGTTAAGTCTAAAATTATTTCAAATGTTTTTTTTTTTTTTTTTGAGACAGAGTCTCGCTCTGTCGCCCAGGCTGGAGTGCGGTGGCCGGATCTCAGCTCACTGCAAGCTCCGCCTCCCGGGTTTACGCCATTCTCCTGCCTCAGCCTCCCGAGTAGCTGGGACTACAGGCGCCCGCCACCTCGCCCGGCTAGTTTTTTGTATTTTTTTTAGTAGAGACGGGGTTTCACCGTGTTAGCCAGGATGGTCTCGATCTCCTGACCTCGTGATCCGCCCGTCTCGGCCTCCCAAAGTGCTGGGATTACAGGCTTGAGCCACCGCGCCCGGCCTCAAATGTTAATATTTTAAACTATAATCAATTATACATTATTTAATCCAGATTAACACTCCAATGTTATCAAAGAGATTCTGATGACTTTTATATTAATGTAAAATCTTTAGAAATGTTGTCAAAATATATGAAAAAGGGACTAACCTGAAATTCAAAAATTACATCCACTAGCAACTTCATGAACTACTTATACCAATTGATTTTTCACGTGACTATTCTCAAATAAGCATCCGACTTAATTAACTTATTTATCCCTTGGTTAAGGTTGTTATGATGACAGGCTGGGTGCAGTGCCTCACGCCTGTAATCCCAGCACTTTGGGAGGCCGAGGCAGGCGGATCACGAGGTCAGGAAATCGAGACCATCCTGGCTAACATAGTGAAACCCCATCTCTACTAAAAATACAAAAAAATTAGCCGAGCATGGTGGTGGGCGCCTGTAGTCCCAGCTACTGGGGAGGCTGAGGCAAGAGAATGGTGTGAACCCAGGAGGCGGAGCTTGCAGTGAGCTGAGATCACGCCACTGCACTCCAGCCTGGGTGACAGAGTGAGACTCTGTCTCCAAAAAAAAGGTTATTATGACAAAGGATGCCTCATTCTCAATAGCAACTTCCCCATTGCACACCCTCCTGCTTTACCTTTTGTCCATTAGTTATTCAGAAGCAAATTAATTCCCCATCCCAACAAACTCCCAATCTTCCTACTCCTGTTTCCCAGAAAAAGAGAAGCAATAGCAAGTCAGAAAGGAGACCCGGATGCTTAGCTATTTTCAATACCATTCTCTTGTGAATCTCCAACTGCTTTTTTTGCAGAATTCAGAAACATGAACTAGTTTGCAATACTCCAAGAATTACTGGTGTCGTTCACACCTATTACACTACTACCAGCTCAACTTTCTCCCCTGTCCAGAGCTAAGGCCCCTCCCTCCCAAACCTTCATCTCATCCTTCACATACTACATATCCAAGGCTGAAACATAATCCTGCCATTCTGTTTAAAATCCTTCACTAGTTCCCTTTACTGTCAGAGCAATGTCCTTAGGCACAGCAAAGAAGCCACTGTATGATATGAGCTCTGCTTACCAATTTCCAGCTCCTTCTCATCACTTACCAACTTAAAAACTGTATGCTAGACATAAATCAAACTATTTGCCAGAAAAGACAAAGCTGTTGGGCATCTTTACTCCCTGATACCTGCCTTCTTCTCATGTCTTATTTTTTATGGTAAATTATTTTAATGTATACACACTAGTTCTCAATTAGCACTTAATATAAGCAGCTCCTGAAATTTATTTTAGTATTTAAAAGATGATAAATGTAAGTAACATTTTCTCATAGTACTTAACAAACATATTTTTAGTACACAATTTCTAAGATAAAGGAAAATAAGAGCTTAGCTGCTGAAGAATTGGCTTTGACATTCAGGAATCACACCATGAAAATAAAGATTTTAAAGGAAAAAAATCATTCTCAAAAATGTGTTTGGTGATATTATTTTAATTATCTCTTCCACTGAAACAGAATGTAACAAATTCACCTGAACTCGCCAAGTTTAATGAATAAAATACAAGTTTCCTCTTCAGATATCTAAAAAGTATTTTAAGACTAATGTATTCAAAATTGACAAGGTGCCTGGAAAACGCAAATGTTTTAAGAAAAACCAGTGCAGGCAGAGATCAGTATTGTACATACTCCCTGTAATTTGGGTGAACACACTTAATTTTTTAATTATATATGCAATAATAGGGTTAAAGAGCATTAGGTCCAGAAAAAACCTCTTCAGAGATTCAACACAATGTGTTAAAGATGAAGCAACTGAAATCCAGAAACAAATCTCTTAAGTCATAAAAGGCTTATTCTACATGGCAACCCATTTACTTATTTCGGTGACCAATGAAGCATTAAAATAGTAAGTTGTTCAGAATATGTAACTTGCTAATTTTCTTGTTTTTTGTTTTTGAGATAGAGTCTCACTCTGTCTGTCGCCCAGGCTGGAGTGCAGTGGTGCGATCTTGGCTCACTGCGACACCTCCGCCTCCTGGGCTCAAGCAATTCTCCTGTCCAAGCCTCCTGAGTAGCTGGGATTACAGGCTTGAGCCACCACGCCTAGCTAATGTGTGTATTTTTAATAGAAATGGGATTTCACCATGTTGGCCAGGCTGGTCTTGAACTCCTGAACTCAGGGGATCCACCCACCTCGGCCTCCCAAAGTGCTGGGAATACATGTGCGAGCCACTGGTTAATTTTCTTAAGTGCTAATATTATTTAAATGTTTGATTATGGCTGGGCACAGTGGCTCACAACTGTAATCCCAGCACTTTGGGAGGCCGAGGCAGGTGAATCACCTGAAGTCAGGAGTTCGAGCCCAGCCTGGCCAACATGGTGAAACCCCGTCTCTACTAAAAATACAAAAATTAACCAGGCACAATGGCACACACCTGTAGTCCCAGCTACTTGGGAGGCTGAGGCAGGGGTTACAGTGAGTTGACATCACACCACTGCACTCCAGCCTGGGCGACAAAGTGAGACTCCATCTGAAAAAAAAAAAAAAAGTTTGATTAGGATGGAGGTGGTTATTATATTCCTCAGAGATTAAAACATCACCTAAATTTATATAATGAATCTGTTGATAATTTCCTAATAAAGGCTTTCAAATGTCAGTTCCCATTAGCTTGTCAAATTAGCAGAATATTAAAAAGCAAACCAAAATGAATAGCATCAAATTTTTTACTGTGTATATCATTTTGAGAAGGCAAATTCCGCCAGGCAAGGTGGCCCACACCTGTAATCCCAGCACTTGGGAGGCAGGCGGATCACCCGAGGACAGAAGTTCAAGACCAGCCAGGCCAAAATGGTGAAACCCTGTCTCTACTGAAAACACAAGCGTTAGCCAGGCGTAGTGGTGCTCACCTGTAGTCCCAGGTACTTGAGAGGCAAAAGCAGGAGAAGCACTTGAACCCGGGAGGTAGAGGTTGCAGCAGGCCAAGATCACGCCACTGCACTCAAATCTAGGCAAGAAAGCAAGACTTTGTCTCCAAAAAAAAAAAAAAAAAAAATGAGGGCCGGACGCGTTGGCTCATGCCTATAATCCCAGCACTTTGGGAGGCCAAGGCAGGTAGATCACCTGAGGTCAGGAGTTCGAGACCAGCCTGGTCAACATGGAGAAACCCCATCTCTACTAAAAACACAAAAAATTAGCCAGGCGTGGTGGCGCATGCCTGTAATCCCAGCTATTTGGGAAGCTGAGGCAGGAAAGACGCTTGAACCCAGGAGGCGGAGGTTGCAGTTAGCGGAGATTGCGCCATTGCACTCTAGCCTGAGCAACAAGAGAAAAACTCCGTCTCAAAAATAAAAAGTAAAAAAAATTAGCTGGCTATGGTAGGGCACATCTGTAGTTCCAGCTACTGAGGAGGTTGAGGTGGGAGGATTCCTTGAGCCCAGGAAGTCAAGGCTGCAGTGAGCAGTGATCAGACCACTATACTCCAGCTTGGGCAAAAAAGGGAAGTCATCTCAGTTTTTTAAAAATGGAAAAAAGCAGGGCTGTTGACAGAGATTACTGGTAGCATCCAAATGGATCTGGTTCTCGTTGCTCCTAAATCCCAGCTGACTCAATGATCTTCCCAATCATTCAGTCCACTTTTGGATTCCATATGCCAATGCCAATGAATCTCCTTTTTAACTTAAGCCAAAAATTTGCATGAGGTTTCTATCATACAACTAAAGGAGTTCTGACCCATGCACTTGGGAAGGCCAAGGCAGGAGGATCATGAGGTCAGGAGCTCGAGACCAGCCTGACCAACATGGTGAAACCCCATCTCTACTAAAAACACAAAAATTAACCGGGTATGGTGACACACGCCCATAATCCCAGCTACTTAAGAGGCTGAGGAAGGAGAATCACTTCAACCCAGGAGGCAGAGGTTGCAGTGAGCTGAGGTCGTGCCATTGCATTCCAGCCTTGGCGACAGAGTGAGACTCAAAAAAAATAAAAATAAATAAACATCAAACATTAACTTCTCATTTATGAGTATCAGTACAAAGCACATTTTCAGACTGGTCCATCAATTATCCATTTACCAGTTTTTGCTATTATTTGACTCATCTTTAAGTCATCTTTAAGTACGGCACTCACATATGTCCCTGAGCTTCCAAATTTAAACATTTAGTACAACCTCTTCTGACCTGCCCCTAAATGTTGACCTTTTAATAATTATTTCCAGTATTCTAATTATAAGGATGAACCAATTTAAGACTACCAGCTAATTATGAAAACACACCTAAGACAACAATCTTCTCAAGTATTTATTACAAACCTGCTAGGTCCTGTTCTAGGTAGGTGCAGACAGAATGACACACAAAGTAGAGCCCATCCCTGTTCTCATGCAGTTTAAATTCTGGAGGGAAGTTAAAAAAAAAAAAAAACAAAAAAAACAATGATCAAAGTTACTTCAGAAAGACAAAACTGCAACGTGGAGAATAAGGGTCTTATGGCTGAAAACTGCCGCAGGTGGGCAGTAATTTCAGTGTAACCTCTCAGATGTTGGCACTGGAACTGAGAGTGAATGACATAAAAGAATCAGCTATATAACAATCTCAGGGCAGAAGAGTATGAGGCAAAGAACAAAGCAATTAAGACGGTGAGACAGGAATAAGCTTGTTCAGTGGGTGTGGAGCTAGAATAGCTGGGCACGGTGAACAAGGTGAAACAAGATAAGGTTTGTGAGGTGGCCACAGGCCAGATCACACGGCAGAGGTTGGGGAGGAGGGACCCTCATAGGCTAAGATGTTTGAACTTTATACTGAGTGTGATTAAAAACCCTTAAAGCAAGGGGAAAGAGAAAAAAATGACACTTAGTGGGCATCTAATGTAGTACCAGATTTTTAAAATAAGTATAAATGTTTCTTCTGCGCATTCTATAAAACAGTATATGCATTCCTGGTAAACTTCACTTTATAAGGTCACATGCTAAAAGTAACAGGCACTTTATGAGAAAAAAAAAGGAACACCATCCCTATGCCACTTTGAAACCAAAATATTAACAAAAGCAATGTGAATAAAAATGTTTAATATTAAGTTCCTAATAACGATACAACTTTCAGGTGAAAAGTTACTAAGCGGGTAATCCCGGCACTTTGGGAGACGAAGGCGGGCGGATCACCTGAGGTCAGGCGTTTGAGACCAGCTTGACCAACATGGAGAACCCCTAATTATACAGGAATCCAGCCATCGATTGGAAAAATAAAGGAGATGGGTCAATATTTTAAGACAAGTTGTTGAAAAGGTTTCAGGATCAAATTGGGTACAGTATAAATATTCTTCATCCATGGAACTGCTGTGGTTTCTTTTATAACATGATTATCAGCCAGGTGCAGTGGCTCACACCTGTAACCCCAGCACTTTGGGAGGCTGAGGCTGGTGGATCACCTGAGATCAGGAGATCGAGACCATCCTGGTTGACACGGTGAAACCCCGTCTCTACTAAAAATACAAAACTTAGCTGGGCATGATGGCAGGTGCCTGTAATCCCAGCTACTAGGGAGGCGGAGGCAGGAGAATTGCTTGAACCTGGGAGGCAGAGATTGTGGTGAGCCGAGATCATGCCATTACACTCCAGCCTGGGCAACAAGAGCAAAACTCCACCTCACAAAAAAAAAAAAAAAAAAAATTCCTTGGAGTTGCGAAGAGATGGGGGAGAATCACACAACAAGCCCTTCCAAAAACTTCAAAGACTAAAAACATGGCCAAATTATGCCAACAGGAAGAATTCACAAGTGGCCACCATGGCTTGTTTCATTCAGCTCTTAGTGCACTTTGAGCTCGACTATTGTTATCTGATGCAAAACATGAATATGCTGGGGAAAATCACGTATGAACCAGAGCAATCTCCTTGTTGTACTGATATAATTCTCCTATTTACCAATTACATATGAGCCTATTCCGGATACAGACACACGTTGGAGCACAACCAAGTATTCTTTTAACTTATGGTATCTCTTTTATTCTAACTAAATTCTTCAGAGATAAGTCATGGCATTATGCAAATATGGGAACTAAAGCTCAAGAAAGGCAAGTAAAATGTATCCAAAGTTTCTCCCAGGAGTGAAGCTAAAGGTTGCAGAAGTTATTCCTAAACCCGACCTCAAACTTGCAAACCACTCTTGGGAGGGCTTCCAACCAAGACCTTTAAATTATTCTACCATGTGCATTCACCATATTTATCAAAGACCATTAGTATGCTGTTATGGTTCCTGTCATTACCAGTTCTCACTGTAACAAGTCACTTCTATGTTGATTTGTCAGAATAAAGGAGCCAACCAACCAATATATCTACTAGCAAAATACACAAGTCATCTGGAAGAAACGCAAATGAGGCTAGATAAATAAGGCAGCCAGATTCACCAGCACAGCTGACACAAAAAAGGGAACAAACCAAGTAGAGTAGCAACGAATTAGAAAACACACCCACTACAGGCTGGGCGCAGTGGCTCATGTCTGTAATCCCAGCACTTTGGGAGCCCAAGGCAGGCGATCACGAGGTTCAGGAATTCGAGACCATCCTGGCCAACATGGTGAAACCCCATCTCTACTAAAATACAAAAAATTAGCCGGGCATGGTGGCACGTGCCTGTAATCCCAGCTACTGGAGCAGGGGAATTGCCTGAGCTCCGCTGTTCTCCAGCCTGCTCCGTCTCAAAACAAAACAAACAACAACAAAAAAAGCATACCCACTACAAGAAACAGAGCCCAGAGATACAAAAGATTAAAATACCTACTTTAATCTACAGACAAGTAGATAAAGGGTAAAAAAGGGAAAAGCCCATAATACGTTCATCCCCCGCCCCCCCCATTTAATAGTACCTTGTCTGTTTTAACAACATTCAGAGGAAAACGAAAACGTTACTCATTTAAATGTTACTATCCTTGGAGTTTTTTTCATCTGCTAACGAATTTCTAAAACTTATATTTTTAAATATTTGTTAGAATATCGCTAAAATATTGTTGCAATCATTTTAACTTCAAAGTTTTTAAAAATAAAATCCTATATTCTCTGACAGTAAATTCTGGTTTCTAGAAAGTGGCTCAAAGACAAAGGCGTCATCCTCTACTCTGGAAAGTTCCAAATGATAACAGAATCAAATCTACCAAGATCCCTCATCGCAACCAAATGTCTCTAAATATCCAAGATCTCAGATTACCCTGGATTTCTTTTTTTTTTTTTTTTTTTTTTTTTTTTTTGAGACGGAGCTTTGCTCTTGTTGCCCAGGCTGGAGTGCAATGGCGTGATCTAGGCTCACTGCAACCTCCATCTCCTGGGTTCAAGGGATTCTCCTGCCTCAGCCTCCCGAGTAGCTGGGACTACAGGCACCCACCACCTTGCCCGGCTAGTTTTTTCTATTTTTTAGTAGAGACGGGGTTTCACCATGTTAGCCAGGATGGTCTCGATCTCCTGACCTCGCGATCCGCCCGTCTCGGCCTCCCAAAGTGCTGGGATTACAGGCTTGAGCCACCGCACCCGACATTTTTTTGTATTTTTAGTAGAGACAGGGTTTCAACATGTTGGCCAGCCTCATCTTGAACTCCTGACCTCAGGTGATCCAACCAAGTGCTAGGATTAGAGGTGTGACCCATGGCACTGGGCCCCAGACCTGCTATCCTGGATATTTTCATCAGTTAGCTAGAAGTAGAGGATGTTGCCCCAGCTCACTCTGACAACTCAGTGTTGCCATCACCTACTCCTATTTCTTCCAACACTGAACCTCCTATATTTTCCAACTCTGTATTGTCACAACTCATTTGTCATTAAATGAAAACCTGAACTGGCACAGGTGTAATCTCAGCACTCTGGGAGGCCAAGGCGGGTGGATAGCTTGAGGCCAGGTGTTCCAGACCAGCCTGGCCAACATGGTGAAACCTCATCCCTACTAGTAATACAAAAATTAGCCAAGCATGGTGGCATACGCCTGTAATCCCAGCAACTCAGGAGGCTGAGGCACGAGAATCGCCTGAACTTGGGAGGTGGAGGTTACAGTGAGCCAAGAGCACGCCACCGCACTCCAGCCTGAGTGACAGAGCCAAACTTTGCCTTAAAAGAAAAAAAAAAAAAAAACTAACACCCCTGCCAGCCTAGATTCAACAGTAGAAAACACAGGAAAATGCAAGATGTCCCCATACTAGATCGTGATAGCAGATCAGGAGAGAAGGAGGTCGGAAACAACCAATCTGAGCCGCAGAATCACTTGTGCAACTGGTTTAAAGAGACAAAGGGCACAGAGTGTACACATCCTTTGACCTCTGAGGGAAAACCACAGTCAAAGAGAAGGGCAACAGTAGATGTATGGACTGGGTATGCAAGACCATGAATCAGAAAAAAAGGCAAGAATCGTATTTCAGTATCAGGTAAAAGTAAGGGTTCAAGTTAGGGGAAAAAAACAAAGGGAACACATGACGAAGGGTCTAAAGAGACTGCAGAGTACATAAATATCAGGAAGAAGTGGGCAAGTCCAAACAACACCCCAATTCAGGTTTAACTGCTACGGTCAGGCCAAGCAAGGTCTTTGAATCTTTTACCCATATTTTGAGTATATTCCTTGTTTCTCCTAGCAAGTACTATACTGTTATCAAGCCAATAGGATTCTGCAGATGACAAAACCAAACAGCAGGATAGACCCTCAAAATTCTTACAGCACAGCCAGTCCCGCTGGCTCATGCCTGTTATCCCAGCAGTTTGGGAAGCCACAGCAGGTGGATCACTTGAGCCCAGGAGTTTAAGACCAGTCTGGACAACATAGTGAGACCCCGTCGCTACCAAAACACGCAAAAATGAGCCGGGAATGGTGGCGTGTACCTGTAGTCCCAGACAGGAGGCTGAGGTAAGAGGATCACCTGAGCCCAGGGAGGTCAGGACTTCAGTGAGCCATGACTGTGCCACTGCCCTCAGCCTGGGTGACAAAGTAAGATCCTGTCTCAAAAAAAGAAAAAAATTCAGCTGGGCGTGGTGGCTCACACCTGTAATTCCAGCACTTTGGGAGGCCAAGCTGGGTGGATCACGAGGTCAGGAGTGCAAGACAACCCTGGCTAGCACAGTGAAACCCCGTCTCTACTAAATATACAAAAAAATTAGCCAGGCGTGGTGGCAGGTGCCTGTAGTCCCAGCTACTTGGGAGGCTGAGGCAGGAGGATGGTGTGAACCCAGGAGGCGGAGCTTGCAGTGAGCTGAGATTGTATCACTGCACTCCAGCCTGGGCAACAGAGCAAGACTCCGTCTCAAAAAAAAAAAAAAAAAAGAAAAAGAAAAAAACTCTGACAGCAGGAACACAGTAAGCCCAAAGGACAATTAATTTGTGAAACTGGATGTATCTCCTTTCCAGTTTTGTATATGTGAATCACCCACAAAAGCAACAAGAGTCTATTGTACTAGCAAACCTATACCTCAGTCAGAGCCTCATGGGATTCAAATCAACAAGGGAAAGGCTAAAGAGTGCCAGGCACTGTACCAGATGCTGAGGGTCAAGATGGGTGACAGACACCTGTCTTCAAGGAAGGATCTGCCTAGTGAAATGAGGCAACAAATAACTCTCAATCAAGGAGAGGCCTGTGCTAGAAACAGATGACTAGTGGTCACCACAGGCAAGGATATTAATTTTAAGACTGTCACGGAAAGAGGCTTAATGCTTAATCTCCAATCAAATAGTGTAACTTCATGCAGGCAACATGTTACGGCATGTACATTTTTTTAAAACAATATAATTATCCAAACTTCTTCTCTAATGGGATGTAAGAAACTTTATATAATGGTCATTCTTCTGTCTCTAATTACCATCCTTTATGAGAAGCATTCAGGGTTCCTAAGTCACAGCTGTTCAGATTTTTCCCTCCAAAACACTTAAATTTACCTTTAAGAGCAATCAAAATTCCTTATCATTTGTATCTTACTTCTTATGTATGCCTTACAAAATCGAGGCACCAGAACTTCAGAATCCTCATACAGCTTCAGAAGACAACCTAAAGACATTAGCACCAATAAATGTAACTCATCCATGCTCTATCATTCAGAACATCGATGTTTCTCATTGAGTACTGACTCTAAATCCATAAAAGTAGAAAAATACAATTCTATACTCCTTTGAACGAGTATTTTCTAAATTCACTGAATAAAAGTAATAAAATTCATTCAGGTTTATAAATGCATGCTTTTAAATGAAGAGTGTAGAAAATATGTGTGCATAAGTTCCTGAAAACCTTTCAGTTATTTTTGCATGTCTACATACCCTGTGTTGTGCCATATGGATTTTTAGTGAGAATCCATGTTAACGTTTGTATAACATTTAACATATATATTTGAAGTGACTGATCAAAGCAGTTGTCAGTTGTCAACCAGAGCAGTGTTGCCTGGAGAAAAGTAGGGATTCCACTCCAGAAAGCAAAAATTTTTTTGAGACGGAGTTTCACTCTTTCACCCAGACTAGAGTGCAGTGGCACCATCTTGGCTCAGTGCAACCTCTGTCTCCCAGGTTCAAGTGATTCTCCTGCCTCAAGCCTCCATAGCTGGGATTACAGGTGCCCGCCACCACACCCTGTGAATTTTTTTCTCAAACTCCTGACCTCAGGTGATCCACCCACCTCAGCCTCCCAAAGTGCTGGGATTACAGGCATGAGCCACTGCACCCGGACAAAAAACTTTATTTTTAAGAAAAGTACAAATCTTTTTCTTTTTTTTTTTTTTTTCTTGAAACATCTAATAGGCCGGGAGCGGTGGCTCAAGCCTGTAATCCCAGCACTTCGGGAGGCCGAGGCAAGTGGTTCACCTGAAGTCAGGAGTTCGAGACCAGCTCTTCACCACAGTAACATACTGAGAGTTCACTGCCAAAAGTGAGACTAAGATTCTCCTACCTAGTCTCCTGTTACTGCTGAGAAGAGGGCCACACCACTGCCCTCAAAGGAAGGCTAGTGTCAAGTCACAGTGCAGCAGAGTTCTGTGCACAAAAACAGGTGCTCCCTTTCTCTAAGGTTGCTCCAGCTGAAGTTGAAAATAAGCACAACTAGAAGGCAAGCCCCTTTAACTGGTAAACTAAATAGCCAGTGAAGAGCTGCAAGTGACACAATTACCAAAGGCACCAACTGCAACCAAAAATAGCATCAAAATCGAATGTATCTGTCACCTTGACATCAATAACACATACATCTAAGTAAGTCATGAGAGGATCTGTGCAGTATCAGAAGCCATAGTTCCACAAATTCCATTGTGCCAAATACTATAATTATTAAAATCAACTACGAGAACCCCAATATTCACCTAATGTCCAAACCCTTGGCAAAGCAATACCTTTGAAATAAAACAAAATGTATGTACTTCTGGACAACCAAAATCTCCTAAAAGTTTGCACTAAATTATTTTCTAAGTATCAGGCTTGGATAGGATTCAAAATTCACCAGTTTCCCAGGTGCAGTGGCTCACGCCTGTAATCTCAGCACTTTGGGAGGCCAGGGCCAGTGGATCACCTTAGGTCAGGAGTTCAAGACCAGTTTGTCCAACATGTTGAAATCCCGTCTGCACTAAAAATACAAAATTAGCCAGGTTTGGTGGCGCACACCTGTAGTCTCAGCTACTCGGGAGGCTGGGACAGGAGAATCACTTGAACCTTGGAGGCGGAGGCTGCAGTAAGCCAAGATCGCACCACTGCACTCCAGACTGGATAAGACAGAGCAAGACTGTGGCTTAAAAAAAAAAAAAATCATCACTGGTTCACCACTAGTCTAATGATCCAGTCATGAAACAGAAAAAACACTTGTTAATCATACAACTACTCTAATTCTGTCACCAACTCTGAAAAATGAAAATAAGTGTTTACAGAAATAAAGTTTCAGCTCTTTAAGGACTAACTGAAAAGCACAAGAGAAATTAACATCGTTTTCCCCCTTCTTTTGACCATTCTATCCAAATCCAAAGAAATACAGATTTTAAAAGCTTAACCAGATGCCTCGAGGTCAGGAGTTCCAGACCAGCCTGGCCAACATGGCGAAACCTCGTTTCTACTTAAGTACAAAAAAATTAGCCGAGCATGGTGGCACGAGCCTGTAATCCCAGCTACTTGGGAGGCTGAGGCAGGAGCATCACTTGGACCCAAGAGGCAGAGGTCGCCGTGATCCGAGATCACACCAATGCACTCCAGTCTGGGTGACAGAACGAGACTGTCTCCAAACAAACAAACAAACAAAAAACAGCAGCCAACCATATGGTATTTTCTAACCCTTTGTCTTTTCATTTAAAAGTATCTTTGAGAAGGTCCTTTAAATATTAGCAAAAAATCAAACACCAAATCTAAATAAATATATAAAAGAAGCATTGGCTGGGTGCAGCAGCTTACACCAATAATCCCAACACTTCGGGAGGCAGGAGGACCGCTTGAGCCCAGAAGTTCGAGACTAGCCTGGGCAACATAGTGAGATCCTGTCTCTACAAAAAATTAAAAATAAATAAATTGGCTGGGCATGGTGCTGCTTGTCTGTAGTCCTAGCTACTCAGGAGGCTGAGGTGGGAGAACTGCTTAAGCCCAGGAGTTGGAGGCTAAAGTGAGTCATGTTCACACCACTGCATTCCAGCCTGGATGACAGAGCAAGACCCTGCCTCAAATAAATAAATTAATTAATTAATAAACAAACAAACAAACAATTCACACAAAGACATCTCTCACCAGGTGTCAACACTAGTGACCTGCTAGCAGGACTCACAGAAGTCCAAGGTCAAAGATGTATTCCCGTGATACACCTGGGGTTTTTTGGCACAAGAACACAATACAATAACAGACTGTACTCCTGACCCCAGTCTATAATTTTACGAATGTATATTAGTTACTAAAGAGGACAGAGAACAGTAATTTAAAGAAAACCCATCATTTTACTAGGGGAATAACCTTAAGCACATATCATATTACATTTTCATATGAATCAATACCAAGGAACATGCCACAGCTATAAATAGTATCCTAAAATCCTTATTTTTAATAAGTTCTACCCCATAAAAAGGTAATTGCAAAAAAAGGAAAAAAAGGATAAAGAAATTCATTATCTATTCTCATTACCTTATTTCAGAAACCCAAAGCAGATGAGTCAATTGCCTTATACTGTGAGTTTAATGACATATGATAGCCACTAAACAAAAATGTAACAACAAGATTAGTGTATACTCTTCCCAATTAGCCTGTTCAAATTAAAGGAAAAGAATAAAACACCTCTCCCTAACCTGTAAACTGTGTTCTATTCACAGTTGAAGGTAACTACCAAAATACGCTATTACTATACCCCATCTGGCAAGATGTTTGCTTATGCTCATGTCAGATACTTTCCAGACTATTATTCTATGAAAGGTTGTAGATTTTTAGTACTTAAATATTCTAAAAAAATTTTCCACGTAGATCCCCCTAAAACTCATGAAATTGAAATCCTGGCCAGGCACGATGGCTCGCGCCTGTAATCCCAGCACTTTGGGAGGCTGAGGCTGGCAGATCACTTAAAAAGTCAGGAGTTAGAGACCAGCCTGGCCAACATGGCAAAACCCTATCTCTACTAAAAATACAAAAATTAGCCAGGTGTGGTGGCGGGCACCTGTAATCCCAGCTGCTCAGGAGACTGAGGCAGGGAGAATCGCTTGAACCCGGGAGGCAGAGGTTGCAGTGAGCCAAGATTGTGCTATTGCACTCCAGCCTGGACAACAGAGAAAGACTCTACCTCAAAAAAAAAAAAAAAAAAAAAAAAAAAGAATCCTAGAATCTTAACAAAGAAACTGAAGTATCGAGTATACTCATTCAAGTATTTGCACAAATAAGAGAACTTCAGGTAACATTTCATCTGATCGTCTTAATACACATTTATAGAAGCTAGATTTATTCATGTAACCACAGCTTTACAAAGAATTGCTTTAAAACTACCTGTTTGCTTAATATTAGACCCATGTTAAAATGCTACCCCATTCAAGCAGATGCAAACTAAGAACAAAAAACAAAAGCATCCACTCAAAAACTGAGTCATTGATTGTCTCTTTACAATGTCCTGCTCTCCACTATGCTGAAAAAGACACAATGAAAAGAGAAACACAAAAGGTATCAGGAAAAAAAAGCACTTATTGATTCCATATCCGATCTCAGACAAAATACCGAAGATCTCAAATAGACTGATATCTAGTTTGTTAAAAAGTTTAAAAAAAAAAAAATCCACCATTTTAAGTTAATCAAAAATTTTAAACACTTAAAAAAAAAAAAAAAAAGCTTGAAACTCCAGAGTACAATTTCCGTTTTTTGTGTGTCAGATGGGAGTCTCATGCTTTATTGCCCAGGCAGGAATGCAGTGGCACGATCTCGGCTCACGGCAACCTCCACCTCCTGGGTTCAGGCTATTCTCCTGCCACAGCCTGCTGAGTATTTGGGATTACAGGCACGAGCCACCACTGCCCGGCTAATTTTTGTATTTTTAGTAGAGATGGGGTTTCACCATGTTGGTCAGGCTGGTCCCAAACTCCTCCTGACCTCATGATCCGCCCACCTCGGCCTCCCAAAGTGCTGGGATTACAGGCGTGAGCCACCGCACCCAGCTCAGAGTACAATTTCATATAAAAAAGAATTACTGGTCGGGCACAATGGCTCACGCCTGTAATCCCACCAGCACTTTGGGAGGCCAAGGCAGGTGGATCACCTGAGGTCAGAGGTTCAAACCATCCTGGCCAACGTGGCGAAATTCCATCTCTACTAAAAATACAAAATTAGGTGGGCATGGTGGCACATGCCTGTAATCCCAGCTACTCAGGAGGCTGAGGCAGGAGAACTGCTTGAATCTGGAAGGCAGAGGTTGCAGTGAGCCAAAATTGCACCACTGTACTCCAGCCTGGGAAACAAGAGCAAACCTCCATCAAAAAAAAAAGAAATGGCCGGGCGCAGTGGCTCAAGCCTGTAATCCCAGCACTTTGGGAGGCCGAGACGGGCGGATCACGACGTCAGGAGATCGAGACCATCCTGGCTAACACGGTGAAGCCCCGTCTCTACTAAAAAAAATACAAAAAACTAGCCAGGCGAGGTGGCGGGCACCTGTAGTCCCAGCTACTCGGGAGGCTGAGGCAGAAGAATGGCATAAACCCGGGAGGCGGAGCTTGCGGTGAGCTGAGATCTGGCCACTGCACTCCAGCCCGGGCGACAGAGCGAGACTCCGTCTCAAAAAAAAAAAAAAAAAAAAAAAAAAAAAAAGAAATTACTCTATTAAGATACTGGTATGACCATCTCTGACTCTTGTGCCCCTTTTCTGTTTTTAAATTCTACCTCCTGAAACCTTCGATAAAGGGGAAAATAGGTGGCAAGCTTCCCAGTTTAAATGTTCAACAGGTATTCCTCCCCCCTCATCCCTCAAACCTATTCATTTCATATAAATCTCCTGAATCTGGGTACTCTATGTTTACCAAAATGTATTAACCTTTCAGCGTGACCCTTCCAGTAAGCTCTCAGAAAGCAGAGCTTTCAATCTAACTCATTTTGTTTGATTGAAAATCATGCTGAAAAGCTTACATTCCATACATAAATATTAAAAATTTTGGCCAGGTGCGGTGGCTCACGCCTGTAATCCCAGCACTTGAGGAGGCCGAGGTGGGTGGATCGCCAGGTCAGGGGTTGGAGACCAGCCTGGTCAACATAATGAAACCCTATCTATACTAAAAATACAAAAAAATTAGCCAGGCATGGGTGGCACGTTCCTGTAGTCCCAGCTACTCAGGAGGCTAAGGCAGTAGAATCACTTGAACCCAGGCGGTGGAGGTTGCAGTGAGCCAAGATGATGCCACTGCACTCCAGCTTAGGCAACATAGTGAGCCTTTGTCTCAAAAAATAAAAAATAAAAAATAACAATTTCAGGCCAGGTGCACTTTGGGAAGCCAAGGCGGGCAGATCACGAGCCCCAGAGTTTAAGACCAGCCTGGCCAACAAGGTGATATCCCATCTCCACTAAAAATACAAAAATTAGCTGGGAATGGTGGCACACGCCTATAGTTCCAGCACGTTGGGAGGCCAAGATGGGTGGATTACCTGAGGTCAGGAGTTCGAGACCAGCCTAGCCAACATAGTAAAACCCTATCTCTACTAAAATTACAAAAAAATTAGCCAGGCATGGTGGCTGGCACCTGTAATCCCTGCTATTTGGGAGGCTGAGGCAGGAGAACTGCTTGAATCCGGGGGGCGGAGACTGCAGTGAGCCGAGATGGCATTCAGCCTGGGTGACAGAGCAAGACTTCATCTCAAAATTAAAAAAAAAAAAAAAAAATTAAAACTTCAAAAGAATGTAACACCAAATTAGTTGCCTTTATAGTCAATTACCCTGGTTGGCTGGAACTAATATAGCACAGTCTTACCATAAAAACTTACTGAAGGGAGATGGTTAAGAAACATTCTTTTGGTAAATTAAACTCATTTACATTGTATAATACATATACCCTATACTAAATGTTAATAAATTAATAGTAATGGTTCAAATGAAACTCCAGTGCGGTCAGAATGCTGTAAAACAGTGAGATCTAAAAACACTATCTTAACTTATGTACACTACTGAGGAAATGAGGAAAAAAATCTAACAGATTAAGAAAATCAAGTCCTAGCTGGGCGTGTAAGCAGATGCCTGTAATCCCAGCTACTCAGGAGGCTGAGGCAGGAGAATCGCTTAAGCCTGGGAGGCGGAGGTTTCGGTGAGCCAAGGATGTGCCCTTGCGCTCCAACCTGGGCAACAAGAGTGAAATTCTGTCTCAAAAAAAAAAAAAAAGTACAAAATCTTAAGCATCATTATACCTGACACATATATAACCAGATAAAGTCAACTTACTGTGACACAATTCCTAACTAGACTAGGTTTTCCCCCAATCCTGTGGCTACTATTCCAGAATTAAAAGGGCAAAACCATCCATTTTCCTTTTTTTTTTTTTTTTGAGACCATGTTTTTGTTCTTGTTGCCCAGGCTGGAGTGCAGTGGCACAACCTCAGCTCACTGCAACTTCTGCCTCCCAGGTTCAAGTGAGTCTCCTGCCTCAGCCTCCTGAGTAGCTGGGATGACAGGCGTGCGCCACCACTCCCAGCTAATTTTTTGTATTTTTAGTAGAGATGTGTTTTGTTGTTGTTGTTGTAGTTGCTTTTTTGAGACAGAGTTTTGCTCTTGTTGCCCAGGCTAGAGTGCAATTGCATGATCTCGGCTCACTGCAACCTCTGCCTCCTGGGTTCAAGAAATTCTCCTGCCTCAGCCTCCTGAGTAGCTGGAATTAAAGGTATGTGCCACCACGTCTGGCTAATTTTGTATTTTTCATAGAGATGGGGTTTCTCCATGTTGATCAGGCTGGTCTCAAACTCCTGACCTCAGGTGATCCACCCGCCTCCGCCTCCCAAAGTGCTGGGATTACAGGCGTGAGCCACCGCGCCCGGCCGAGACGTGTTTTGTGTTAGCCAGGCTGGTCTCAAACTCCTGACCTCAGGTGATCCACCCGCCTGGGCCTCCCAAAGTCCACGGATTACAGGCGTGAGCCACCGTGCCCAGCCAAAACCATCCACGTTCATCTAACTCTAAGAACTAACAGCTAAAACCATCCATGTTCATCTAACTCTAAGAACTAACAAGTTTTTCTTCCTTTGCAACTCTGGCAGCATTAAATTCAAATGAACCGTTAAATGTGACTACAGTATACCTAAATCTTTAAGGTCTAACTCAAAAAGAAGATGCTGCCACATGACATCGGAAGAGGGCTGTCGCTGCTCCCATTTTAACACAGGCCCTCATCATCCATTTTAACATGAAAATGGTATTAAGAACTCTGCCAAATGCTAGAAGGAAAAAGGTCCATTCTTTCAAGAAACATAACATTGTAGTTGGGGCAACAAAAAAATAAACAGTTATGGGATTTGTGATCTTCATTAAATGCAATGGAATCTCAGAGAAGAAATATCCTGAGTCAGGATGGCCAGAAAAGGATTCACGGAAGAAGGGGGACTGAAACTAGGCTATAAGAAGGACAAATGGAAGAACAGCATGCACAAAAGCAAAGTAGTGACTACGGCAAAAACTACAGTATTTGAGAGGCCGGCAAGAATTCCAGTTGGGGAAGAGTGGGAAATAAAGCTGAATAGGTAGAATGGAACCTTCTTAAAAGCCAGACTGAAGCATATAAATTCAGCCCAGTTGGCAAAGAGAATCCATTATGGGTTCTCCAGCAGGGGAACTGACAAGATGAAACCAGAACTTTAAATAAATTACACTGTCAGTAGTTACAGAAGTAAAATGAATAAGAAAGGTTGCTCAGGGCAACCAAATAAAAACTTAATAATCCAGAACTACAACCATTCATTCATTGAGAAGACAGACTGCTAGGTAACAACACTGGCCTAGAATTCACACAAACTGGGACTAAATTCCTGCTCTGTCCCCCACTACCTAAGCCTCAATTTTCTCACTGTTAAATTCAGGGCATCAGCACTCAGACCGTCACAGTACTTGTCAAAGCACCTGTGTAGTCCTGATACATAGAACTTTGACGGTTAGTCAACAGTAGTGCTAAATTAAGTATGGTTAAAAATGGGAAGTGAACATAAGACAAGGCTCATAGAGGAACAGAACTTCCAAGGACAACTATCTTGACAGCAGCTGACAATACAGAAAAGAATACACAGGAAAAAGGTCAGGAAAAATAAAATAAAAATAAAATAAAACCACCTACTCAAAGTAATCACTACAGCCTAAAAGGCAAACCCTAGGTTCTGCAGGACCCAAGCCTTGAAAGAATTCCCTTTTCATTTAAAGAGTTTGCCTGGCCTGGTGGCTCACGACTGTAATCCCAGCACTTTGGAAGGCCAAGGCAGGTGGATCACGAGGTCAGGAGTTCAAGACCAGCCTGGCCAACATGGTGGAACCCTATCTCTACTAAAGATACAAGAAATTAGCCAGGCATGGTGGCGGACACCTATAATCCCAGCTACCTGGGAGGCTGAGGCAGGGGAATCGCTTTAACCCAGGAGGTGGAGGTTGCAGTGAGCCAAGATCGCGCCATTGCACTCCAGCTTGGGCGACAGGGCCAGACTGTCTCAAAAAAAAAAAAAAAAAAAGAGTTGAAGCTGGGTGCGGTGGCTCACGCCTATAATCCCAGCACTTTGGGAGGCCAAAGCGGGCGGATCACAAGGTCAAGAGATAGAGACCACATGGTGAAACCCCGTCTCTACTAAAAGTACAAAAATTAGCTGGGCGTGGTGGTGCGCGTCTATAATCCCAGCTACTCAAGAGGCAGAGGCAGGAGAATCGCTTGAACCAAGGAGGCGGAGGTTGCAGTGAGAGGAGATGGCGCCATTGCACTCCAGCCTGGGCAACAAAGCGAGATTTTGTCTCAAAAAAAAAAAAAAAAAAAGTTGAAAAATGTTTCAAATGGTGCAAGTAGGCTTAAGAAGTCCATCCCAGATGACAGAATAGCAACAAAGGCATGCAAAAGATCCACCACTGTACCTACACCAATCACGTAAATTATTCATAGTATATGTGAGTCTTAAACCACAACTTTAAGAGTAAAAAAACTAAGTTTACTTCAAATAGGTTACTCAGGAAATGGAGCTATCAAATCCTTCCTGTGACATTATGCCCCTACTAAAATAAATAACAAGTAAATATAATGTAATACAAAGAAACGAAATTCAAAAATCAAACCTATCAGGAGCAACTTAAACTTACAGGATACTCAGAATGTCAACCATTGTTCTTAGAATGTCAACCACCGGTCTAAGTACCTCACACATATTAACTCAACCTTCTCAACTCTATGAAGTTGACTGTCCCCTTACACAGATGAAGAAACTAAAACACGTGAAGGCCGGGCGCGGTGGCTCATGCCTGTAATCCCAGCACTTTGGGAGGCCGAGGCGGGCAGATTACCTAAGGTCAGCAGTTCGAGACCAGCCTGGCCAACATGGTGAAACTCCACCTCTACTAAAAATACAAAAATTAGCCAGGAGTGGTGGCGGACACCTGTAATCCCAGCTACTCGGGAGGCTGAGGCAGGAGAATTACCTGAACTCAGGAGGTGGAGGCTGCAATGAGCCGAGATCGCACCACTGCACTCCAGCCTGGGCAACAGAGTGAAACTCCATCTCAAAAAAATAAAATAAAATAAAAATTTAAAAAATAAAACGCATGAGGAGCTACTACCCCAACATCACAACTAGTAAGGGATAGAGCCTGAGTTTGAACTCACTGTAACCACTATGCTACAACACAAAGACTTCAATGATTTTTCCTACACTAGTTTTTTGTTTGTTTTTGAGAGGGTGTCTCCCTCTATCGCCCAGGGTGGAGTGCAATGGCATGATCTTGGCTCACTGCAACCTCCACTTCCCAGGTTCAAGCGATTCTCCCACCTCAGGCTCCCGAGTAGCTGGGACTATTGGCACCCACCACCATGCCCGGCTAATTTTTGTATTTTTAGTAGAGAGGTAGAAGATGGGGTTTCACCATGTTGGCCAAGATGGTCTCGATCTCTCGACCTCGTGATCCGCCCGCCTCAGCCTTCCAAAGTGCTGGGATTACAGGAGTGAGCCACCGTGCCCAGCAGGACTGCATCTTATTAAATAGTGCTAGGGAGTTCAACACAATGATATGAGTTCTATGAATGTCATTTAACCATGCAATCACCTGACCCAGTTAGTACAGATGCTCAACTATAGATCATAAACTTGATTAGAAACACAAGGTTTTGGAAGGATATCTACACAGATCAAGACTAACAAAACAGCTGGGAAAAATTCTGCAGATTCAGTCATCTAAGACAGACCCAGGTTTGAATCCTAGTGTTCATTTAATCATTTTGTGGCCTTGAACAAGTGAATTAACTTCTTTGCACCTCTGTTTCATCATCCACAAAAAAAGCCCAACACTATCTATCTCATAGGATCAGCCTGGGTTATAAACGGCATAGAAAGCACCTCACACCTCCTAGAGCATAGCCCCGAGCACCTAGTCCCTCTCCTCTGGCTCTATGGTAACAGGGCAATTAATTGCACTCTTACCGAATCCAATCCCAGAGGGGTAAACAGCCAAATCTCTCCAGTATCAGCTCTCTCACAGAGTCCTTTCTTTTTAACTTCAGGTTTCTATTGGTGGCAGAGCAGGAGATACCTAACCTTGGTGGTACCTAAACTGAACAATACTCAACAATTCTTTACTACATAGCTCTAGGGTCCTAGCCCTCCTCTACTACCAGAATGTCTGAGCATAAAGTATAAATGTCTCATGTTAGCTGCTTTCCTTTTTTGCATTTCAGTGACATATACTGTAAATGTTGTGAAATGAGTCCAATTCACATGCACTAGAAAAATACAAGTTCTAGTCCTAGCAATGCCAATGTTTCTGCCATACCTCTCCCCTGACTTCCTACCATTCATTCTTCTCTATTCTTTTTATATAAATGACACCAAAATTGAACGAACCCAACAAACTATTTCAACCAACTTCATCAAAATGTGTCAAGTCAGAAATTCTTTGTAACAGTACTGCTACAAATTGTACAAACAAGGGAGTTTCCTTTGTCACCTACTCCTCTGACAAGGTTGTATGTATACTGCACTGATGGATTTAATCAACAGGTTGATATTCAAAAGGTCTATTAATATATTTCATCAGTAACCCCTATGTTCATATTATCTTCTGCCCTTTCTACATGTTAGCTTGAAAGGCTCCTAGAACACAGGAAGCAGTTACCTCTAGTTCTTTCGGGAGACTGGTGTCATGACAATCATGCAAAACCTTTAATTAGGTGTCGAGAATACAAATATCAAAAAGATTCTTGGACATACGTATTAAAATGCTTAACACTTCTTCGAAGCAACCAATGCAAAAATATCATCTCTGCAAGGGGCCACTCCATTTACCACCAGTGTCTCCCACATTAATACCTAAAGCTGGTATATGTTAAAAGAAAAATGTCTTATAAACTGACGGTGAGCTTTGCAACAAGTTTTATGCCATTAACATGTCACTTTATTGAGTTCCTTAACACTAGGAAAAACTTTTCCCAGGCACGTAGTTTTCATCCCACATACAGTTCAGTATTTTTTTTTTTTTTGTACTGCAGGTCTGATTCTAACAACTCAAACGTCAAAAAATAGTTACTTATGAATTTAATGATTGTGATTACGTACATCTCAGTGCAGGATAGGGCTGAAAAAAAAATATTCCAAACAAGAAATCCTGGATTTAAGAGCAAGAAGCCTAATCACACATCACACGCCTAACTGCTCTCAGGCATAGTTTCTTCCTGCAGCCCCTCCCCCACAGGTAAATGCTAACTATTTCTAGAACTCTGAACAATTTGGGAAGCTTGCCATCAACTCCCATGACACCACCCAACATACACCATGTTTTCGGGGAGACAAAGGTGCCTCAGACTATAAACTTATTAAAATGGTGTATTAAAATACAATCCCAGGAAGTCAGCATTACTAAAATACATCAATGTACCATTTCATTTTAACAAAAATGAAAATGAATCACACTGGAAAACCCAAACAGTCGCTCATTGTTATCTTCAACGTGTAATCGAAATTATTTATTCTAAGTTGTTTCAGGTAAGTGGATGAAGACACCACGAGGGCCTTATTATTATCCAAACTGGAGAAGGAGCCTTTAGGAAAAAAAGGAGGGGGAAGAAGTATCACTTAATTACATGAGGTGGGGGGTGGAGAAACCATTAAGTCTTAAAATTCAGACTAAAAATAACCTGTCATTTTCACCCACTACATTTTATTAACAAGCTTGTTTAGATCAGCATACGGTTTCTGTTTGGAAAACAAGAAAGTGAACAGTAAACTTTCCTAAGTCAACTGTAAATCACATAGGTACTAAAACTCTTCACCCTCGGTGCCTGCACAGTCCAAGATTTTAAGTAAACTCCAGACATTGAGAACACCTAATTTCTAACTAGTTTCCAACATTTCTCATTTGTAATCACCAAATTATCTTAGAGACACTTAGACAATCCAACAAAGAGAGCATTTTTTGAAAGCCACAACCCAAATTTTACATGAAACACACCATTTTCACAACCTAAATTTAATCCCGGTTACCACTGCGAAGTGATGCCTGTTTCAGCAAATTAAGAACTTCCAAAAATACTAAACACGTTAACGCATGGATGGCTTCCCTCGAGCTGCCATTTAAGATTAATATTCCACTTAAATAAAAGTCTGCTTCTGTTCAAAAAATTAAATCGGTTGCAAAGAGGAAGTAACCGAGAAACCACCCTCACAACGTGGCCTTTACACTGTCAGAAAATAACGTGACTCTGTGCCACCCAAAACTTACCAGGAAGCTGGCAATAACTTTGCCAATTCTACACTCCTGAACCCAACTTCAAAGAATCTCCACCAAATACCTCCTTAAGACGATAAAAAGCACTAAGTTACAAATAAACACGTCCCGGAGCAAGGCCCGGCTGCCGCGCGCCCCTCCCCCGGCCGGCGCCCCCGCCCCGGACGCGCGGCCCCAACAGCCGCCCGCAGCCCCTAGCACGCCGGCCGGGGTCGCCGCGCCCGGGCTGGGGACGCGCCCGGGGAGGGGAGATTTCCATTGCCGCCCGAGGTTTCACAAAATAGCATACACCGAAAAGCTCCTTCTCCTCTGCTAAAAATAGGCTATAAAGGAGTCGGCCTCATGATGGCTCCTTGATTCAATTTGCTGCAAATCCTTTCCTGAAAGCCTCCCCCCCTCATACACACACGCACAAAAAGGGGGTGTAAATGCACGAAGGGAGGAAGAGGGGGAGAAGGCCGAGGTGCACATTTTCGGGGACAACATAATTAGGGTGAGGATCCCCCGAGACGAGGAAAGGGTAGGGGGTGGGCAGGCACGTGAGCATTTCAAAGAACCCTGAGAGAGGAAAACGGGGGGATGGGGGCGCCCCAAGTGCCCTCCCTGCCTTCCCTCCCCCCACGCAAGCCCAGTTCCCCCAAGGGCCAAGTTGAAAAATGCATGTTCCACTCGCGCCCATCCCCCGCGGCCCAGCGCCCCCGGCCGCCTCTGGCCCGCGCCCCCCGCCCAGGCCCGCGACCGCCCCCACTCCGGGGTCCGGCCCCCAGCGCTTACCTGGAAACGGTGGCCTCCAACGCCGCTCCCCCCTCCCGGGAATGGAGGCACTAGGAAATTCCCCTCCTCGCCGCCGCCGCCACCGCCTCCAACCACCCCCAAAATAACCCCTCCGGGGGGTGAGAGGCAATTATAACCCCAGCGAGCGGAGGGCGCGGGGGATGGGCGCCGGGAGGGCGGGGGCGGGGAGCGCGGCGCGGGTCCCCAGGTGGCGAGCGGAGGTGCTCCCGCCGCTGGGGGAGGGGCGGGGGCGCACGCGGCCGGCGGCGGGGGGAGGCGGCGCGCGGGGGAAGGGCGCGAGCGGGGAGAGGAATTGAGGCAGAAGGTAAAAGCTGTTACTAAGGGAAAGAGCCAAACGGTTCGGAGCAGCCAACGGCTCAGACACTCAACACTGGGGAGAGAGGAATGGGGACCAGCCAGGCACAAATGAGCTCGCGAGGCCCGCGGCGGCGGCGGCGGCGGCGGCGGCGGCCGCGCAGCAAAACAAACCCGAGCGGCCTGCCGGGCGGGCGGGCGAGCGGGCGGGCGCGCGGGGGAGGGGCCGGCGGGGGAGGGGCGCCGCGGACGCGGGGAGGCGGCGGCGGCGGCGGCGCGGCGGGTGGGGGGGGGGAGGCTCAAGCGGCCGCGCTCCTCTCCCTCCCGGCCCGCTCCGGCGGCGCTGGGGGCTGGGCTGTGCGGCGCATTCTTTTTAAAAATCAGGCGAGCCCCGCGGGCACTCGAAGGCGCCTCGGGGCCCCGGGCCGCCCGCCCCGCCCCCACCGCCGCGGGCCGGCCTGAGTGTGCTCGGTTGTGGGCCGCTGGGCCCGAGACGGGTGGGGGTGGGGAGGCCCGCGCGGTGGCCGGGGTGGAGCCGCTGGCGAAGTTTCCCAAGGAGGCCGCGGGCTTCCGCGTGTCCGGGGGGCGGCCCGGCGGCGCTGGGGGCTGGGCGCACACGCGGCGGGCATGTGCGGGAGCGCGGCGCGGCATCATATGGACATTTGTTTGTGAAAATCTCTGTGCACACCTTTGTGTACGTAATTACATATGGTTCTCGGAAGCGTACCTGGAAAGGTGCTTTATCTGTATTAAGCGACTTTAAAAATGTGATCCAGAGCACGGGATCTGGAGAGAAAACGCGCACACAAGAAGATTATTGATACTAAACACAAAGCTGTAATTGAAGTGTTTATGCCTAAATGTACTGTGAATCAAGCATATGGTGGTATTTATCATCTGGTGGGTCTGTTTGAAAGGTTTGGTCGATCACTTATTATTTCACAAAAATAAAATAATATAACTAAATGTTTACTAAACATATACCTCCACGGTGGCATCCACAGTAGAAGTGTATCCACTTTGTATACTTTTTGCATGTGTGAAGCACAGCAAGGCGGTTTATAAAGTGTACCTTTGATGAGTGATAGTGTGGGCAAGTATGATTGAGGGGGGTCGTTTTTAAAGAAGGGAGGCACCTCAGGTTTTAAAGCAAATGGGGTGGTAATCTTTCTAAGACTTTCAGAAAGATGGGATGGGGCGCTTCTTAGAGCTCTGTATAAGCTCAGGACTGGAGAAGCAGCCACCCTTTTAATTAAGATACGACTTGAAACCTTTTTGTTATTTCGGTTATTACTGCCTTCAAAGCAAAATAATATTTGCAGCTTTTTCTTAAAGGTGAAGGGTACTGTTTTCCTGCTCTCATCACAATATTTGAAAATAGATGTAGCGATCACTTTAAAGCAACCATCATTTCCTCTCAGTATCAGAAGCCTAAAGTTTTGCGACACACACACACACACACACACACAACTTGTAACTTGCACCAGTGTGGACTCCTGGTGGCCTAAAAAGTTCAGTGATTAGACAGGTGGTTTCTTGGCTAAGGTCAGTATCTCTTTCCCCCGGGAGCCCTTGCTTGGGGGAGCTGCCAGAGGCCTTTCCTGAATGACCTAGTGGGGCAGGGAGCAGGAAAACCATCAGAGGAAAGGGAGTAGGATTGGAAACTCCCTTCCAACCACCAGAAAGAGAGTTCAAAGCGTATCAGTGGTGTGGCCTTAGAGCTATTTTCATGTATGAAAGTGGGAATGTTGGATTAAACAATGTCACCCGATGGGAATTTAGATAACTGCAGGTTTCCAAAACACTATGCAGAGTGTACAGGGAAACCGCACAAAGCAAGTTTTGCATTTCAATAGGATTCTAAAGCTGAGGCTTGTTTACCTCAGAACTAACACCTTTCAGAAGACTTTATTTCAGAATTGAAAAGAGTATAGTATCTTCCTTTTTTTTTTTTTTGAGTTGATTAATGTCATAGATATCACTAAACATACCCTGTCTTCAATAAATAAACTATCTCGGTGGAGCCACTCAGTGAAACATATCTATTGGCTTAGATTATTTTTTAAGTTTCATATTGTGCCACCATGGGCGGGTCTTCTCCGTACAGCAGTGACTGTAAAATCAAACCCCACCTTCAGTGAATGAGGACTTCTCAACCATACCAGTTCTTAAGCGTCATATTCAAAGCTGCCTACCCCACGCTTTCTCCTTCCCCTAAATGACCTCTATCCCTTATTCCACAAGGGAGGAGACACCCTCCTTCAGGTTCATAGGATCAGGCCTTCCAGCCTGAAGTTTTTATACCCTACACCAAGCTGCCTCCTAAAGTTGTTCAGCGTTAGTTGAGCCTCCTAACAATGATAATAATCCATGCATTTGTTTATATCCCTGTAGTTTACAAGACATTTCTGTGCATAAATGACTGCATTTGAGTATCATGAAGATCATCGAGTCTGGGGACTTATAAATTCATTGCAGTAAAATGTACTTTACTCACCGCTGTTGGATCATGCTAATTGAAGAGAAAGCAGGAGTATTTTTTTTTTTGAGACGGCGTTTCGCTCTTGTCGCCCAGGTGGGAGTGCAATGGCGGAATCTCGGCTCACTGCAACCTCCGCCTCCCGGGTTCAAGTGATTCTCCTGCCTCAGCCTCCCGAGTAGTTGGGATTACAGGCGTGTGCCACCAGGCCCGGCTAATTTTGTATTTTTAGCAGAGATGGGGTTTCTCCATGTTGGTCAGGCTGGTCTCAAACTCCTAACCTCAGGTGATCTACCCGCCTCAGCCTCCCAGTGTTGGGATTGCAGGTGTGAGCCACCTTGCCGGTGACCTGGAGTGCTTTTAAACAAACAAACAAAAAAAATGGGGGCACCCAAATGTAGAAAGGCCTTGATTCCTCCAGCAAAGGGGGTTTTAAATCACATCATATTTTGATCCCTTTGATTTTATATTCTGGAAACTATCTGAAACAACAGTGTGGCTTCAACATTAAATACTCAGAGAAACCATCACTCAGCGGTCACATGTATTGTCCCATCACCCTCTAGCTGTCCCAACATATCCAGCATAAAGGATCAGGGCTGCACCAAAATACAAGCAATGATTAGACTCACTGGGTGAGGAAAGGACAAAGAAGGAACTGTTGTTACTAATATTCAATACTGTGTCCTAATCTAAAACTCCCATTACACTTTGAATTAAATGTTAATGTATTTCCAGAAAGGAGAGATTACTGTGTTACTAACAAATTGCAAAGCAAAGGAACACATTAAGAAGTTCTCTACTGGGTGCCGTGGCTCACACCTGTAATCCTAGCACTTTGGGAGGCTGAGGCCGGTGGATCACTTGAGGTCAGGAGTTCAAGACCAGCCTGGCCAACATGATGAAACCTTGTCTGTACTAAAAATGCAAAATGTTAGTCGGGCATGGTGGCAGGTGCCTATAATCCCAGCTACTTGGGAGGCTGAGGCAGGAGAATCACTTGAACCCTGGAGGGGGAGGTTGCAGTGAACCGAGATCGTGCCACTGCACTCCAGCCTGGGAGACAGAGCGAGACTCTGACTCAAAAAAAAAAAAAGTTATCTCTTGAACTTTCTAGTTAATTACTCAATGAAGAGAAATTTCATACCAGTAACTGTTATCAGAAGTTACATATGTATTATAAAATGGCTAAACAAATCCTGACTTGTTTTATTTCAGTAATATTTTCCCAAAGGGGTGTGGCATGGCAAGATAGCCTACACCTTTGCAGCTTTCATCGCTCAAGACATGAAACATTTTAAAGTTAAGCTGGTTCAATCCCAGGACTACAGGGTCTCATTACTATATGTATTTTTAAATCATCATGATGTTTCAAATTGTTTACATTAGCTCATCTACATAAAGTATTTAAAACAAACTGTATAAAAAAGACATTTGATACCCAAAATATTCTCCTAGTGCTATAACTCATTTTATATTCTTTACTCACCCTGGAATTCAGTGGCTTTACATCTGTAGCGTTTACCCCCAGGCGTCTTGCTGATACCCTGTGATGTTTCCGTTTCATTTTGACTTACCTTGTGCAATTCTTTGTGGTTCTTCCGAAATGAGGCACATGCCAACCACACATCTCGAGATCTCAGTACACAAGCTGTTTTTCTCCTTCAATGCATAGCATGTTGCTTGTGACCTTTCCTCATCAGTGTGAACCTTGTCACAGTTTTCCATGCTTCTATGACAACAATAAACTTTACTTGAGAGTCTTCATTTAAATTACAAAAGAAACATACAACTATCTTACAAGTATTTATGCCTCTCAGATAATGAAAATAGCAGGTTGTATCCTGCGATTGTGATTCAGTCAAAACAGAAAACCAGCCACACACACAGCATGTTACTGTATAATCACTTACTTATACTGACCAGCCACATACTTCCTCAGGGAAGCACTCAAGGCCTAGTATTATGTTGATGGTTTTGCTCCTCATTCATTCAGTGTTGATTGAATGTGTAGTGTGCCAGGCACTGTTTCAGTGAACCAAAAACAGCCCCTACTCTTCATAAGGCTTACATTCCAGTCCCACATTGGGTGAGGGTTGGGAGCACAAACAGACTTTCAAAAAATATGTCTGTATTAGGCTATTGTTTGACCGCTGTAAAAAAAAAATATATATATATATAAATGGCTTAAACAAGATAAAAGTATATTATCTTATGTGACTGGCATTCTGGAGTAAGATACCTTTTTCTTCTCAAGTCATAGAAAGCCACTGGGAGGCTTTGAGCAAAGAAGTGACTTGAACCACCTTTCATTTTAAAGGACCAACTGAGGCTGGGTGTGGTGGCTGACGCCTGTAATCCCAACACTTTAAAAAGCTTAAGTGGGGACCATGCACAGTGGCTCACACAATCCCAGCACTTTGGGAGGCTAAGGCAGGTGGATCACCTGAGGTCAGGAGTTCGAGACCAGCCTGGTCAACATGGTGAAACCCCATCTCTACTAATAATACAAAAAAATTAGCCAAGTGTCATGGCACACATTTGTAACCCCAGCTACTCAGGAGGCTGAGGCTAGAGAATGGCGGGAACCTGGGAGGCAGAGGTTGCAGTAAGCCAAGATCGCGCCATTGCACTCCAGCCTGCGTGACAAGAGCGAAACTCCATCTCAAAAACAAAGAACAACAACAAAATTATTCCAAGATTTTAGACCAAACAAGTAGAAGAATGGAATTGCCATTTACTGAGATAGGAAAGGCTAGAAGAAGACCTAGTTGATGAGGGGACTATCAAGAGTTTTGTTTTAGCATTTGGTGCGCCTATTATACATCTTCATGATGATGTTAAATAGGTAGCCAGATGTTCAGAGGTGCTATTGGAACAGGAGATAAAACTTTGAGACTCATTAGTAAAGCAATGATATTTGAAATCATGGACCTGGATGCAATCACCTAGAGAGTGAATATAAGTAAAAAAGCATTGAGTTCTCTGTCACCTCAGTTGACTCCTACCTCAAATGTTTTCTTTCCAGTGCTCTTCTGCTCTTGATGTAGTGAAAAGCCTAAACATATGAAATCATGGGTCAGCATAAGCTGACTTTCTAACCATAAGGACATTGATGGAAACCATAGATAATGCTTTTGTTTTGTTTTGTTTTGTTTTGTTTTGTTTTGTTTTGTGATGGAGTCTCGCTCTGTCTCCCAGGCTGGAGTGCAGTGGCACCATCTTGGCTCACTGCAAGCTCTGCTTCCCAGGTTCCCGCCATTCTCCACCCTCAGCCTCCCGAGTAGCTGGGTCTACAGGCACCCGCCACCATGCCTAGCTAATTTTTTGTATTTTTAGTAAAGATGGTGTTTCACCGTGTTAGCCAGGATGGCTTTATCTCCTGACCTCATGATCCGTCCGCCTCGGCCTCCCAAAGTGCTGGGATTACAGGCATGAGCCACCACATAATGTTATTTGCTACCATTTATTAAGCATGTTGTCAACTCTTTTCAAAGCATATTAATATGTAATTGTCTCTAATTTTCTCAACAACCTGAAAAGGTAATGCCTCAGTCAATTTGGATTGCTGTAACAAAAATACCATAGACTCGGTGGCTTAAAGAACAAACACTTGACCGGGCGCAGTGGCTCACACCTGTAATCCCAGCACTTTGGGAGGCCCAGGCGGACGGATCACCTGAGGTCAGGAGTTTGAGACCAGCCGGCCAACATGGCGAAACCCCATCTCTACTAAAAATACAAAAATTAGCTGGGCATGGTGGCGCATGCCTGTAATCCCAGCTACGTGGGAGGCTGAGGCAAGAGAATTGCTTGAACCCGGGAGGCGGAGGTTGCAGTGAGCTGAGATCGCGCCATTGCACTCTAGCCTGGGCAACAAGAGCAAAACTCCGTCTCAAAAAAACAAACAAACAAAAACAAAACAAAAAAACACACATTTATTTCTCACAGTTCTGGAAATTGGGAAGTCTGATAGCGAAATGCCAGCATGATCAAGTTATGGTGAGGGCCTCTTCCTGGGTGCTGCTGACCATTTTCTTGCTGTGTATAAGTGGTGTAAAACAGAAAGACAGGAAGCAAGCTCTCTCATGTCTCTTCTTACAAGATTACTAATCCCATCATGTAGGCTGTGATCTAATTACCTTCTGAAGGCCCCACCTCCTAATACCATACCATTTGGGGCTAGTGTTTCCATATATGAATTCTGGAGAAGCACAAACATGTAGTCCATAACGGGTAAATAATATTATTATCTTTATTTGATTGATGAAGAAACTGAAGTAATAAGAACACATGATTTGTCTAAGGTCATGCTGCAAATGGCAAAACAAGGATTTGAACTCAAGGCCAAGTGTAGTATCTGCTTTTCCAATGAATAAAAATAAGCAGATCAAGGCAGGAAAATTCAAGTGTTTGCTAAAAAGTACTTCAATGAACGAGAAGAGCAGAGAAATGCAAAATGGAAAAAAGGAGAAACTGTTTGAGGAGAAGAACCATATCTTAATCACATTTATATGACCCACATATCTTAAGCTAGAATCTAGAAAAATGTTTGCTGAATGCAGGCATAGTTACAATCAATCTGTTGGATTCCATCTGTTGCATGCTTTGATACTATTAGTGCATCTACTGATTACAAAAGGAAGACCTTTGTCTCACTCACTCCCTACCCCTCTCACCATCACTACCCCTGCTGCCTCATGGCAATTTAGGTATAGGGTATTCTTTTTTGTGTGTGAGATGGAGTTTCGCTCTTGTTGCCCAGGCTGGAGTGCAGTGGAATAATCTCGGCTCACTGCAACCTCCGCCCCCTCTGGTCCAAGCAAGTCTCCTGCCTCAGCCTCCCGAGTAGCTGAGATTACAGGTGCCCGCCACCACACCCAGATAATTTTTGCATTTTTAGTAGAGACGAGTTTTCACCATGTTGGCCAGGCTGGTCTCAAACTCCTGACCTCAGGTGATCTATCTGCCTCAGGCTCCCAATATGCTGGGATTACAGGTGTGAGCCACGGTGCCCGGCCCAGGTATAGGGTATTCTGGGGGGGGGGGGGGGGGGCGGAGAGAGTCTCACTCTGTCGCCAAGGCTGGAGTACAGTGGCATGATCTCGGGTCACTGCACCTTCAACCTTCTGGGTTCAAACAATTCTCCTGCCTCAGCCTCCTGAGTAGCTGGGACTACAGGCACACACCACCACGGCCGGCTAATTTTTTTGTATTTTTGGTAGAAACAGGGTTTCACCGTGTGGGCCAGGCTGGTCTTGAACTCCTGAGCTCAGGTGATCCACCAACCTCGGCCTCCCAAAGTGCTGGGATTACAGGTTTGAGCCACTGCACCCAGCCAGTATAGGGTATTCTTGAAGACAGGTTTTGTGGGCAAAGAATATGTAGTAATTCCATTTCATTTATTACAAATTTGAAAACTTAGTTTTCCTTTGAGCTTTGAAATTCAGGATACAAATCTCTCTTTTTTAAGAGAATGTTTGCAATTTGGTTAATTAAATTTCCTTGAATTATTAAACTACATTAATTCATTTAATGTATTCAGTCTTTTTAAAATACTTCAGTTGCTCAACAAACAAAAGAATCACAAGTAGTTAAGTAATGCTCAAAAATATGATAAATTATAAAATATTATGAATTAAGTTCTCTTGAACATTACAAAAATGTTTACAGATTTCATAAAATTCTCATATATTTTCACATAAAATCACAAATCTAAATTACAGTTCTCACTTAGGTGTTTTAAACCGGTTTCATAAGGATAACTTGTTAGAAATCCCAAAATGTCAAATTATGTAAAAGATTACAAATAGTTGGCCGGGCGCGGTGGCTCAAGCCTGTAATCCCAGCACTTTGGGAGGCCGAGATGGGCGGATCACGAGGTCAGGAGATCGAGACCATCCTAGCTAACATGGTGAAACCCCGTCTCTACTAAAAAATACAAAAATCTAGCCGGGCGATGTGGCGGGCGCCTGTAGTCCCAGCTACTCGGGAGGCTGAGGCAGGAGAATGGCCTAAACCCAGGAGGCGGAGCTTGCAGTGAGCTGAGATCCGGCCACTGCACTCCAGCCTGGGCGGCAGAGCGAGACTCCGTCTCAAAAAAAAAAAAAAAAAAGATTACAAATAGTTAAAATACCAAATACAAATATGCACAAGTATTTCTAAACATAAATAAAAACAGTAGTGGCCATACACGGTGGCTTACACCTGTAATCCCAGCACTTTGAGAGGCCGAGGCGGGCAGATCACTTGAGCCCAGGAGTTCAAGACCAGCCTGGGCAACATGGCGAAATCCCATCTCTACAGAAAAATACTAAAATTAGCTGGCTGTGGTGGTGCATGCCTGTAGTCCCAGCTACTGGGGAGCCTGAGGTGGGAGGATCGCTGGAGCCGGGAGGTCGAGGTTATAGTGAGCCATGTTTGCGCCACTACACTCCAGCCTGGGTGCAGAGAGACCCTGTCTTACAAATAAACAAACAAATAAGTAAATACAGTAAGATGATGGGTTTGATTTGTTTTATCTCTTTGACTTTATGCTCTCCTAAGGCTAAAAAAAAATCCTAATGCCTTAAATAAATAATTCTACTGGCCCGGGTGAGCTGAGTTGCTGTCTTAGTCAGTTGGGAGTGCTATCACAAAACACATAAACTAGGTGACTTCTACATAACAGAAATTTATTTCTTCTAGTTCTGGAGGCTGTGAGGTCAAAGATCAAGGCACTGGCAGATTCGGTGTCTAGTCAGGGCCTATTTCCTGGTTAACAGATGGCACCTTTCTGCTGTGTCCTCACATGATAAAAGGGGCAAACAAACTCCCTCCTGCCTCTTTTATAAAGGCACTAATCCCATTCATGAGAGCTCCCAAAAGAGCTCCAAGTCTTAATACCATCACCTTGGGGATTAGTATTTCAACATATGGATTTTGGGAGGCTATACACATTCAGATTATAGCAGACACCTTTCCAGTGGACTGAGTAGCTTATTGACCTAAGTGGTTCTGGCTAGAAATGCAGACATCAGGGCAGTTTTTCTCAAAGCTGCTAAGATGTGCTGAACCCTCCTTATGCCAGCCAGTGGGAACACTAAGGTCCTGCCTTCAAATGGGATGGTCTTGCCACAATTCAGGCCCACAGATTCAGGTTGCACCGCTTGGAAATGTTACGAACTTGAACCCCTCCTACCAGATTGCTGAGGCACATGACTGAGCTCAACTTGTATAGTACTCCATTTTATCCTGAATCTTTGTATTGTTTTCCTCCTGATGGTGCTTCAGTTCTTATAGAGATTAACTGTATATTGCTCATGTCTGTGGCTGGCTCTGCAGTTCCAACCACCCCCACTCCACCCCCAATATTATTATAGCTTCTAGAAAGTCAGCCAAATGCACTTTCTGAGATTGCCCCAAATATCTGTTGGTCAGGTAACAGCCATTCTGACAACTATCATTTTCTTATGTCAGCATTTCCCAAACTGTGTTCCACTCGTAATGGGCACATAGTCTGTGCCTCTGGAAGTAAAGGGTTCCAACATTAAGGATGTTTGGGAAATGTCACATGTTTTTATTTTCCTTGTTGTTGTTGTTTTTGAAGACAAAGTTTCCCTCTTGTTGCCCAGGCTGGAGTGCAGTGGTGCAATCTTGCCTCACTGCAACCTCCACCTCCTGGGTTCAAGCAATTCTCCTGCCTCAGCCTCCTGCATAGCTGAGATTATAGGCCACAACACTCAAGGATTGTGCACCACCACATCCTGCTAATAAATGTTAAATTCACCTTCTAGAGGTTTGCACTGCTTTTTAGCATATAAAAGACTGATAAATCTTGCTTTGTAAAATTCTTATCAGCCACAAAGCTAAGACAGGAGAATCCTTGAACTCTGGAGGCAGAGGTTGCGGTGAGCTGAGATCACACCATTGCAGTCCAGCCTGGGCAACAAGAGTGAAACGCCGTCTCAAAAAAATAAAAATAAATAAAAATCTTATGAGCCTATTGAACACTTCTTAAAGACATACCTTTCAAGATCATGCAAAGATTGCATTCTGTGGAACACGGTTTGGTAAATTGTGTCTCTATTTGGTAAAATGTTTTTATTTTATTGCTTGATCTTTTGTGTTTAATTTTTTTTAAGATCAAAGTTTGGATATGCAACCAAATGGACTTTTTTTTTTTTTTTTTTTCTGGTTTTGAGAAAGGGTCTCATTCTGTAACTCAGGATGGAATTCAGTGCCGTGATCTCGGCTCACTGCAACCTCTGCCTTCTGGGCTCAAGCAACTCTCCCCCCTCAGCCTCCCAAGTAGGTGGGACTACAGGCATGCACCACCACACCCATCTAATTTTTGTATTTTTTTGTAGAGACAGGATCTTGCTTTGTTGCCCAGGCTGGTCTCGAACTCCTGCAAAAACGATCTGCCCACCTCAGCCCCTTAAAGCGCTGGAATTACAGGCATGAGCCACCATGCCCAGCTGGACTTTCTGGTAGTTCCCTCCCACTAAACTTGTCCTACCTAGCCATAGGAGCCCTTCCCTCCCAGGGAAACTGCTTATCTAGGGGCAGAGGGCAAGATAAAGTATGTATCCTGAGGCAAGGCTCCTTCAAAAAGAGAGGGAAAGTTGCTGAGCACTTGTACTCACTCACGTCCTTCCTATAATCTTGTAAATCACTTGTTCTCTGAGGAAAGGGGGAACACGCAAAGACTACAGAGAGCTCTTCCTGGGCATAAGAGCTTTCTCTTTGCTATGGTTTGAATATGGTTTGTCCACACCAGAACTCATGTTTATAAATTTGATCCACAATGGGATGTGTTGGAAGGTGGTGTCTAGTGGGAGGTGCTTGGCTCTTGGGGGTAGATTCCTGATGAATGGCTCTGCGTTGTTCTATGGGCAGTGAGTGAGTTTTTGCTCTCTCTCGAGAGAGGAATGGAGTAGTTCTCTCAAGAACAGGTTTTTGTAAAGAAAGATGCCCGTCGGGGCTTTACTTCTTCCCCCGTGTCCACTTCCCTTTGACCTTTCTCCACGTTATGATGCAGCATGAAAGCCCTCAACAGCAGATGCTGGCACCCTGCTTCTTGAATTTCCCAGCCTGCAGAATCCTGAGCTAAATTAACCTCTTTTCTTTATAAATTACCCAGTTTCTGGTGTTCTGTTACAGCAACACAAAACAAAGACACTCCCCTTTATAGATAGCTTTCTAATATTGTGAGTCTTCATTGAGCAACAAACTAGGAAGACAGTGCATGCCAGTACTGAGTTAATTATTGCCACTGAACAAAACAAACTTGATTTTGTGCATATTTAGCAATAGGTGTAACAGCCACAGGGATAGATTATAGGCCAGAGAAACTGGGTTTTAGACACACTACCTTCATTGTTGTGTGTTCTTAGGCATCAAATGGCTGAGAAACGCAGTTTCCTCATTGATAAAATAGGCACAACATTAACAACATATTTCCAGAGTGGATCGTCAAAATACTGACCAGTTCTGTATGCCATGCAACCAATCAGAACAGAGAGCAGAGGGTACACCACACCCAATCATACAGCAAATTGGCAGCCCACAGTTCATTTCCCTCACTCAGTCAACATTTGCAGTTGCCTGCCGTGTAACGTCTATGTACTGGGGCTGTTGCATGTGTCAAATTAAATGTTTGTGAAAGCAGATCATAACCTCCGTACAAAAGCAAGGTGTTTTTGGTCATTATTCTCTGTAGGAAGACACAAAGAGTAGGGGCAGTGGAAGCCTCTCCTTTTCACCTGTTTCACAGTTCTGCCTACCTTATTGGGTGACCTGGCTTCAGTTTGAGAGCTCACCTCCCCTTGAGCTATATAATAGCCTAAGGATATGGAGAACTGGGCCAAGACCAGCCAGGACACAGCTTAACCTCAAAACCCCAAACAATAGTGAGAGCTAGCACTGTCTTGAGTACTTACTATGTGTTAGGCCTTGTTCAAAACACTTTCATGCAGATTAACTCATGTAAACCTCACGGCAGCCTGAAGCAGGGACTTTTTTTTTTTTTTTTTTTTTTTTGAGACAGAGTTTTGCTCTTGTTGCCCAGGCTGGAGTACAATGACAAGATCTCAGCTCACCACAACCTTTGCCTCCCAGGTGCAAGCTATTCTCCTGCCTCAGCCTCCCCAGTAGCTGGGATTACAGGCATGCACTACCACCCCCAGCTAATTTTGTATTTTTAGTAGAGACGGGGTTTCTCCATGTTGGTCTGGCTGGTCTTGAACTCTCAACCTCAGGTGATTCGCCCACCTTGGCCTCCCAACGTGCAGGGATTACAGGTGTGAACCACCACACCCGGCCATGAAGTAGGGACTACTATTATCTCCTCTCCACAGATGAGGAAACCCAACCCACATGGATTAAACGACAAAGGTTCCTTAGCTAGTAAATGTCAGAGGTGGATTTTTTTCTAGGTAGATGAGGTCATGCCTTTAACTACCACTCTATACTACAAACAGATCCAAACCTGGCAAGGGAGAAAGAAAACCGTTGAAGGGCTGGCATCCAGACAGCATTATGGGTCACGAAGGTGAGCCCAGAGTTCTTATAAATGCTCTCTTAGAACCACAGGTGTCATAACCCAAAGGGGTTAACCCGAGGAGCAGAGCTCTCCAATGTTTTTGCAGAGGGTACACAAGAGTCTCCAGAAGCCCCTGGCTGATGGGAACCCCTTCCCCCAGGCACTGAGAACTGCAATACCCACTGCCTGGGTGTGTGGGGAAGGGCAGCTCTGTTCCATGGCCCCATAGTCAGGGGAAAGTGAGCAGGGGAAAAGGAGAAGAACCAGAACAGCGGCCCCTCCCTCTAGCTGGGAAAAGGCTGTCAACAGGTTCAATGGGTTTGCCTTTGGGTAGGAGGATTCCCTCTAATTGTGGAGTAAATAAACATGGAGCTGAGGGCTGGGGCGGGACTCCTTTCTAGAGAGCATGAAGAGGGGTTAAAGAGGCGTGAGGCAGAGAAAGGGAGGTGTGAGGGCTCAGAAGCTAGGGCCAGCAAACTTTTACTGTAAAGGGCCAGATGGTAACTATCTGAAGCTCTGTAGGCCACGTTCTCTGTTGTCTCCCTCTTCCCCCTCCCCCATCCATTTAAAAACATATACATTATTCGGAGCTCCAGCTTCCATTGGATTTGGCCTATGGGTTAGAGTTGCTGATTTCTGCCCTAAAGAAATAATGTGTAAACCTCCCCATTTTACCTGAGTCTAATCCTGCCCTCCCTTGTAGTGCTGGCCATTTAACTTGAAGTAGGGCCTCCCAAGCAATGAGAGAGGCAGTCAGATGAGGAAAGGGGCATAAAGTTCTGACTGTGGTGATGCTTCATGAAATTTGAGGTATGTTCCACTGAGGTACTTTAGGACTAACACGATTTGGCGACCTGAAGGCTTGCTCTGGGGATTTTTATGCCACACATAGCTGCATGCATGAGCAGCTCTGCAAGAATTATGTTTCATGCCACATTCCATTTGGGAACTGATGCCCAAGACAATATTGAAGAGCAATGAAACCCAGCATTACTCTATTCCAGGGAAAATGGAGTAGCAACCTCTCTCTTAGTAGCCAAAAATGGATTATCTCAATGTCTTTAGGAAGAGCTTGCCCTCAGTAAGAAGAATTTTACCTGTTGGTAAACCTGACTCTCAGATAAAATGCCATCTTTACAGAGCCTGGCTTTGCGATAAGAATACACAGTTGTGGCCGGGCGCGGTGGCTTAAGCCTGTAATCCCAGCACTTTGGGAGGCCGAGGCGGGTGGATCACGAGGTCAGGAGATGGAGACCATGCTGGCTAACACGCTGAAACCCCGTCTCTACTAAAAAATACAAAAAACTAGCTGGGCGAGGTGGCGGGCGCCTGTAATCCCAGCTACTCAGGAGGCTGAGGCAGGAGAATGGCATGAACCTGAGAGGCGGAGTTTGCAGTGAGCTGAGATCTGGCCACTGCACTCCAGCCTGGGCGACAGAGCCAGACTCCGTCTCAAAAAAAAAAAAAAAAAAATACACAGTTGTAAAACCGGGCGGGGTGGCTCACGTCTGTAATCCCAGTGCTTTTCGAGGTCAGGCGGGCAAATCATCTGAGGTCAGGAGTTCAAGACCAGCCTGGCCAAAGTCTTCTCTTCCCACCTTAAATTTGAGCTACTAAGCACTAAAGCTATTCTTTTTTTTTTTTTTTTTTTTTTTGAGACGGAGTCTCGCTGTGTCGCCCAGGCTAGAGTGCAGTGGCGCGATCTCGGCTCACTGCAAGCTCCGCCTCCCGGGTTCCCGCCATTCTCCCGCCTCAGCCTCCGAGTAGCTGGGACTACAGGCGCCCGCCACCGCGCCCGGCTAGTTTTTTGTATTTTTAGTAGAGACGGGGTTTCACCGTGTTAGCCAGGAGGGTCTCGATCTCCTGACCTCGTGATCCACCCGCCTCGGCCTCCCAAAGTGCTGGGATTACAGGCTTGAGCCACCGCGCCCGGCCTAAAGCTATTCTTAAATAACAAAAAGAAATGGCTTTAAGGCCAGGAGGTGAGAGGAGGGGAGGGAACTTATAAAACACTTCTTTACCTGAGAATTGACAGAAAGCCATGACTTCCAAATACTTATTAGAACTCTACAATACATTAAGGCTGGGTGCAGTGGTTCACGCTTGTAATCCCAGCACTTTGGGAGGCTGAGGTGGGTGGATCACCTGAGGTCAGGAGTTCAAGACCAGCCTGACCAACATGGAGAAATCCCGTCTCTACTAAAAATAAAAAAATTAGCCCAGCATGGGATTACACGCCTGTAATCCCAGCTACTTGGGAGTCTGAAGCAGGAGAATCACTTGAACCCGGGAGGCGGAGATTGCAGTGAGCCGAGATTGTGCCATTACAAAACTTTACAATACATTTAATGTGAGTTAACGTGTCAGAGAGGCCACTTGTAATGGAATACAGGGGAAGGTTATTGGTGTAAGGCAAAGGACAAAAAGAGTTTTCTTTTTTCTTTTTTTTCTTTTTTTTTGAGACGGAGTTACTCTTATTGCCCAGGCTGGAGTGCAATGGCGTGATTTTGGCTCGCTGCAACTTCCGCCTCCCAGGTTCAAGCGATTCTCCTGCCTCAGCCTCCCGAGTAGCTGGGATTACAGGCACCCGCCACCGCACCGGGCTAATTTTGTATTTTTAGTGGAGACAAGGTTTCTCCATTTGGTCAGGCTGGTCTCGAACTCCCAACCTCAGGTGATCCGCCTGCCTCGGCCTCCCAAAGTGCTGGGATTACAGGCATGAGCCACCGCGCCCGGTGGACAAAAGAGTTTTCAACAGGAACATGACATTTGGAAAGAAAAACTAAGAGGGGTGAGGGGTTGAGAAAAGCAGCAAGTGGGGAAGCTTTGGCCCCGATGACCTAGAGGCCTGAAGTGAGCCACTGGCCAGGCAGAAAGGGCTTGGAAAAGATTTCACCTGTTTCACAATTGCCCAGAGCCTGCCTGAAGGTATCTTGGGGAAGCACCCACTGAGCTCATTACACTGGCCCTTTCCTGGGGAAGCTCAAGGAAATCTCCCTGGTAAGGGCTCCTGTGTCAAAGAAAGTATGTGACTTCAAATGGAAGTAAGAGTTGTCCCACAAAAAATTTTAGGATTATGTTCTGTGGAGGTTGTAAATTATAAATAATTTTCTACTTTTAGTAGTCTAGGTAAATAAATACCTGGAAGCTTTGACATGAATTTCATCTTAGAGATCTTTTTAAATTCTATGAATTGATTAAAATATGCATATTTGCAAATTAGATCTAGCAATGGTATCTGTCATCTCCAAAACCTTCTAACTACTCTCCTACCTACTTGCTGTCTTTTCTCCAAAACATTTGCACAAAACAACTTTTAGAAACTTCCAATGCCAGCCAGGCACAGTGGCTCATGCCTGTAATCCCAGCACTTTGGGAGGTCAAGGCAGGTGGATCACCTGAGGTAAGGAGTTCGAGACCAGCCTGGCCAATATAGTGAAACCCTACCTATACTAAAATTACAAAAAAAAAAAAATTAGCTGGGCATGGTGACGGGCACCTGTAATCCCAGCTACTTGGGAGGCTTAGGCAGGAGAATTGCTTGAACCCCAGAGGCAGAGGTTGCAGTGAGCCAAGATCACACCACTGCACTCCAGCCTCAGCAACAAGAGCAAGAATCCATCTCAGAAAAAACAAACAAACAACCTCCAATGCCTTGCCAGGCAGGGTGACTCATGCCTGTAATCCCAGCACTTTGGGAGGCCGAGATGGGCAGATCTTTTGACTCTAGGATTTCGAGACCAGCCTGAGCAACATGGTGAAACCCCAACTCTATAAAAAATTCAAAAATTAGGCCGGGTCCGGTGGCTCACACCTGTAATTCCAGCACTTTGGGAGGCCAAGGTGGGTGGATCACGATGTCAGGAGTTCGAAACCAGCCTGACCAACGTGGTGAAACTCTGTCTCTACTAAAAATACAAAAATTAGCTGGGCATGTTGGCGCATGCCTGCAGCCTCAGCTACTTGGGAGGCTGAGGCTGGAGAATCCCTTGAACCCGGGAGGCAGAGGTTGCAGTGAGCTGAGATCATGCCACTGCACTCCAGCCCGGGTGACAGAGCGAGAAACAAAACAAAACAAACAAAACAAAACAAAACAAAAAAAACAACCCACAAAAAATTAGCCCACTATAGTGGTGCATGCCTGTAGTCCTAGCTACTTGGGAGGCTGAGGTGACAGGATGGCTTGGGCCCAGGAGGTTGAGGCTGCAGTGAGCCGTGATAGAGCCACTGCAGTCTTACCTGGGCAAAAGAGAGAAACTCTGTCTCAAAAGGGAAAAAAAGATATATAGAGTTTTAAGATAAAAATTATATATATATATATATATATTTTTTTTTTTTTGAGATGGAGTCTCACTCTATTGCCTAGGCTGGAGTACAGTGGCATGATCTCAGATCACTGCAACCTCCACCTCCTGGGTTCAAGCAATTCTCCTGCCTCAGCCTCCCAAGTAGCCCAGACTACAGGCGCTCACCACCATACCCAGCTAATTTTTTTTTTTTTTTTTTTTTTTACTAGAGACGGGATTTCACCACATTGGCCAGGCTGGTCTCGAACTCCTGACCTTGTGATCCACCCGCCTCAGCCTCCCAAAGTGCTGGGATCACAGGTGGGAGCCACTGCGCCCAGCCCAAGATAACAATAATATTTTAGCTTTTGAGCTGTAGGCAGAGCATTTACTTGCCAGGGGTATGATTTCTACCATTGAGTAGCTTGGTGGAAACGTTGAAAAGTGCTTTAAAAAGAGGATTATAAAACACATCCTAAATATGGAAAGATTCCTTTCCTTTTTTGGAGACGGAGTCTCTGTCACGGAGGCTGGAGTGCAGTAGAACCGTGTCGGCTCACTGTCCCTCTGTCTCCTGAGTTCAAGCAGTTCTCCTGGCTCAGCCTCCCGAGTAGCCGAGATTACAGGTGCCCACCACCATGCCCGGCTAGTTTTTTTTTTTTTTTTGAGACGGAGTCTCGCTCTGTCACCCAGGCTGGAGTGCAGTGGCCGGATCTCAGCTCACTGCAAGCTCCGCTTCCCGGGTTCACGCCATTCTCCTGCCTCAGCCTCCTGGGTAGCTGGGACTACAGGTGCCTGCCACCTCGCCCGGCTAGTTTTTTGTAGTTTTTAGTAGAGACGGGGTTTCACCGTGTTAGCCAGGATGGTCTCGATCTCCTGACCTCGTGATCCGCCCGTCTCGGCCTCCCAAAGTGCTGGGATTACAGGCTTGAGCCACCGCGCCCGGCTAGTTTTTATATTTTAGTAGAGAGGGGATTTCACCATGTTGGCCAGGCTGGTCTTGAACTCCTGGCCTCAGGTGATCCGTCCGCCTCGGCCTCCCAAAGTAAAGTGCTGGGATTACAGGCGTGAGCCACAGTGGCTGGCCCTTTTTTTCTTTCTTTCTTTCTTTTTTTTTTTTTTTTGAGACAAGGTCTTGCTTTGTCACCCAGGCTGGAGTGCAGTTGCAAAATCTCGGCTCACTACAACCTCCCCCTCCCAGGTCCAAGCAATTCTCCTGCCTCAGCCTCCTGAGTAGCTGGGACTATAGGCAGGTGCCACCACACCCAGCTAGTTTTTTTTTTTTTTTTTTTTTTTTTTTTTTTTAGACAGAATCTTGCTCTGTCGCCCAAGCTGGAGTGCAGTGGCACGATCTTGGCTCAATGCAAACTCAGCTTTCCCGGGTTCATTCTGCTGCCTCAGCCTCCGGAGTAGCTGGGACTACATGCCTGGCAATTTTTTGTATTTTTAGTAGAGGCAGGGTTTCACCATGTTAGCCAGGATGGTCTTTATCTCCTGACCTCATGATCCACCCGCCTTGGCCTCCCAAAGTGCTGGAATTACAGGTGTGAGCCTAGTTTTGTATTTTTAGTAGAGACAGGGTTTCTGCATATTGGCCAGGCTGATCTGGAACACCTAACCTCAAGTGATCTGCCCGCCTTGGCCTCGGATTACAGGAGTGAGCCACTGTGCCCAGCCTGGGATTCCTTTTACTATAATTTTTTAAAATTTTTTAATTTTATTTATTTATATATTTCTTTATTTACTAATTTTGAGACGGAGTCTCACTCTGTCACCAGGTTGGAGTGCAGTGGCGTGATCTCAGCTCACTGCAGCCTCCGCCTCCCGGGTTCAAGTGATTCTCCTGCCTCAGCCTTCTGAGTAGCTGGAACTACAGGTGTCCACCACCACTCCCGGATAATTTTTGTATTTTTAGTAGAGACGGGGTTTCACCATGTTGGTCAGGATGGTCTCGATCTCTTAACCTTGTAATCCACCCGCCTCAGCCTCTCAAAGTGTTGGGATTACAGGCATGAGCCACAGCACCCATGTGAGATTAGAATATTAGTAATGAGGCCGGGCGCGGTGGCTCAAGCCTGTAATCCCAGCACTTTGGGAGGCCGAGGCGGGCGGATCACGAGGTCAGGAGATAAAGACCATCCTGGCTACCATGGTGAAACCCCGTCTCTACTAAAAAATACAAAAAACTAGCCGGGCGAGGTGGCGGGGCGCCTGTAGTCCCAGCTACTCGGGAGGCTGAGGCAGGAGAATGGTGTGAACCCAGGAGGCGGAGTTTGCAGTGAGCTGAGATCCGGCCACTGCACTCCAGCCCGGGCCACAGAGCGAGACTCCGTCTCAAAAAAAAAAAAGAATATTAGTAATGAGTAAGATCCATCCCCGTACCCTAGCAATTTCTTCAGCCTAAATAAACACTTGGTAAAGCATTGTTTTCTTTTCTTTCTTTTTTGCCTTTTTTTTCTTGAGGCAGAATCTCACTGTGTCCCTCAGGCTGGAGTGCGGAGGCACAATCATGGCTCACTGCAGCCTCCACCTCCCCAGGCTCAGGTGATCCTCCAACCTCAGCCTCTCAAATAGCTGGGACTACAGGTACATGCCACCAAGCCTGGCTAACTTTTTTTTTTTTTTTTTTTTTTTTTTTTTTTTTTTTAGAGGCGGAGTTTCTCCATGTTGCCAAGGCTGGTCTCAAACTCCTGAGCTCAAGTGATCTTCCTGCCTTGGCCTTCCAAAGTGCTGGAATTACAGGTGTGAGCCACTGTACCTCGTCAAAACATTGTTTTCTACAGTGACTCGTCTTGACTTAAAAATCTATATACCTATATTCTGGATTTATAGAGGAAATACTTGAGCTAGTTAAGTGTTAAGGAAAGTTCAATACTGTATTGGCAGAGACAGGTCAGGCTTGCATTTGATAAACACCTCAAATGAGCTTGATTTGATCTAAACGAGGCACATAATAGCATATAAGCAGATGTTAACAAAAGGTCCACTATAACCAAAAAGTTTAATAAATTGTATTGTATTACTTTTCACAGAAATATGCCAGAGAAATTTGAAAATGTCTTTGCCAAGAAAAGTAGGAATGGTATTTAGGGCTCTGGCCGGCTTTGGATTTGAATTCAAGTTTTTGACCTAAAAGTTTCTCAAAACTTGTGTTTTGCCGGGCATAGTGGCTCACGCCTGTAATCCCAGCACTTCGGGAGGCCAAGGTGGGTAGATCACCTGAGGTCAGGAGTTTGAGATTAGCCTGGCCAACATGGTAAAACCTCATCTCTGCTAAAAATACAAAAATTAGCTGGGCATGGTGGTGGGGCTTGTAATGCCAGCTACACGGGAAGCTGAGGCGGGAGAAGTGCCTGGGATGCAGAGGTTGCAGTGACTTGAAATCATGCCAACTGAACTCCAGCCTGGACGACAGAGTGACACTCCATCTCAAAAGAAAACGAACAAAAAACCCTTGTGTTTTAAAGAAAATGCTGATATCTGGAATAGATCCTAATCAACAGTACACACACACACACACACATACATACACACACAGGTACACACAAGAGGGAGAAAAATAAAAATGTAGGGTACAGGTTAGGGATTGGATTCATTTCTTTTCTTTTCTTTTTTTTTTTTTTTTTTTTTTTTTTTGAGATGGAGTCTCACTGTGTCTCCCAGACTGGAGTGCAGTGGTGTGATCTCAGCTCACTGCAAGCTCCACCTCCCGGGTTCACGCCATTCTCCTGCCTCAGCCTCCCGAGTAGCTGGAACTACACAGGTGCCCGCCACCAGGCCTGGCTAATTTTTTGTATTTTTAGTAGAGACAGGGTTTCACTGTGTTAGCCAGGATGGTCTCGATCTGCTGACCTCGTGATCCACCCGCCTCGGCCTCCCTAAGTGCTGGGATTATAGGCGTGAGCCACCTCGCCCGGCCGGGATTCATTTCTTTTATGTGGAGGTTCTTTTCTTCAACCATAGTTTTGTGATTCAGCATTCATAAAATAAATCATTTACAATTTGGGCAAAATAACATCAGGTTCCTGCAGAGCTATAGAATATGACTTGCGGGGGCCAATATGAAATAAGGGTTGAAACAGTACGCAGCCTTTGTTCTATTCCAAGTGGTCGACAGTCTTTAGAAGGTTCACAAACCACTGTTTATGACTCACTCGCTTCCACCTACACTTCCTCTCCACGTTCTTCACATCACTAGCGCTTGTTGTATTATCCTAGTTTTTGAAATCCACTGCTTCCCACCCTTCTCCAATCAAATGCTCTCTGATTTTGTGGGGATCTCGAGAAAGGTACACTAAGGTATGATGAACCAGGTCATTCTTCACCCAAAATGACCTAGTTCTCCTAAGGGACTAATTTCTTGGTGGTCACTGAGGTACCAATCCCTTCTGCTGGCCTTATGTGCCCAATCTTCCCCTGCTCTCAGCTACCTCAAAGCAAGCTTCCAGCTTGTTGCAGGCTGTGTTTTCTCCTCCAAACCATCAGGGCCTAACAGAATTTGAAAGTTGTTTTGGTTGTTCCCAATCTAAATATTTCCTCAAATCTATCCAGCAGTACTTGCTCCATCCAGTTACATTTCATCCTAAGCCCCCAGTAGGGAGGCTGGACCACCTCCCTTGCCTTCCTTCTACCTAGATTCCCTGATCACAGCATTCCTGTTGCCCTTCCTACAGTCCAGGAAGCACGTGGACAGAGGGTGGTTGGAAGCCCTGTCCTATATCCTAACCAGAGGGCTGAAGCCTACCTCTGAACTGGATCTTGCCAACCTATTTTCCTGGAGACAGAACTTCGTGTCACCTCTTCCAGTGCAGATATATGAACAGTCCTACTTTCTCTGGCCTGTACTTCCTCACTTATTCTCCCTGCACTTGGCCTTCCCCCTTCCTCTTCTAGGCTTTCACTGAATTTGCAGTTCCTCTGTTTGAACCTCAGGTCTGATTTTCAGCCCTAATCAGAATCACTTGTCTGTGTCTGCTTTGACCAGAGAGGTTGCAAGTTTCCTACTAACCCTTCCTTCATTCACCTCCTGTCACTCTAACTAACAAAAATTAACTGGGTGTGGGGGCGCACGCCAGCCAAGCTTCTTCACACACGTGTGTGTGCATGCACACTCCTGCACATGCATCCTTGCAGAGAAAGTATTCAGATCACTTTTTTTGCACAGCTAGGCTATGCAGATTCCTTTTATTTCCCCCCCCCCAAGACAGAGTTTTGCTCTCGCCCAGGCTGGAGTGCAATGGCACGATCTCAGCTCACTCCAACCTCCGCCTCCCGGGTTCAAGAGATTCTCCTGCCTCAACCTCCTGAGCAGCTGGGATTACAGGCGCCCGCCACCACACCCGGCTCATTTTTTTGTATTTTTAGTAGAGATAGGGTTTCACCATGTTGGTCAGGCTGATCTTGAACTCCTGATCTCAGGTGATCCACCCAACTTGGCCTCCCAAAGTGTTGGGATTACAGGCGTGAGCCACCTCATCTGGCCTGTGGATTCCTTTTCTATTAACAGAAAACCCTGGTGTCCATGGAATAATAATGGGGAATAGTAACAGCAATTTTATCTTCATAGGGAGACTGCTTCAGGGAGGGGTATAAAAAGCTGGGGAGCCAATGGCAGACTTGCCTTCCACCATTATAGAGCTCTCCCAACTCTACAGCTTTCTGACTACTACCCATCTCAAATCCTATTAACACTGGACAACTCTACTACTAAGTGTGTATGATGCCATTTCCTCTGAGCAGGAAAGAAACCTACTCTCTGCCCTTTTTCTTCCTCATCTGACTGCCTTCCCCAGCAGCACCTACCTAGGCTCCCACTACTTCTCCCTCCTCCCAGGGTAGTTCCTAGTAGTAATCCAAGTGACTGGCTCCAGTGCCTTCTAGCGTTTACTAGGTAGCATTCCTAAATGCCACCTTCTTGGGAAGAATCTTCCAGCAGACACTAAGGCTTATTAGACACTGAAATGAGTTATGGAAGAAGGTTTAGATTCTCACTCCCTAGAGATCTTTAACAGCAAGGATGGATTCTCATCTGTCTGGGATGATTATGTGGGATATTCCTGGTAGGCCAGGGAATAGACCTGCTCATCACCAACAAATAATTTATTAAACTTCTGGGCGTTCATGATACTGTACTACATTCCATGTATATTAAAAGATAATTTTAAAAACACAACCCCTACTCTCAAAGAAATATTTTTTACTAATGAAACAAAAGGTTTGTGTGGTGTACAAATAATATATAATGAATGACAACAGTACTTTAAGTTCTCAAAGCGTGTAGTTTTCTTATTTTCTTTCTCTTATACTCTTTAGTTTGGGCTGGGAGCTATGCAGAGCAAGATCTTCAGTGAACAAGATTTTCTTGCTCATATTTTCTTGCTCAGGAGGTTGTGAATGATGTGAAATGTGAACAGATATCAGAAGAATTAAGTGGGGAAGAAAGCACAAAGTGGCCTCAGTTCTGTCACGCAGAAGGCGAGAGGCTGATGGGCTTGATCTCAAAGAATCCTTCACTTTTTCACACCCTGGGATTCTAGTTCAGGCAGTAATTAGGGTCAAGAGGGATTGTAAGGAGGTGTGAAGAGTACAAATTATTAAATATTTTTCCCATCAGAGCCATAACATATTATTGGCCAGGGTTCTTTTTTTTTTTTTTTTTGAGACGGAGTCTCTCTCTGTCGCCCGGACTGGAGTGCAGTGGCCAGATCTCAGCTCACTTCAAGCTCCGCCTCCCGGGTTTACGCCATTCTCCTGCCTCAGCCTCCCCAGTAGCTGGGACTACAGGCGCCCCGCCACCTCGCCCGGCTAGTTTTTTGTATTTTTTTAGTAGAGACGGGGTTTCACCGTGTTAGCCAGGATGGTCTTGATCTGCTGACCTCGTGATCCGCCCGTCTCGGCCTCCCAAAGTGCTGGGATTACAGGCTTGAGCCACCGCGCCCGGCCTGACCAGGGTTCTATTTGAGGCCAGATCTTTTTTCTTTTTTCTTTCCTTCTTTTTTTTTTTTTTTTGAGATGGAGCTTTGCTCTTGTTGCCCAGGCTGGAGTGCAGTAGCACAATCTCTTTTTTTTTTTTTTTTGAGACGGAGTCTCGCTCTGTCTCCCAGGTTGGAGTGCAGTGGCCGGATCTCAGCTCACTGCAAGCTCCGCCTCCTGGGTTTACGCCATTCTCCTGCCTCAGCCTCCCGAGTAGCTGGGACTACAGGCGCCGCCACCTCGCCCGGCTAGTTTTTTGTAGTTTTTAGTAGAGACGGGGGTTTCACCGTGTTAGTCAGGATGGTCTCGATCTCCTGACCTCGTGATCCGCCCGTCTCGGCCTCCCAAAGTGCTGGGATTACAGGCTTGAGCCACCGCGCCCGGCCAACAATGGCACAATCTCGACTCACACCCTCCACCTCCCGAGTTCAAGCAATTCTCCTGTCTCAGCCTCCTGAGTAGCGGGGATTACAGGCATGAACCACCACACCCAGCTAATTTTGTATTTTTAGTAGAGACAAAGTTTCTCCATGTTGGTCAGGCTGGTCTCGACTTCCCCTACTTCAGGTTTTCTGCCTGCCTTGGCCTCCCAAAGTGCTAGGATTACAGGTGTGAGCCACCGCGCCCGGCCAAGGCCAGATTTTTGATTGACAAATAAGGTTATGTTCTTTGAGGGCCAGCAGAATTGTATCAGTGCTCACTGGCTGAGAAGTGTGCGAGCATAGCTAGTACTTGATTACACTCCATCCCACTCTCTTTAGCAAAACACACATGCTACAGCCCTGCTCTCTGTAGTCTCAGATCTGTGTGTTCAAGAATGTACAAAAGGGCTGGGTGCGGTGGCTCATGCCTGTAATCACAGTCCTTTGGGAGGCTGAGATGGGTAGATCACCTGAGGTCGGGAGTTCGAGACCGGCCTGACCAACATGGAGAAACCTCCTCTTTTCTAAGAATACAAAATTAACGGGGCATGGTGGCACATGCCTGTAATCCCAGCTACTCAGGAGGCTGAGGCAGGAGAATCGCTTGAATATGGGAGGCGGAGCTTGCAGTGAGCTGAGATCCGGCCACTGCACTCCAGCCTGGGCGACAGAGCGAGACTCCGTCTCAAAAAAAAAAAAAAAAAAAAAAAGAATGTACAGAAGCTGGGCGCAGCAGCTCACACCTGTAGTCCCAGCACTTTGGGAGGCGGAGGCAGGTGGATCACCTGCAGTCAGGAGTTCAAGACCAACCTGACCAACATGGTGAAACCCTAAAAATACAAAAAATAGTTGGGTGTGGTACTGCATGCCTGTAATCCCAGCTACTTTGGAGGCTGAGGCAGGAGGATTGCTTGAACTCAGGAGGTAAAGGTTGCAGTGAGTCGAGATTGTGCCACTGCACTCTAGCCTGGGTGACAGAGCAAGACTCCGTCTCAAAAAAAGAATGTACTAGGCTGGGCAAGGTGGCTCACGCCTGTAATCCCAGCACTTTTGGAGCCCGAGGCAGGTGGACATGAGGTCAGGAGTTCAAGACCAGTCTGGCCAAGATGGTGAAACCCCATCTCTAATACAAAAAAATCAGCTGGGCATAGTGGCGGGCACCTGTAATCCCAGCTACTTGAGAGGCTGAGGGAGATAATTGCTTGAACCCAGGAGGCGGAGGTTGCAGTGAGCTGAGATCATGCCACTGCACTCCAGACTGGGCAGAGTGAGACTCCATCTCAAAAAAAAATGTACAAAGCCCATAAGGGCCAAAGCCCATAACCCCATGCCTCTGTAAGAAAGTCTTTTTATAGGCTACCTCCTTCCCCCTTATTCATGAGAGCAGAGCCCTAGAGAGCCTAAGGCAACACAGCCAGGTCCTTTGTGCCCACTCTATGTGGACTGATTAGAACCAAGTACACCTTCCTCCTCTTGGACCAGAAATCAGGGCTTGGCCAGAGGGAGCCAGCTGGATCCCAGCCCCATTGCAACCTGCTTGTTCTGGGTCCACCCCAACAGCAAGGCAGCCCTGTAGGTAACAAGAGAATTTTGAAGAATTCTATATGCATGTGTCTCTGTACAAAGCAAATAACTGATTAAAGATGTGTTATGAGTTTCTCAAAATTTTCCGTGTAGGGAGAGATGTGAATGGACCAAATTTCACCATTATTTACTTCTAAACATAGTCTTTTGTTTTGTTTCGTTTTGTTTTGTTTGCCACTGAAAGGAAAGTATGGACAACTTTCAGGAAAGCAAGTGTTGTATACAATAAAAGTTGTTATAATATAATCTTCATGTTCAGTTTATTGGATATTTTCACCATCCAGAAATATACAGGAAATAGGGTGTGGTTAACTATGTGGTTCTTTCAGTGCAATGAACTTCTTTAACTAAAACTACCTCCTGTGCTGCTACCTCAAGTACCAGAGGCAGTGAATTTCTGAAGACTTAATTCCTAGACCACTCCCATCTTGTGACCTCATTGGCTTTATTATTTTTAACTAAAACATGTGAGTTGAATTTAGATAGGTAAATGTGGATTTGAAATTTAATATTCCAATAATTCAGTCAAGAATTAACTAACAGGCCAGGCATGGTGGCTCATGCCTGTTATCCCAGCATTTTGGGAGGCTGAGGTGGGCAGATCACAAGGTCAGGAGTTCAATACCAGTCTGGCCAACATGGTGAAACCCTGTCTCTACTAAAAATACAAAAATTAGCTGGGCGCAGTAGTGCATGCCTGTAATCCCAGCTACTCGGGAGGCTGAGCCGGGAGAATGGCTTGAATCCAGGAGGTGCAGGTAGCAGTGAGCTGAGATTGTGCCACTGCACTCCAGCCTGGGTGACAGAGCAAGACTCTGTCTCAAAAAAAACAAAAACAAAAAAGAATTTACTATAGAGAAGAAAGCAGATGTTTAACATACATAAATACATATGCTTAACATATATTCACTCGAATATATATGTATTCATATGTATATGTATATGCCAAAACTAATCAGTATATAATTGATAAGGTCTTCAGTTTTATTTAGTTTTAAATAACCATTTTAATCTATTGTGTAACTTATTAAATGTTTAAAGAAAAACTCTTAGATTATAATTGTATCTACTTAACATTTTAAACTACTAGGGCAGGCACAGTGGCTCATGTCTGTAAGCTCAGCATTTTGGGAGGCCAAAACTGGAGGATCGCTTGAGCCCAGGAGTTTGACACCAGCCTGGGCAACTTAGGGAGACCCCTGTCTCTACAAAAAATTAAAAAATTAGCTGGGCATGGTGATGTGCTCCTGTAGTTCCAGCTATTTAGGTGGGAGAATTGAGCCACTGCACTCCAGACTGGGCGACAGCAAGACCCTGTCTCAAAAACAAAACATAACAAAAACCAAAAAACATTTTAAGCTTCTTTTCTTGAGACAGTCTTGCGCTGTCGCCCAGGCTGAAGTGCAGTGGCACAATGTCGCCTCACCACAAACTCCGTCTCCTGGGTTCAAGCAATTCTCCTGCCTCAGCCTCCCGAGTAGCTGGGATTACAGGCGCACGCCACCATGCCCGGCTTATTTTTGTATTTTTAGTAGAGACAGGGTTTCACCATGTTGGCCAGGCTGCTCTCGAACTCCTGACCTTGTGATCCACCCACCTCGGCCTCCCAAAGTGCTGGGAGTATAGGCGTAAGCCCCCGAGCCCAGCCAACGTTTTAAGCTTCTAAACACATTGTACAACTAAGTTATTTTCAACATTAAAGAATTGATCTATTTTTTAAAATATATAACTTCTCTTAGGATGGTAAGATACAATTATTTTTACACATCCTGTCATTAAACAGTTGTATTTTAAGTGACAATTTTTTTTTTTTTTTTTTTGAGACGGAGTCTTGCTCTGTCGCCCAGGCTGGAGTGCAGTGGCCGGATCTCAGCTCACTGCAAGCTCCGCCTCCCGGGTTCACGCCATTCTCCTGCCTCAGCCTCCCGAGTAGCTGGGACTACAGGCACCCGCCAGGTCGCCCGGCTAGTTTTTTTTTTTTGTATTTTTAGTAGAGACGGGGTTTCACCATGTTAGCCAGGATGGTCTTGATCTCCTGACCTCGTGATCCGCCCGTCTCGGCCTCCCAAAGTGCTGGGATTACAGGCTTGAGCCACCGCGCCCGGCCTTAAGTGACAATTTTTTAAAGTTCCTGACAGTTCAGGAGATTTTAAATATAGAAGGGATGATGATGGTAAGACTTTCATTCAATTAATTGGTTCTTCTACAAAGTTTAGCAGATATTCTCAGTTTCAAAGATGAAACCAATTTTATTCCTTTGCAGTCAGCTGTTAATAGTTGCCTGTTTTAGGGGACAAATAGATACAAATGAACTCTTGGTGTTCTTGAGTACATATGGGAGAAGCAGAACAGAGCAAAGGTCCCTTTTTGCCTTACCAGGCAGATTCAATAATGCAAGAAGAATGGGGCTGGAGCTCTGATTTCCTCATGAGCTGTGAGTCTTTGAGCAATTTACTCAACCAGCCTAAACATTTAATCTCTTTGTTTGTTAACTGAAGGTAATACATTCCTTGCAGAGTATTTGTAAATATTATAAATATTATAATACATTATGAATCATATTGTTTCTCACAGTAGATGTTCAATAAATGGTAGCTGGGTACCTGAGTGCTTATCTCCTTTTCCACCCTCCACAGATTGTTCCTTGTGAGAATTACAGCCCCTGGTAGTAGTGATCAATAAATATTTGTTGATTTGAAAATGTCGCTTTTTAAAGGCTTTTAAGATAATCTTTCCTGTAGAATTTTAGACCTTTGCATCTGGCTTATTTTTCCCTTCAATTTATTTTATTTATTTATTTTTTGAGCTGGAGTCTTGCTGTCACCCAGGCTGCAGTGCAATGGCACAATCTCGGCTCACTGCAACCTCCTCCTCCAGGGTTTAAGCAATTCTCCTGTTTCAGCCTTCCCAGTTGCTGGGATTACAGGTGCACGCCACCGTGCGCGGCTAATTTTTGTATTTTTAGTAGAGATGGGGTTTCACCATGTTGGCCATGCTGGTCTCCAACTCCTGACCTCAGGTAACCCATCCACCTCAGTCTTCCAAAATTACTGTGATTACAGGTGTGAGCCACCGCGCCCTTCCCCTTCAACTTCTTAAAATCTAATTTCCTGGTGTCTAAAAGCACAGTTGACATCACTGGCTAGCACAAAATCTTTTTTTTTTTTTTTTTTTTTTTTTTTTTTTTTTTTTTGAGATGGAGTTTCGCTGTTGTTGCCCCGGCTGGAGTGCAATGGCGCGATCTCCGGCTCACCGCAACCTCCACCTCACTGCAACCTCCGCCTCCTGGGTTCAAGCAATTCTCCTGGCTTAGCCTCCAGAGCAGCTGGGTTTACAGGCCACCACACCCAGCTAATTTCGTATTTTTAGTAGAGACGGGGTTTCTCCATGTTGGTCAGGATGGTCTCAAACTTCACACCTCAGGTGATCTGCCCGCCTCGGCCTCCCGAAGTGCTGGGATTACAGGTGTGAGCCAGCACGCCCGGCCGGAAAACCAATCTTTTCAATGACCTTAAAAAATAGAGTTGTTGTTGCTCTTCTTCCTCCTCCTCTTCCTCCTACTCCTACTTCTAGCAATCTATATTCACAATATTAGGGTAATGTCTTTCTCGACTCTTCCTTTGTACTGTTTCCTTCACTCTTACCTCATTGCTGTGGTTAGATAGGCGCGATACCTACCTTCAAGCCAGGAATAAGGCATAGGGTGCTGCCAGTCACATCACTCTTTTTTTTTTTTTTTGAGATGGAGTCTGGCTCTGGTTGCCCAGGCTGGAGTGCAATGGTGTGATCTCAGCTCACTGCACTCTCCGCCTCCCAGATTCAAGCGATTTTCCCACCTAAGCCTCCCGAGTAGCTGCGATTACAGGCACCTGCCAATGTGCCCGGCTAGTTTTTGTATTTTTAGTTGAGACGGGGTTTCACCATGTTGGCCAGGCTGGTCTCAAACTCCTGACCTCAGGTGATCCACCTGTGTCAGCCTCCCAAATCACTGGGTTTTTTTTTTTTTTTTTTTGAAAGAGTCTCTCTCTGTCACCCAGGCTGTAATACAGTGGCACAATATTGGCTCACTGCAACCTCCGCCTCCTGCGTTCAGGCAATTCTGCCTCAGCCCCGCCAGTAGCTGGGATTACAGGTGTGCATCCCACGCCTGGCTATTTTGTATTTTTAATAGAGACAGGGCTTCACCTGTTGGTCAGGCTGGTCTCAAACTCCTGACCTCAAGAGATCCTTCTGCCTCAGCCTCCCAAAGTGCTGGAATTAAAGCCGTGAATGACTGCATTCGGCCTTCATCACTCTGTTACACCAAGAAAACACAAGCATTCCCAGAAGCCTCCAGAAAACTTCAACTTACCTCTAATTGACAAATATGTGTCACATGGACATGCCTAGCAGCAAAGGTATCTGGGAAAGTGAGTATTTGCCTATTCCAGACTGGATAGTGAAAATGGCAAGGGAGTTTTAAATGAGTGTTGGGTCAGTCAACCAATAGCATCAACCACAACTTCCAAATACAGTCATCCCTTGGTATACACCAGGGATCTGGCTCTCTATATACGTGGGTTTCACATCCTGGGAATACTGTATTTTTAATTGATGCTTGATTGAAAAAAATACATGTAAGTGGGCCAGGGCAGTTCAAACCTGTGTTATTTGAGGGTCCATTGTATAAACTGGCAGGGACTTGACACTAGAATCTGACTGAGTGTGGTGGCTCCTGCCTGTAATCCTAGCACTTTGGAAGGCCGAGGTGGACGAATCACTTGAGGACAGGAGTTCAAGACCAGCCTGGCCAACATGGTGAAAACCTGTCTCTAGTGAAAATACAAAAATTAGCCGGGCATGGTGGTGTACCACTGTAATCCCAGCTACTCGGGAGGCTAAGGCAGGAGAATTGCTCGAACCCGGGAGATGGAGGCTGCAGTGAGCCGAGATCATGCCACTGTACTCCAGCATAGGTGACAGAGCAAGACTCTGTCTCCAAAAAAAAAGGTAGTGAAATCTGATACCCAATGCCATAAGCTTTGTTAAGTCGTGTTTGCCAATCAAAAGAATCACTTAGACGGGCGGATCATGAGGTCAGGAGATCGAGACCATCCTGGCTAACACGGTGAAACCCCGTCTCTACTAAAAAATACAAAAAACTAGCCGGGCGTGGTGGCGGGCGCCTGTAGTCCCAGCTACTCGGGAGGCTGAGGCAGGAGAATGGCGTGAACCCAGGAGGCGGAGCCTGCAGTGAGCCGAGATCGCACCAGGGCGACAGAGCGAGACTCCGTCTCAAGAAAAAAAAGAATCACTTAGAATATGTATTAAATAAAAACATAAATTCCTTAGATTTTCCTCCGGGGAGGTTTAGTTGGTTTAGAGGTAGAGGTAGGAGTTTGTTTCCTAAAAACACACCAGTGGATTTTTCTCATCAACCAAATCTGAGAATTGGTCCAAAGGATGTCTCTGATTGGCTTTGCCCTGGTCATAAATATTCAGCTCCTTAGGATGCTATTATTATTATTTTTTTTTCTTGAGACAAAGTATTGCTGTGTCACCCAGGCTGGAGTGCAGTGGCACGATTTTGGCTCACCGCAACCTTTGCATCCCTGGTTCAAGCGATTCTTATGCCTCAGCCTCTTGAGTAGCTGGGATTACAGATGCATGCCACCACACTTGGCTAATTTTTGTATTTTTAGTAGGGACGGGATTTCACTATGTTGGCCAGGCTGGTCTTGAACTCCTGACCTCAAGTGACCCATGGGACACTATTATAAACAGAACTGTGTTTTCTTTTCCTTCAGATGTTGCTCCACCTCTTCCCTGTCTACATCCTCATGTTCTTTCTTTTAAGTATTCCACTCACAATGTTGCTCTCAAAATATTCTACTCCAGATAAATCCCTCTATCACTTTTTTCTCCTGTCTCTATGGTTTCATTAAAAAGGCCTCTTCATCTCTTATAGATCTGTCCCAATTCGGCTTTGACCCTATCTCTTCACTTTCCTAACCCTCTCTTTCTTTCTTTCCTTCCTTCCTTTCCTTACTTCCTTCTTCCTTTCCCTTCCCTTCCCTTCCCTTCCTTTCCCTTCCCCTTCCCCTTCCCTTCCCTTCCTTTCCTTTCCTTCTTTGACAGAGTCTCGCTGTGTTGCCCAGGCTGGAGTGCAGTGGCATGATTTCGGCTCACTGCAACCTCCGCCTCCCGTCCTAACCCTGAATTTCTAATATTAGTCACTTTATCCTTTGTTTCCAAGTTTTACTTTATTACTTCAGATACATCAATTAGATTCTTATAAAACATTATCATCTTGCTACAGAAGTCATGATCTCACTGAACATTTACAAGAAAAATTCTCAAGCTCCTATGTTTACATGTGACCACATTGATTCTATACAACCCTTTTTGGAAGAGGGGAGTGTTGTTTGTGTCATGAATAGCACACAGAGATATGACAGACAATAAGAGGCATTGAAGTGGATGGGTTGTTGTGCCGAAGGGGTTACGCAAGGCACAGAATACAAAGAAAATATGCTCTGAATGTTGAGAAGAAGATTGGGTTTGGAAGCTAACAAGAACAACAACCAAAGAAAAAAAAAACAGAGAGAGAGAAGTAACTCCATGAGATGAAGATGGCATTATAGCATTTTTCTTCCCTGCACTTACCTTCTTCTTCTTTTTTTTTTTTAGAGACAGGATCTCACTGTCACTAAGTTGGAGTGTGGTGGTACAATCATAGCTCACTGTAACCTTGAACTCCTGGGCTCAAGCGACCCTCCCACCTCAGCCTCCCAAGTAGGTAGGCCTATAGGCATGTGCCATCATATCCCACTAATTTTTTTTTTTTTTTGAGACAGTGTCTCACTATTTTCCCAGGTTGGTCTCAAACTCCTAGACTCAAGCCCTGCACTTAACCTCCTAACACACTCTATACTAGAAGGTAAGCTCCATAATGCAGGGATTTTTTGTTATCGTTTTGCTGTTTAACTTCTAAATCCTCAGCAGGGCCTGGTGCAGAGTAGCTCCTCAATAAGTTTTTGTTGATTGAAGAGCATGTGAATGAATGAATGAGTGAATGCAGGAAATGGTAAGATCAGCATGACTGAAGTCGTGTTCCAGTTGGGTTGGAGTAGAAGATGGAGTTCATTGTAAGAATATTGGAGTGTGACAAAGGAGTTTGTCGCTTTACTTTAGGCAATGGGCAAGAGGGGAACCTGACGAATTCCTAGGGTCACCTTACCTCATTTCCATAGTTGTATAATTACTCCAAAGAAGTTGGAAAGGAGATAAAAATGCAGAAGCAGACCCGGGCTCTTTATCAGGAAAGGATGATTTGCTGATGGAGCTGATTGGAGAGGCTGTGAGATGTGATTGGACCAGCTCTGCATAGCTGGCTTGCTGCTCCCCAGGAGACTGAAGTTGGAGCCACAGACCAGTCAGAGAATGTGGCTACTGATGATAGACACTAGAATATTCTAGGGACAAGTTTCTTTTTCTGGATCTAGGGGCCGTATCTTTCACATATGTCCATTGGTCTCCACTCTTAGCACTTTGTTTTGAGATGAAGTCTCACTCTGCCGCCCGAGCTGGAGTACAATGGTTTGATCTTGGCTCACTGCAACCTCTGCCTCCCGTGTTCAAGCGATTCTCCTGCCTCAGCCTCCCGAGTAGCTGGGATTACAGGCATCCGCCACCATGCCTGGCTAATTTTTACATTTTTAGTACAGACAGGATTTCACTATGTTGGCCAGGCTGGTCTCGAACTCCTGACATTGTGATCTGCCCACCTCAGCCTCCCAAAGTGTTGGGATTACAGGTGTGAGCCACCACGGCCAACTTTACCACTTTTACGCTAATCTTAGTAGCCTCTCACTGGTGGATTCCTAAAATTGTCTCTTAAAAGATTTCTCTACTTCGTCTCTACTTCCTCTTTATTTCCATTCCAACACCACACAAACACAAAATCTATTATCTCACTGTCCTAAAGGACTGCTTTTAATGTTGTTATTTTCCTGCTTTAAGGTCATAATAGATCTCTAGTAATTACCTATTAATCTATTTCATCTATAGGTTTAGCTTTCTCTCTCTCCCTTCCTTCCCCCTTTCTCCAACTCTCTTTAACCAATAATCAGTCTTCTTTATACATATTTAATGTTTCTATTGTAGTCAAACAGAACTACTCTTATTGATTTGTTAATACACAAGTGAACCAGATATTGTCTATTGGTATTTGGCACATTTTACACTCTTCTATCTCCCCTGTTTTGCAGGGGCTGGAAACCTGGGAACATTTCTCATACTCCCTTGCCAGCACAGTTTCAGACATAGCTTGAGTTCTGCCAATCAGATACACTGGTGAGAGATTTGGAAGGCAGAAGAGAGATGGCAACCACCATTGGCTTTTTCCCTTGTTGCTGGTGATGGGCAGCCCTTGAAGTCAGCAGTCTCTAGCAGCCTCCAGATGCTAGGAAGCACCCGGCCAAATTTCTAGTTATTAAGTAAAAGAGGGCCAGGCTCAGTGGCTCACAGCTGTAATCCCAGCCTTTGGGAGGCCGAGGCGGGCGGATCATGAGGTCAAGAGATCAAGACCATCCTGACCAACATGGTAAAACCCCGTCTCTTCTAAAAATACAAAAATTATCCAAGCGTGGTGGCACGCGCCTGTAATCCCAGCTACTCTGGAGGCTGAGGCAGGAGAATTGCTTGAATCCAGGAGGCAGAGGTTGCAGTGAGCCGAGATCGCACCACTGCACTTTAGCCTGGGAGACGGAGTGAGACTCCGTATCAAAAAAAAAAAAAAAAAAAAAGCCCTCAAAGACCTAAATATCTTGATATACGTGTGAATGTATTTTTTAATCTAATTATCTGGAAAATCCTGTCTATTTTCCATTTTAGGTGTATAGAGTAGGATCATCATTAAAATATATTTTAAAAATGTTCCCAAGTATATCTATATAAAGAATCCAGTGTCCCTCTTTAATTTCCCCATTCAGATCAATATCTATTAAAGTAACACATTTGAAATTTCTATAATATTTAATATAATACCAAATGAGAAAAACAGAAAAGTAACATTACGCTAATATGATTTAAAGAGCACTTAATTATCTAATATAATTATCTCTAAGCCCCAATTATAATATATTATTATCCTTACCAAAAAGCCAACTGTCTTGAGTCATAGCTAAAAGTGGTAGCATTAAAAAAGAAAAAACATTTGATCTGATAGTCAGCTACCTATTTACTATTTAAAAACACCTTAGGCTGGGTACGGTGGCTTATGCCTTTAATCCCAGCACTTTGGGAGACCAAGGCAGGTGGATCACTTGAGGTCAGGAGTTCGAGACCAGCCTGACCAATATGGTGAAACCCTGTCTCTACGAAAAATACAAAAAAAAAAAAAAAAAAAAAAAAAAAAAAAACTAGCTGGATATGGTGGCAGGCACCTGTAATCCCAGCTACTCAAGAGGCTGAGGTAGGAGAATTGCTTGAATCCTGGAGGGGGTTGCAGTGAGCCGAGACCATGCCACTGCACTCCAGCCGGGTTGACAGAGTGAGACCCTGTCTCAAAAAAAAAAAAAAAGAAAATTAAACCCTAAAAACACCTTAATGTCCTCTAAGTTTCTATGCTATTCCTCACAATGTCAAATAAAGATAAAGGAGGATGTCAAGGCATACAAATGTATTAATGAGAGCTGAGTTCTACTCTAACCTATTATTTGCTCCCTCTGTATCTTCCCTGGTAAACACTATCTGGCACATCCTTACACAAAGCCATCTTGCTTCCTAGCCCACTACATTATGCCAGTGTTACTTTTACTGCATTATTGTTATGGTTGATAACAATTTTTTTTTTTTTTTGAGACGGAGTTTTGCTCTTGTTGCCCAGGCTGGAGTGCAATGGCACAATCTTGGCTCGCCGCAACCTCCGCCTCCCGAGTTTAAGCGATTCTCTTGTTTAAACCTCCTGAGTAGCTGGGATTACAGGCACGTGCCACTATGCCTGGCTAATTTTTGTAGTTTTAGTAGAGACTGGGTTTCGCCATGTTGGTCAGGCTGGTCTCGAACTCCCAATCTTAGATGATCTGCCCGCCTCGGCCTCTGAAAGTGCTGGATTACAGGCGCCTGCCACCACACCTGGCTAATTTTTGTATTTTTAGTAGAGACGGGGTTTCACCATGTTAGCCAGGATGGTCTCAATCTCCTGACCTCGTGATCTGCCCGCCTTGTCCTCCCAAAGTGCTGGGATTACAGACGTGAGCCACTGCACCCGACCAACATTTTGGATCTTTTAAACCTTAAGTATTTAATGTTTTACCGGGCGCGGTGGCTCAAGCCTGTAATCCCAGCACTTTGGGAGGCCGAGACGGGCGGATCGTGAGGTCAGGAGATCGAGACCATCCTGGCTAACATGGTGAAACCCCGTCTCTACTAAAAATACAAAAACTAGCCGGGCGAGGTGGCGGGCGCCTGTAGTCCCAGCTACTCGGGAGCCTGAGGCAGGAGAATGGCGTAAACCCGGGAGGCGGAGCTTGCAGTGAGCTGAGATCCGGCCACTGCACTTCAGTCCGGGCGACAGAGCGAGACTCCGTCTCCAAAAAAAAAAAAAAAAAGTATTTAATGTTTTATAGGTCGATTCTTGTTTTGTTTTTGTTTTTGTTTTTGTTTTTGTTTTTGAGACAGGGTCTCATTCTGTCACCCAGGCTAAAGTGAAGTGGTGCAATCATGGCTCACTGCGGTCTCAATCTCCTGGGCTTAAGCAATCCTTCCACCTTGGCCTCCTGAGTAGCTGGGACTACAGGCACACACTATCACGCCCGGCTAAATTTTATTTTTAAATTTTTGGTGGAGATGAGGTCTCACTATGTTGCCCAGGCTGGTCTCAAACTCCTGAGCTCAAGTGATCTGCCTGCCTCAGCCTCCCAAAGTGCTAGAGCCACTGTGTTCAGACTACAGGTTGATTCTAAAAGATGAAAAGTAATAAATAGCATTTAAGTTATCATGACTATGTAAATATTATTCACTGCAGAGATAAACCTTGTGATGTATTTCCTGCTCTATTGTTCCAATATGACAACACTGGTAATAGTCAAAAGAATGAATACAATGAATTCTCCCTGTTCCAATCTACCAATTGCTCAAAATCATGGCACATTTAAAAATATTAGCATCATACCTTTTCTTATGGAGTTTTGCTTTTGTTTTTCCTGAAGTTTCTAATTATATCCCTCTCATTCTTTTTTACTGCTTTGTGTAAGAGTCTATGGCATAGATGCACTATAATTTAGTTCACACTCCACTATTGCTGAGCATTTAGGCTGTTTTTTCATTTTTTCCTACTATGAATAATGCTTCAATGAATATCCTGCCCATACATTTTTGTGTACATACAAATTTCTGTAAGATAAAAAGCTAGAGCTGGGTTAAAGAGAATATGCATCTTAAGAACTACTGCCAAATAGCCCTCAGAAAGAGGCACTGCCATCTATATTCTCACCACCACTGTAAGGGAAGGTCTAATTTTTAATTTAATTTAATTTTTTTTTTTGGCAGAGTCCCTCTCTGTCACCCAGGCTGGAGTACAATGGTGCGATCTCGGCTCACTGCAACCTCCACCTCCTGAGTTCAAGTGATTCTCCCTACCTCAGTCTCCCAAGTAACTGGGACTATAGGTGTGCGCCACCACTCCTGGCTAATTTTTGTATTTTTAGGACCGACTGGGTTTCACTATGTTGGCCAGGCTAGTCTCGTACTCCTGACCTCATGATCCGCCCACCTTGGCCTCCCAAAGTGCTGGGATTACAGGCGTGAGCCACCATGCCGGGCCTGGTATAATTCTGTATAGTGTTTCTTAGACTCCTATTAATCATTGTGATTTTTGCCATCAATCTCATTGCTGTTTTAATTTTTTTTTTTTCTTATTACTGAGGTAAAGCATCTCTTTGTAAGCTAATTGGCCTTTGGTATTTCCTCTGTAGAGCATTGATTTTTGGGTTTTTTTTTTTTTTTTGGTCTTTTCTTTTTTTTTTTTTTTGAGATGGAGTCTCGCACTGTCACCCAGGCTGGAGTGCAATGGCGCGATCTCAGCTCACTGCAACTTCCGCCTCCCGGATTCAAGCGATTCTCCTGCCTCAACCTCTCGAGTAGCTGGGATTGCAGGCACCCGCCACCACGCCCGGCTAATTTTTGTATTTCTAGTAGAGATGGGGTTTCACCATGTTGTCCAGGCTGGTCTCAAACTCCCCAACTCAGGTGATCCGCCCACTTCAACCTCCCAAAATGTTGGAATTACAGGCGTGAGCTACCGTGCCTGGCCTTTTTTGGTCTTTTTTAATGTTTAGGATTCCTTATGTATTTTGAACATTAATTCCTTTTTCCGTTGAACAAGTTGCAAATATATTCTCCCAGTATATCAATTGTCTTTCAACTTTGTGGTGTCTTCTGTCAAAGATAAGCTTTAATTTTCATATAGTTAAAAAAAAATCACTCTTTTAGGCCAGGTGCAGTGGCTCACGCCTGTAATCCCAGTACTTGGGGAGGCCGAGGCAGGTGGATCATGAGGTCAGGAGTTTGAGACCAGCCTGACCAACATGGTGAAACCTGGTCTCTACCAAAAATACAAAAATTAGCTGAGTGTGGTGGCATGCATCTATAATCCCAGCTACTGTGGAAGCTGAGGTGGGAGAATTACTTGAAACCAGGAGGTGGAACTTGCAGTGAGCTGAGATGGCACCACTGTATCCAGCCTGGGCAACTCTGTCTCAAAAAAAGAAAAACAACACTCTTTTTTTCTCTATAGGTTTTATACTTTGTGTTGCTTAAGATGGGCTTCCCTAGCCTAAGGTAATAATCATGCTTTTCTCTGTGTTAGAAAATACCTTTATAGGTTTCTTTTTATATTTGGCTCTTTGCCCCTTCTAAAATGTTTTGTTTGTACATGATGAGGTAATTTTCTTCATTCTGCATGTGTGTATGACAGACTGCAAGTTCTCTAGCTCATGAGCAGAAAGGTGGTATGGTAACAACTTTTCCCTGCAAATTTTTTTTTTTTTCTTTTTTTGAGACAGAGTCTCACTCTGTCGTTCAGGCTGGAGTACAGTGGCATGATCTCGGCTCACTCCAACCTCCACCTCCTGGGTTCAAGCGATTCTCCTACCTCAGCCTTCCAAGTAGCTGGAATTACAAGCACACGCCACCATGCCTGGCTAATTTTTGTATTTTCAGTCGAGATGGAGTTTCATCATGTTGGCCAACCGGTTCTTGAACTCCTGACCTCAAGCGATCTACCCATCTTGGCCTCCCGAAGTGCTGGGATTACAGGCGTGAGCCATGGCACCCGGCCTTCCCTGCACATTTTAAATTATCCCTCCCTCTCCTCTCTCTTTGTCTCCTACTCCGAAGGCAACACTGGTCAACGTGTGACGCACTTCAATAGGCCTTGCTAATGTCAAGAATAATCCCAGCACTCATGAAGTATCCATTCCTCTCTCTCTATAGAAGCCACCATTAGGGCTTATCCATGTCTAGTTCTCCTCTCGTCCTAGGGCACATGGAAGACTGCACTTCTCAGATCCCATGCTTAGTTAGTTGTGACTAATTCTGGCCAGTAAGTTCTGAGTGGAAACAATGCATCATTGACATGTCATTTCAGGCTGAGGAGTGGAGCCCCACCTGATCTTAAAGCTTCTTTTCTGAACTCTTGCCTTGGGACAAAGGCGCCTGTGTATCAAGACCCTGTAAGGAGGACAGGTGACCTGCTGACCTGCTCAGAGGACTTGGTGTAAGTGAGAAATAAACTCTTTCCTGCTAAGCCACCAACATATTTTGCTTGTTTATTACCACATCAAAAGGCAAATGAGTAAAGTATGACTCAATTTCCCAGTCAACCTTGATTCTGCTATTTTATTTTTTGGTTGACAGTTTACAAACTTTGATCCTTTATCATTTGAAACAAGTCATTGGCAAAGTATTTTGCAACTGATCTGAGAAATACCAATATCATTTATTCATTATTTAGTGATGTTAATTGTGCATAAACCCAGAACCAGGCTCTGTGAATAAGATGTGAGTATGAGAGACCTGACCTGTCTCCTCATGGAACTTGGCAGGGATCTCATAGACAAGGCTGTGCAGGGAGTGGAGAAGGGTAGGGCTTTGGAGTCAGATGATCTACATTTGAATCTTGGCTCTGCCTCTTACTGGCTGAGTAAATTTAGGCAAGTCAATTAACCTTTCAGTGCTTCATTTCCTAATCAATACAATTAAGAGTACATGAGTTGATGCATGTAAAATACTTACCACAGGGCTTGACAAGCAATAAGCACTAAACAAATGCTAGTTATTATCACTATTGCAACCATGGGACTAGAATACACCCAGGTGTGTTAGAGGTAGATAGAACTATACTCCAAAAACATAAAGCCAATGTCACTGCACAACAGTCCCAGCCTAGTAATTTGCCTCATGCTTCAGCATGATGTCCTCACCATTAGAAAACTAGCAAAATAGTTCTAAGGCAGGAAGAAGCAGGTATTATAAAAAGCACCTTGTGCCGTCATTCCTCTCTCTCTCTCTATATATATATATATACACACACACACATACATATATATATATAAAATAATAATTATTTTTTTTGAGATGGAGTCTTGTACTGTCGTCCAGGCTGGAGTGCAGTGGCGTCATCTCAGCTCACTGCAACCTCCACTCCCAGGTTCAAGCAATTATCCTGTTTCAGCCTCCCAACTAGCTGGGATTACAGGCATGCACCACCGTGCCCAACTGGTTTTTGTATTTTTAATAGAGATGGGGTTTCACCATGTTGGCCATGCTGGTCTCGAACTCCTGACCTCAGGTGATCTGCCTGTCTTGGCCTCTCAAAGTTCTGGGATTACAGGCATGAGACACTGCGCCTGGCCCATTCCTATATTTTTAATGTTCCAGGGCTCTAACCTAATTAAAGATATTCTATTTTTAGATGGCCTTTAAAAAATAACATCTAGATCATGGACTCTGAAATTCTTAGTATATGTGTATATATATATTTGAGATGGAGTTTCACTCTATCACCCAGACTGGAGTACAGTGGCATGATCTTGGCTCACTGCAACCTCTGTCCCCTGGGTTCAAGCAAGTCTCTTGCCTCAGCCTCCCAAGTAGCTGGAATCACAGGTGCCTGCCACCACACCCAGCTAATTTTTGTATTTTTAGTAGAGAAGGAGTTTTGCCCTGTTGGCCAGGCTAGTCTCGAACTCCTGACCTCAGGTGATCCACTCGCCTTGGCCTCCCAAAGTGCTGGGATTACAGGCGTGAGCCATCACACCTGGCCAGTATATGAATATAAGAACTTTGTATATTTAGCTTGTGGCTAAATATTGCATATATACATATGTACTTAAACTTGTATAGGTATACACATATCTAAATGGAGCACTTTCTATAGAGAGAGCCAGATTTGTTTTGAACCCTGAACTTTACATGTTGCTGTTACCCAAGATCACAGAACTAGTCAGTAACAGAGACAAGATTAAAATTGTAAAATGAGCAAATGTTCTTTCCATCACAACCCTGTCTCACAGAAGAAATAACCACCTTTGACTTACTAGGGCTGCAGTCAACTCGGAAAATATAGTAATATATTGCACATACACACATTTTTATTGCTAGACCATATAACCTTATCTTCAATGGAGGTTTCAGTATTCTCAGTAAATACAAACCACTTCCTTTGTGTAGCACTATAGCTAAATTATTAATAAGCACAGTAGACAGTAAGATCTTTGGTAGAGCTGTAGATCTAATATTGGGTCAATTTCAGAATCTCACTCCTTTCCTCTTACAAAAAACTGCTATACCTTTTTATTATTGTAGCCCTCTGTTCCATGTCCTCCGAAACCACTAATCAAATCCCTAAGGGAAAGAAAAATGAACATTTATTATGATACTCACATTTATATGCTAGGAAGAGTCTTCGCATAAGCACATTCAACAAATATACAATCAATTCAAATATAGACATGGTGCATAATTTTATTTCAGTTTTATGAAACCCTTAAGAGCTCACAGAAAAGCATGTAAGGGAAAAGACCTGTAACCTTCTCATCATCTTTATTCTTGTTTGGGTTGGTATTTGGTTCCACAAAGAATCAATGAACTGTAACAAATTGCCAAAACCAAAAAAACCTCTGGTTTCATATGTGAATGTGTTGTGTGTATGTGTTGATTATTTGTTGTGAAAATAAGTGAAATATGATTAGTAAACTTTTGAAAAAATTCCTATGATCTCAATTACCCAGAGAAACCCACTGTCAATATTTTGATGTATATACTTCAGAAATTTTTTCTCTGTCTGTATATGTATTGTGACTATATTTTCATGCTAAAAGTATACACCTGTATCATCACTCTTAATGGCCACATATTTTTCCCTTGTACCATAACTATGTTCTATAATTTATATATTCAATATCCGTATTGTTGGTCAATTAAGTTGTTTCCAATTTTCACTACTGTAAATATCCCAGTGGAATTGCTGAGTCAGATTCTTCAGAACAGATATCAGGACTATTCAAGGTAAAGGCACATAGGTAGGTCCTCTGTATTTCTTTCTTTTTTTTTTTTCTTTTGAGATGGAGTCTCGCTCTCTCACCCAAACTAGAGTGCAGTGGTGCAATCTTGGCTTACTGCAATCTCCGCCTCCTGGGTTCAAGTGATTCTCCTGCCTCAGTCTCCTGAGTAGCTGGTACTACAGGCGCCGGCCACCACGCCCGGCTAATTTTTGTATTTTTTGTAGAGATGGGGTTTCACCATGTTGGCCAGGATGGTCTCTATCTCTTAACCTCGTGATCTACCCACCTCAGCCTCTCAAAGTGCTGAGATTACAGGCGTGAGCCACCGCCCCCATCAGGTCCGCTGCATTTCTCAGTGTTCAGCCTGTGGGCCCTTCATTCCTCTCTCCCTCGAGTATGGTAAAGTTGAAGGAACATGGATAAGAGAATCCGAGGCATATTGATACTTGGATTCCAGCCTCAATTCTGATTACTAGTTAATTTTGTGAAAGCCATTTCCGGTCATTTGCCCTGTAGAGTGGAAGAACTGAACTAAAATGGAGGTGCAACAGGTCAGATGATCATCAGAATTACCAGAGAAATTTAATACATGTTCCTGGGTCATGACTTACAACTTTTGATTCTAAATCTCCATAGTAGGACTCGAGACTCTGCATTTTCAAAAACTCCCTGAGTGCTTCCAGTGCGTTGCAGGCAGGAACCCACTAGCCCCAGTTGCCCGCAAGGCCTCTCCTGCTGGAGCTCATTCATCTTTTATGCTCCCCTTTCCACTCCCTTAAATCCCCTATAGTCTTCCCTGTGGTCCAGGAAGTTTGTGTTTAATAGTACAGGAAAAACCGTGCTCATGTCTGTAATCCCAGCACTTTGGGAGGCCGAGGCGGGTGGATCACGAGGTCAGGAGTTCGAGACCAGCCTGACCAAAATAGTGAAACCCCCGTCTTTACTAAAATGAAAATACAAAAATTTAGCCAGGCATGGTGGCACGTGCCTGTAATCCCAGAGGCCTGTAATCCTCAAGAGGCTGAGGCACGAGAATTGCTTGAACCCAGGAGGTAGAGGTTGCAGTGAGCCAAGATTGCACCACTGCACTCTAGCCTGGGTGACGGAGTAAGACTCAGTCTAAAAAAAGAAAAAAGATGTAGGAAGAATAGAGAGATTAAAAAACAATACATTAATTAAAAACAAAACTCTGGGCCAAGAGCAGTGACTCATGCCTGTAATCTCAGCACTTTGGGAGGCCAAGGCGGATGGATCACCTGAGGTCAGGAGTTCAAGACCAGCCTGGCCAACATGGTGAAACCCCCTCTCTACCAAAAATACAAAAAAATTAGCCAGGCACGGTGGCGCATGATTGTAATCCCTGCTACTCGGGAGGCTGAGGCAGGAGAATTGCTTGAACACTAGAGGCGGAGGTTGCAGTGAGTGGAGAGAGCACTATTGCCCTCCAGCCTAGGCAACGAGAGTGGAACTCCATCTCAAAAAAAAAACACAAAAAACAAAACAAAAACTCTTGCCTGTAATCCCAGCACTTTGGGAGGCTGAGGCGGGTGAATCACCTGAGGTCAGGAGTTCAAGACGAGCCTGGCCAACTTGGTGAAACCCCCTCTCTACTAAAAATACAAAACAAGTAGCAGGAATGGCAGGGCATGGCAGGGCATGCCTGTAATCCCAGCTACTCGGGAGGCTGAGGCAGGAGAATCGCTTGAACCTGGGAGGCAGGGGCTGCAGTGAGCCAAGATGCCGCCACTGCACTCCAGCGTGGGCAACAGAGCAAGACTCTGTCCCCCAAAAATAAATAAATAAATAGAAAACTCTTGAACCATTTTTAAGAAGCAATTAAAACCAAGATAATAAAATAGTCTTTCTGCTACTTATTGATTTACCTGTTGTCCAATTTAATAAAGTGTTGGTTTTAAAAATTATATTTTATTCTTTTTCAAAGTCTGATTGAAATTTTTCTTGTTGTTCAAGCAGATGCACAGGACAAATGGCAAATAAGCTGCCTAGATTACAATTGAAAAGTTCCAAGTAACTTGTAGTTCCTAAAATCTATGATTTTATTTCAGATAGTCTTATAGATGCTAGAAAAATACACACACAATTGGCAGGTCTAACTCTCTATGGGGAACATACTAACATAAAAGGCTTATTAAAATGCAGCTGTTTTTTGGAAAGTGAAATATAATACACTGATTCAAAGTACAGCCAGTCAACCAATACTAATTTAGAACACAAGGTTTATCTAAGATCTCTGCTTTCGAGCATCAGTTCAATGGAGCTAGGCTTAGAAAGCGTATGTAGTATTTTCATTTTTCATTCTTAAATTTAAGTACAAATAAGATATTTCTAACTCTCTTCAGTTCCTTATTAACTTTTTTTTCTTTTTTTCTTTCTTGAGATGGAGTCTCATTCTGTAGCCCAGGCTGGAGTACAGTGGTGTGATCTCGGCTCACTGCAACCTCCGCTTCCCGGGTTCAAGTGATTCTCCTGCCTCAGCCTCCCAAGTAGCTGGGATTACAGGTGTGCACCACCAGTGCCCGGCTAATTTTTATATTTTCAGTAGAGACAGGGTTTCGCCATGTTGCCCAGGCTGGTGTCAAACTCTTGGCCTCAAGTGACCCACCTGCCTCAGCCTCCTAAAGTGCTGGGATTACAGGCCTGAGCCACTGCTTCTGGCCCCTTATTAATCTTTACACCTCCATGGAAAAAGAACAAAGTCAGTGATTCAGAGTGGAAACTTAGAATCTATGTCTAATTTAAAAAATAAATAGTAATGGAATTTAATTTTCTTTATCATTATCATAAAATGAAGATTATATCTTTTTTCTTTTTTTTTTGAGACAGAGAGTCTCACTCTGTCACCAGGCTGGAATGCAGTGGCGTGATCTTCTTGGCTTACTGCAACCTCTGCCCTCCTGGGTTCAAGTGATTCTCCTGCCTCAGCCTCCTGAGCAGCTGGGATTACAGGCACACGTCACCACACCCTGCTGATTTTTGTATTTTTAGTAGAGATGGGGGTTTCACCATGTTGACCAGACTGGTCTCGAACTCTTGACCTCAATTGATCTGCCCACCTCAGCCTCCCAAAGTGCTAGGATTACAGGCATGAGCCACCGCGCCCGGCCAGATTATACTTATTAATGCTTAAAGGACAAAAGGAGAAAACAAGGATTTGAGACCAGAAAACATACTACCTTAAGTGAAACAAGCTTTATTATTTCAATCTATCAATTAAGACATGTTTAATCATGAGATTCTAACAAAAATCTGAGCCCTTGATTCAAAGATCATACTATCATGATAGTATCTGCATTTTCAATGAATACTTAACAATGAAAATGAATTAACACTTTCTATCAAATATCAGCCCAGTAATGGATGATTATCCTTGCACAGTATTGTCTTCTGCTGCGCATTCTAATTTGTATCATCTGATGCAATAAACTCTGGCCCAGAATTAGTAATACAATAAAATCAAGCCATTTTAGAAGTCTTTTAAGGTGCTGAGTTGTTTTCTAGGTTGTACTTTACTACAAATGTGATATTCCAGAACAGAAGTCCCAAAGGTTGCTGTTGCTGAGAGTCATTTATCTATAGCCTCAATAACAAAGCTAGTGTTAGATATGAAATCATTCATAATACTTCTCAGCAAAGAAAGTATACTCAAGGGCTCCAATTTAAGCCCTTATAGCAAAAAGAAAACTAGAGTTGGAATTGTCTTGATAGCCTCAATTTACTATTTGAGGGGTTGGAGTGGAAGAGATAGGATTTAATTTTCTTTCCACAGGGAAAGAGAAAACTGTCATGAAGTTAAAAAGTCATAAACCAAAAGTTCTTCCCCTTTTGTGAGGGGAAGCTACCGTAATTCCCCCAAAGTGCAGAGACCTTCCTTCTCAAGTGAATGGAGCAGACAGAAACCATGCCAGCTTTGCTCCTTTCTCCCGGAATCCTGGGGGTGTGGAAGAAGTCGTGTGGTAGTGATTGTGTGTGTTTTTTTGGTATGTCTTTGAGAAACGGACCTTTGAAATACAGTGAGTCAGTCAGGTGTGATGGCTCACACCTGTAATCCCAGCACTTTGGGAGGCCAAGGCAGGAGGATCACTTGAGGTCAGGAGTTTGAGACCGGCCTAGCCAACAAAGCAAAACCCCGTCTCTACTAAAAATACAAAAATTAGCTGGGTTTTGTGGCACGTGCCTGTAATCCCAGCTCTGTCTAGGTTCAAGCCTCCCGGGTTCAAGTGATTATCCTGCCTCAGCCTCCAGAGCAGCTGCGATTACAGGTGCCCACCACCATGCCCAGTCTTTTGTTTATTTTGAGACAGGGTCTCACTGTGTTGTCCAGGCTGGAGTGCAATGGCACAACCATAGCTCATAGCAGCCTCAGCCTCTCGGGCTCAGGTGACTCTTCCACCTAGCCTCTCAAGCAGCTAGGACTACAGGCATGCATCACCACGCCAGCTATTTTTTTTTAATTTTTTGTACAGACGAGGTTTGGCCATGAGTGCTCAAGCAATCAACCCGCCTTGGCCTCCCAAAGTGCTGGGATTACAGGCATGAGCCACCATGCCCAGCCCAAAGCTAATTGTAAATACACAGTAATACCATTCTTTGAGCTGCTTGGTGATGAAGCCCCATTAAAATGACTCCTAGGCTCCAATTTAAACTCCGGTAACAGAGAAACCTCAGATTGGAATTAGGGGAGGTGGAAGCTCTGCTCTGTGCAGTCATTTAGCGACCTTTCCGAAGTCTTTGCAATACCCAGGACGTCAGAGCCCTCCAGCAGAGCCTCAGATAAGGGACAAAATACAGTGGATGTAGAAAGCACACCTGTCAACTGCCATGGCCCGCAAGTGCCTCCCATCGCCCTGCTCACAACGCACTGGAGAGAGCTCTTTAATGGTCCCTTCCTAGATTCAAGGCACCCGGGCTGAATCTAGGTGCAAGCCAGCAGTGTGCCCAGGAGGGCAAGAACATGGCAAATGGCAAACAGCTAGCCAATCTCAGAAATTCTCAGTAAATATTTGTTAGATTAAATGAACTACTTCTTATTTATTATTATTACTATTTTTTGAGACAGAGTCATGCTTTGTCGCCCAGGCTGGAGTGCAATGGCACTCCGCTCACCACAACCTCTGCTTCCTGAGTTCAAGTGATTCTCCTGCCTCAGCCTCTCGAGTAGCTGGGATTACAGTGCACGTGCCACTACGCCTGGCTAATTTTTTTGTATTTTTAGTAGAGACGGTGTTTCACCATGCTGGCCAGGCTGGTCTCGCACTCCTGACCTCGTGATCTGCCTGCCTTGGCCTCCCAAATTACAGGCGTGAGCTGCCGCGCCTGGCCGTAAATGAACTACTTCTTTCTGACTTCTGTATATTGAAATGAATCATCCTAGACCTTACACTTAGACCTTGCTGAAGCTGTGGTAATAGCTCCCTGTTTATAGCTCCCGGAAAACATCTGTGTATAACAAGAAAGTCTTGGTGACACAATTCCTTAACCCAAGACAATGGATTGAGGATGGTGAGAAGGGAGTAGGCCTGACCTATACCCTCTGAAGTGGCATTTATATATGTAGTACTTGACTATTGTGACTACTAATATATTTTTACCTCTCCAGGAACAGCAACTCCCATGAAGTGTGTGTTATTTATTTCACACTTATGTAGCGCTTGTCCTCTCTTGCAGGAAATCTTCGAAGCACTTTGCTAATGTGAAATGACTGAATTCTCATAAGCCTATGAGGCACTGTTTAGCTCCATGTTGTAGTTGGGAAAACTGAGGCACAGAGAAAACAGGAAACTCCCTAAGAATAATAGCTCATAAACAATGGGGCGGAGGTTCAAAACCAGAGAGTTGGGTTCCAAAGGCTGAGCTCATAACCACCATACCATGCTATCTGTCCTCATTTAAGCCTCTCCCTCTCTTTTGCCACACTTGAGTTTGTACTCCAGGGTATTATGTACACAAGTAGGCGTTTGGCTAACATTTTTATAGGGCCACTGCTCTTTCATATTGTTTCTAGTTGGTAGTTATAAATAGAAATGGAGCCTGATGGTTAGGCGCGGTGGCTCATGCCTGTAATCTCAGCACTTTGGGAGGCCAAGGTGGGCAGATCACTTGAGGTCAGGAGTTCGAGACCAGCCTGGGCAATATGGTGAAGCCTCGTCTCTACTAAAAATACAAAAATTGACTGGGAGTGGTGGCACATGCCTGTAATCCCAGCTACTTGGGAGGCTGAGGCAGGAGGATCGCTTGAACCCGAGAGGCAGAGGTTGCAATGAGCCGAGACTGCGCCACTGCCCTCCAGCCTGGGTGACAGAGCAAGACTCCATCTCAGAAAAGAAAGGCAGAAAGAAAGAAAGAGAGAAAGAAAGAAAGGAAGACAGAAAGAAGGAAAGAGAAATGGAGCCTTATAAACATACATTTCAGGCTCAACAATCAAATTCCAGAAATCGGCTGGGTGCAGTTGCTCATGCCTGTAGTCCTAGCACTTTGGGAGGCCGAGGCTGTAGATTGCCTGAGGTCAGAAGTTCGAGACCAGCCTGGCCAACATAGTGAAACCTCATCTCTACTAAAAATACAAAAAAAAAATAGCTGGGCGTGGTGTCGGGCACCTGTCATCCCAGCTACTCAGGAGGCTGAGGCAGGAGAACTGCTTGAACCTGGGAGGCGGAGGTTGCCGTGAGCCGAGATCCTGCCACTGCACTCCAGCCTGGGCAACAAGAGTGAAACCCCGTCCCCTCCCCCAAAAAATTCCAGAAATCCTTAATGCATTTCCCAATTCATGTTACTTCGTCAGGCTCAAACAATGAAGAGAATTCCAGGCTCTAAGAACAGGCCTTTTATCCTTACCTTACAAATTATATTTCATTCATTCATTTATTCATTTTATTCAACCAATATTTATTAAATCCCCTCATAAGCAATGAGAGACAATTGTGAGCAAAACAGACATGGTCCTTCCTGTCATGAGCCTTGTGGCCATACTTGAATCAAATATGCGTACAAATACACAGAAAATTACTACTGTAAAAGTTCTATGAAAAAGTGTAATCATATAAATGTACATGATGGGGAATGCAAATAAGTCTGAAGAGGCTTACTTCCCTAAAAATGTGACATTTGAGTAGGAGTTAAATAAGTTGAGAGAGGCATGAGAAAGAAAGACTATTTCAAGCAAAAGAAATAACCCTTGTCAAGGCTCTTCAAAAGGAAGAAGATAGTAGTTTGGAAGAAACTGAAGAAAGACAAATGTGAGAGGCACTCAGTGAGCACAAGAGAGGGAGGCAGAGGAAGCTTAGGGTCCCAAGGGGGCTCTCAGGCCACAGTGAGGATTTTGGTGTTTTCCCAAGAGCAATGGAAATCCAATGAAAGATTTTAAGTAGGGGGGCCCAGGCACAGTGGCTCACACCTGTAATCCCAGCACTTTGGGAGGCCAAGGGGGGGCAGATCACGAGGTCAGGAGTTCGAGACCAGCTGGCCAACATAGTGAAACCCCATCTGTACTTAAAATACAAAAATTAGCTGGGTGCGGTGGCTTACACCGGTAATTCTAGCACTTTGGGAGGCCGAGGCAGGTGGCTCATGAGGTCAGGAGATCGAGAGCATCCTGGCTAACACGGTGAAACCCTGTCTCTACTAAAAATACAAAAAATTAGCTGGATGTGGTGGTGGGTGCCTATAGTCCCAGCTACTCGTGAGGCTGAGGCAGGAGAATGGCGTGAACTCGAGAGGCAGAGGTTGCAGTAAGCCGAGATTGCGCCATTGCACTCCAGCCTGGGCGACAAAGCGAGACTCCATCTCAAAAGCAAAACAAAACAAAACAAAAAAACAAAAATTAGCTTGGCGTGGTGGCACACGCCTGTAGTCCCAGCTACTCGCGGGAGGCTGAGGCAAAAGAATCGCTTGAACCGACTAGGTGGAGGTTGTTGTGAGCTGAGATGGTGCCACTGCACTCCAGCCTGGGCAACAGAGCAAGACTCTGTCTCAAAAAAAAAAAAAGAAAAAAAAAAAAAGGCTGGGCGCAGTGGTTCACGCCTATAATCCCAGTACTTTGGGAGGCCAAGGTGAGCAGCTCACCTGAGGTCGGAAGTTCAAGACCAGCCTGGCCAACATGGCAAAACCCCATCTCTACCAAAAATACAAAAATCAGCCGAGTGTGGGGGCACACACCTGTAATCCCAGCTACTCGGGAGGCTGAGGCAGGAGAATTGCTTGAACCCAGGAGGCGGAGGTTGTGGTGAGCCAAGATGGAGCCATTGTACTCCAGCCTAGGCAACGAGAGCGAAACTCGGTCCCCCACCCCCCCGCCCCCCAAAAAAGGAAGATTTTAAGCAACGTGATCCTTTGCATTTTAGAAAGATCTTTCTGGCAGACAGATTTGAGGGGCTCATAGTGGAAACAGGTAGATCACTTAAGAGGCCAGTGCAATGTTCCGTACATAATTATATTTATGCAACTGGCCACCTAAAGTACGTGTGAAGTTGTCCTTACCAATCCCCCTTGAAACTCAAGATACAATAAGAAACTTTCCGTACTGACTTGTATTTTGCTTGTTTCAGCATGGATGGCCCATCTCTCCTTGGAAAAGGATACCTTTAGGACTCCAAGTGTAAGAAGGCATTTTGCGGGTATGTCTTCTTTCCCCATTATAATTTAAGATTGATAACATGGAAGCAGCAGGTCTTACAGAGGGCATCCAGCTAACTGGATAATAAAAAATTGAAAGGTTATATAAATAGATCATTGAATATAATAAATATTTATAGTACTTGTGAATGAAAAGAAAAAGCATATAAAGAACCATCAGTGAAATGAGAGGTGATTCTAGAGTTCTTTCTTTGGGGATAAGGGTACTATTTTTCAGGAGGGAGGCTGGGCTCTGGCAATATAATCTGGAGTATTTTTCTTTTTGAAACTCATGTCATAGTTCAAGAATATTATTCTAGAATGGGTATGAGGTGGCCCTTTGGTCAGAGATACTTGTTCCTGCCTTATTGATTATCCATCCTTAAGGCATTGACCTTAGTAAGGTTTCTTTTTGTTGCTGATGTTGTTTTTTTGAGACAGAGTCTTGCTCTGTCACCCAGGCTGGAGTGCAGTGACATGATCTCGGCTCACTGCAACCTCCTGGGTTCAAGCGATTCTCCTGCCTCAGCCTCCCGAGTAGCTGAGATTACAGGTGCCTGCCACAACACCCAGCTGATTTTTGTATTTTTAGTAGAGACGGGGTTTCGCCATGTTGGCTAGGCTGATCTCAAACTCCTGAGTTTGGGTAATCTACAGGCCCTGGCCTCCTGAAGTGCTGGGATTACAGGCGTGAGCCACTGTGCCCAGTCTACTTTAGTAAGGTTTATAATGGTTAACTAGCCAGCAGGAAGGAGAAGTGGAGAAGTAAAGATCAAACCTGCTTCCTTTAATAGCACAACTCACAAGTCGTACATGTTCCTTCTGCTCATACCTCATTAGCTAGCACTTAGTCACATAGCCAAGAGAGACTGGAAAATCCAGGTTGTTACTGGAGAAGTGGAAAGCAGATATTGAGGCTGGGCTGGGCACAGTGGCTCACGTCCACAATCCCAGCACTTTGGGAGGACAAGGCAGGAAGATCCCTTGAGCCCAGGAGTTCAAGCCCAGCCTGGACAACATAGGGAGACCTCATCTCTATTAAAAAAATGTGAAATTTGCTGAACATGATGGCTCATACCTATAGTCCTTGCTGCTCAGGAGGCTGAAACTGGAGGATTGCTTGAGCCCAGGAGCTTGAGGCTGCATAGAGCTATGATTGTGCTATCGCACTCCAGCCTAGGTGACAGTGAGCACTTGTCAAACACACACACACACACACACACACACACAAGAAAAAACAGAAAAAGAAATTAGATATTGGGAACAGATAGACAGCATTCTCACCCACAGAGCTGTAGGTTAAATGGGGCTATATTCATAGAGCTTACTGCCTATTGAGAAAAAAGACATAAAACAAATAATTATACAAATTATAGCTGTATAATACAATTACTATAATTATAAGTAAAAAGCACAGGTGCTATTAGGGTCACTAACAAAGGGGTTAAACCTAATCTGATGGAGTGATGGGAATGGGAGTGGGGGTCCGTGGAATACTTTTCTGTGGAAATAACATGAAGACTAAGACCTGAAGGAAGATGAAGAATGAGCCAGAACAGCATCTTTTGCAGAAGGAATCAGAAGGGACCATGGTACCTTCTAGAGACTCAGAGACCATAACCCAGAGAGAAAGGGTGGAGAAGGAAGGGCTCACGTGCGACCAGAAGTAGCTGGTGGGATAAAAGAGTGCCTGGAGCCAGTGTGGAAAGTAAATTCCTTGAGGAGTTAATGATGCAAATGCTTGACAAAAAGATCATCCAGCTGCAAAGTGGAGAGACTCTGGGCTGAGACGAGACCAGAAGCAGAGAGATCAGGTGGCAGTAAACCAAGTGGAGATGAAAGATTTTGTATGTCTGAAAATATCTTTATTCTGCCATCATAAATAAATGCTGCTTAGACTTGATTCAAAATTTTAGACTTCAGCCAGGTACAGTGGAGCACGCTTGTAGTTGCAGCTACTCGGTAGGCTGAGCAGGGGGATCGCTTGAGCCCAGAAGTTTGAGGCCAGTCTGGTCAGCAAGACTACCTCTAAAAATAAAAATGAAAAGAAAAAAAAAAATTAGACTTCAAATCATGTTTTTTTTTTTTTGGTCTCAAAATAGTGAAGACATTGCTTATCTTCCAATAATCAATGTTGTCTATATAAAATCTGATTCCAGTCAAATCCTTGTTCCTTTGTAAACTGTGTCTAGAATTTTCTGGTTTTCCTGAGGATCCTGAAATTTCACCAACATTTCTGTTGGTTAAAAACAATTTTTTTTCCACCGGGTGTGGTGGCTCACACCTGTAATACCAGCACTTTGGGAGGCCAAGACGAGCAGATCACTTGGGGTCAGGAGTTCGAGACCAGCCTGGCCAACATGGCAAAACCCCGTCTCTATTAAAAATACAAAAATTAGCCAGGTGGGGTGGTGCGCTTCTATAATCCCAGCTGCTTGGGAGGTTGAGGCAGGAGATTCATTTGAACCCAGGAGGTGGAGTTTGCAGTGAGCCAAGATCATGCCCCTGTACTCCAGCCTGGGCGACAGAAAAAACTCTGTCTCAAAAAAGAAAAAAAAAATTGTCTTTTCATTTGTTCTGCTTTATCTGCAGCCAGTGGTATTTGGAGTGTGAAGCTCACTGACTTTCTTCAATTCTGGGAAATTGTACTTTTCTTCTAAAAAATTCCCTATTCTTTATTTCTGTTTCCTCTTTCTAGAGCTCCTATTAATTTCTTTCTAGAGTCCCATATTAATGGAATCTTTTAAATTATCTGAAGTATTCAACTGTTCTGTAATACTTGATATTGCTAATCAAGTATTCTTTTTTGGCGAAGAAACATTACTTTGGATATTTTAGTTAACTGATTTGATCTCCTACTGAGTCCATTCTATATTTATCCCACCTATTGAATTTCAGAGACACATTTTTTTTCACTTGTAAGATGAGAGTTTTATTTTAAACAAATCAGCTTTATGGAGGCATAATGTGCACACAGTAAAATAGTTATATTTTAAGTACATAGTTAGATGGATTTTGACAAATGTATATGCCCATATAACAACCACTCTGAACAAGATATAGGACATTTTATCAACTGCAAAGTTTCCTTTTGCCTTGGTGCAATCAATCCTCCTCCATCTTCCAAACCATTGAGCAGTGACATGTATTACTACAGATTAGCTTTACATTTTCTAGGACTTTGTATAAGTAGATCATATCATATGCAGTCTTTTGTGTCTTGCTTTTTTTTTACTAACCATACTACCATACTATCTGTGTGAATCATCCATGCTATTGCATATAGCAGTAGTTTGTTCCGTTTTTTTTTTTTTTTTTTTTGAGACAGAGTTTTGCTCTTGTTGCCCAGGCTAGAGTGCAATGATGCAGTTTCGGCTCACTGCAATCTCTGCCTCCCAGGTGGAGGCCAGTTTGTTCCTTTTCATTTCTGAGTAGTATTTCATTACATGGATATACCACAATTTGCTGATCAGCTTACCAGTTGATGGACATTAACATTTGTTATTGTTAGGCTTTTAAATTTTGGCCATTTTAGCTATCCTGAGCACACTGCCCATGGGTTAGCCCTGCTCCACAAGGGGCAGTTAAGGAAAAAATTTAAAAAAATTTTGACTGGCCGGGCACGGTGGCTCACGCCTATAGTCCCAGCAATTTGGGAGGCCGAGGCAGGTGGATCACCTGAGGTCAGGAGATCAAGACCAGCCTGGCCAACATGGTATAACTCCGTCACTACTAAAAATACAAAAATTAGCTGGTGTGGTGGTGTGCACCTGTAATCCCAGCTACTTGGGAAGCCGAGGCAGGAGAATCACTTGAACCCAGGAGGTGGAAGTTGCCATGAGCTGAGATAGCACCATTGCACTCCAGCCTGGGCAATGAGAGCGAAACTCCATCTCAAAACAAACAAACAAAAAATGCCCATTTTAGTGGGCATGTATTTCATTACGGTTTAAACATGCACTTCTCTAATATGTCCAAGTGCTTTGAGGTCATTCATACATTTTCCTGTTTGCCTGTTCAAATCTTTTGCCCATTCTCAAATTGAGTTATTTGTCTTCTTTTTATTGATTTGTAAAGATCCTGGTTGCAAGTCCTTTTTTTGTGTTGCAAATAGTTTTTCCCTGTCTGTGGCTTCACTTTTATAGTTTTTTTGTTTTTGTTTTTTTGAAAAAGTAGTGTCTTTTAAAAAATAGAAAAATTCAATTTTGATGAAGTACAATTTATAATTTTTTAATGGTTAGTACTTTTTTTTTTTTGACAGAGTCTCGCTCTGTCACCCAGGCTGGAGTGCAGTGGCCGGATCTCAGCTCACAGCAAGCTCCGCCTCCTGGGTTTACGCCATTATCCTGTCTCAGCCTCCCAAGTAGGCAGACTACAGGCGCCCGCCACCACGCCTGGCTAATTTTTTATATTTTTAGTAGAGACGGGGTTTCACTGTGTTAGCCAGGATGGTCTCGATCTCCTGACCTCGTGATCTGCCCACCTTGGCCTCCCAAAGTGCTGGGATTACAGGCGTGAGCAACTGTGCCTGGCTGGTTAGTGCTTTTTGTGTATTATGTGAGAGATTATTCAAGGTTCTTTTCCCCCCAGTTGTTTGGAGATGTGGATATTCAGTTGTTTCAGCAATTTTGTTGAAAAGACAAACTGACCTTTCCCTTTTGAATTACTTTGGCATCTTTGTAAAAAAGATAACTGACTATGTATTTGTGGGTCTGTTTCTGGACTTTTCATTTTGATTTTGATTCATTAATCCCATATGCCCATCTTTACACCAATATTGGACTTTCGCTCTGTGGTCTTTTTGTTTGTTTGTGTTTGAGATGGAGTTTTGCTGTTTGTCACCCAGGCTGGAATGCAGCAAGTGATGTGATTTCTGCTCACTGCAACCTCTGCCTCCTGGGTTCAAGTGATTCTACTGCCTCAGCCTCTCTAGTAGCTGGAATTACAGGCACATGCCACCATGCCCAACTAATTTTTTGTTTTTAGTAGAGATGGGGTTTCACCATGTTGGCCAGGCTGGTCTCGAACTCCTGACCTCGTTGATCTGCCCACCTCAGCCTCCCAAAGTGTTGGGTTTACAGGCGTGAGCCGCCGCACCCAGCTCCTTTTGCTTTGTAGTAGGTCTTGAAATCAGGTGGTATTAGTCCTCTAATTTTTTTGTTTTTCAAAATGACTATTTTCCGGGGATTCTTAGTCTTTAGCATTTTAGTATAAATTTAAAAATCAGCTTGTCAATTTATGCAAAAACATCTCAGGTTTTGATTGAGATTGCTTTAAATCTGTAAGTAACTTTGAGAAAATTAACATCATAACAATATTTAATCTTGCAAGTCATGAACATGGTGTACCTCTCCATTTATTTAGGATTTCTCTAATCTCCTTTCCACAATGTTTTGTAGTTTTCAGTATATAGGTCTTACAAATACTTTTAAATTTTCTTTTGTTTGTTTTTGTTTTTCTTGAGATGGAGTCTCACTCTGTCCCCCAGGCTGGAGTGCAGTGGCCGGATCTGAGCTCACTGCAAGCTCCCCCTCCTGGGTTCACGCCATTCTGCTGCCTCAGCCTCCGGAATAGCTGGAACTACAGGCGCCCGCCACCACGCCTGGCTAATTGTTTTTTGTATTTTTAGTAGAGACGGGGTTTCATCGTGTTAGCCAGGATGGTCTCCATCTCCTGACCTTGTGATCCGCCCGCCTTGGCCTCCCAAAGTGCTGGGATTACAGGCGTGAGTCACCGCGCCCCGCCGACACTTTTAAGTTATTTTATGTGTTTTGGTGCCATTTGAAATGGTTTTATTTACTTTTTATTTTCCAATTACTTGTTGCTAGTATGTATAAATACACATGAATTTAGTATATCAACCTGTATTTTGCTACTTTGCCAAATTAACTTATGAGTTCTATGAATTTTAAAAAATATTCCTTCAGATTTCCTAAATACCTGATTGTGTCATCTGCAAATTGGCAGTTTTACCTACTGCTTTTCAATCCATATGCTTTTTTATTTTCTTTGCCTTATTTTATTACCAAGCTAGAACCCCCAGTACACTGTCGACTAGAAATTTAAGAATTGTCATCTTAGCCTTTTTTACAAACTGGAGAGAACAATACATCTTTTATCATTAAGTTTAATATGTTACCTGGGGGCTTTTACAAATGTTCTTATCAAATTTAAGAAGTTACCTTCTCTTCCCAGTTTACTGAATTATTATTTTAAAATTGTGAATAGATATTGAATTTTGTCAGTTCTTATTTTACATCTATTGATAAGATCATAGTTTTCCTATGTTCTGCAACCTGATTTTCAATTTTTAAATATTGTATTCACTGTATAAACGTCACTTGTATTTCTTTGCAATTTTGAAATGTACTTCTTAGCTATAGGTTTTGTGTTTATATTCATAAGGAATATTGTTTTCTGTTTGAGTAATATTTTATCTGGTTTTGGTATCATGGTAATGCTTTTAAAATGTGTGGGAGGATTAAATAATAGTAATGTTTATAAGATGAGAGTTCTGTAAGATTAGCATTATTTCTTCCTTAAGTGTTTGATAGAATTCACCAGTAAAGTCATTTGGGCTCAAGAGTTCTGTTTGTGGGAAGGTTTTGTGTTACAAATTTAATCTCTTTAATAGATAGAAGGTGTACTCAGTTTTTTTCTATCTTCTTGTATTGGTTTTGGCAGTTTGTTTTCTTCAAGGAATTTTTCCATTTCCTCTAGGTGGTCAAATTTATAGGCATACTGATTTTCACAGTATTCTGTTATTATCCTTTAAATGTCTGTAGGATTTGTAGTCATGTCCAGTCTTTCATTTCCAATGTCACAACCTGTCTCCTCTCTTCTCTCTCCTCCCCTCTCTCTCTAGTCCATTCATGAGTTCATTACTTTTACTGATTTCTTTAAATTCCAGCTTTTGGTTTTGTGGATTAAAAAAAATATATTTTTCTGTTTTCTAGTTCATTGATATCTGTTCTTATCTTTATTTTTTGAGATGGAGTTTCCCTCTTGTTGCCCAGGCTGGAGCGCAATGGCGTAATCTCAGCTCACCGCAACCTCTGCCTCCCGAGTTCAAGTGATTCTCCTGCCTCAGCCTCCCAAGTAGCTGGGATTACAGGCATGCACCACCACGCCCGGCTAATTTTGTATTTTTCATAGAGATGGGGTTTTTCCATGTCGGTCAGGTGGTCTTGAACTCCCGACCTCAGGTGATCTGCCCACCTTGGCCTCCCAAAGTGCTGGGATTACAGGTGTGAGCCACTGCTCCTGGCCTCTCTCTTTTTTTTTTAGAGGTGGTATCTCACCCTATCACACAGGCTTGAGTGCAGTGGCACAATCAAGGCTCACTGCAGTCTTGACCTCCCGGGCTTAAGTGTCCTCATGCCTCAGCCTCCTGAGTAGCTAGGACTACAGGGATGTGCCACCATGGCTGGCTAATTTTTGCATTTTTTTTTTGTTTGTTTGTTTTGTTTTCATAGAGACAAGGTCTCGCAATGTTGTCTAGGTTGGTCTCGAATTCCTGGTCTCAGGTAATCCTATCCCCTTAGCCTCCTAAAGTACTGGGATTACAGGGATGAACCACTGCGCTTGACTTATTTTCTCTCTTTTAAGTTTCATTTCATCTTCTTTTTTTAACTTCATAAGGTGGAATATTGGATTATTGTTATAAAACCTCACTTTTTAATGTACTTAAAACTGTACATTTCTCCTTTGTCATTAATTTTACTTTATTTTATTTATTTATTTATTTATTTATTTATTTATTTATTTTTGTAGAGATGGGGTTACCCAGGCTGGTCTCAAACTCTGGGCCTTAAATGATCCTCCCACTTCAACCTCCCAAAGTTGTGCGATTACAGGCATGAGCTACTGCACCTGGCTCCTGCTCACTGATTTAGCTACATCCTAAACGGTTTGATATACTGTGTTTTTATTATAATTCAGTTTAAATACCTCTCTCTTTTCCCTTGCAATTTCTTCTTTGACCCCTAAGTTATCTGGAAGTATGTTATTTAATTTCCAAATATTTGGGAATATTCCACATATGTTTTTGTTGTTATTTTATAGTTTAGTTCCACTGTGGTCAGAGAACATACTTTGTGTGATTTCATTTCTTTTAACATTTATTGAAATGTGTCTTGTGGCCCAGTATAAGCTCTTTTGTGGTGAACATACCGTAAGCCCTTATAAAGAATGCCTGTTCTGCAGTCGTTGGGTATAATGTTTAACTTTGTCATGGTGATTAATTCTGTTGTTCAAGTCTTCTCTGTCTTTACTATATACCTATCGTTTATCATTACTTACTTCCTACTTGTGGCACCACAAGTGAGCTAGAAGTGTTGACACTGACTATAATTGTGGATTTCTGAGATGCATACACATTTGGTTTTGTTATGTCTTCTTTATGAATTAACTCTATACCATTATGAAACTTTCTTTCTCTCTTTCTTTCTCTCCTTCCTTCCTTCCTTCCTTCCTTCCTTCCTTCCTTCCTTCCTTCCTTCCTTCCTTCCTTCCTTCCCTCCTTCCTTCCTTCCCTCCTTCCCTCCTTCCCTTCTTTCCTTCTTTCTTTCTTTTGAGACGGAGTTTCACCCTTGTTGCCCAGGCTGGAGTGCAATGGCGTGATCTCGGCTCACCACAACCTCTGCCTCCCAGGTTCAAGCGATTCTCCTGCCTCAGCCTCCCAAGTAGCTGGGATTACAGATATGTGCCACCACGCCTGGCTAATTTTGTATTTTTAGTAGAGACAGGGTTTCTCCTTGTTGGTCAGGCTGGTCTCGAACTCCTGACCTCAGGTGATCCACCTGCCTCAGCCTCCCAAAGTGCTTGGATTACAGTTGTGAACCACCATGCCTGGCCCGGGTGCCAACTTCTTTTGCAGAAAACTCTTCATTAACTTTGGAGGTGCAGAGTGACTGGTCTAACTTTTAGTTCATCCAGATTGTAATTGTGAGTTCCAATTAGTCCTTACTCCCCACACCCCAGTATTTTTTTTCCAATGGCTTTCTTGCAGGCTTCAAGTTCCAATGCCAGACATAAAGACAACAGCCTTAGAAGGATTATTTGGCTAGCTGCCCATAATACTTAAGATTATTTCCGTAAAATAAAGTGTAAGCTTCAAAATATGTATTAGTTATCTACTGCTGGATAACCAATTAGATAAAAATTTAGTGGCTGAAAACAACAATGGACTTTTTTTTTTTTTTTTTTTTTTAAAGAGATGGAGTCTTGCTCTGTTGCCCAGGAAGGAGTGCACTGGTACAATCACAGCTCACTGCAGCCTTGAACTCCTAGGCTCAAGGGATCCTTACACCTCAGTTTCCTGAGTAGCCAGGACTACAGGTGCGTGCCACCATGCCTGGCTAATTTTAACAATTTCTTGTAAAGATGAGGTCTTGCCATCTTTCCCAGTCTGGTCTCAAACTCCCAGGCTTAAGCAATCCTCCTGCCTCAGCCTCCCAAACTGCTGGGATCACAGGCATGAGCCACTTCCCAGCCACAATAGACATTTTTTTAAAAATCACAGCTTTTATGGGGTCAGGAGATTGTAAGTGGCTTAACTGAGCGTTTGTATCTTGGGGTATATCACAAGATTGCAGTCAAGATTGCGGTCATCGGCCGGGCGCGGTAACTCACGCCTGTAATCCCAGCACTTTGGGAGGCCAAGGCGGGTGGATTATGAGGTCAGGAGATCAAGACCATCCTGGATAACATGGTGAAACCCCGTTTTTACTAAAAAAAAAAATCAAAAAATATTAGCTGGGCATGGTGGCAGGTACCTGTAGTCCGAGCTACTCAGGAGGCTGAGGCAGGAGAATGACCTGAACCCAGGAGGCGGAGCTTGCAGTGAGCTGAGATGGCACCACTGCACTCCAGCCTGAGCGACAGAACAAGACTCCATCTCAAGAAAAAACAAACAAACAAAAAAAAAAGATTGCAGTCATCTGAAGGCTTTATTGTGGCTGGAAAAAATGCTTCTGAGTTGCTCAACTCACATGGCTGGCAAAATGGGGCCCATTATTGGTGAAAGGAGTTAGTTCTTCTCCACAGGGATTACTCTACATAGCTAATTGAGTGTCCTCATGATATGGTGAGAGGTTCACCTATAATAAGTATTTCAAGAGAGAAAGCTAGAAACCCTAGTGGTTTTTGTTTGTTTGTTTGTTTGTTTTGTGAGACAGGGTCTCTGTCTCTTGCACTCCACTTCAGACTGGAGTGCAGTGGTGCTATCATATCTCCCTGTAGTCTCGATCTCCTGGGCTCAAGTGATCCTCTCACCTTAGCCTCCATAGTAGCTGGGACTACAGGTGTGTGCCACCATACCCAGCTAATTTTTAAAATCTTTGTTTTTAGCGAGATGAGGTCTTGCTATGTTGCCCATGCTGGTCTCGAACTCCTGAGCTTCTGCCTCGGCCTCCCAAAGTGCTAGGATTACAGGTGTGAACAACAGCACCCGGCCTAATATCTTAAAGTTTTATCCTAGAGATGAGTGCTTGATTTATCTCCTCTCCTTTTTCCTTTTCTTCCTTTCCTCACTGTGGAGGTCTGCAGTCACTTCAGTCCCCTTCTTTCTCTAGCTCAACACTCATTACACTCACACTCCAGGCAGCTTGTTCACTTTGGGTGGTGGGGGGAAAAGCAGCAGTAGCTGCCCTTTACTAATTGTAGTGGAAGAGGAAAAACTCTGACTCACATGACTTATCTAAGACTCACAATTTAATGAATTACTCTGACAATTGTGTGAAAGCTACTCTACTTTTCATTTCTGTTGCCTCTGAGCTTAGCGTATACCTGGAATGGTTCTTTTTTGGGAGAGATGGAGTCTTGCTCTGTAGCCCAGGCTGGAGTGCAGTGGTGTGACCCCGGCTCACTGCAACCTCCACCTCCCAGGTCCAAGCGATTCTTCTGCCTCAGCCTCCTGAATAGCTGGGACTACAGGCGTGCACCACCTTGCCCACTAATTTTTATACTTTTTTTTTTTTTTTCGAGATGGAGTCTCGCTCTGTCCCCCAGGCTGGAGTGCAGTGGCACGATCTCGGCTCACTGCAAGCTCCGCCTCCCGGATTCACACCATTCTCCTGCCTAAGCCTCCTGAGTAGCTGGGACTACAGGCGCCCTCTACCACGCCCGGCTAATTTTTTTTTTTTTTTTTTTTTTTTTGTATTTTTTTAGTAGAGACAGGGTTTCACCGTGGTCTCGATCTCCTGACCTTGTGATCCACCTGCCTCGGCCTCCCAAAGTGCTGGGATTACAGGCGTGAGCCACTGCGCCTGGCCTTTATACTTTTTTAGTAGAGAGAGAGTTTCACCATGTTGGCCTGGCTGGTCTCAAACTGCTGACCTAAAGTGATCCACCTACCTTGGCCTCCCAAAGTGCTGAGATTACAGGCTTGAGCCACCACTCCTGGCCTATGACTCTTATTTTTACAGTGGAAGTATATTATACTCTTATTTAATTTTCTAGAATTCAATTAGATTATAGGGTAAACATTGAAAGAAAAAAGTTTTAAAATATGGCGGATGATTTTGCCTGTCATTCAACTCAGTGAGCTTTGTCCCAGAATGAGCATGTGCCTCTTGTAGTAAAAGCATTCACCACATTTAGTGTGACAATAATGATTAAAGACATAGATGTGTTTCTATAGCATGGCTTCTAAACATAAGCTAAACATTTCATCAGGTGTTTAATCAAAGAAATATCAGACTGTTCCAATATTGAGGAAAAATCAGTTGTGCTGGATGCTTATGGCATGTGGCCTTATTCTCAAGAACTCTTCAAGGATATTTATTTATTTATTTATTTATTTATTTATTTTTGAGACATAGTCTCGCTCTGTTGCCCAGGCTGGAGTACAGTGGCGATCTTGGCTTAGTGCCACCTCCGCCTCTGGGCTCAAGCGATTCTCCTGCTTCAGTCTCCCAAGTAGCTGGGATTACAGGCGTGTGCCACCCCACCCGGCTAATTTTTATAGTTTTAGTAGAGATGGGTTTTGCCATGTTGTCCATACTGGTCTCAAACTCCTGACCTCAAGTGATCTGCCTGCCTCAGCCTCCCAAAGCACTGGGATTACAGGCATGAGCCATCACGCCCAGCCTATTCATTTATTTTTAAAAATAGGTCATCGTGAAGTTTTCATAAAGATGATTGTGTTAGTTGGAAGACAGTGAAGTGTGCCAGGTAAATAACACAAATACCTTGAATGGAAATAGAAAAGATATAAGTTGCTATATCCGGAGAGCTATGGGGAGCAAAAGGCACAGCAGCAATCTCCCTGTTGGAGGGGACAGTCACCTGGTTGCCCTCTCCCACAGAGGTGTCTTGCTGCTGGCGGTACCACCTGTTGATGGATGTAACTCTTTTTTTTTTTTCTGAGATTAAGTCTCACCCTTGTCCCTCAGGCTAGAGTGCGATGGCACGATCTCGGCTCACTGCAGCCTCCACCTCCCGGGTTCAAGCGATTCTCCTGTCTCAGCCTGGGACTACAGGCATTGTGCCGCCATGCCCAGCTAATTTTTGTATTTTTAGTAGAGACGGGGTTTCACCATGTTGGTCAGGTTGGTCTCGAACTTCAGACCTCAGGTGATCCACTCTCCTTGGCCTACCAAAGTGCTGGGATTACAGGCGTGAGCGACCACGCCTGGCCGATAGAACTCTTGGGGGTCCTTAAGAGCTCTTTTTGCCATTCTCTCAGAGGCTTTAGTCCTTCTTGATCACTTTCAACTGTCCTGGATCCTTTGGGTACATTTCTAATGGTCACCAAATGCAAACTAACTTGTGACCACCCTAGCACATTCCTGAATGCTTACTGTCAGAAGAGGCGAATTGGTGATCAATTGCCCAGGGTTGTTTTTCCAGGTGTACTAACCCTCTAGCAGATCCAGCTGGGCCTCCTGAAACTATTCCCAATGTAATACATGCAGAATGTACAACATTTTAAATGTACAAAAGAGTGCAGAGAAAACAAATACCTTGTTAATGCAAATTATAAACAATTGTTGTTTGTAAAATACAACTTCGCTGAAATACTCTTCTGTTTGTGCTGTAGACTGGGTGGGTTTTTTGTTTTGTTTTGTTTTTAGTTATTGGCTATTTCCCTTTAATTTCACATCACTTTGTTTCTTCCTCAAATTTCTGGTCAGATGATGGTACATTTTTGTTTGTTTTTAAGCACAATTACCCCTTATAAGGTTACCCTTTATAAGAGAAATGTTTCTTTCTTCCTTTCTTCTTTTCTTTCCTTCTTTCTTTCTCTTTCTTTCTTTCTTTCTCTTTCTTTCTTTCTTTCTTTCTTTTTCTCTCTCTCTCTTTCTTCCTTTCTTTCCTTTCTTTCCTTCCTTTCTTTCTCTCTCTCTCTCTCTTTCTTTCTTTCTTTCTCTTTCTTTCTTTCTTTCTCTCTCTCTTTTTTCTTTCTTTTCTTTTCTTTCTTTCTCTTTCCTTTCTTTTCTCTTTTCTCTCTCTCTTTCTTCCTTTCTTTCCTTTCTTTCCTTCCTTTCTTTATCTTCTTTCTTTCTTTCTTTCTTTCTTTCTCTCTTTTTTTCTTTCTTTTCTCTTTCCTTTCGTTCTCTTTCCTTTCTTTTTTCTTTCCTTTCTTTTCTCCCTCTCTCTCTCTCTCTCTTTTCTTTTCTTTTCTTTTTGAGACAAGGTTTCACTCTATTAACTTGGCTGTAATATAGTCACGAAATCATGGCTCACTGCAGCCTTGACCTCCCTGGGCTCAGGTGATCCTCCCACTTCAGCCTCCCCAGTAGCTGGGACTCCAGGCACTTACCAACATGCCTGGCTACTTTTTGTATATTTTGTAGAGGCAGGGTTTTGCTGTATGCCCAGGCTGGTCTTGAACTCCTGGGCTCAAGCAATCCACCTGCTTTGGCCTCCCAAAATGCTGGGATTACAGACGTGAGCCACTGCACCCAGCCAAAGGAAAATTTAAACTTTTTTTTTTTTTTTTTTGGTAGGCTAAAGGGATTTGGGAGAGAAAGAATAGAAAGATAGATATGTTTGGTTTGACAGCTTGATCTAAACTTCACGTTCGTCTTTGGTTCTGCTGTTTTTGGTGTCTGGACTCCTAGTTTTCGGCTGTAGCACAAGGACTTTGGCTTGGATTCCCCTCTCCTTCTCTCTTTGCTTTTACTTTTTCTGATGGAATTCCTGCACTGTCTGTCATCTCCGAACCTAATTTCTCTTCTTGGTATTGTGTTTAATGTTGTTACTGACCCATCCAATCCCCCAGGACTGGAGAGATGACCTGGGCAAAGCCTCTGTAGTGCCTTGTGGCAGTGGTAGCTGCCTCGAGAGCCCCCACTTGTCCCCCTCTCCCTTGCTGTCATCTGCGACCACACAGTCTCCTTTCAGTGCCGTGAACTAAAATGTATGCCCAGTTTTGCTTCACAGGCTTTTTACATGCTTTCCTCTACGTCGAGAGCATTAATACATTCTAACACTTAGTTATTTGCTTATTCATTTTCAGGTCTCAGTTCTAATATCACATCCTCAAGAAGCTCTTCCCTGACTCCCTACATAATCTAGATCCCAGAGCATGTAGCATTTTTCTCAGGGAACTCATTACAGTTTGTAGTTATATTTATTTGTATTATAATTTAATTAATGCATTTCTTTTCTGAGACTACTAGACTCACAATTATGTCTAAAGGATCATGTCTGTTTGCTCATTACAGTATCAGCTACTAGCCCAGTGCCCATATGAATTGCTGAATGAGGAAGTAAAGTGCCAGTAAGTCTTCAATAACATGGTTTCAATGAAGACATTGGAATGATAAATGAGACTGATATTTAATTCTTCTTGGATTTCTGACATTAATAGTATTATAGGACAGATGCTTTTATTTATAGCAAAGAACAATAGACATATAGCTATATAAATATCACAAAATAATTTATATTTACAGCACAGAAATTAGATGATGACAATTTTAATACATGTCAACTTATAGATTTCTTAAAGTATAAATTTTGTTCTAGTAATACATATGTATATGAGTGTGTGTGTGTGTGTATATATATATATATATATAATTTTTTTTTTTTTTTGAGATGAAGTCTCGCTCTGTCACCAGGCTGGAGTGCAGGGGCGCAAATCTCGGCTCACTGTAACCTCTGCTTCTTGGGTTCAAGCAATTCTCCTGCCTCAGCCTCCTGAGTAGCTAGGACTACAGGTGCACACCACCATGCCCAGTTAATTTTTGTATTTTTTTTAGTAGAGACGGGGTTTCACCATGTTGGCCAGGATGGTCTTGATCTCTTGACCTTGTGATCCGCCAACCTCAGCCTCCCAAAGTGCTGGGATCACAGGCGTGAGCCACCGTGCCTGGCCATATGTATATATTTTTAAGACACGATCTCACTTTGTCACCCAGGCTAGAGTGCCGTGGCTCATTGCAGCCTCAACTTCCCAGGCATAAGCAATCCTCTCACCTCAGCCTCCCAAGTAGCTGGAACCACAGGTGTGTACCACCACCCCCAGCTAATAAAAAAAGGAATTTTTTTTTTTTTTGAGACGAAGTCTCGCTCTGTCACCCAGGCTGGGGTACAGTGGCACGATCTCAGCTCACTGCAAGCTCCACCTCCCAGGTTCACGCCATTCTCCTGCCTCAGCCTCCCGATTAGCTGGGACTACAGGCAACCGCCACCACTAATTTTTTTTTCTTTGTATTTTTAGTAGAGATGAGGTTTCACCATGTTAACCAGAATGGTCTCGATCTCCTGACTTCGTGATCTGCCCGCCTTGGCCTCCCAAAGTACTAGGATTACAGGCGTGAGCCACCACGCCCGGCCAGAAAATTTTTTTTTTTAGAGATGGGGTCTCACTATGTTGCCTAGGCTGGTCTTGAACTCCTGAGCTCAAATGATCCTCCTGTCTCAGCCTTTCAAAGTGCTGGGATTACAGGCAGGAGGCACCATGCCTGACCTATTAATACTTTTATTTAACAACCTCAACTCATATATATATGTCAGTGAATCTGTTTGTAAAAACATTATGAAATACTTTGTTTCCATTTTGTAGGCTTCATTAACAACACATAACATCAGTGTAAGTCATGGTTCTTTAGGCAACAAGCATATGGCTACATTAAGTCAACTATTATTGATATAATAGATTCTATGAATTTAAATTAATCTGAATTTGCTTTATAAATATGTAGAATAGAATATTTTCTCCTGTGTTGTAGGCACAACAAAGCAAACATGATCCACCTATATATCAGGTTGGTGCAAAAGTAATTTGCCATTAAAATTTTTAATAGAGGCAGCGTCCTGCTATGTTGCCCAGGTTGGTCTCAAACTTCTGGCCCCAAGCAGTCCTCCCATCTTGGCCTCCCAAAGTGCTGAGATTACAGGTGTGAGCCACTGCACTCAGCCTATATTGTTAAATACTGTTGTAATACTAAAAATCCTAAGTTATGTTGGTTAAGGGTTTTAGTTAAAAACAAGTAAGTTGGCCGGGTGCTGTGGCTCACGCCTGCAATCCTAGCACTTTGGGAGGCTGAGGTGGGTGGATCACGAGGTCAGGAATTTGAGACCAGCCTGACCAACATGGTGAAACCCCGTCTCTACTAAAAATACAAAAATTAGCCAGGCATGGTGGCAGACATCTGTAATCCCAGCTACTCAGGAGGCTGAGGCAGGAGAATCGCTTGAACCTGGGAAGTGGAGGTTGCAGTGAGCTGAGATCACACCACTGCACTCCAGCCTGGGCGACAGAGTGAGAGTCTGTCTCAAAACAAAAACAAAAAAAAAAAAAAAAACCAAAAAAAAAAACCAAGTAAGTCTATTCTCACTAATTTAAGCAGCAAATGGTAGTAAGTAAATCATATTATTAAGGTGACTGTAAGGCTCATCTGTTTAGTACAGTCCTGGTTTGCCCTTGAAATTATTAATAGCAGGCTGGATGCAGCGGATCATGCCTGTGATGACAGCACTTTGGTAGGCCAAGGCAGGCGGATCATTTCAGGTCAGGAGTTTGAGACCAGCCTGACCAACATGGTGAAACCTGTCTCTACTAAAAATACAAAAATTAGCCAGGTGTGGTGGCGCATGCCTGTAATCCCAGCTACTTGGGAGGCTGAGGCAGAAGAATCACTTGAACCCAGAAGGCAGAGGTTGCATGTGAGCTGAGATTGCACCACTGCACTCCAACCTGGGCAATAAGAGCAAAACTCCGTATCCAAAAAAAAGAAATTATCACCTGCTTTCACTCTCAAATATGTAGCAAGGCTCAAATAGGAAGGCTCCATCACTACCTCTACCTCTGGTGCCCTTCACATCATCAAAAAATGAATTCCCTCTGCAGACCCCATTTCCCCACATAGCAGAAACCACACAATGTCTTTCACTATTTGCAAGAGTCTGTAAGAATATAGTTTTGGGGATTCAAACTGGGGAAAATGAGATTTACAAAGTAAGAAATCCAGAAGAGTATTTAAGATATTTTCAGCAGTCACAAAAAACAGATGTCCCGTAGAGTTCACTCTGTCGGGATATACATCTATTTTCCAAACTTACAACAAAAATAGCAACAAAAACTATGTTCTTATCTAACAAGCTGATAATCTCTCATGAAACAAAAAAACCTCATTCTCTCCACAAGCAAGAAGACTCTAAGACTCTTATTCAGTAAAATCTTTTCTAGGACTAATATATGTAGTGATGATTATATTTTCTTAATTCTGCCTTGATATTTTATAATATGTGGGCTAAATTATAAAATAAATACCATAAAACATAGTAAATAAATCAAGGGTAAAACAGAAAATCCATTGTATTTTCTGGAAATGACCTTTAGTTGATGATTATAACTTTCTTCATCAACTAACCATTCCATATTACTTTTTTTTTTGAGACGGAGTCTCGCTCTGTTGCACAGGCTGGAGTGCAAGGGTGCCATCTGGGCTCACTGCAACCTCCGCCTCCCGGGTTCGAGTGATTCTCCTGTCTCAGCCACCTGAGTAGCTGAGATTACAGGTGCCTGCCACCACGCCTGGCTAATTTTGCTATTTTCAGTAGAGACGGAGTTTCACCAGGTTGGTCAAGCTGGTCTCAAACTCCTGACCTCAAGTGATCTGCCCACTTTGGTCTCTCAAATTGCTGGGATTACAGGCCTAAGTCACCTCGCCCGGCCCCCATATTACTTTTATCTTCAGATCAGTATCGATTCACCTAATTGGGGTTCTTTATCTAGTGTGCAGTAACCCAAACTTTCATTCCTTGGGATTTGAGCCTGTAGTAGTCCTGCCTATATGTGGAAGCTCTAGTTTTCATCAACGTTTATGAATGGATATGGCAATACTAAATAAGAAGTACCTTACAGAAAAACTTGTGTTAAAAGAAATATTCTAGCTGAGTGACTGCAATCCCAGTACTTTGGGAGGCTGAGGCAGGAGGATCACTTGACGTCAGGAGTTCAAGACCAGCTTGGGCAACATGGTGAGATCTCCATCTCTACAAAAAATTAAAAAATTAGCTAGGTGTGGTGGCATGCACCTATAGTCCTAGCTACCTGGGAGGCTGAAGTGGGACAATCACTTGTGCTCAGGAGTTCCAGGTTACAGTGAGCTGTGATTGTGCCGCTGTACTCCAGCTTGGGTGACAGAGCAAGATCCTGTCTCAAAAAAAAAAAAAAAAAAAAAAAGAGATGTATTATTCTGTGGCCACATTGTATATCAAAGGATATGAAATAAAAATTTTGTTAGTGGGCCATTCAGGAAATAGTGAGAAATGTCACTTCTTAGTTCCTAAGAAGTGCTTATGTGTTTTGGCCATGGAAGAGAAAATACCACATATTGGTGACTGTTTTCTAGCATATACTGTATTCTACAGGATGGTGTCTGAACTTTCTAAGATATTTCCCAATAGGCACAAAAACTAAATCTTCAGTAGGTCACTTCACTGTTTTATGAAGCCAACTGCTTCTGGTTAGAAATCTTAGTGCATCCTAAATGCTTCAACTCATTGTCCTAATAAATTGCAGTGACAGTGAGTAAAGCACTTGGTAAGTCTACAGATGGTGTTGTCGGCAGAAGCTTGGTAGACCAGGTAGACAAATCCATATCTAAACTATATTGATTTCAGCCGGGCGTGGTGGCTCACATGACGGAGTTTGACTCTTGTTGCCTAGGCTGGAGTGCAATGGCGCTATCTCAACTCACCACAACCTCTGCCTCCCCATTTCAAGTGACTCTCCTGCCCCAGCCTTTCAAGTAGCCGGGATTACAGGCGCAAGACACCATGCCCAGCTAATTTTGCATTCTTAGTAGAGATGGGGTTTCTCCATGTTGGTCAGGCTAGTCTGAAACTCCTGACCTCAGATGATCTGCCTGCCTCAACTTCCCAAAGTACTGGGATTGAAGGTGTGAGCCAACGTGCCCGGCCCCTATATGAAGTCTTTTATTCCTCACCCACCTCCCAACCTCTGCATTCTGAGTCTCCAAAGTCCATTACACCACTCTGTATGCCTTTGCATACCTATAGCTTAGCTCCAACTTATAAGTGAGAATATATGGTATTTGGTTTTCCATTCCTGAGCTAGTTCACTTTAGAATAGTGGCCTCCAGCTCCATTCAAATTGTTACAAAATACATTATTATTTTTTTTTTGTGGCTGAATAGTATTCCATGGTGTATATATACCACATTTTTTTTTATCCGCTCATTGGTCTTGTTCAACCATCTGTTGAAAATCTTTCGCACAATGCCCATCTATATGGGTCTTTACATGCGACACAACTATTCTCCAACTCTAGACTTTGGCTGAGAGGTTTTTGCTCCAGTTCTCTTTATCACTAATCCTCCAATGTTATTACTCCCAAGTCCCTGACTATCCAGTGAAATTATTAGCTATTGGCTACAAATTATTGTTGACCTGCAACTCGTGTTTCTTTCCACATAAATGTGTTATGAGATGTACTATTTTAAGTTCTGCCCATTGGGAATATTTATTTTTCTACACTGACCATCAGGTCACCCCTGAGTGGGACTGGCATGCTATGGCAGTCCACTTCTGCAAGTGGGGTTATTGAGCTACGTTAAAAAGTGACAAAGAAATAGCTGCTACATGATGGATGTAGAGAAATACTTCTATAGCTGGGCACAGTGGCTCACTCCTGTAATCCCAGCACTTTGGGAGGCCAAGGCGGGAGGATCACGAGGTCAGGAGACTGAGACCATCCTGATTAACACGGTGAAATCCTGTCTCTACTAAAAATACAAAATTTGGCAGGGCGTG